>NC_079291.1:72909139-73647654 GCF_023638135.1 Falco biarmicus
ATTAGTAATTTAAGACAGTCCTGCCCTGACTCTAGAGGTGAAGCATCACTCTGATTCCTCTTTTACAGGTGAAGAATTCTGACACAGTAATCAAGTGATCTGCCTGAGGAAACCAGGAATGCTGTTAGAGAGATTAGATGGAAATCTATAATCCTTGACACCTAGGTAAGTACTCATACGACATGATTGCGGAGAATACTGGATCTCTTCACCTTCCTGTAAGAAAACTGAATATAACCTAAATAGATTTATACCATATCTCCTGAAACAAAGCACATATGAATTTGTATTTTGCTAGGTTGCATCTATTATTGACTACTTTTGTTACACTTCTAAAGCTGAACTGTAAAAGCTGAATGCAATGTGAAAGTATTTTCCCAAATACTGTGTAGTTAAAATATTTATTTTTATCCTTTGAGACTACTCAGTAACACCCATCAGTATCAAACCCTCACTTAGTATGTACCATCACACAAACACGGAAATTCCAGCAGACTTGATGTGGAGTATTTATAGCAAACTTCGTGAGAAAACTACTTGGCTGGATTAATCCTTGCCTTGACATTTCGGAATATGGGATTAGAACTATCTGTAATTATTTTCTTATGAGACATAACACTGGTCAGTTGGCAGTAGAAAAAGGAAGTATGTGCATTCACTGATAAGCAACAGAATTTCATTCTTGTTACTTTCACCCATTTTTTCTTTTACTGTAGGTCATCTCCAAGTTCATTCCAGCCAAGTGCAGTGATGGAAATACATCCTCTAGCTAGCCGATTAAAAAGACCTTCCCAGAATAAAATACAACCACTGCATGCACAGTGTGTCAAATTTCTGAATACACACGTCTCTTGTAGGTATATCAAAACATGCATTTTGTGCATAAACACACACACATGCACTCACACACATATCTATGTATGGCAAAGAAAATATATTGCTTATCACTTGGGTATATAGTGCATTTTCTTTTATCAGTATAATATAAATGTTCATGATAAAATCTGTGTAAAGGAGCACAAAAAATAATGGCCTGAATGTGACTTCACATTCACTTCTCATCATGATGTTTTCTGAGTATATCCATATATCTGAGTTAGCTTTCTGCTTCATGGTGTCAGAAGTAACATGGCACAGGTTCAAAGATCTACAGATCTTAAAAGTAACAGACCTAGTGCAAAACTTTCCTTAAAAACATAATAATGGGGAAGCCCAATGCAAACTACCTTCTCAAAGTGCTCTCAACATCCAATACTCTGTCTTATAAGCACTGGGTGTATATAACAAATAAAAACTTCATTAGAGGACATGACATTGTAGCACAGTTTGAAGGAAAGATTATATGTGGGTGTATGGACATGTAAGCTTATACATACACTCACATCACCATGTTTTTGGTAACAGTTTTTCAGGTCAGTTCCCAATTCACTGAGTTTCATATGCAACTTAAAGGTGTAATTTTTTTCACTTCCCATGTAGTTGATATTGCTCTTCATAATTCCAGTCTATAGGGTAGGTTGGTAGGTCTGTATGGAGCTGCTGGGAGGAATGCTCCCTTGTCCAGCCATACGGTTTTATTGCCAAAATTCAATGTGTTCAGGTTTGTTCACCGAGTCCATTCCACAGTGGAGAACTGGGTTACAAGCTGTACTTCCTTTTGATTTCTGTAATATGTAGTAGTACATATTTAACTACTACTCTGAAAAATCCCCCTGAAATAAACCATACATATACGTAAAATAAGATGAGGCCAATCCTTCAAAAATAGAACTTCAAAGCTGTTTTGTTATTCTATGCAAAGAATCATCTTGGATGAAAGACTAATCCCTAGACCTCTTCAGATTCAGATATGGTTAGGAAATTAATTTTACACATTTTCAATTATGACCTTGCAAGAGAACTATAACACCACGTGCATTATACTTTCCTGAAGTATCTTTTTCTGCCACTGAAATGAGATGCAGTGTTGCCAGACTCAAGTCACACTTTAGAAATATGCTGGCTACCTAGAATGTGCAGTTCTGTCATCTCCTCCATGCACCTTCAAGATCCAGAAGTCTTTCTGGAAAAAACATGACTAATGAACCACACAGCAGAGTTTCAGAAAAAACACACTATAAATAAGAGCTATAATAACCAGAGCTATTTGTATTGGAATATATAGCTGTGTCCACTTGCAAGAAAGTAAAGCCAGATGGGAATGTTTAATTTACTTTGACTTAGCTTTGGCGTTCTCTGCAAAATTCCTGTACAAATCACCCCAATACTCACAGAATGTTTTGCAGAGGAAAGGACATGTTGGCATACAGCACATTAATCTTCATATGCCTGTTCCAATTGTGCAGTGCCAATATACACAATAAGACCATAATGATAGAGGTTATAACTTTCCAGCTCATAATTTATTTCTGGCAACAGAATAAGTCAAAACCACTGATGAAAAAAGCTTATGTCCTTATGAATTACATTGTAAAGATTTTTCTTCCTCCCCGTAGCATTTTACTATATAGACCAAAAGATCTTGGGAAACAAAAAAAAAGTATATTCTGCCATTCAAAAAGCCCAGAGCCTAGACGGCAGGCATGGGGACATATGAATCAGAATGGAAAAATAAATCAAGAATATTATGATAGCTACCCTAAGATGACACCCACAACATTTTAATTTAAAAGTTTAATTCTCAACTTTTGTATCAACTTTCAATGTGTTACCCAACTTGCTGATGGCAAGAAAGTGTCTGCTGTGACTAAGCTGTGTAAAGTCATTTTTTTAAATGTCTGTGCACATGAATACATTCCTTTATACAAACAAATCAAATTAATTCAAAAGGCATAGTAACATTAAGCAAGAAACCTGCCAGCCTACTGTGAGATCACGCTGTTAACATGTAATACTAAGAGCAAGTTCACCCTAACTGTTACTCTTTAAGAAAACATTTGAAATGTAAAAATTTTTAGATAGCCTCATGTAGACCCTGAGGTAGAAGAAAGCTGAGTTATAAATCAGAACATACTTCATTTCCTCTAAAAGATTCAGTTATTTTAAATATATAGTATTTTAAGAAATTAATTTTGGTGTCGAACATTTTTTGTATCTTTTCTAAATGCAATTTCAGAACATACTGTTTAATAAAAGTTATAATTAGTCTTTGCTGATGTCAGCTGAAGAACACATTCCCATGTGAGGCTGATTTCCAGACAGAAAACTTCGATATAAATCATAATTTAATTCATCTTTTTTCCTCTAAACTTTATCCCATATCACTGGCTTATAAAGTAAATATTCCTCATAACAAGATAGTATGCGCATTGTCAATACTTTATGCTCAGAAGATCAGCCATGTGTAAAATAGGTGTATGTTCATGTAATTGGCTACAGTATTTTGCTACATGGTTAAATGCATGATTTCCTCTAATAGAATGCCAGTGTGGTCTACATCACATTTTCTACTTCATAAAGATCAAATGAGCTGTGACCACAGTCTCCCTAACTTAATGGAAAGTTCACTCAGTGACTTCCAAGTTTAAATTGTGCCTTTCTACTATGATTCAATAGATTTAAAACACATTAATGGATCTCTTCACCAAAAGGTTTAATCCCAAGTGACTAAAAAGGTAGATCTGACTCAGATTTATCACTCTTGTAGCATGCTGAACTAAAAGTCTTCAATCTTTGTAATATAACAATGAAGTTGAACTAATGGCAAGACACCTACTTGACAGAAATCATACATCTGCCTATGCATTCACGTACCTTCGAAGGCACGTACTAGCAGCTCTCAATTTTTGCTTTGTGAAATCTTGGAAGCAATCATTACAAAGCTGTGAAGTTTTCCTAAACAGTCTTTTACTGCTCAGAAGTTATTCCAAACAAGTACACAAATGTCTGAATGATAGAGTAAATCCACTTCTATATATGTGTACATAAAGAATCATGCAAAACACCGGCATACAACTCTAGCTGACAGTTTCTACATCTTTGCAGCTGAAAAATTATGTGTTCTTATGTTAAGCAAATGTAAAAATTCAAAAGGACACCTAAATAAAGGAGATGGAATTGACAGCCTAGTTTTTATTTCTTTGTTTACTTATTTTATTATTTTTTTATGACTATCTCAAGTCTACAGGAAAATGAGATGAAATAAAACCAAGGACCTATGTACCTACAGTTTCTCACCATGGTTACCAAGTCTTGAAATATTCTATATGGAGATTTAAGTCTTAATCAGAGTTTTTAATAATGTCATAAAACTTAAAACTTGATCACAGGCTAGGAACAACATAGCATATACCTAGAAGCTCTGTCTGAGTTATGAAAATAAGGAAAAAGGGTATGTGGTGAGACTGACAGGTCAACAGACAGATTCCCAAGGCACCTCAAAAATGTTTAAACAGGAACTAATGAACACATTCAAACGAAGTTTGCTAAGTGGTTAAATTAAGAATGGGAGGTTAAATTTGAGAACTTCAAAGAATCAAGCTGAAGGTTCTATATGCACCGAAGTTCCTTTGCAATCAGCAGGTACCTGGAAACTTTTGATGGTCATCTCCAGACTGAGACTTAGGCCACTTTGTCACAATTGTTGGGACAAAGCAGGAATGTGAGAGATTTAAAACAGTAACAACCCAGGATGAATATCACCTGAGGTCAGGACTAGTAGGTTTGTGTTCTAAATAGGGAGAAGAACACTAGTAGTTTTCTTTATGGAGCAAGCATAAACTTAAAATTTAAGGCATTAGTTGGTTCCAAGAGAGGCGAGCAATGTTTAAAAAAGGAATATGGCACTTGTAGATCCTCTTATGAAAGAGCATGATTTCATGAGAAATCGACGTATTTCAAAGTGCGGAACCTAAAATGGGAACTGAAAGCACTAGCCTAAATGCAAAATCTGAACTGGAGAAAAATCAATGTTTCTAATTTGTAAAGAAAGTGCAAATCAAATACTGTTAATATGATATATAAGCACAACATAAACTATTTATGCTGCACACATTAAGGACAAATTGCTTGAATAAAAGCTATTATTCTGAAAAATGCTGCTAACAACATGCTGACATGTTAGAAAAGTGAAAATAATAACACTGACATTATTAGTACTATATGCTGTTTCCTAGTGATTTCCTAGGATCACCTATTTTCACTTCAAACAGCTGTTTAAATCCCATTTTTGCCTCACCAAATCTAGTTTTGTTTTACATTCATTACGTAACTCAGGCATTTACCCTACTACTTATACTATCACCATAATGCTCACTTAGTCGCAAACAAGCAGAGACGATGCTTTTCTATTCTGAATGTAAAGAGGTTTTGATGGTTGCAGCAGGTGACTGCCAGTTAGGGGAATGAAAACACTGATGGTCGCTAAATTCTCTCCTTGCAAAGAGAGGAAGGCAACCCTCTGAAAAAAAGTAAGGAATGCTTGACTGCAAAACAGACGAGGGATGTGTTAGCACACAAAACAGAGTTCAAATCCAGCACCAACATTGTAAAGATGAGAGAACAGAGAACTTGTGAGGAACTGATTCTACTGGTAGCAGAACCCAACCTGTTACCGACACTGCTTCTCCCCCTGGGCTTTCACACACTCGAGATCATCACCTGTATTAATAGACTGATAAATTCCAGCCACTGTCCTCTTTCTGCCTCTTTTCAAAATTGGTCTGCATAAAAAAAATCCTAAGCATTATTTTGGTAATAAAATTCCATATTAATGTAAAAAGAGGTTTCATATTCAATAGCTTGCTAATCAATCCAAATAGACACACCTCATGCCTCCATCCAACTGCTGAAAGACAATTTAATTTAATAGCTTTGGAGAGCACATATAGAATGAACTGAGGGCACTGCATGACTATCTACATGATGGAAATTATCGCTGAAAGTGTATCTTTCTCACAATCTCAAAATAGTAAATAGATGGGCATGGATTTGCTGAAAGATATTTTGTTTTCCCTCGGGACTGCTTTCTCCCCAAAGGTTCAGAAGAGTTACAATGGCATTGAAAACAGAATGAAGAGGCTTGAGCAGCTGCTGTCCGTATTATTTTTTGGCTAGACGATGAATGGGAACTACATTTGTTTCTGATTGTTCCTAAAGAAAATGTCCCTCAACTTTTTCCTTCTGAGATTGGCCACTTCAGGGCTACAATCCTAATATGACACTACTTATAAAAACTGCTTTCAGGTTATTAATTCTACTTACCAAAATTGCCTCAACTACTCAATTTATGCCTTATTTAGTGCAATTATTAAAAATGCATTGCAAATTGAAAAGTAAATAAGCCAGCTGCCGCTGAAACACAGTCGGTTTAGAGTTTTATACTGAATGTGAAGGAAGTAATGAGGGCAAACACTTTAATGATAAAACTGACTCACGCAGTACTTCCATCACTGTAATTTTTTATTGCTTTTCCTACAAATTTCAAGTAGTGAATATAGGCTCAACAGCTCAGCCTCCCTACTAAAATAAATACACAGATTTGTACGTGTATTTGTAAACCCTACCAGGGCAAACAGAACCGCAGAATTAATTGAGGCCAGAAGGATATACCTCCAGAGGTCAACTAGCCTTTCCCCTTGCACAAACAGGAGCTACCTTCAAAAGAGATGAGTTTTTTTGTGGTCTTGTCTGGTCATGCTTTCAGTATCTTCAAATGCAGAAAGCCCACACTGTCTCTGAGAAACCTGTTCCAGTAGCAAACCACTCTCATTATGAAGGTGTTCTCCCTCCTCCCTCCCCATTTCCAAGGAGCATTTCCCTTGGTGCCACTTGCAACCATTGTTTCTTGTTTGTTTGCTCTGCACCTCTGGGAAGGCGCTGGCCTCTATTGCCCTCTCTCTAATGCCTTTAGGTAGCGGCTGACAGCAATGCTCACCATTTATCCACTTGTACATTATACACTCCAGCCTCCACTCCATACCTTTCTTGTTCTGGAGGGCCCAAACTGGACATAATGCTCCAGACATGGCTTCCAGAGTGTCCAAAAAGGGCAATCATATTAATTATGCCTCCCTTAAGTCCTAAAAAAGAATCATGATTTAAGCTTTAATGTCTGCAAAGTGGGAAAATATAGAGATAAGCTTTTAATGCTACACAGGAACGTCAGGATCTCTGCTAAGAACGAACATGAGCAGTAATACTACTAACACCACCACCTACATGCTCCTGTCTCAAGAGCAAGTGTGAAAATTAAGGGAAATTGTCATTCTTAATTGTTAAATATGTTAATTAGACAAGAATTTGGATGATAACTGCTCATAAAATTCACAGCTGGGAAAACTGAGTCTTTTCAGTAAACATAACAGTCTCATCAGCAATTCTCCCTGCCGTTTATGGCATATACCAAACCCCTGACACTGGTGGCATTTCTGCCCAGAACAGGAACGGGGAGCAGGGGGAAGCAAGATTTACCAGTGTATGGTGTTTGCCTCAAATCAACTCCAATAATTTTATATTTCCCATAATCACTGAAAGTTATTATTAAGCTTTTTCTTTTTTATTATCAGTAGAAATTATTTGGAATACAGAATATACAGGCACTGTTCCTGGATTTCAGCTTCAGCCATGTTCCCACTGTTCCGGAGATTTGCTGAAAAGCAGCATTGAAAGATCCTTCTTATTGATTCTATTATCAGGCAGTTTCCTTACCTTTAGCCTTATGGATAAGAACATGTTTAATGGTCCCATCTTAATCACCAAAACTGGCTAGGGAGGGTGAGTGGCTAAAGGACAAAGCAGCAACTGTGAAGGACATTTCAAATCTTATCAGAGGTTCCTTTGGAAAAAGAAATACAACTTCTATCTCCACCCCAGTCATTAGTCAGATATAAACAGCTATTTGACTTGACATGGTTATAAGCTGTATTATCACAGCCTACGCTCTCGCTTTATGCAGTTTATCGGAAGATGGATGATGGCCCACTACCAATCCCAGTTAATGGGGTTAGACATATTTCCAAACAATATGTGCATGGGGAAGGTATCTACATGTGAACAGGGAGTGATTCACTGCACTAGCCTTGTGTATGAGAAATGAATGTTAAAAGAGGAACTTTTTTAACACGGAAAATAAATCCAGTTCTCCTTAGCAAACTTATCCTCTTCTAAGGACCCACAGCTGTAGAGCTTTTTTCCTTCTTGATTTTTTGCACAGTCTTTTAAAATAAATGCAACATAGACCATTGTTTCCAATTATATAATACATTAGTTATTTTTCACTCAGCCTCATTTTGAGGGTAAAGGTTTTCTTGTTCCAGTGCTTTCGTTTTTCAGTTTTTACAGAATGTTATAAAATGCTTACTAACAACTTCACTTACAGCAACTTTACAGATGCTTTTAAAGTTATTATTCACAATTAGTATTACTGAGAATTATTTAGTAATAACTGCAATATTTAATGCAAACTTAAGAATTTTCCTTTTCCATTTTATGGCTAAAACTCATATATTTGAATTTTAAGTATTTAAACCAAATCTTACGGTGAGGAAGATTCAGCTTCTCATTAAACGTAGTTTTCTGTATTAATCTCTATTTTATGTTTATTTAAGCTATTACCTTTTTGCACTGAAAGATCAACAACTCCCATATAATAATTTTTCCAAATTGTAATTTACATACTTCCAAGTCTCAACCACGTACAACTGCTCAAACTTTTAGTTCTACAGCATTAATAAAAGGGCAAGTGTCTAGAAAGTCACATGATTTACAGTTGTTGAATCCTCATGAGTTTCAATGAGGTATCCAAGTATCTTAGTTACATAAAATGTACTGGTTACTTGCAAAGGATCAATAAATGGAATTTTAGAAGAAAACACATACGCTAACAAAATACAGAGTCAATGCACAGAAAGTATGTTTCAGTTATCATATTCTCCATGCTTCTTTCAGTGCTTGCTTGTGAAGTACTACTATTAAGAAAAATAAAATCAAAACCCCCAGAATATTTTCCCTCCATCCTTTCCTCTTACAGGAAAACTACAGATTCTAATCATTTTCCAAACTTGCTTAAGCTAGATCCATCTCGTTCCCGCTAATTTGCCTACTGTAACACTCAGCACCCAACGCAGAACCCAACAGCAGCCCCCCTGCAGCATGCCCACAGTTTTGTATTGCAGAGCTTCAGAAGAGGAGCTTTCCATGCAAGAACTGATGATCTGTAAATTCAATTAGCCCGATAGAAATATGAGGCAACTGCAGACTTCCATCCTCTGCAGGCCTTTGAGGATTTGTGAAGAATCATTAAAAGGGAACCACGTGATTCAATGTCTCTTCAGTGTTTTCTGCCACTTTCCAACAGGCTATACAAAAGCCTTGTCTTGTCCGTTCCACTCTCCCATTGCAAGCAATTAAACCTGAGATTTCAGATAATGACAAAATGAGAGGGAGTCAGGTGACTAATATTCTTGCACCTCATAGAAAATTCCAGCATTAAGTCATCAGCTTATGATGTAATCCAAGTATGCAACATGGTACTGCTAACTGACTTTTCTGTTGCTAAAAAGCAAAATCAAAAAATCAATTGAAACAAATATTGTACCTTATCCCGACAAAGCTAAAAGCCCAGCTTGGAAAAGCGAGACCAATAAGAGAAATGAAAAAAATGGAAATCATATGCTGAATGCAAGCAGGAATCAAAACTGACCTAAATGAGATGAAAAGGAGTCATATTCATGCTTTTATACCAATATTTCCAGTTTTCAGGACCTATCAAATCTAAGTCGTGGTCAGTTTTCCTAATTTATTTTCCTGTCATGGCATTTTGGTATTATTTTTGTTCGTTTCAGACACATTTCCAGTGACCTCACTGCATGACATGTACTTTGCATTGCAACAAGGCTGTGGTCTAAATGTAAATGGCTCATGGGACTTCTGACTCTGGGGGATACCCAGCCTGGCCTCCAGCGGCTCCCTCGGTGGCACAAGTCTCCCATAATCCCAAGGTCACATCTACCAGACCCCAGCAGATGCATCAGACTGCAGCCATGAAAGGTGTGTGTAATCACCAAGGTATGTGCCGTGCCTTGTTTATCAGTAAACCACAATGACAGAACCATACATTTCCAGATTTGGGGCTGTCATTACTTATGACATGAGTGCTTACTAAAATTTGTCCAACAGTCAAGGGAGTGGCGAACTTCTCATAGGACATTAAAGATGATGCAAAGTAAAAAGCATCCTAAAAACAAAGCCATGCGGCCAATTATTTTCCAGCTATCATTTCTCTTTCTCTATTTAGATTTATTTAAACATTTGAATAGATTTTAATTATTTCTAATATTAACTCTGCTGATTTTTTTAGCTATTAAACAGCAAGCCACTATCAGCAAGTTTGTTTGCTTCTTTTAAATGAACAAAGCATACCATGCTTTTCTTCTGTCAAGTCATTAAGTATTTTGCATAGAAATTTGAATAATGTCCTATTAAAATAAAGAAAACCAAGACACTGGTATTTTACCAGTACCTTTACCATACTGCTTACAGAAATACACTTAGTTTACTAAGAAACGTTGAAGATGCAGGCTGGCAAGGTACATAATTTGTACCTTGGCACATAATTACTATTATGTTCCTTACAAAGCTCATCATTACCTCCTGGGTTTTGCATGATAGGACAACTATGGCATCATAATTAGCTTTCTGTTAAAGCATTTCCCTTCCATCAAAATTCCACAATGTCAAGAATATCTATTTGAACACCCATTAAAAAGCATGAATATATAATAAAAAGAAGCTAGCATAATTTAAATAAATGTATTAGAATATATTTACAATGTGTGGCAAAGCTGCTGCTTAAAGAACCTGAAAATTAAACCCCCATTCAACTTTAAGAACTTTAATTAAAATATGGATTTCTAATTATTTATAAAAAAAATACTACTCAAGAAGTGAAAAACACCATCTAAAAAATTTCATGCAATTTCCCTTCTGAAACTTCTTCATGTTTTCGCTAAAGATTTGACAAATATTTTTTACTGGGTTTATTCCATGAATTTATAACAAAACACAAATTGAAAATCTAGTTGCACATAGTAAGCAAGATTATGAGCTCTCTTTTGAAACCCTGGGTCAGGAACAACTTCACTTACTCTATGCTGGAAAGACACACACCACATGTTGTAAAATAAAAATTATGGAAAAGATAATAGGAGCCCATTACAGTTGGGCTCTTGGTCATAACACTATTTACTTTTTCTTTTTTTTTTTTTTTTTTTTTTGGGGGGGAGAGGGGTGCTGGGGTGCTGCAGGGGGGTTGGGAATCAAACACATCCCAGCAAAAATCCCAACAAAATACAAAATGTAGGTGAAGTAAAAAAGGGGTTTTTACTTTGATAAAAATTTTAATACTTATGCAATGTATAAACATTTGGGTTTATTTTAAAAATATTGAATAAGGAAACTCAAAATGAGGCTATTGTTTCATTTTGATCTATTATACATATGTATTATATATATATTATAATGCATCTATTTTTATGGTCACAGTGTATTTCAAAAATGTTAAGTCATGAAATCAAAATTAAAAAAAAATATATCAAAAAAATACTCCCTAACACAGATGAAACTGTTGTCCAACACAGATTGTAGAACACATAGTTGTGCTAAAAAGTGAAGCCACAATTGTCTAATAAACCTTTAATTACCACCCCTATGAATCCATATGCATTATGAACATTATAAATTTTAGTACTTTCCACAGAATGCTTTATCACTGTTTAATACTGGGACTAGAACTACACAATGATTTTCCTTTGATACACGCAAACTTTCTTTCCCAGTTTTTCATATTTCACATCCACAAAAAACCATATTTTTGACATTTCCCTTTTTTGGGGCCAGAGATTATGTAAGAGAGTTAATGAAATTCAAATAATGCTTAGTAAATTTAAGTCAGTTACAAAACTTCCCAGTGGCACTAAAAGTACTGAAGAGATGCTTTTGCCAACAACTATACACGGCAATTTTTCCATCTCATTGTCATACAAATTATAAAGCAGGCTGCCAAGAAAGGGCTCAGAACAGATACTTTGAATTACTTTTGGTAACTTTTTATACATCTCTGAATAACTAGACCACTGCTGAAATAACTGTGATTCAGTGAATATGCGATAATGGCTATTTCCCATAGCGTGGCAACAAATCCGCAAGAGTAATTTAAGTAGCAGTGGAAGAGCATGCCTTTTAAACTTCTAAATAAAGATACTTCAAAGCTCATGTAATTGCCTGGAATCCCTGGAGTCACTTCAGAAAACAAATTCTGTCAAAGGGTTTCCTCTCAGGGAAGGGTCACCTTAAAGACTAACAGGGGAAGACAGCAAGTCCATTAGATCAAGTGACCAAATCCACGATCAGCTTGACATTTAGATTCAAGAGAAGAAAGGTGTCAGAAAATTAACCAGCCTTTAACTGGGCAAAGACTAAGACCTAAAAGTGGAAAGAGGTGTAATAGAATTGGATATCGTAACACCAAGTAAAAGAGGATAGATGGAGCAAGCAAATACAGGCTCAAGTAATCTGTCTAGTAATTCTTTTTAAAAAGCAAGCTCTGTAATGCTAGTGAGCTTCAGGAGAAAAGTTCATTAAGTTTCTAAGCCACAGAAGGAGTGGCTGGATATAGTAAGGCTAGTTTCTTGCAGAAATTATACTATCTTATCAAGCATTCAGATTTTGTACATGCATGCATGTAAATATATGGTGTAAAGTCATATACATTGTAGTGCCAACTTACTTATCCTTACTGACCCTAAGATTAATTTTCCATGATATCTATACTCCCAGCCCCCCAAAATACCAAATCCTCTACCTAACTTCCAAACCAAGCTAAGGAGTGCAATGCAGGTAGCACTTGGAAGAACAAGCCAGAACAAGTTCTGGCATACATGACAGGGCATCTCTTTAAAATGACAAAATATGACCATAAAGGGATAGTAGAAGACAGACACTTAACTGACACTCAGGGTAATCTCCACTGGGAGTATTAGCACTTAATTGGGAACAAACTAACTGACTGACTTAATTCTGATATATTGCACCATCTGTAGAGTACAGGTTATAATTGATAGGCCAGCTGGATGTGAAATAAGGTACAGTATGTGAAATGTTTTACTGTGTTTCTTACTCATTATTACTTTGCAAGTAATTCCTTTCTATTACAGTTTAAATTGTCCTATCAATTAAATGGGCATTGTTTTGTACTGATTCCTTGTTAATTAACATGCTACGAAATAGGTCACAGCTTTCAGTGCATGACAAGACTATCACTTTGAACATCTCATTGTTATCTCTCTCCACTATAAAATTATCTTAAGAGCACACACGAAAACAGGTCACAGAGTTGCTCATGACCACCATCCTGTGCAAACACATGATTAAAAGGAAATTCCCAGTTCTTATACTAGCTCTGACAATCTGCAAAACACACTTCCAATAATTTTTCAGTCTAGCTATACTGAATATGGAACCTGAAACGTGGGAACAGTAAGATGAAAATTACTGGGTTTGGAACTATTGAGGCCTAGAGCACTTTATTGTCTTTATGCTGCTGCTGAGGTAATTCGAGCTGAGAATCAAAACGTTGCAGTTGGTTTATCCCCAAATTTGGCCAGTTTTGCAAACCTCTTAAACGTATTTTGTAATACATTTCAAGAGTTGGTCAAGAGCATCTGGGTCTTGGAACAGGTTTTCTCTTATTTAGTATAACAAAACCCAAAAGGCTGACCTGAAAGTCCTGATGGTAAGGGCAGAAACAGAATAAAACACGTTTGGAGTATCTTTCTGTCACTGGTACATAAATACTTTCACCATGGAATTTACCTAAATTACTAACTGTAAGGCAAATATTTGTAATATGACCCTAAATAAATCCCTACTGGCTTGGTATGAAATGAAGTTATTATACTAAAAAGGTTTATTGATGGGTTCAGTGATTTCCTTTTATACGTTTCTGCATGAATGTAATAGGGCAAGGAGGACAGCAAACGGGACAAAAACCCCTATCAGATCCTGACTCACTGATCATGAGTGGAAAAATCATACAAAAATGGTTAATTGTACGGAGATGAAAAGGCCCATTCACAATTTTAGTTGCATTTCAAAACTAGCTGAAGGGACAGTACGTTCCCCAAGCCATGACAGTCCCAAATGCAGTGATTTCAACATAGTCTCATGGTCTGCGTAAGGAAATTCAAACACATGAGAGAAATGTAAGGAGCTGCTGTCATTCCTTGAGCTTATACTGCTAAATGAAATGATATGTCATAAATCAATTAAAACAAAAAAGTATAGCACAATTGCTGAAAAAAACCCATAACTGGTGATCTGCCATTCAACAAAAAAGCCAACAGTTCACTTTACATGTTGATCTTTGGTGTTTCTTAACAGACATAACTATTTTATACTTGTATGCATTAAGAAAAGAGTTCTAGGTTTGGGGTTTGATTTACAACTTTCACCAGGTAATTTCCAAAATATCATTGCAAAATACACTTCATTATATTGTTTCTGTCATCCAGTATGTTGTACCATACTGGCAACCAAATACAGGTGGAAGTTACTTGGTCTCTAAAAGACTGGAATTATATTTGAATTAATCATTTTTTGTAGAAAAACCAAACTATGTTTTAAGAACAGTGGTTTTCAAAAGAAACTCAGAAACAAGCTTAACTTTCTCTCCTGTGTTTCAAATATTTTCCAGGGGAAACAAAAATAACTTGAAGCTTCTTGTCTCCTGAACCATACTGCAAAAGGTCACTGCAGATAAATCAGTGCCAGAACAACAGTTATTACTAAGCTCCAAATGGCCTGAATTCTTCCATTTTTCAGTGGCAAAGTTTTGTTCAACATGAATTAAATCTATTATACAAGTCATTGCTTCATGTCCTGCACATATCCAGAAGTCTGTACACATCAACACAAACACAGAAATACTCTGTAGAATCTACAAGTAAATAAGAGCATGTATTTAAAAAGCTGTGTTCTCATGTATCTTCCCTAAAGCAAGAGAAGAGCAGAAAATTACCACAATCAGTTAGCAATTCTTTTTCCTTGATTTCTATGGATTACCTACTGTTCACAACAAGAAAATCAATCAATAAACAGGAGTCATATTGGTAAGGGGCCACAATACTATATGTTACACTTACATCATACAGTAGGTCCAAATTTAATCCAAGATAAATGACTCCATGAGCATGACACAACATGTGCAATTTGTGGTTTTATTTCTATCATATTGATCTGCTGAGCAGCTTGCAATAAATGCCATAAGCAATATGCCACACATACATTTTGCTAGAAGGTATACAGTGTACCTCCTCCAATAAAAATCTAAAAGTTTCTACAGCGAAACAGTAAAAATGAGATTATTTAGAAATGCTCCTTGTGTAGCATTTAAGTGCAAACTCTTAAATTTTTATCAAGTCTGTTGTCACAATGCCAGGGCAGCATGAATTCAGGCTGCTTTGTATGTCAAACACACAGCAGCATAAATAGAAAGAACTTGAAATTAGAATCATAAAACCAACTGATAAGCAGGAATATGGTTTAAAAGATGAAAGATGACAAAACACCATATGCAAATCCAATTTTTACTCTAATGAAATGTAATATATACACAATTTTTAATTGCTTACTTCTGTAAAAGCAAAATGAGGCAAAGAACATAAACATATCAGAATTTACTCTTTTGCTTACATTTTCAGGCTTAATTAGAAATATTTTAGGGCATGTATATAACATTTGCCACAAATTGTAGCAACATATAATATGTTATGCTACATCTTTGCAGAGCTGAAAACAAAAACCTTTATACTTTGAAAAATATATGTGAAATGAGCACAAATATATGACTTATTCCAGCTAAACTCGCCTTATTATAAAGAAAGCATTACGAAAGCTCATGACACAAAACAGACCAGGAGGAGACTTCCAGCCAAGGGTAACGGAGAAAAATACACAGAGGTCTTAAAAGTTGAAGCAACAGCAGGCTGCAATTTTGACTGCTGTTATGGGCGTTATGTTATTCACTGCAATTCCTGCTAACAGCAGATTTAAAGACAGGCAGTTCCATACTAAAAACTAGACATCAATATAAATCTTCATGTAATTGTCTAACTTCTCAAAATAGTTAACATCCCTGTGTATTAACAGTTAAAACTGTGTCCATGGCTCAGTATTCTGTAGATTTAATGAAATTTGTTTCCTGCCTCACCAGTTTCAAGTATTAATAATTCATGTTAAAAAAAAAAAAAATTACAATCCCTGAAGAGAAAAAAAAAAATAAATCTGGTGAAAAAGCACCGAAACCTGTTCTCCAAACAAATAAAAAACCATATCATACATAACAGGGAAAGATAACTATTCCTAAGAAAACTTTAATACTGAAATTAAAACACACAACACAACCTCTAACACAGACAAAGTTGATCGACCGGGATGCTAAAGAAGAAATCCTAAGGAAAACTTCAATGTTTTGAAAGTGCTTGCCTTGCTAATTCCACTTTATAGTTCAGTGCTCTTTTGCATCTTTGAGTATATTAAGGTAGGTATTTTACATCAAAGGCTGAGACCAGTGAATCAAAGAGACAAAAGAAGAGTTTTCCTCAGACTGCATTCCAACACAAGCTCACTATTACCCAATGCCCCAAGGACAACTGAAGGATCCGATTTTAAGCTCAGCTTCTTTTTCATGGAACCAACACATCTCCAACAAGCTAAATAAAAGTCACCCATTTCTGTGAGAGAAAAAGAGCTCCAGTAATGCACAAAGTTCAGTGAGCCTGAATCTAGGCAGCATTTCATTATGTCTCACATCTCTGCAAAGCAACGTTTCTTCACTGTGCCTTAAGGAACGCACAGGACATCACATTTCTGCAGGTTTTCAAACTACATCTGTTGCCTCCCACTTCCACAGCCTGTAGCTGGGTGTAGAAATGTCGTGCAGTCCAGCTAGGCATGCATGGTTCCAAACCTCTCAGAAAAAAAACAGATTCAAGAAACATATACCACCAAACATGCTTGGAGTCACAGCACTGCCCAAGTTAAGGCAGTAGCTATGGCTTCCCTGCTAAATATAGTACAAGACCTTTCTTTTTTCTTTTTTTCTTTTTTTTTTTTTTTTTTGGGGGGGGGGTGGGGGGAGGGGGGGTGGGAAAAGAAGAAAAAAAAAAAAGGAGGAAATAAAAAAAGATGATCAAGAAAGCAATATGGGGAAGGTACATTTTCCAGGTCTGATCAAACTGGGGAGCTACTTGTAGATGCCTGTTCTGGACTGACCAAGGGAGGGATGAAAGGGGGGTAGAGGAAAAGAGTGACAGAAAGGCTCAGCGGAGAAAGAAAATGAAGGACAATTTGGGGAGGAAGGTGAGCAATAGGACAAAACAGCAAACAGAACAGATCCAGCTGAGAGTAACATTTTTTATTTTAAGAGACCCTTGGTTACGTCTTGGCTCAGTTATATCTGCAGGATATATCATTTCTCACAAATTTTCCTGCAGTAGCCTTTTGATGAGGTGGCACAGTAATAAATGGGGAGATAATTTGATGTGTTGAACTTTTATTGCTAGTGAGGAATAAAAGGATTTTCAGCTCCCTGGCTGAGTCTGCAGTACTGACAGCTGGAGGGGGGAGGGAGAACTCCCCCAGATTAAACCACTGGCAAAAGGAGAATAGGTATGGATTTCTCATAAAAATAACTTCAGCAATGAAATGGCAGCAGAGAGTACACGTGAGAATTAAACTGTGATTACTGATGGAGTTTGCTAAGTTGGCCTGCCATTCTAAAAAAAATTAAAAAGTGGGGATACACACACACAGTCTCTCTCTTTTCACAAGCAGTGGGAATTCACAAGCACTTGGCATTACTGAAAAACATAAGTCCTCAAAATAGAGCCCTAAAGGTGTAACTCATATGCATAAATGAGCAGTGCTTCTTCAAACCGCTGCCTGCTTTATTGAGTAATTTTCACCCCACTATTTTTGAAGGCTGACCACAGTTTATTTACATAACTTCATTTTCCTTTTAATATATTTTTTATGTAATAACCAAAGAGAACAAATAAAGAATTTTAGAGGGTTTAGAGAAGAAAGAATTGGCGGAAAAAAACCCCCAAACTACCTAGTTTTACTGAAAATCACTTACCAAGTGCCTGTGCCAGGCGCCGGCCACGGACCCCCTGTGAGGGGACAGGGGCACCCCCACAAAGAGCTCAGCCCCTCGGCCAGGCTGCGGGTGCTACTGGGGGAACGTGTGTCAAAGAGCACAAACCCACCGGACCCAGATGGGGAGAGGAGGGCACAAAGGGAGTGAGAACCAGTGTGAGGGGCACCAAGGGCGGTGGGTCCCCAGGCCCGCACTCGCTGGGCACTTGGCTGGTTTGGCCAAGGCCACCCGCCACCGCCACCTCTTCGCTGCCATCCAGAAGATGCAGTTTAAATTAATACTTCCTTTTTCATACTAATCCCACAATAAATGCCAAGTAAATCCCACTACTTTGAATGAGTTTGTGAGGGTTTTCTTAAAGTACCTTTGTTTCACTGGTATATCAGAAACTTTTCAAGAAGAAAAGCTATATACATGCAGGGGGTGTGTAGTGTGTGACTACTTAAAACTATAACAATAGAAATTGTTGAGATGTGCTTATTCTATCAGGCTTTAAGACAATTCTCCACTTCAGGAAAAGTAAACTGAAAAATTCTGTTAAAACCGAGACCTTTTACAACTGCGTACAAGTATCACTTCTCTGAAGGAAAGGTGTGTTTCTGTAATGTGTCCCCCATGGCAGTGTGCCTCCAGCACGACTGCATTCACTCTGCCAGCTTCTTTGCTACCTGAGCTAATCCTTTCCTTGTTACTACCAAGATTTTCTTCATCTAAAGAAGGTATATAGTTATGCCAAGCGGCAGGTCATTGTTAGGATTAGATGCTTGGCACCACATGAAACACAAGTGTTTAGAAGCATTGCTATGGGCAAATTATATGAGAAAAAAATATTTAAAAAATAATCTTGTCACGTGATGAGAGGACACACACACAACTCCTGCCTCGCACGTGAGCACAGGACTACACAGGCCTAAAACTGTGTTAAAGCACATCTCTTTTGCAAAACCTGTTGAAAATGATTGTGATTTTCTATGCTGAAGTTAGTGAGCAATAGTTACCACGTTTTTTCACAGGTGTGTATCCTTGTAAACTTAGACAGAAGTCTCTTAATCTTTTTTTTTTTTTTTTTTTTTTCCCCCTCTTTCTTGAAAATGACTGGAATACCTACTTATACACAGAATACCTAAATAATGCAAAAGCAGTGAATGGTAACTCTAGGACAGTTGTAAACGTAGCAAAGAAACCTTACAGACCAACTAGCAAGACAACATGGTATGTGACTTCTCAGATTTTTCATGTGTTTAGAACATTTCAGACTAACTTAGAAAATACAGAAATCAGAAATGCCCTGCACGCCCTCTCCCCCCCAAAAAAAAAAAAAAAGAAAAAAGCATTACTTTATTTCACGGAAGAGTAAATATCTAAACTTGAATGGCTCCTTGGAGGAAGTCTAACACTCCTTTGATAAAGCATACTTTGAAAAGCACAGCTGCTTTACCTGTGCTTTTAGTCTGCTTTCTATCCTACCATGTTAAGCACATGTCCTAATTAATGATGACTTAATGATGTACGATGACATATATATGAATGAGTTATGATTTATGTAAGGTATTTATATTTTCCTTCAAATTAAAAAAGCTTAATCTTAGTGCTCCATTCTGTCTTCAAATATCTACCTGTATGATTGCAACATATGCAATCAATTGTGAATGTTGTTTTGAATTACTGAAAAGCAATTGAAAAGTGTCCCATCAAAATTGAAAAGGCATACAAATTGTTAATGCAAATTTTTCCGTGTACTTCTAAAACTTTATCTGACCAAGGATACTGGGGTGGAGGGTGGGGAGTGAGGTCAGGGGGGGAATAAGAATATATATATATACACACATTCACATGCAACAGATAATCTATAAGTAAAGATCTATTTTAAAGCAGTCATAAAGTGTTCTTTAAAATAAAATTTAAAAAATATCATGTACATGTTAAGGAACAATAGTTAAAAACTTAGTAAACTGACTTCTGTCATTTTCAAAAGAAAAAAGGAATAAAGCAAATAGGCTGTCATTCAAACCCCAGTGGCTTTCCGCTTGGCCTGATTTGTTCTGAATCTTCTAAGTGATGAGGAAATACCATGTCTAAGTAACATTAGGTATCCTCATCTTTACTGTGTCACATCTCCAGAACAGAGACTAACACAAAAGCATACAGTTTTTCAATGATTAAGTAAAGCCACCATAAAGAAATCCAGGAAAAATACGACAACAAATGTATATGCTACAAAAGACACAACTGCCACAGTGCTCAGCTATAAAATATAAACAGATGTATTTCCACAGAAGTAAAATCAGCTTGGATATTATCTGATTGTAATTAGCTTCTACTTTTCCTACTAAAATTTTAGCCTTCTAAGCAAATCACACTCCTAACGTGTTAAAAAAAAAAAAAAAACCACAACAAAAAAACACAAAAACCAAGCCCATATCGAATGATCTCCTCCTTCCAATATCATACAAATTTCCAATTAAAGGCATAAGAAAATCAATATAAGAGTCTTTCAATATATCTGGTTTGGAGGCTGGCCTAATACTATAAATGACTATAGCATTTGTTTTTAAATTAAAATGAAGCAGGTTTAATTAATTAGTCTCTTGTACCACACCATGGTACCTCCACTCCTTCCCCCCAGGCATCCCCCAAAGCCAGCGCAGGAGGCCAGCGAGGCCGAGGCATCCCTGGCAGGGGCTCAGCTTATGTCCTGATGCACTTCCCAAAACTGCACATAGGGGTTGTATAATAAGAAAGGTCACACACCACAGACTTCCTAAAGGTTTCCGATGTGAAAAAGAGATTCCAGTAACTTCAAAACACCATAGCATTTTCAGCAAGGAACTTAACAATACTAGGTTTCCTCCTTTTTAGTATTATTTTTAATTGACTGAATAACTTGATGAACACAACCACTATGAAGAGCAATTTCATTAACATGTATGAAGTTCAAAAGCATGCATAAAAAATACTTTAAGCTCTGCATAGGTTTTGCCACTTGCTGAACCCTTAGGAAAGCACTCTCATCTGATTTCTCATGAGAGAAACATGGATGTTTAACCTGCAGATCACCCTGTCTCAGAGACTGCAGACTGCTGAACTGTTCTTCAAAATACAGCAAAATGGGGTTCCTGTAAACGTCGCAACTGGACCATTTAACAGAGCATTTCACCACGGAAGGAGGTGTGAACTGCAGCCCAGCACTCTTAGCTCATGAAAGCCAAACCAGCGTTTCTACAAAACATGCTATGACCTTCAGCATCCGCAATTATCTAGCTCTTACCCTGCCCCACAGCTGCTCAACAATGTATTTCCCAAGAGCACAGCTCCACCAGTAGTGCACCAGAAAGGCTTGCTGTGTCCATGCTACTCAGTGAATACCAGTCCCACTCAAGCATCCTCCGGAATTTTCAAACAGCACCTTTTATATTTGGCTAACTTTCTAAGACACACAGATAGAAATAGAGCAAACCAGGAGGAAATCAACATGTTAGAGAGACTTTAGAGATTTCCTTCTGAAGAACACAGGAGATGTTACTGTTGTACAACTTGACATGTCTTTTCACTTTTTCATTGTTTCCTAAAGGAGTTAGATGAACCTTGGATACCTTTTACATGAAAGAACCAAGGCAACTCAATAGGTTCAAGATAAACAAAATCCCAAACACCTGAAAACTACAGTTGTCATTAAATTTAAAGGTTCACTTTCAGTCTTATGCTTGTTAGTCCTCCTTCCCCAACCCTGCCTAACCTTTTAGTCAGACATGATGTAAACAGAACAGACTTCGCTGTTTTAACCTTCCAACATGCTATGCTCCTTTGTGCTAATAAAAAATAGAGTTTCTAAGCCAGCATGTCACCTACTTGTGACAGCTCCCAAAGGAAACCCATGCATCTGGTTACATAGTGTGTGGCTGCAAAGTAATCGTGTTTGCAACACAAACACACTCTGTCCTAGAACTCCAGTAAAATTCTAACATGAACTGATTTCACTGTAACAAAGGCACAGGTTGAAGACAGCCCCAAAAAATAAGCAGATATAAGCTACAATTCCCCATTTCTCCTTGCAGCGTAGGAAGTACAGATTAATTTTCAGAAAAACTCACAACCCCTCAACTGTGGAAGCTGCCTCTTTTCCTCTGAATATAACTTCCCTGCTCCAAGGAGGAGACACCCTGCACTCCTCCTGCACATTAAGTCTCATTAATAATATTTATAGTATTAATAAATTATTAATAAATCGATAATAAAATTAAATTTAAGGTTTTAATCTCATACCTTCATGTGCTTTAAATGCTGTAGGTATTGAGCAACTGAGCAACTATAAAACGGATCACTAAGAGGTTACTTTGCTAGATGGATATGATGTCAGTAACATCAGAGGTCAGAATTAACACCTGAAAAGTCAGTAGATGTCTAAACAAGATGCCAGATTAGAGTAAATGCATTAAGAAAAAGAAACTATTTCACATTTACTTCCTATATTAATGACTTAAAACCATAATTGTCCCCTGGTTTTCTAAGAAAGGCTTTGTTTTCTTTGAATCCTAGGAGTAGAAACTACCTATGTAAAAAACTACCTAGCGAACCTATGCACGGTGCCTCTTTCAGCTAGATACTCTGAAGGAGAAGTTTCCTGGATATATCTTCTATAGTAAAAATATGATCTGGTTAGTTAAGGGTGTCTAAGACCACATGGACTATGTTATTCTTCCAGTAGATGCAAATTAAAAGAAAAAGCCATAAATGACACCAATTTCATGGTAATTTTGAGCCAAGTTCTTGTAGTAATGTTTCAAAGGTAATTAGACGCACAACCTACCACAGAGAGGAATTTCTTCCACTAAGTTATCTGGACTATAGTTGCAAGCATAAACACTCCAAAGAGGCTTCTAAATTTTGACCTAAACCTGAGCTGATCTGACTTTCACCTTATGCCAAAAGCTGTCTCCTGAATTATGGCAGCACGCCCAATTCACCTGGAAGCAAACACTCCCCTGGCAATTTCAATGGCCACTTAATATTTCTCTAGGTACACTCTGATGAAAAAAACTACAGCCAATAAAAAAAATTAAACATCAGCTTTCAGATTATTTTTCCTACAAATTAATTATAAAAAACTCTATTAATTAATTTCATTAGTTTAACTTAGACAATATTATACTACATTATAATTCTCACTTTAATTTTGGCACATGATTTTATTAGTGTATTCTATCAGTTTTGATGGAGGTTGAGGGCTTCCTGGTGGAATCTTTTCTCCTCTATCTAATAAAGGTTATTAAGAATTTAAATAAGACTTGAAAGTCAGGAAAATTTAGACACCAAAGTAATGGCTATACATATTTCACAACAGTAGGTCATTAGCGGTCTGATAGTCAGTCAACTAGATTAAAGCTTCTCATTCATTTTAATAAAGAGCTTTCCACCCAGCTCCTGAAACCCCAACCCAAAAATGTGAGACTGTATTTAAACTGCAGGATCCAAAGTAAGAAGGAAGTGTAAAACTTTGCACTTTGCCCAGTATCTTTTTGGTTGTGAACAGCAGCTGTAGTCAGAAATAAAATGGAAGACCATAGAACCTGCAAGTACCCTCATACTAGAGCTCTTTAAAAATTCTAATTACATCAAATATGCCTACAGAATTTAGCACCTGCACTAGCACTGCCAATGTCTTGCGGCGTATTCCATAGCAGCAATCAGACAGATGCTCGACCAGCCTCCCTCCTGCTCAGATTGGGACTTATGTCCACCCCTGTGGACTGTATTATGCCATACTGATATTACCAAAACTAGTGAGCATGCAAAATTTATTACATGCATGCTACAGGAGTCTAGAATGCTTAATTTATGCAAGCTTACTATTACTGCATACTCCTGCAAATTCATGACAGTGATGAGACCTGAAACTACAGTGGCATTATCTAAAAGAATTATGCCCCATGCATCAACTACATATTTCGTCCCATTTTATTAATTTTCTAAAACAACAGATGACAAAAAAATCCAGTGACCCATTTAAACAATCTACATAATAAAATTATGGCCAGCAGCCAATCTGAAGTGAACTGATTACACTGAAGAGGTATCTGGGGTCCTTTATATTCTGTACTTGGGTGACCCTTGGAGTGGTTTAATGAAAAAATTTCATGGCATGTGAATCACTGAGCAGGAAAAAAGATTACTAAAACCTCTCTAAAACTGCACCAAATATTTTTTTTAAAAAATAAATATTTAAACTCCGCAATATGATGGAATACGCATCAAAGTTTCAGTTAACAGTAACTTGCTCTTCCATACATCGAAATAAAGAGGCCCAAGGAATGTGTAACACAAGGCAACACTGCAGAGGAAGTAAAAAGCCATTTCATTTCTGGATCACTTGTTTTTAGTAAGGCTCGATAAAGCATGGTTCAGTGCTAATAAACAAAACCTCCGTATGCTATGTAAACGAAGGATTGAAGCTTTTTTTAAGAAGCGCTGCAGTTTTGACCTAAGAAAGCCAGCCAAGGAGACAGCCTGACATCACCCAGCATGTTTTCTCCAGTCCCCAACTTGCACAACTACTTTACTGTCTGATTGAGGTGGGAACCATCTATCAACAACCTGCCCTCTGTTTTTTTCATCTCCCCCGTTCCTTGCCCTGGCATCACTTGCTGCCTTTCCTGCTGTCCACAGGGTCTTCACATTTAAATCAGCCATTGTGCTTATTCAAGTGCAAATTAGATCAGCAGGAAATGAAAAATCACCTCAATCCAGACCACTGCCATTAGTAGCAGAGCTAGCACCCTTGGAAACACAGCAGACATCAAACTGTACAGCTTGTGGCTTCTCTAACTTTTCATTTGACAAAACCTACTGGGCAGGTTAAGTTAAGTTGCTGCTGTGCCCATTTCGCCATGGCGAGAGGAGGAATTCTGGCATCGAGCACATGGAGGGGGAGTGTTGGGACTCTTCGCCAAATTATTTTTGAAAATCCACAGAGCACCTGGGCTGTGACACTTACCACCTGCAGGGACTGGCTGGCAGGGCAGCACGCTCCACATCTGAGCCAAAAGCTCCGCTCTGGTGTAGCGCTCTCCAAGTCTATATGGGATCTTCAAAGACCAACTACCGCAGGGGTGGCCAGTCCTATTTTTACAGTCCCAGGCACTTTTAGCAACAACATATAGCCACTTTGAAACTGAACAGAAGTTAATGACTTCCTAACTTAAAGCAACATTTTTCCTCATACTGTGGAGTACTCACTTACCAAAATGCTAAATGTATTCATTTGCTTAATCTCCATACTGACTGCGTCTGAAACAAAGAGCTAGAAATTTCGCTGTATTTTATTTTTAAATTTAAAATTTATTCATTGCAAACGTCATCCAAGAAACATGTGTTCCCTACTGACATCAAATCTAATTAAGATGGCCATTATTTCAGCAAGAATCCTATGAAACATCTAATAATTTTATGAGCTACTGAGACCTATATATGATGACATTATAAATGACTTTGTTTAGATTTCTGTTTTCCTTTCTGCAACTTGATGACAGCTTCCATTTTCTACATTACCTACAAAATGTAAAAATACAATTATTTCTTTTTTCTCCAAGGATTCATTTTAAATGTGCCTAATAATCGCCTAAACAAATACCTTTTGCTTTGTCCTTGTACTGAACAAATAGGCACAATTCCACAAAATGGCCCTGACTGATGAAGATCTATACCAGTGTTTCAGAGGTTAAAAGAGAACAACTGTGGTTAAAATGAACATTTCTCAAAGCACAACATGTTCCAGCATGCCTTGCAAGATATGCAATATGATTTTTAAACTTCTTCCATGTTCCCTTCTGTACTATGCTTTACAGTCTAAATACTATTCAGATGGATCACAGTGCTTTTAGACTTAATTTCTATAACCCTCAATTTATACAATGCACACAATATATTGCAAATTTTAAAAATAGTTTAAGTAGTTTCAAAAAGGATAAAACTATGAAACCACAGGCAATTACATGCAACCTGTCGAGTTTAGAAGTTACATTCATTCTCCTCTATAGGAAAATTAAAGCATTGTTACAGAAGCATTTTACTCACAAGCAAAACACTCCAAAATAGAGCTTTCTCAGAAGAAAGGCATCTGAAGAAATCCTCGTAGTTCTTACCATGAAAAAAAAAAAGCTCATTATTGTAATTTTGTTGGTAAATGATTTAATAAATTGTATAGCATACCAAAAATTAAACCGTTTTTTCACGAAATACTAAATTAATACCCTTTAGTGGTACGAATAGGTCTGACAGAAACCAGACATTCTAACCCAGCATACTAAGCAAATTCTGTCAAGTATAGGTCAGAAAAATATTCTGACCAGACAGTATAGAAATGGACTTATATTTTTAATCAATACATTGGAGAAGAATCACAAAGAAGAGGTTTTCTTTCTTTGAGCAGTAAGAATGCTGAAGAGTGAGATTTGACACGTTTCTAAAGGTCACATAAAAATTTCTTTCATTTTTCACTCTGCCTCTTAAAAGATTTTTTTTCACAATGATGAAAAATACCTAATTTGTTTTAAGTACAAAAATAGCATTTTCTGTAACTTTTACTAGCCAGACTATAGCTGAGAAAATGGCAATACTGCTTGCTTTTCTATTTCACGGGTGATATTTTCTCACAGTAAGTATATCACATATAAGGCACACACACCACAATCATATCTATATGCTACATATCACACACAAATTATGTCACACATGCAGGCAACTCAACTGTCTATCAGAATCAAAATTAAGCTATTAATCTTACTTGTTATAAATCTAAGCATACTAATCTTCGTACAGTTCTTAAGAAGGGTATGACTAGGACAAAATCTGGAGACAACATGAGCAAGGAAAATGAATGACATCAGGACGTTCTCAGCGGCATGTTACAAATGGTAGAGAACAGTGGAGACAGGCTGTGTAAGTGTTTGGCATGACACAGGCCCAGTGGAGAATAAACACCAACAGCAGTAGGACAAGTTCAGGGTCTATGAACATTGTTAATACTCTGATAAGTAAATATATGCAAAAGATTTATATTTTTTTTCAGTCACCTGTCATTCAGAAAAGTGTTAACTAAGCAAAACAGACAGAACCCACTAAATACTGTTTTAATGAAGGTTCTTCTGTTTGACCAGTCTCTAAACAAAACTCTAAAATTGTTACAGGCTTACAAAAAAAGATTTTTTTTGTTTGTTTTCTTCTCTTTTTTTGACTACTAAAATCAATAGAGTTGCTTCCATCCAAGTAACACAACTGCAAGAGCAGAGAAAAATCAGCTTCAAGCAATTATCCATGTTCATAAATCTTCGTTCAGCCACAACCACATTAACCTTCTCGCAGTTTTATATAGTAAGTAAAGCATGTTGCAGGACAGTAACAGAGATCAACAGCAAAACTTCTTTTTATTTACCTGAGATAAACTGTACTGGATGTAATCACTTTTATGTAAGCAATTACTAAAGTGCATTTTGTTTGTATTTTCACTGGATCACTCATTTGTATTTATCTCAAATATAGATCAGCGTTTGTTAACACATTATTATGAGGATATTATTGTAATCTGCTGTTGCACATGACTATCCATCAAAAATATTCAAGGAAGCAAGCTACACAATGCTAGCTTAAGAGCATGTGTATTTTTGCTTTAACTAATAACCACTAGCTTTCCGTAGTTTGTGATGGGAAATATCTAATGGACATCCAGAATTCATTTGCTAATGTCAAACTAAATTTTTATTAGGCCTCTCAGCCTAACTTTTTATTGTTGGAATGTCTACCAAATTAAAAGAAACGCTGAAAGTAATAAAAAATACCGGGAAAGCAATTATTTTCTCCACTCCTCCCCCACATAAAAACAATGATTCTTTCTATAACGTAGCTAGCAACAGGAAGGCATCCAGCGGTTACACAGCTTTTCCCAAGATAGAAGCTGACATTACACCTCCCAGTCTAGTGCTGATGTGCGTAAAACTAGTACAATGAGCCCTGACATTTGTCATTGTACTTAGCTACAAATGCATTACAAGAAATTACAAGGGATGCTATCAGAAAATTGCAAAACCAATGAGTGTTTCACTTAGTTACCGCAATTCTTCAATGCTATTCCAATCTTGTGCAAATTAGAAGCCACTTATAGCTCTGAAAACTGACAGGAAACCGAATGAGGCTTTCATTATGCTTTTAATAGTCTTATTGGGTTACTTCCTATCAAAAGACTCTTGAGGAAGAACTATATAGCATTCCTCTATATTCATGCCAGGTACAAGCACTAACCCAAGATAGTTCATTACACTTCTGGAACAAAAAGCCCAACCAAATTCCCTTCCACCAAAGGGAAATAGCAGTAGAAAGAAAAAAAAAATCCTTTTAGAAGCTAGGAAGAAGATTTGATTTACACTGCATGAATATCATGAATTCTTTCTTTGTGGCTAAAGGAACGTTAAGTACTTTAATCAAATTTTGCATTTATAAATCATTTTTTGTAACAGATTTATGAATACTAAGGAAACTGCCTAGTAGCTCCTGCAATGCATAGTTCATTAGTATTGATTCTAAAACTCCTTCACTAGACTGCCTCCGGTCACTGCAGAAAACACTCATACTACTAAAACCACCCAAGGTTTAAGGCAATGTAAAATTTAAGGTCCTGGAAAGCCCTGTACAAGGAAGATCAGGGCACTTCCCTAAAAGTATCCCATAAAATTAACAAGTGATGTTGCTATGGACATCTGAATAATAAGAAAACATGAAGCATGGCTAAGAGAACATGCCTGTGTCTCCACTGTATTTAGTGGATTTCAATTGCGTTATTCTTCCACCTGAACTCCAACTGTGTTGATAAAGTCACTGAGGCAAATGACTGACAGACACAGTGCTGGCATCAGCTGTAGCCTGAAAGCTTCTACAAACACCACGGAGTGGGTGGGTTTGGTCCTGTGGTGCTCCCGTGCACCCAGTACCTAACTCCAGCTCACTCTGTCCATGCTTAGTTCATCATTTGGTGTAGATCCTCTCTAAGTCTGTTCAGCTCAGGCTCTTGTGTGCTGGCACCCCCTTGCCCCGTGCCTTACTGGTGACTCGCCCAGCTGACAGGCCAGCGGAACACAAGGAAACCTGTTGGGCAGAAACTGGACGTGGTCTGGTTCACAGCCAGGGTCTCACATCCTCACCCACCCTCCCACAGCAACACTAAACAGGATGTGCACCTTCCAGTTGTCACAGGGACCATCATGTGAGTTGCTTCTACAGAATAATAATGTTTAAGACAAGATACTGCTTATTAAAGCTGTGTAGAAATTCCAGGGCAGGGGGGAGGGAGGCAAGAGAGAGATTGGACTCTGGGAGTGTCCAGATTTATTGAGGAAAGGCAAATAGTTAAGACTTGCCAAAAGGAGGAGATGAAGCTGACAGAGCTGAAAAATAACCTCTTGATAACAAAGCATCCCAGGGAATCAGTTAATACTCTGATCATTCACATGTGATTCAGCATGTCCTCAGCATGCACCTGCTCTATGTTAGCTATCTAAAAATATAACACTGAGCAGCCACTACCGTTTAAACAGAGGGAGTCCAGGCTATTTCTTGCACGTTTAAAAACAAAATCAAGTTACACCAAAACCACTACCATGGTTAGCTACTGAAGCTTTTAAGAAGCCATCATATGTACACAGTGTCCAAGTATCTTCTCCACATGTATGTGCATTTGTATGTATATGAATGAACCAAGAATCCCTAGAGAGTTAAGAGCTATACAGCATTAAGGCTTAAACCCCACATTCTCCTGCACTAGGCCTATCGAAAGTCACTGACATCTAAGAGATAGGAAGGCATGCCTTCAATTAAAAAAGTTGAGATCTGGCATATAAATCAATCTGTCTATCATAATTCACCAGCCTGTTTTATCAATTCATACTTGGCATATGTTCCCTTAGGCACCATAACCTGATGTTATAAATTAGTCATCTGCTGCTGCCTTAGCTTATGTGAAAGTTTGGATAGGGGTGAAAAGTCCTTAGAGGCTAAGGAACTGCAGGTAGCTCCTTCCTATAACCTCTCCTATCCCCTGCACCTTTCCCATTAAGAACTGGTTTTGGGTAAAGAAAAAGGTGCATAAAATTTCTAGCTCAGATGGTGACAACAGTCACCAACTATTGCTTCCCTACACGATATATCCATGACTAGTTACATTTTATAAATGCACGATCATGCTACCATTTACAGAAGCACCTTTGTTCCTTTTTTTTTTGGTCATTCTTTAAGCATAAGGTTATTGTGAATGGACCAAAACACCATTTAAATTAATTTCAGATGCTGCAAATTGCTGCTGAATCCTTTTCTATTGAATTAACCTGTACCATTTTAAACAAGTAAATTAGGGTAGCAACATAATCCATCCTCTGTTACATCAGTCATTTCTCTAGGAAGTTAGCCTATGCTGCAAGATAGAAAAGGCAGAGTCTATGCTGAGTAAAGAAACTCAGTATTAACACAGTAAGTAGAAATCCAAATTTGCTTCTTAGCAGACAAGCCCCCTTTGAGGGTTCAGTCCTGCATCCCAGCGGTCCCGGGGAATACCACAATCAATTCCAGACTGTACATATTTTACAGGCAATTTGAGTATATTTAACCCTTGTTTTGGCATTTCCACTCAACCAATGAGTTTGCATGATCCAATAACCTGGGCTTTTAGCTCTGTGAAGCTCATGAGAGTGGGAATTGAGAGCTCTTAGCTTAAATTCTTTATTAGAAGTAACATTTACAATAGCAGTAAAATAAAACTTACAAACAATGTTTGCAGCCAGATGAAACAGATGCTTTGATATTTTATTATTATGGATAACAAGATCCCAACAGTGCTCATACATCAAAAACGTCAAACAAAGCCCTTGCCAACGCTCTTACAGGATAATGTATGTAGGTTTCTACCCTCAGTGAGGTGGCAGGACTGAAAACTTCAGAGAACACAGGATATTTCTTCTATTTCTGCTAAACAATCATTGCTGGCATTCACATATTTCTTGCCTGATCATTAACCACTGACATAATTAATATGCACTCACAGAAGCCCCAGCACAGTTAGAACATAATCACCTATAGATTTGATTCATGGAAGTGTCTTTTTGGAATTACTAAGATAGATTAGGTTCCTTAAAGTGTCTTGGATACAGAAGCACCAAAAAGCAAGTTGGGAGTTAGCAACTGTGGAGGGGTACTAATTAACAACTCAATTAAAAAAGGCAAATTAAAACTTTATGGTTCGTTATCCCTCATTGCTTAATAAATTGTTTTGTTAAGGAAATGATTAAGAATGATTATTCTAGAAAACTGAAATCCTATCTGTTTTTCTATGCTTTTTTACAAAGCTTGATAAAAGCAGTTTATTTTCAAAATATCCAAAACATACTGATTGCAGGACTTTATGCCGATTTAGAGATCAACAGCATAAATGTGCTATAAAATATATTTTTCTATTTATAGCAATTTTCTTTCTTCTTTGTCCTTTTTTACATTGAAGAATATATTCTGCTCTTGTGATAGAGGAAATAATTTCTTTCTATATAGTTTCTATTTGTTTTTGTTGTTTTAATACATCACCAGTTTTGTGGATCATCAAAATGAATTACATTTCTCTTAACAGGTTTTTTTACATATTCAGAACGTTTGGAGTTATTGTTTGATAGTTTAGGAAACTGATAAATAATAATATTTATCTAACAAGTTTGTCCATAGGGGATATTTTGACAAGATTCAAGAGACTACAGAATGATCCATATTTCCAGTTTTAAAAGATGTTTATAGATATGTTAAGACTTTCTGAACTGTCCCTCAAGGTGATGTTTGCAAGTCTGTGTTTCTCATTGTGCTAAACTGCTACACAGAAAACACTTTAACACTGGCTGAAGACACAAATATTGATACACATATGAATATGCTACTGAAAAAAGGTAATCTTCCATTATCTTGAAGAAATTCTGTTTGTTAGTTTGTAATTCTGCATGTGTAATTTAATTACTAATTAAAAACTACTACAAATTACTGAAAGAAGAGTCTCGAGCTCTTTCAAAATAAGTTCTCTTTCGGTTCATGGCAAGGCAAATATGCATTTATGTAACAAACTATGTAGCAGGACCTTATCATCATTGGGATTTCTGTGGATTGAAGCCTTTTCAATTTTCTTTGGGCTTTTTCTCCGCCCCTTACTAGAAGGTGGAGAAAAAACTATTTTTTGGATTGTCACCACTTCCCCAAGCTCCACAACATTAAAATACAGATTACTAAATGAATGAAATAGTGTAATACAATAATAATTTAATGAAAAAAACAATAATTGTCCCTAAAATAAAAATCTTGGATTGTATGGAGAGGGGGAAAAAGTATCAACAAAATCACAATTTTATACAACAAGGTTAACAGATAATGCCAATTAATGAAAAAGGAAGGAAAGTAAGTTCAATGGTCAACTAGACAGAAAGTAACAAAGTCCCTAAACCGAGACTAAATTTACCATTCTCTATTCTCTCCCCCAGCCTGTGTGTTTCATTAGTAAGAAGAGAGTCATCTCCTTTCTGATCTCTCTTTCTTGCCAGAAATTTGTGCAGGTTAAATATATAAGAAATGCCTACACTAATGAAAAGGCATATTTTACCTTGAAGACGGCAGGTATTGTTACAACTGTTGTTGAGGTAAGCTGCACACACATACCTACATACACTTACACACATGTTAAATATAGAACAACTCACTTTCCACTTGACATGAGAATCTCTCCCTTTCCTTGGTCTTCACACACTGAAAGCATCACTCTTATAAGGGATATAGAATTTTCAGAACTCAGAGGTGGCAAAAGAACTAAGATACATGAAAAAACCAAACCCTTCTAATTCTCTTCTGCAACAATGCCAGCTTGCAGTTTATTTAGCTGCACATATCAGAGACCTAATAAACTGCTACAATTTACAATGAGTATTATTTGATGCTATAAAACTCTGAAATTGCTATTTTACAATTAAATGACAAATAAAATTTTCTAGATAAATCTTTGCCGCTCATAAAATTCAAATTACTGATTGGATTCAAATTACTGGAAAGATGGTCCTTTGCTCCTATTTAGAAGAGTATTTGAAAAAATTGGACATAACAATATGGAACATAACAAATTGCTTCCATGACAGAACAGCAGGGTTCGCAGAAGGTACTAACTACTTCAGTGGAACACAAAAGGGAATTTTATTGGGAAAGTATGCGCACATGATATGTGCAAGATCAATTTCTCATTCATCACTAAAAATAATTTCAATGAAGCTAATTTATAAATACTAGATTTTATCATCAAGAAATTCTGTTTATACCGTTAACTATCTAGCCAATCGTACTTATACAGTATCCAGTTGTTTTATTAACAAACATTTTATTTTAATCTTTCTGAGCATCTTCAGTGACTGCAGAGAGACTTACTCAGCAGAAAGCAGACATGAGTTTCTGCACGAAAGCAGATTATTTAGCAAGACAAGCAACTTATCTGCAAAACCATGGAAACAAATTAATGTGTACTGCTGACAAAGAGATAAGTTACAGATAGAACTTCATTATAAGATTACTCTTCATTATTTCCAGTTGGTAATCGGAAGCTCAGAATTTTTATTTGCATTGTGAATTAGGGTTTTTTTGTTTTGATTTGAGTATTGTCTGTGGTTTTTTACAGTTTATTATTTACAACATGCTTTGATCATGATCTTGCTGCTAATAGGGCACATCTTGGGCAATACCCCTAGAAAAGTGTACTCTTAGAAGATCTAAAGTGAAAACTTAGTATCAAGCCTATAAGGGTTTCATGATGTGCTCATTATAGAAACATAACACAGAATTCCACACGGATTTCCATTTTGAATCTAGCATCATTAGTGAGTGAAACAGTTCATTTTTCTGCTTATATAGGATTTAAAGAATTAAATATTTATATAGCATATGGACTGCGCCAGATTTTTATGTAGATAATTGGCATTTTTAAAGTCACTAGTATACATGGAAAAAAATTTTACCCCACAACATCATCCCAACGGCTGAAACAAAAGCAGGAGTTTTGAAAACTAAATACAACTCGAGAGTAAGGGGAAAAATATAGTATCTACATGCAAAGGAATGGTTGAAGAGAAGACAACAGAAAGAGAGGAATGAAGGAGGTAAACTAGTTATGCGGGAGGCAGGTGGGGAAAGGACAGGGAGTTTATAATAAGAGAAATTACGTCCATATGTAATTGCCATGTTCCTAGCACATCACACTACTGCTTTAATACTTGCAAGGATATACCTATCTCATGACACGATAAAGCAATCAGGGATTTTCAAGCTGCCTTATTAGGCCATTTAGATTATCAAGTGTTGACAATCTCCAGTTGTGTGTTCTAGATTTGTTTTATTAACTGTGGAATTCCAGGGCTTTGGTTTGCCTCGTTGCTTAAGAACTGTGAGCCATAGAATGATGGGGCCGTTTATGTTCACCTCAATTTTCATGGTGACGGGAGAATGCTTAGAAACACTTTTTCCTGGCTTCAATATTTGCAAAGAAAGTAAAAGATAAATTAACTGAATGCCTCAAATCCATTTGTCAAAATAAATGCATGATGGCTTTAAGAGATGTCCTTACTTGGGGAGGGAGGCAAGGGGAGCCATCCCTAGCCTGTTACTCCTAAACAGCTGCTTGAGCTGCTTAAGGCTTTCCAGCCAGAGCAGTCTTCACAACAAAGTATAACTATGTCACAGTTATTCTACTAAGTAATTATAAAACAGCTTTCCTTACTTTATATGAAGACAACATAGGTTGTTTCTCTTCGACAGCTTCGCTCATGAACAAAGTCAAAAATATTAACCATTACATGTATAACTTTCAAAGTTCGCAATTAGCTTGCTCAGATCTTAGCTCAAAGCAAAAAGTAGAAATGTTTTAACATTACAGATAAAAGACAGATTACACTAAATTCAGAGATACTATTTATGGATAAGACATTTAATTTAATGAAATTTCCTTTAGTCAACTTCGTAAGCTTTCTGTACAAATTCAACATCAGGGGCTATTCAGTCGAATCAATGTAACAAATATCCTTGCAGAAACCACATTTTAAAAAAGTTTTCTTATGGAAGAATAATTAACAATATGTTGTCTGCAAAACACTAGAGGTAGTATGACAGGAGAGTCAGTAAATATCTCAAAAAAATTTCAGCCCGTATACAGATATTTTCTAATTTATTGTAGAAGTTGCTTGCAAGAAAAAAAATATAAGAACACCAACAGTGCCTTGCAAACAGTTCTCATTTCCCAATATACAGAAACATCTAAGCTATAAAGAAAATGTGAAAAAACTGGCAAGTTGTTGAAATTTAACTACATTTCTTATAAATTCATGCGGAGCAACAGTTGGGAGATCTCATACTTGATACTTAAAATAATACAGCAAAGATAAACTAAGATAAACCAAAAGTCTTAATATTTTAAGGAAAAGGAGAAGCATAATGAAATCCAAGAAAATAAAGCAATTTTGAAGCGCTCCATGCACACTGCAAAGAAACAAAAATTCAGTGAGTGTAATTGTTCCTCATGCAGATGCAATGCTGTCTCTGATGAGAAGGCACTACAGTACTGCCTTTCCTTTTCCCCATTATTTCCAGTGGTTTCACAATGTATTCAGTGAACACTATGGAGTATGGAGCGTTCAATGCAAATGCAGAAGCTACCCAATATGTAAACACACCTGTAAAACCGCTGACATTGGGAATCCCTCTCAGAGGCATCATCTCAGGTAACTCGTCGGGAAAATGGATGACACTGTCCAGCAAGTACTAATTCTGTATGTTTTTGAGAAGAGCAAAAACCAGCAAATATAAAAAAGAACCTCTAAGTTGCAGGTGCAACACGTTGCAATGTGTTGTAACATATGGATTGTTGTTTTGCACACTCACTATGCCCAGTGAATTCCCACAGACACCACATCTCATAAAATTATGATTTCTTACAAGCTGTATAAAAACCCCCAAATAAATCATAAGGAGCATGCCAAGACATGGTTAGAACTGTAAATAGCACCTAAGTCCAAAATTTTGATTCCTTTTCTTAAAGAGCACTCTCTCAGTGGCACTGCAAACCCCTCAAAACAAGCATAGTGTTTTTCTAAGGATTTGTTAATAGTAATAATAATGATCGAACTAAAGAAACAAACAAAAAAGAAATACTGCGTCTCTAAAAAGAGAAAAATGAAATACACCTATCCAACTGAGGAAAGTTAATCCTGAGGTTCCTCATAGTGTTGAGATCACACAAAGAACACTTGGAAGAATGGCAGTTCAAGATCTTCCAGTTGCCACCACTGCGTTCACATGTAAAATTGATTAAACAGGTCTTGCTGTGCAAAACCAACTGACTTAAAGAATGCATTATTAATAAAAGGAATTTCCAACAAATTTTCAGTAATGAATTAACTCATGCTGCTGACCTGCAAAATCAGCTGCTTTTACTTCATTAGTTAATGATAGCCTGATTTCTGAAATGACTTCTTATGCACTTTATATATGGAACAAATTTTTAATTTTTCCAAAGCCTCATATATTTTAAAGAAATAACTTCAAATGAGAAGACTTCTTATTTAAGTGGTATTGATAACGTCTGGGTTCTCAAACACAGTAACAAAAGACATATGAACATTCAAAAACAAGCTGTCATACAGGGATTGATCTCCCTGCTGTTGCCGGAAAAGAAACATCTTAAAATTAATATTGATTGTGCAGTCTGAAATAACATACTTGTCTGATATACATGATGAATTCATTATTGTGTGAGTAAAGGAAGACAGCATGAGAAATACTAAATGATGTAAATAGTTCTATTCCTTGTCCAGTAAAAATACAGAAGTATTGATTACCTTTTCAACCGAATACTCCAGTAAAATAAAATCTCACCCAAAGACATTATGCATTTCAGTTGAATGCCTACAGATCTCAAATGAGAATTTTGTTAACCATGAACAAATATGAAGGATACGAAAATGCCATGCTAAATCAAAAGTGCAAGGGATCATTTGTACACTAAACTTCAGACAGGATTTAAATGGTAATTTGAACAACAGCCCAAAGGTTACCTGCGCAGAGATATTGTGGTATTGAGTGGCACCAAGTTGGCTGAAAAGAAAATTCTCTAAAGCAGATTTGTAAAAGATAAAGTAAGATGTACAAGAGTTTGATAAACTAAACCAAACAAAACGGTTTCAGATCAAGAAGGTTCAAATAATTCCACAATCATAACAGCATCATAAAGCAGATATTAAAGTTTTAGTTTATGATGACAAATACTCATTAGAAGAATCTGACTGGTGTGTTATATCTTTTCCTCCCCACTCCCTTACAAAACACAGACAAACTATTATTCCTTTAAAAACATAATTTATTTCAAACCCCACTAAATTAACATCTAATAAACTTTGATTACCTCATAAACTGCAAAACACAACTCTTTCCTAATTTTGGGGTCACAGACTTTGAAATTGTCAGGGTGGAATAAAGTTCACCTTCGCATGCCCTCCATTATATATGCAATGACTATGAGTTGTCATACATCACAGATGAACTAAGGGAACTTACAGAGCAATAAATACAAACCTGTCTTCAAAATGTTAATGTGCACAAAATGATGGCGAAGTTCAGTAAGCTTCAATGCCTTATTTATTGTTTCACTTGATCAAATAGTTGTCTGTGTAACTGCTTTTCTTTATACCCATGTATTGAACTGCAAGTAAGCTCCCATGCCTGCTCTGTCGAAGGGAAGCACTCCACAATCCTACAAAAGCAGCAGCGGAAGGGCTGACGACTTTCCCTTTTAAATACAGGAAAGCAGAATACTGACACCCCAGCACAGAATGATCTTGCTGCCCCTCACATGCCAACAACAGGAGTCAAACCCGTTCACGTTAGTAACACAAATGTGAAGTATCTATGAGGTTAAGACAGGAGCAGAGCAGACTTCAGGCAAGGGCTACTAGTAAGTACAGCAAAATGCTTTTCACTTTGCAGGATGAAGCTTGTGTTTCCAAACCCAAAGGTCACTTTATTATTTATTTATTACTTTATATCACAGTGAGTTATAGGAGAATGTGGAAGATTTCTAGACAGGTTTCCAGACATCAGGTATCCTTGAAGTTACATTAACATGGCCTATTTAGTGCTGCTCAAGTGGTTTCAGTGATTAACAGCATAATCCCCTTGGTATACTATTTCACTCTGTTCTAAAGGGACCAAAATAGCAATTCAACTGCGCTGTCCTGCCCAGATAAGCAATTTTATGCCATCTGAATGCAGAATGGTGGATGTTTTTCCCTGCCCAAGCAAAAGATCGTTTTCAGACAGATAATTATGTGCCTGATATTAGATATTATTACATTTATTATTTCAAACAGCTATATAAATCAACCAAGCTATTTGAGAATTTTATTCTCCTTTTTTAGCTGTCATCTTCCAATCAGGCTTTTATATCAGGCTTCCATCAGACTCATTGTGAGATGTTAAAACCTGACAAAATATTACTATAGTAATTACTATCAATAAAACATTTTAAAATCTTCCTAAGCAGTGAAATAAACCATTGGCTTCAATGAACACCATGTTGTAACACAGCAATTCTGTTCACTTTTCCAGTCTCTGTCTTCCCTAGACTGCATAGAGGAGCATCAATATGCTTACATATACACGCATGCTGAAATATACGCAAATACCCATAATATTAGGCACAAACAATAATTATCAGTGGGCAGAAAAGGAAAGAAGATGGACTTTGTATGAAGCAAACATGATAGCTCGGTTACCCTGTACCTCTGCCTTCAGTGACTTTGCGCCTGCCTGCGTTCGTACAGGCTGTGCTTCCAAACCAGGTTAGAGCCTGAAGTCTATTAAATAAAGAAAATCAGGACGAGAGGTGTCGGGACAAAACATTGCAAGACAGGATGAGGTTTGTTTTTAATGAGGTTTTTTTCCTAAGTTTAATCTGTTCCTCACTATGAATGCCACACAGAGCAAACACCACACCCTCGAAATTTATGATTAAAAAAAATAAAAGTCTTGCTCATGTAACTTGCTGATCAGATAATAAAAATATCTTCCTAATTTTTATGTTCCTGGAGCGTTTTTCAAGCAGACTAAGTAATCTGCCTTCAAAAGCTGTGTAAGTACATATGCTCCAGAAATAGTTCAACTTACTCAGCCGTTAGGCTTAGCTGTTCACTATCACAAACTAGTTCTGAACTACTGAAGTTCTGTTTCCTTAACGATTTCATCAGTTGAAACTCACCAGCTCCCAGCATACTCTGCAATTTACATGTAACTTTTGCTACAATGCTGTCAAGAACTCAAAGCCTACAGCTACTGCATTTCTCAATCACCAAAATGCTGATTTTCATCTATGGTATCACTGAATCCTTGGGATTTATCTACCGACCAAAAATCAGGGGGAAAGCCTTACTCCTGTTTATTATTATTATTACTCATTAACTCCGTCCGCCATGAGGGCTAAGAGCTAACTCAAGTATCAGCTACTGCAAAGTGCACTGAATGATGACATTGAACCATATCAGACAGGAAAAGCTTCTTACTATTTAAAATTACAGTTCAATTCTCCACAGCAGTTTAGATCTGCTGAGAAAGAGAAACAGCTTCCCCCAAACCCCACCTCAAGATTTTGTGAGATGGCTGTGCTTTGCTAGGCTTTTCTCTCATGATCCCACAGCATCTCTTGCATATTTTTTTGAAAACTTGTATACCTGCATGAAGAACACACTAGGGCAAGAAAAGGCAGTGCTTCCTCATTTAAATCTAGTGCCTTTCATATACATCATACATTTATATTGCAAATACATCTTTGAGATGAAAAAGTCATTTAACTCTCACAAGCTCAAGTAATTTTGATATTGTATACCAGCACAGACTGCCTGCAAACAGCTCTGCTTGCAACACAAAAGCCTCTTGCTCTGTTTTTCTAGGATGGTTATATTTCCTGTTTAATTGTGTTTTTATCTTAAAACCACCAAAAATGCATTATGCAAATAAGTCCTTTCAAGAATTCATTTTGTGAAACTAAAATAAACTTGAAGGTTTTTGCCTTGCAAATTATTCATTGTAGCCCTTTAAATGACAGGATACAAATTGCTCAAAACAAGGCAGCAGGAGAAGTGAAGCAGTGACAAAATTCTGTAATCTATTTTTAAAATCGTATGGGTTGTGATGTCCTATTTCAGAAAGCCTGCCACCACATACCACTGGGAAGCAACTCTTCTGTAAATCTGAAGGAAGCTTCAGGATAGCGCTGGGGCTATGTAACTATAGCACATCCACCACCAATAGGTGCAGGCATCACACTACATCAGCAAGGAAGACATATGGTAGCTGCTGCAAACAATCACATAGACCTTCCAAAAGCACTCACCCTGTTCTTGAATTACTTTCAGAAGTGTTGAAATCTGGTCCATGTACTGAAAATCCACACTGGCCTCACTTTTCTTTATAATTTTGACCATAACTTGTTCTTGGCTTTGAGCACCGCTGCAGTGTCCAGGATCATCCCACCTACACATAGTTCACAGTCTCTCTTTTCTGCGCTATAGATTCCTACTATCTTAATTAGTTCTGCAGTGAAAAAATGGCTTCCTGACTGCATTAAAAGTTTTTTTGTGTGTCCTCGTGGATCACATTGTGGTCCTTCCATCACCCTCTACAAGCTTCTAGGACTCTGTGAGGTTTGGAAGAAACTGACCTCCTTATTCTATCATTAGGGTATTTCCAAAAATCTCAGTCCCAAAAGAAATGCTGGAGAAAAATTGATTCAGCTACAAGATGACCATCCAGGGCTTTCACTGTGTCCTAACTTAGGGGAAATCATTAATGACTTCAGTGTCCACAGCCTGAGGGGATTATCAAGCTATACACCTCCAAGCTACACACACATACGCTTCTAATTCATTAAACTGACGAACACCCTCTTTGTGTAATACTATGTAACAATTAGAAACTGAGGTGTATACTGGAGATACAAGTTAAAACTAACAACAGCCTCTACAATATTAGATAATTAACAACCTGAGCACAGATACAGTGTCTGTGTAGCAGCACAATGGGATCAACAGTTACTCATATACTAACGCACTGAGTTTTCTCCCCATTTCTTGTCAAACTTCCTTCATCCAAGAGGTTTCCATGGGAATGTTCAATGCAGCATTTGATATGATATTTTTTATCACCTTTATATCAATTACTTGGAAAGCATCAAATCTGCTAAAGAATTAACTTAAGGCAAAAATGTTTTCTACATGTTCTGTGTTCTGACTCTAATTAACATTATTATCGGCTCATCCTCACCCTCTGTTTCTTTTCTGTTCAGAGACCTCTGCTCTGCCAACAGGTGATGTCATGTTCTGTCTCCTGCTGTGTACATTCTCAAAAGAAAACACTTACAAAAGACCATGCACTTACCCCATGCTGCCTACTGGAGTACAGAAGACAAATTTAAAGAACTGGAGATTCACCTTCTCTGGCCGCTTTCAAGTCACACCAATCATACTACCTCCAGAACAAAACACCAAAGAAAAAAATAAATCCCTCTCTCACTAGACAAGGTTGCCAATGTACTAATAGTACTGCTCTGCATTTTGTGCTTCCTACCTCTCAGCCACATCCACCACCGGGGTCTCATTTTGTAAGCTGCTTGAACACTTTCTCAAAAGGAAACATTTTTTTAATTTGTGCCTTCATAGCAATCTTTCCAAACAATTAGAAACAATAAATGCTAATTAAAAGCAAAATGATTATGAGAGCCATAATAAAAAAAAAAAAAAAAAGGAAAAAAGAAACTCTACAGCAAATAAGAAAAGGTTAAAAAAAAAAAAAATCAAAAATCATACTTGGGTGTGGACTGCTAGGTCAACTTCCAAATACTTCAAAAACATTAGAGAATGAGGACTGGCCATTTACCATACAAGTGGCTAAAGTCAAAGTGTACCTCTAATTTAGTTCAGCATCCAGTAATCACTCCTCTTCTCTGAATAGTATTCAGTAGTTCAAACACAGGTTCTGAACCATTTTGTAACTTAAACATTTACTATTTCACCACCACTTCACAGAATAAATGTCACAATGAAAACTTTTGCAAGTCACTGCTACTGTTTCAGTCCTTCCTACATTTTACCTCTTCTGCCCCAAAATTCGGATATTTCCTTATATTTTCAAGAGAGATAGAATGGGCACAGAGGACACCTATATCTTCTTAGCTAGAAAACACAAATTATGAAACTTAAATCCTTCACGTACTCCAGTATTCCTCTCTAAATGTCCTGCAGAGCTATCATAAAGACAGATTAAAAACTATTTAACTGTTATGAAAAACTAATATGTACAGACTAGAAATTTAATTCATTAATACAAAAGATTTTGTGCTAATTCATCTCAATTTTCTATTGTAGAGGAACTTCCCAGAAAAATTATTGTTTCATTCCAACAGCAACACAGTCTTTTGTTTCTTAGTCACCCTTTGCAATCATCATTCTCTTCATCTTTACGATTCACAGCTTTGAAAATTGATCTCTCAAAGCAGTAGGAATTAGAAACATATACAGATTAAACTCTCAAAATGAAAAGAACTGGTTTTCCATCACTTAAATCTGTTTTTATGACTGCCTTTCTAATAACATATGCACAGAAAAGATATTGATCACCTTCAGAACATTAGAAATCACCCCCAACTTATTTGTTCACACTACAGACATACCTTTCACTGTGAACTAAAGGACACTGCCGGCTTCTCAAAATGATGACGACTGTGCATAAATTGATACCGCTATGATTTTCTTATACTTCGAGGGAGATATGCTCACCATTGCATTTTCAAAACACAAAAATATCTCAGTTGTATGTTATTCTAATGTGCATTGAGAACTGTTACACTCTTACCAGATCACTGATGAATAAAAGAAGTAATTGTAAGGTAAACCGCTTTAGAAAATATATACAGGAGTAACATCAGGATGATTGCAAATTTAATTCAAATTTTTACAAGTCTTAGACAGAAACAATGACATACAGCAGGCTACCATTAATGAAACAGACTACTTCAGCACAGCAAAAACATCCTTCTGGCAAAACTTCAAGCTGCAAGAAAGAAATTAATCCCAATCTCAGCAGCCAGTATTTCATGATATGAAATGCTCCAAGTAAATTATTTTGTGCTGCCATAGAAGGCTTTGCCAGGAAAACACTCTATATCATGAAATACACAGAACATGTTATGGCCCTTCAAAACAATTTAGCACCTTTATCCCCCATAAATTGTACTATTGTGCAAATACCATTTGGTCATGTTTCCCACACCCAAAATTATATTTAGCAGCCCAGATCCTGCTACTAACAGGATATATATAATGTCCTCTATCTCTCAAAGGTACAGTTCAGTAGGTACTGCAAAAGTACAGGACTGCTGTAGCCTAGAGCTGCTTGTTAGCCTACAAATATAGTTGCCAAGAAAGTGTTAAAAAGATTAAATATCAGGAGAAACAAGCTATGCTTTTCAGTAAATTGCATTTCAGTGTAATGGTACAAAAGGTATTAAAACTCTTCAGAGCAGGGTTAATAACAGTTTTTATGGAAGTGGTTAATTAAGAGTTCAGTGATATCCTAGTACATTGACATTGGGTTTATGGACAGATTTTGTTTAAGGAATGTATCACCTCGTGTTACCGGTACATTCATAAAAACTGAAGATAGCAATTAAAAAAAGTAATCTTTCTGGGGTTTGCTTTTCTGTGCTAGAGCTAACATCAGGGATCCCTGTGTTTCTTACATGCAGCAAGTCTTCCAAAATTTCTGACAAAGCTACCAAGCTCACAAACTTGCAAAGCGGTAAAGCTGTACACTCAAAGAGCAAATTACACATCCCCCCAAAAAGCCCTGAATCTCATTAAAATAACTTTTTAAGTTGTTGAACTAAGTCTGACTGAGATGGAGGTCACTTTCTTCATAGCAACTCATATGCTGCTGTGCTTCAGATCTGTGGCTAAAAGAGCATTGATGCCACACCAGTGTTTGGTACCTCTGCTAGCGCAGTATCGAGGGTGCCTTTGTTTCTCATGCTGCCCCTCCAGCAAACAGGCTGAGGGTGGGCAAGAGACCAGAAGGGGACACAGCCAGGACAGCTGACCTGGAGGGAGCAAAGGGATATTCATGCCATAAAACATATTTAGCCGTAACAACTGGGGGCAGAGGAAGAAAGGGGTGGGACATTGTTCCAACACTGGCTGGGCATCAGTCTGCTGGTGGGATGCGGTACATCACTTCTGGGTTTTTTTTCTGTTTTTCCTCTGCCCTTCTTTTATTAAACTCACAAGTTTTTTTTGCTTCTGCTCTTTCTTTTCCTTCGCCCCATTCTGCTGCAAATAGTGAACAAGTGGCTGTGTGGCTGCCTAGCTGCAGGCTAGGGCGAGCTCACCACAGCTGTGCTGCATTTTTGTGCCAAACAATATATACCAGTGAAACAGTGATTTCTGTGGACAAAACCAACAAATACTTCACAGCATAACTTGATCATTAACTGAGAACAGATCATATGATCATTGGACAAAAGGCAGAACTTCATCCATTTGAAACCAAGCAGAACAGCTTAGCTCAGCGGGCTGCAATTTCTCTTTTGCATTTACTGAGGGTGCAAGGTTACCATGGAAGTCTCCATTCAGTTACACACATGGTACAAAGATCCTCAAACCATCTGCAACCAGAGCCAAAACAACACACAGCACATCACCCAAGGGGCTAGAAAATATGTTCTAATACTATATCTATGCTACATTTTTCATCTCAGCTACATTCAGTGGAAGTATTTGAAGAAGTAACTATTAGCTTTTCAAAGAGATTTAGTGGAACATTGCAACATCCTCAGCGAGATGAATGTTTAAACCCTTTCTTGGCTCTATCCACATGTGAAGTCCCATTGATCTCAAAATAATGAGCACCAACAAGAAGTGACATCAGCAGCATATACTTCAGTCATTCTCTAAGAATTGGGAATACTTGACAAATTTAGCAGAGTTGCAGCCAGGGGCAAAACCTTTGCAATATTGCAAGTATGCTGTGAAGCAGAAATGATGTAGCGACACTGAATAACCCCTCTTTCCATGATTCTTGCTTGTTCTCTCCCCTTACTACATTTAGGAAGTCAAAGTGATTTCATGTAAAATAGCAAAGATGGGAAATTGGCTGCAACTCTTAAGAAAAAGCCTAGGAGGCTAATGAACCATTATGGTAAAAACTGAATAAACCAAGATCCTGAAAAGAAATTGGAGGTGTATTTTAGATATGCATGAAGACGATCAAAAGCCATTTCCCATAGATTGCTACGTGCAAGTAGGGCACTTGGTTTAATCTTATCCAGCTACACAACTTAAATGAAACAAACCTTTAATTTGACTTTCAAAAGCATTAAGCATTTTAGAAGTTGCCTTGAAGTCAGCCAAATCATGTTTCTGGAGGTATTTCAAGCTAAGTTTTAAAAGCCAACAGTTTCAGTTATTAGAAAACTAGGCTTAGCTATTTCCTCAGGGGAAGAGGGAAAGAGAAAAAAACCCAAAACTTATCACCAAGTTGAGTCAAGTAAAATGCAGGGGTTTATTACAGATATTGAAGTGGCTGGTTAAAAGAGGCAACCTATGGGGAGTCCTTATCTCAAGATGTGAAGTTTCACCACTCACATATACATATCATATGTAAGTTCGGCTATAGTCATCAACATTTATAATGATGATCTTACTTCTGAAAAAGATCATATCAGAGCCAGTGTTTGTAGAAAATTAAAGACCCTCATTCTGCAAATACATTTAAACCAAACTAAGGCTACATATGCACATAAAAGTAAACCACAGATGTACTTGTAAGATCAGGGCCTGGGTGAAAAAAGCTCCTATGGATCTCCTTTAAGTGCCTGAACCTACAGCAATTAAAAGACAGCGAAATAGGACTAAAATAAGGTCCTGCTTGCAGAAAGCAAAGTAGTAAACAATTAAAAAAAAAAAAAAAAACCACCAACAAAAACCAACAACAACCCATAAATCAAACCAACAAAGAAAAAAACAGGGGAAAAAAAAGTTTGTCTAATCACTATCCAGAAAGGTTTGCTAGCATTTCCCTACCGTGGTATACTGTAATCACATAGATTCCGTGGGACACATTATCAAGAAAATTCTAGCAGTGTAATGGTTATGTTTTGATTAGCTTGTCCTATACACCACCAGACTAGGAAACAAAATTTCCATGCAAAAAAAAATGGGAATATTTTTAAAGCACAAAGTAGGCACCTATAATTACATTTTCAATTTATCAAAAGCATTCTCAAGAGGTCCACATTTTTTGTTAAAGAAATGAATCACATTTCATATCTTGAAATAACGGCAGCAAATCTTTCATAAAATTAATTATTTAGAAGTGAAGCTAAATGCCTAAAAAAATTTAAGGCATTTAGAGACATGCCAAAGCCACAAAGGTTTGTCTGCTGACCTAAACCTCAACATTATAGCAGTTAAGAAAAGAATAAATGTTTTAAAGAAAAATAAGATAGTCTGAATAGACTGTTTGTAGCCTGCATATTTATTAAATAATTTCCTAAGGTTTCTAGCTGTTATACTATAACAAAACAAACAAAACAAAATCACCACTGATTTTGGATAATAATTATTGATTTTACTGCTTTAATACTAGGGTACCTGTTTCTTATTTTGATGGGGGGTAGGATTAAGAGAGGCTTCTAGGTCAAGGTAATATCTTTGGTTAGACAGCTGAAAATATTAATCAAGCTTTTAAACAGAACCTACCGCTATTCTGAAATAGATTCAGCAACCTTCAAAGCTGCTTTGAAAGATAAACACAAGTTCAGAAAAACTGCTTAGTATTTATACAGATACATATCATTTTGACCACCTTGAGAAGACATGTTGGTACCTATGTAACATCAGTTGTAGGTATACCCTCCTAATCTACATGTCATTACGCCTATAGAAATAAGCAATTTCACTCCTTTCAACTCCAACATGAGTCACTTGATCCTGTAACTAAATAAAGTAGGATATAATGTACCATCAACAGAGCAGAGTCCAGAAAATGAGCGTGTGTGCTTTCATTTGCTTCGGTCTTGCTATTGAAGCAAATGGAAGAGCACTATCATTGCAGAACAGAGTTTTTGCACGTAGCGCTGTGCCAGGCTTCACAACTGCCATTACCAGTGACTAACTCAGAAACAACATTTCAGAGTAGCTGAAGGTCTTACAGTGAAAGAATCATTTTTAAGAGTGAAATTTTACTCTTATGCACCACTCGTACATCTTTATCAGAGTGGAACAGCAGCATCGTCCAATGGTCTGACATATTTAACCATATTGTATATTCTTTTAGAAATCTCCAGAGAGACTGCTAAGCCTCATTTCTTATTTATAAGTTTGGAGCTGGAATTTGAATGAACATGAGCCAGAGTATCTGCCTGTACAGAAGATTACTAATAATTACTTCAGCATTTACAAGAGCAACAAATGACTGGAAGAGAATTGAGATACTCCAGCGTTAAGAGTTAGAAAGGTCACAACCTCCTTTCAATAGCTACAATAAATTCAATATTAGAAAATAATTTAGCAGGTTTAGAAAACAGTTTGATTGCAGTTAGCAATGCTCTGATTAGCTACAAACATTCCAGCTATTAGGGCGCCACCATATTTTATTTAGGAATCTTCAACATCCAGATAATGCCAGCTATCAAACAGGCAACCACATAGTAATAACTGAAGAAGATTCAAGCATTGGCTGAGTTAGACCAGTGCGCCAGGCAGCTTGCCTGATAAAGGAGAATGCCTTTTACAGGAGCGATTCCAGATTTAGAGGTGTTTTCAGTTTTCTGTTCCAGTATCAAGAACTAAGAAGTGGGTGTCACGGAAAGGTCGGTACAGGGGTGCATCGGTGACCAACCCATTCTCCTGCATGGAGGGGACATGCACAGTTGCAAATACACTGTGGAGGTATTTTCATTATTCATTTATGCCAAACCATGGCAGCAGAGAAGTATAGAGGTATACAAGCTAAGATATAAACTGCAAGATATTTAAATACCTTGGCATACACCCCCACCTGGAGTAATTAACAGTAATGATAAGTAGGTCATAGTCCATAAGGGATTGATATGGCATTAAAGTATTAATATGGCTCCCTTCCCGCCACAAGCTAGTACACAACAAGGTACCTTAGCATCTCAGATTTACTTTAGTCTTCAAACCTTACCCACATTTGCACCTTCTGAATGTGCAACGGGAGGATAGGGAATGGATTACCTCATGCTAGATGCTGAGGAGTTCTTTGAATGGTCCAGACAAACTGTTCCATTCTAACTGAGAAGCTGAGTTGTACCATCCTCATTTGCTTTTTCTCTTTTCCATTTACTCCCTATGTTTCACCTCAATATTTAAAACTTTCTAGACCGAATACCAGAGACTGAACATGCAGGAAAGCAGTAATACGTTTTCTAAACAATTCATTCATAACATATGGTTTATATGTACATTGCTTACTATTTTTACATTTTTCCCTGAAAAATGGTAATTTCTCTAATGATGCAGAAAGTTAGGTTCACCTTCAGCAAAACCAGATAAATATATACATTTTATGGACATACTCTCTTCAAATCCAGGCTATGTTACACTGGAGACTTGCAGAAACTGGAAGATATTTAAAAGTACTTCTGAGTTGAAGAAGAGATGGCTAAATGGGGAATCCAGAGTGTTATGTCATCCTTACATGTGGAACACTACGTCTGCCAAACCAAAAGGGAAGCAGGTGGGGTATCAGAAAACCAAATGGAAATTTGAGACACTAAACTGCAGATGTAGCCCAAAGTGTGAACAGAAAAGACAGTGAATCACAGAATAAAGCAAGATCTAAAGACTTGAATACAATTTATGACCCAAAGACAAATGCATAAAAATGTCAAAATGGGACTGAAATGGAAGAAAAAGCCTAAGAAGTAATGCACAGTAATATCTATGAAAGTAACATTACCATTCAGTGAAAGATTTTGGAACATAGATCTCAAAGGTAATAAAATTCACAATTGTGCACTAATACATGAACGCCTCTTCTCAATGCTTTTCTTAAAAAAATTTACTTACACATAAAATATATTGAGACAGAACATACTGAAAAATTTAGCAACAGACAAAATACCATATAGGTTTATGTTTTACAGTGACAATGACATATCATAGCTTGGTTACAAATAATTTTAGTTGCACAGCAGATTATATCTACATTATAATACCATATATTTGAGCAATTAAATGTTAATTACCAGGTAGAATCTACATTCCTCTATCCATTATAAGATACAGCACAGTAAACTATTAAGTGTGGAAAACAAATACAGAAGTAACTGTTCATTCATCAATTTTAACTTAGCATAGCTTTTTTTAAAAGACCTTTAATCAATTAAGAAAAATTCTCTTCAATTTAAAAAAAAAAAGCTTTCTTTTCTTCCACAGTATATAGAAGTTTGATCAAATTTGATGTCTCTCTTCTAGAACTTCAGAGGGCTTTTCAGAAGAAGTACTTTGTTTCTTCCCAAATGCCAAATGGGTATTTCCTATAACGGCAGTAATTTTTATTGATCTGCCTAATTGTTGTAACTTTTGAAAAATCATTCCTGTTAAGCATAATAAACACATGCGATGAACTAGCCTGGCCTGTGAGGAAAGTGACTCAAAGTTCTGTATGTAGCTGATTTGTTTGAAGCACTTCAAAAAACCTATTATGTGTTTTCAAAGAACTTTATGTAATTTTCAACTGAATAGCCCTTTCATGATTTTTCAAATCCTGTGGGGTTAATAACTCAACTTTTACATTTTCCTAGAAAAGAAGTTTTAAATGTCTTTAAGAAAAAACTGTTGCATGCTGTCCTCAAAATCTTAAGACCCCTTTTGACTTTATGCTTCTACATCAACTTTAAGCTTCTGCATTCAAGCATATGACATCTGTACGGAGGTTTGTTTTTTCTAAGTAGCATCAGTCACTCAAAATCACAGTATCACAGGTATCTTAGCCCCAGACCTGCAAATGTGCAAAGGAATAAACTTGCACTTTTTTGCAGAATTGTACAGGGAAGTCTGCATTTTGGAACTGAACGCATCATTCTCGACAATGCAGTCACTAATGTTATATGCAATTTAAAATGACCACTATTAGTCAACCCAATTGCTCTTGAGTAATCCTATCCCATCTACTTAAGAGTAAAAGAAACATGAGAGAATACAAAAAGCACTTTCAAATATTCCCTTCTGTTTTTTTGCTCATTTCCTGCTGCTTCCTTTTCCACTAATGTGTTTGATTAGAAGCATTTACTTTCATGCTAAGAATTCACAGACTTGAAAAAAATACCATCAGCACTGAAGTTCCACCTACAAATCCTAGTTACAGAGCAGACCGTAATTTTCTGTACAGCCTCTTACTTGAATAGGAAATGGGATAGCTATTGAATCGCATATGAAGAATGAGAAGAGTGGAAAAGAAAAGGTCCTGACCCAACCACGTCAATAAACAGTAATGTGCAGATCTGAGCAATCTCACGTAACTGTACCTTTGCTAACTTCTAGCATTTAGTAAGTAGATTTAATGTATTCTATAGTCCTGGACTGTTAAGTCACACACAAACAAAGGCTGATGACATTTTTTGTCACTGTATTTATGCTTTAGAATCCCACAGTAAGCTGCAATTGCTATTTATCATCACTCAACCTCCTTAAAGCACCTGCTGGTGAGTAGATGATCAGTTATTTGATTCCCTGAGTGATGATCTTTCTTGCAATCAGAATCAGTGGGAGCTCCTATCATCAAGTGAATCGATTGACTAACTTATAAGTACTTACCTATGTTGCAGTACTGGACTAAGCACAAATAAATGCATAGACAGACTTCTTCCAGCATCCAGACTTCTCAATTTACTCTCCACACTGCGATCTAGGCATGTTTTGTGACTGCAAAAATTGACAGGCTACCCAGACCAACATGCTAATGTACAAAAAGCAACTTTTTCCCCACGCAGTGGAAGTAACTGATGCCCTGTGGGTTCTTTCATTACATCCAGAACCCTACTCACAAACACACATCTCTTCTGCACATTATCTCATCATCTCTTCTGCACATTATCTCATTTAACACAGTTTCTGACCACTGCAGTTCAAGCAAATCCCTCAAGCAAATGGATAATAAATGGTTTTCTCAAAACCATTTACAGAGGAGTGTTAATACTATGTATTTAAGCCTCATTTAAAACCCCTCCAAGGTAAACAACATGACTTACTCCACTGGAGGGCAACAGAAGGCTAACTTGCTTGCTTTAACAAAGTTCATTCAGGATGTGCAAGCATACAAGACAAGAAAAACAAATTCAAAGAGCTAGCTGCAATCCTATCGATAACAAACTGAAAAAACTTAAATACTTTTATTCCTCAGACAAGAAGAAATGTGGAACAAAATAAGTGGTATTTCCAAATTAGTGTGAGCACAAATTAAAGATAAGACAATGCCTATGTGGACACAAAGTAAGCCTAGAGATCTAATACTACTTGTAAGTACCTTTTTAAAGGAGAGGGTCTAAAGGCCGTTAATTTTATCTGAAGCACCTGGTTTCTGTCACTTGGCCTTATCCCCACTTAAGCAAAATAATGAAAAAATCTTGGGATCATTCCCTCCAAAGATCCAATACTTATTTAGCTTATGGTAGACTGTGGACCAGATCTTCAGGATGCAATGAATTGTGGAAATGCCAGAACAGAGTGGTTTTATACACCAAGTATAAGCATAGTAGTATTTGCACAAAATTAGACTATCCTGATGGCAAATTAAGTGGAACTACACAGAAACAAAGTATTAGTTCTTTGTATATGCTTATTCAGTGTCAGGCTGGTAGGCTTAGTCTAATTATACCTATGACATGGGGAAAGGGGGGGGGCGGGGGGCAGGGAGAAGAGCATTTTAAGTGGATAATGAATGGGAAGGTACATTAGACTACTTAATCCCTCCCATTAAGATTACCTTTCCCAGCCATTTAAAAATGACAGCTTAAATAGCTCGCTGTTGTACTGCTATGCCATTTAGTCCAATTGAGCACTTGATGTTTAGCACACCAAATTCACCGTGCAGCCTCCTCTCTACTTTTGCTTATTGCTTTCTTGCATTATGTAAAATGTTGAGCAAGAGCTCTTCTACTGATGGACTCAGCACTGTGCCACTACTTACCTGAAGTTAACTCAATATCTAATTCTTAAAATGCATCCGTTTTGTTATCAATAGGTAATTCCAGAGGCATGGCAGATGTTTCAAGACATTATTAGTAGATCATGAAATTCCAGCTGGCTGCTGAATGGAAATAAATCTGTTTCTTTTGCTACAAAGACACTCACGGCACACTGTTTACTTAAACACATAATAATAATTAGGATATTGGGATCTTTTCCACAGTGTGCATATAGGGAATTGAATCTCTGGAACAGGTTGGTCAGCTGCTGCCAAGTGGGGGATAGGTGTCTCCATCACAAGGGTCCCTGCAACAGCCTCTTCACTGGGATCAGGTGAGATGGCCTGAGCTATTGTTTTGCTGAATTCTTACAATCCAGCTGCCTGTGGTCCAACAGGAGCATTCCCGCATTAGCATGACCCATTCATTTCTGTTAGATATTTTAAACTATGTACAAAACATCTGCCAATTACTGTGACCAACCTTTATGATTATTCCTGCATCTGCAAGAACAGTTTCTTGTGGCTATTTAAAAGTATGCGTGTACACTGTGGTAAATTCTACAGCAAGAATCACACACGGGGGTTTCCGAGACTGCCACGTGCTCTGCCCAAGGAATTAATCAGCACACCTTCAGCATGCAGGTAGCACCTATTGCCTGGTCTATATGCACAGCAGGAGCTGCACAGGACTGTCCAAATTCCTTACCTGCAGAGTTCTTTTAACAAGTAGTGAGGGCTTGCTGTGGAGGTGGCCGTGTGGGGTCAGTCATCTTGCCCCAGAGGTTTGCAGCCTGAAGATGGTCTCCAGCCAGCCACTGTTTCCTCTGGGTGGAGACCAGCTGGGGGATTCCTGGACCATGCAGGGACATGATGGAAAAGTGTGTGCAGACAGGCACAGCTCAACCACCCAGCTGCACCACAACTATAACTATATGGCAAACATGAAAATATATCTTGAATCCCCAAAACCTTGCCACAATTTTCCTAGAATAAAATAATAATTACAAAACAACTTTGAAGAGAATTACAGGGTGATTCTGTAATAAAATCCTTCTTTTCTTCTTGAATGCACAAAATGGCTAGGAAGCCTTTCGTGGCTCTCTGACACTTTATATTATTTTCCTATTTAAACTAGCATTATTAATTTATCTTTTTATTATCACTCTACTTGAAATGTTGGTAGAGATTTTTTTCTAATTAACTTTTATACAGAATGTCAGGACAAAGAGAATAAGCAGTAGCTCCTGCCATTCAGAAGGGTTGAGAAAACAAATTTGTTGTTTTGTTTTTTTAAAAAAAAGTATGCATCATACACTCTTTTTGACATAGCTTAAAAAAAAATTCTGACACCATCAAAAATATCAATCACAGAAGAGTAAATCTGAATATATCTAAGCCCAGTCCAGAAGACTATCAAATGAAAACACTGCATACAGGAGGCTGAGCTGACCAATTTTTATCCTGCTGCCTTATGACTTATTAGCTGTATTTGTCCCTATCTGAATAATAGCAAGATTTATTCTGAGACAAATGTTAGTATTTTTCTCTCTCATGGCTTTTAGCCACGTATTTAAAAAATAAAAAAAAAAAAAACCAAAAAAACCCAACACACCACAAAACTTGCTTGTCTTCAGGCAGTCACAATCACTTCTGTAATTCTATAAATATCCTATGCACAATAACTCATGGCGTATATAAAAGCAGTGACAAGGTCACTTACTATGAACAATTCATGATCAGTTACCCTGGCAACAGAAATGTGTGGCAACAAGGGAAAAAGGCACAGTAGAAATTATAGGATGTTTCCATTATGTAAGTGACTCCTGTGATTTCTCCAGAAGGGTTTACCTAAAAACTCTCCGGCTCCAGATGTTTCTCACTGTCTCTGGTTTTATACCAGTAGGAACTTTACTTGTTTAAGTGGAGTTACTGTAAATTTATAGTAGCGTCAGTGAAAACAAAACCAAACATGTAACTGATAAGGAATTTCTATTTTTAACAATTTTGTCTCAATATGTAGCACAAATTTGACCCACCTTTGTGAGTGAGTCTTAAGGAATCAGAATTCCTCATTAGTATTCACTGTTAGTTACAAGTTGTATATAGTTCACTCTTAATTGATATTCTCAATGAGTTAATTCTCAATTGATCATGTTTCAATTAAAAAAATAAATCACTAATCTACATATCACAATGGTTTTACAAGTTTTCAATAGAATTTGTGCAATTAATGTATTACTTTAGGACTCAAACCGACTTTCTAACTGGGGGCTTAGCAGAAGCAAAGGTTTTCTGGAAAGCCCATGGTGCTGGAATACCTTTTCCACACTGAATCAATCTCTAAAGCTGAACTGAGCTCCTACAGCAGAGGTTTTGTAACAAGAGTAGGGAGTCAGTATTTCACTGAGAAAAACTCACACTTGACAAGTACTTAACCAGCAATAACCATGCTTCTGAGTGATACAACCAAAACAGATTCGACACCAGGTATTCACGCCTTTTGCTGTATCAGAACGGAAATGGCAGTCTTAGGAATGCATAGTTGCTCCAAGTCTAGGTACAGAAGAACAAATGGAAAGGTAACAACCACCCACTCACATCCTTCACTGCAAAAGGCAATATTTTGAGGCACCCCAGAAATGAGAAGCAGCAATATAGTAGGAATGGCCACAGTTAGAGTCCACAGATGAGTCACTCTTACTGTGCTGTAAAAAACCCTCTTCTGTATTTGAGAAAAAAGGGAAGCATCGAACCCATCACTAGCATATGTGAAGATCTATGGTCTTTGCAAATCGGGAACAAGACTTTTCAGCCTCCATCAATCTGTACCTTTTCACAGTGCCCCTCTCCAGCTGCCCCCAAGACAATTACCATATCAAATGTATACTACTGAAGAAGGAATAAGTATCACTAAGTGGCAGACCTATGGATATCACAGACTGTATGCCATCCAAAGCTGGTATCACATACTCTGCCTTGGCAAAGCATAGCTTGAAACCTACAGGGATATATTTATATATATGATTGATCTATTGATAGCAAGCAGAAAAAAATGCTTTGTGGCATGATCCAGTTTGATATTACATGGAGTAAGAGGTCTTAATTTCTCAAAGCACCTGATACTGCCATAGAAAGGCATGAGTACAATTTGATTTTCTTGAGTAAGAAAGCAAGACATCCTTCAGATATTCAGAGTCCTGCAGCTTTTTTGCTTCTCAATTCATAAATTTAGCTTTGGGAAAAACTGATGGAAAACCTGATGGGTACATTAGGGTTTAATTTCAATAGGTGATTGCAGCATGGTTTCATCAACATTTCATCCCTACAGATGGTTTTGTAGCCATTCCTATGGATGGCAATCCATAGGAAACGCAAACTCAAGCCAATTCCATTCTGAATAGTGGCCCACAATAGAATGCCAATAGCCAGAAAGAGGATACTAAGCCCCTTAATAGTTCAAAAGAAAATATCCTGAGGGCAACCTAGTGGGTCTTCCAGAAAACTACAATCACTGAATGAAACTGAAAGCATGAAGGAGCTTTGATAAACCTGGATGCTACAGAGAATGAGTGACAATTGAAAGAAGTGTATAACACATTAATAATGCAGCAAAGTACTTTACAGGGAGCAATATACTGTGAGTTTCATACGCAATAATTCAGATTGCTTCTTATTTTCAGGAAAACGTTTGCTCAGTTGAAGACTTCCAGTGCTGTTTCTGAACTTATAGAGAACACTAAGTTTGTTGAAGACTATAGACCTCTTTACCTTCCCAAAGCAAAGGAAGAAGCTATCTTGAAATAATGTCCCAGTGTCTTCAGATAAGAATTTCCTGCTGTCTTATAAATGTAGACTGTTTCCAGCCTTTTATTCTTCCTTACCATGGCCTGCAATTCAAGATGAGGTCTGCAAATTAAGCCAGCATTAACCTTTTCAGTACACCACAGCAAATCCCAGAGATTACAGAAATTCATATTACCTTACCTCTAGAGTCCAATACTGAAATGCAACTTTGCAAACAAATGGCATAAAGAAGAATTTTGCCTCTTTTGCTTCTCAATGGCTTCTGAGTGATTTTAAGGATGCCATTAAAGTAATGCATTTCTAAATGCTGTCCTTCAAATTTGACCTAGGCTCTATAAACTGTGTAGTAGGAGAGCTCTCTGTAAGGGGTGAATTTATGGAAAGATGTCCAAAGAAAAGGAAAAACTGACAATGCAAAAATGCCAAGAGAGAAAATACCTACATACACATAGGTTAAGCTATTTTATGTCCTAGAGCACAGGCAAGACAAAACACCTATAGCAAGAGGTAACCAGAACTTTCACTATTCTGAAATGAAACTGAAATTAAATCAAAGATGTAACTATGGGCAGAAAAAGCATAATGAATCACACCTTGCAAAAATAAAACCATATCTAAACCAAAATTGGTTTCAGGCTTTTTTTTCCTGATGGTTTAACTTGGAATGATTAGATTAATGGTCAGAAAAAGAACAAACACAGAAATTGTTACGTCAAATCCAAAACAAATGTTGAATGAATTACTATTACTATGGCATTAAATTATTAAATCACATTATTAAATCACATTATTAAAGCTGCACCATTCATGCTTAATGGAAGCAGTGTTAATTATAAAAGCATGCATAATGAGATGTAGCAAAGAAAGTAAAACTACATGGGATGAAACTCTTCAATGAATGCATATTCTCAGTGTTTGCTTTTTTAAAGTACATGGGAATTTATCCTGAAGATCCACATCAGAAATAAAAAGCAGCTATTCTGATCATTTCCTAAATAATACTCAATTTGAAAATACATGCTGTGTGATAAAACTGCCTCCACAATTTCCAGACAGACAGGTTTTACTGCTTCAATAGAACAAAACAAAAGAGAACTGAAAAATAATAGCAAAGGCAAAGGCAATAACTGAATCCCTAAACATACATTAACCATCTGAGCTACTACATTATTCTCAAAATTGTTCTGAAGTTTGTTTCTAAGAGCTTCTATAACCAAAAACCTCGTCCAAATTGGGAATGCTAGAAAATTAAATTAAACTTGTCAACAGCAAATTCCATCCCCTTGTTTAGCAGAATATTCCTGACTATCATAATTAGGAAGATCAATAAGATTATTTATTTCATGCTCTTCATGAAGTGTGAAACTGCCCTAAGTCTCTGTAATATAACTGCAGTGTTGGTCCCTTGTATTTCAGACAGAAGAGACATAGGTATGAAACAAGAACTGCCTAAAAATTCTACTATAATCTCCTAAAAACTCTCCATCTAGAAGGAAAAGAAGAAACTCCTTTTAAAAAAAGTATTTATTAATTTAAGTCAGTTCCATGATTAGGAAAGTTACTTTTAATTCTCAAACGCCTAAGCTGGAAAGACTACAATTATTAGTTCTTTATATTTCAATTTACAAGCTTTGCTAACTCTCTGCAATTTGTGTCAGAGATGCCACACTTCGACAACATAAAGGGAACTCCTAAAAATAGGCTTGATTTTCCATTACCGGAAGAAAGAACAGAAGGGGAGAAAAGTCCTCAGATTGACTGATTGACTGCTAAGTATTTTTTTTTTCTTTCTTGTTCTCTTAAAATGCTCCATTGACAGCATATAATTGCAAGGATTTGATGTCTAGGCCATGTCTGCCCTTTTGAGTACCTATATCAATAACAAAGAGCAAGCCCATGAAATGTGAAAATTCCCTTCCACCTCTTTCACTAATATAAAGATCACAAAATTACAAAACCTAATAATCAGAAAGTGTATCACAGCTGTTCAGTCAGATGATTTGCTTTATCAAATTGTAGCTTTGGTCTTCAACTGTGGAAAGAGTTGGGAGTTTCATCTCCCCCTCCTTAAGGATTTTTTTAGTCATCTAGTGCTTCATCAAATATCTATAAATCCAAGTTCTCTCCTGGGTTTTTTTCAAACTATTTAACACCAGATACAAATTATTGAGGTACTATAAATGGCATTTTCTCTGTCAAAAAGAGGAAGAAAAAGAACGAACATAAGTTTTCAATTATTTACTACTCTTGGAAAGGGAAGCATAACCTAATATATATTTTATTCTGTATCTGTTTTTTCTTCTATTAAACATGTCTGAAATAATCCAACATCAAATTGAACCCAAAGTACAACTGTCAACAAACAAAATCCATATCTTCCCTCAGTTTTCTCAACCATTTTAAATGTTAGTCCTGGCTCCATAACTAATGGTGAGTTCTACAAAACAAGCAAGGTTCAGTTTTGCTTTCTTCTTATGTATCAAAGCACATAGTCCCAAAGGCATGGTATAGATGCTGCCTTCAAAATGTTGAAGCCTGCAAAGAACATCTAAGTCTTTCTCTTGTCTTCAAAATATTAGTGAAATATTTTCTATAGGCACTTCTCTTTGTCATGCTAATAAGCCATCCTGGTCAATGGGTTCTTGCAGCGTAAGGTATTTGCAGCGTTACAGCAGACTTCACACTTGACAAAAAGCCACACCAAAAACATATCACCAAACACACAATTATCTGTCACTATAAGTTAACCAATTGTAACTACAGGGGGTATTTTTAAGCAGGCAGAATGTAATTGCCCACTTAGAATTTTGCCAAGACACTGGAGCTAATTATTTTTAAAGGATTAATTTAGTGCTTACATAAAAGCCGATGGATCAATAGCAAAAGCAGATGAAGTCAGTTTATTCACAGACTAGGTATGGGCTAGCTGTGATGATGCAAAGTTCCACGCTGTGCCCTGACAATATACCATTCTCCTAAAATTGGAGGGGGATATGCATTAGGGGGAGACTGCTCAACAACCTCTGCTATTAAATAGAAACTACCAGCAGACAGCATGAACATGTGTCTATCTGTCAAGACCCAAAATAATGGCCAAAGTAGTCTTTCAGCCTCAAACTACTGTCTTATCTTGCCAGAAATCAAACTACTGACTTACATTCTTAACAGGAAGTTAAAAAAGGAAAATATTGAATTTAAACATGTCTAAAGTACTTATTTAGTACTAAAGGAGAGTGCTAACAATATTATGCCAAATTGACTGAACTAGCCTGTACTGTATTACTGATCAAGCTGGTTTTAAATGTTTTGAAAGACCGAGTATCAGAAGGAAAAACTAATTCTACTCCCAGCTGCCTAACATTATAGCCTAAAAATACACGTTCCACATGGGAAGCACCTATCTCTTCCTTCATGATTTACTGACTGTTCCACAAAAGTCACATTGATACTATGAAGCAAAGGCAAAAATTAAGTCTCCTTGTTGGAGGAAAACAAACAAAAAAAACCCAAGACCACACAACCAAAAAAAAAAACCCAAACAAAAAAACCCACAAACCACACAGGTCCAGATTTTGGCTTAGCATCACTGTCACACCACTAACATCATTCACAATCACTCTGAGCCACCCGAAGTACATATATTTTTTAGAAGATAAGAATTCCTCCCCTATACCTCCATTATTAAACAGTAAAATGAAAATGACACAAAGAAACTTAACAAGAAATCAGTCAACTCCATAAAAAAAAAAAAAAAGGTATGAGGCATATACATAAGACACCCCATCCCTGTCAGATACTGGATGCATAGTTAGCACTGGTCAGATCAACAAAAACTAAACACAGTATTTTAGATACTGAAAAAACCTGTTTTGTTGTTTTAATTGTAGATAAAGAAGGCTTTTTAAAGCACTTAGAACTTTTTTGAAAATAAAATTTGTTGTACAGCATAAGTAAAATGTTTTCAAATACAAAAGTTCTCTGAATTAATATTGCAAGTTCCAGAAAAATAGTCAGAACAGGTTTTCTACTGTTACATGACTAGAAAGACCTTCAAATCCAAATCAAGGAGAAAAGATTAAAAACCAAAAGTGAAATATCAGCCTAAGCTTGCATTTTTTGTTCTAAAATGTAACATTGCAGTTCTCCTACATTAGAGCTAAGAGGAGAATCTAGGGAGTGACACTGAATAAAATTGACTGTACAAAGCAGAACCATATGGACAACAAACATTGTGATTAACAAGGTTTAAATTCAGTATCTTTACGGTCACTGCACAGACCTCCACTGCTCAAAGACAAGGCATAAGTAAGTGACAGCATTCTTCATCCACTGTGAAGAAAATCAGCAAGATGGAACCGTGAAATAAATTTTGCAGGTTGTTAATGTAACCAGACAGCAGCTAAATATTAACAGTTATGATTCCTGCCTTAGATGGGATCTCTGGATGGAAATTAGAGGCAATATAGCCAAATATATTAATGATGTAGCATGGCCCTTTTGCGGCTTGTGCATGGGATATTTCTAGATCCTTCAAAAACAACTGTGCAACTTCTCAATTATTCCACCTAAAAGACAAGGGAGTTGATAACACTTGGTTGCTTTTTCATAGTGTTGTGAAAACCATATTTTGTCACTAGTCACTAGAATTTAGGGACAACTCCAGGAGTTTTTCTTCTCTCAGGTAGAGGCACAGCACGGACAGAGAAGCAGCAAAGCCCTCTATCCTTGTAACTTCTGGGCTTGGGACAAAGTGCTGCCACATTCCCAGGCAGCTACCAACAAATAGTTGCCCTCCAGTTTTCATTTTCTCAGCATTCAACAGTCATTCTTTTTCCTGTACCACTATCTTTGCATTGAGAAGGTCATCAGTACCACGTCAGAAATGGCTATGGACCTCAGCCAGATGTGACTTGCTATCCATTTCTTAGCCAGCGGAAGAGAATTAATCAGGCAAAAGTGGAAGAGCTGGAGGTCCACTCCGTCTCACATTTTCCTCTTCACAGTCCCTTACTTTGGCATTAACACTTTTTACCAGGACAGACAGTGCTGTTCTCCCATCACAATACCAAAAATGCCACAATATCTATGCAGTGCAGGACAGTTACGAAATATTATCTAGTTTTGAAGTTCAATGGTAAAAGGAAAAAAAAAAAAAAAAAAAAACACCACCAAAAAACACACCTGTCTACATCCTACAAAACAATTCAACATTGCCAGAATTTATTTGATTTGTTCTACGGTTGGCAGTAACAAATTAATCAGTCATTTATGTGACCTGCATGCCCAGTTACAGATCTCTTTCTTTGCATTTATTCTTTGATGCAAGATATTTTGGCTACAATTCCATTAAACTTTAGAACCATGACATTTGCATCCAAGTTTTTCCATCCAGTTATTTTTGGTTCCTAAAATCCAGAATCCAGTTTTCGTGACACAAACATCAAGAAAAACCTTTAACAAGTTGCACAGACTCATAGAATGGTTTGGGTTGGAAGGGACCATAAAGGTCATCTAGTTCCAACGCCCCTGCCATGGGCAGGGACACTGTTGACTAGACCAGTTCACATACTCCAGAATCACACACTGGAGTAATCTTTCACCATAAAACTAAGACTGGGACCTAGTCCAGATGAACATGCAAAAAAGAAAACTCCCCACCACTGGCAGAGTTTATGTGGTAGGCAGGGCTCCCCTGCCCTGCTACGGAAAGCGGGACACACACACCCAATACAGGTGACTATCACAGAAGAGAGCTGAGCTAAGGACACAGCTGAAGCCCTTCCATGACACTGACACTACTGGAACGGTGTGTGTGCACCATGGAGAGCGACACGAGTACCCTGGAGAGCTCTTCCGCAGCGCTGCCTTGGGGATAGGCTCAGGAGAAAACACACCACAGGGAAAAGAAACTGACACCACAGTCCAGCTAGCTGTGTAATGCTCCATAGATGCCATCAAAGAGTGTAGAGACATCTGATGAATCTGCTGTAATTGTTCAAGAGCTAAACAAATTATTCTGGAAAGCTCAAATTACTTCAGAATCAGAAGAAGAAAAGCCAGATTTAATCACCATAGGCTCTTTCCTCACTTTCTGGTCTGCAGCTTTGATAATCTTTAATATAAACCTGAGTAACCACAGTTAATCAAGGTTCACTTCTTGCAAACTATCAATAATATCCAAAAAAAAAGAGAAAATATAACAGCTCTTGGTTTACATTTCTTGCTTACTTCCCAGTTATAAAAAAAAATAATAGACAAGTTGTCTGTGCATTGCAGCTTCACACTGACATTCAAACTGGGCTGACGTTTCCACTGGCAACTGCTGCCCAACCTGTACTGTCCAGTAGCTTCTTTAAGCAGGTCAAAATACAGTGAATGATCTCTTGTATTTTTCTTCTCCTAAGAGGCTCTGTCCAGCACTGCCAAAGTTAACAGGCAATGGAAGCAGGATCAAGATGCATATGCAACTCTAAGACTAGTAGAAACAGAAGAGAATCAAGTCTTGAAGAATGAAGACAAGAACTCACAGATGTTCCATTTAGTTCACTTTGCAAAGCGACAATTTACATTTCCTTTCTAAATGAAACATCTGTGGCAAAGGTTTAGATTTCCTTCTCTCTTCTGATTCAAATTCACTCTCCTTTTCTTAAATGCCCTTTATACAGGCCAGACAATACAGGGTTTTTTTCCTCAGAGCTAATAATGACACACTGCAAAGGAAAAAAAATTCTTCAGCAATACTGCATCATCAGAAGTGATTTATACAACTGCTACAGATGACTGAGTCAAAAAGGAATTACGAAACACTGAAAACAATGAACTCCTTTATTAAGGAGTACACAGCTTTTCTATGCCGCCCCCCCCCACCCCCCCCCCAACTTACATATGATAGTAATTTCTGAAGGCTGAATTCAGGCTGTCCTCCTACTCAGTTAACTCATTCACTAATGACAAGCTGGAAAGAAGAAATAAAGCATGTGCAATTGTAGCATGCACACTGTCATCCACAACTTTCATAAGTACGAGTACAAGCAAGATTAAGAAACATAATCTTTTACCAACAAGGGTTTATACTAATACAGTCTTTCTACATATAGATTAGATACAAAAATATATACATATTTCCATTAAAATCTATGTCATTTGTTTGCCTACTTAATTCCCATTCTGGACATCTACAGAGATACTCCTACATCCTCACATTCTCCGATTCACATATTTTCTGCCCAGTGACAGGGCTAAGGATTCATTGAGGCTTTCAAAACTCAACTGTCCCCCCAAAATTAATGCTACATCAGTACAGTGGTTAGAGCATTCATCCAGTAATCAAGAAATCCAGGTTGAATTCCCTTCTGTGACCAAGAAAGAAGAATAAATAATTCTACCTATATCTTTCTAGGAGACAGTTCCTAGCTACAGGTTGTACACTATTCTGGATGAAATTATTTACCACTTTTCTTCTCACAGCGTTCTACTTGGCTAGAAAAGCAGCTGTGATCACAATTCATTGTGTAAGACAAGTACAGCAGAAAACGCTATTGCCTCAGTAGGCACCAGACTACCACGTTCTAGTTTCTACCTTTTATTTTTAATAAAACCATGACATACTACACATATTTATCCTGAGAACAGGGACAAAAACTCGTCTGTCATATAAGGCATGATCCAAACTCCACAAAGTTACATGTTTTCCAGCACTTGCTGACTTACCATACAAAATAAAACAAACACACATCCTCAAAACTCCCAAACAGCAGCAGTGAAAGCTAAACTGACAGCTTCAGCAGGAGGTGAGCACACCACCTGTGCTGCCAGGAGGCTATTGGATCTTCCTATGGAGAATGAGGGTGCGAGTTTCACATTTTTACCCCAAACAGAAGGTGGGCATTGAACATGCATCTTCCAACCACTCCCTCAACAAATATTCAAACCATTCTGCTACAGTCGGAACAAGGACTGCAAATATCATATCCATTTCTTCCACCCAGCTATAGAAAAACCCCTCCCCAAAACATTCCTAGAGGTAAGACTTTTTGAGAAAACCAATAACTTAGTTATGTTTTGTGCATGGAAAATACCAGCCCAGTCTCAAGATTGGGCTGCCTTAAGATTTTGTCATGGTTTAACCCCAGGCAGTAACTTAAGCAACATACAGCTGCACACTTGCTCATTTCCCCACTCTGCCCAGCCTACCCCCAGAGGGATGGGAAGGAGAATCAGGAAGGAATGTAAAACTCGAGGGTTGAAATACTAACAATTTAATAAATTAAATAAAATAATAATAATAATAATTATAACATAATGAAAAGGAGGAAGAAGAGGAATGAAACTCAAGAGGAAGGGAGAAAAAGAAAATAATTGATGCACGAAGCAGTTGCTCAACACCCACTGACCGATGCCCAGTCGGTCCCCAAGCAGTGATTGACAGTCCCGGCCAACTCCCCCCAGTTTATATACTGAGCCTGATGGTCTGTGGTATGGAATAGCCCTTTAGCCGGTTTGCGTCAGCTGGCCTAACCCTGCTGCCTCCCAATTTCTTGTACCCGTCCAGCCTTCTTGCTGGCAAGGCCTGGGAAACTGAAAAGTCCATCAGTGTGTTATCAATATTGTTCTTACACATTGTTCTTATACCAGGGTAAGAACAGCACTGCACAACTACTAAGAAAAAAAGTTAATGCTATCCAGGTTAACTAACTGAAATCCAGACAATATCCGCCCTTTATTCCATACATTTTATATCACACCACATTTTCTAATAAATCATCACCTTTACTGCCTTATAACACACATACACGGATATCAATCCCTTAGTCTATGGACCATTCCTTTAAAGTCCACTGAGTTCATTTAGTCTATTATAACGTTGGGCTCCATCTGTTATAAGAATCTTCCAGGGCAGGGAAGACAGTAAGACATGTTGGACTGTTGTATCTTGAAGCCAGTTCTGATTCTAGTATGGCTGCACTGGTCAGGTTTCACCAAAGTCATTCTTTGTTCATACACGTATCAAAAACTCAGTATGCAAAGACGCCTTTAGGTGCCACAGGAGTGTCGCAGCACTATCAAAACCAGCCAGCTGCAACAAAGCTTTTACCATCCCATCCCAGGTTAACTTCAATAAGCAGTTCCCATGCCTTGCCCTGGCACAGCCACCAATTCCCCACAAGGTTTCAACAGTTCATCTACTGTCCGGGCTGTTTCTTCACCCTCTTCAGGCCAGTCCACCCTGCTTCTTGCCTCTGCTGCGTCCAGAGTCTTCCTTCTCCTTGCTCCTCTTCTAGCCACCCTCTCCTCATCCGGGTCCTCTTCTTCTCCCAGGGCCTCTCCTATATCTGGGGTGCTTCTCTCTCCTCCCTCTGCTTTTTCTGAGTCTCTCTTCATCCAGTGCTATTGTTCATACAGTCCCCCTCTCCCCTACCCCTTACAGCTATTTAGCTACTTAGCAGGAACCAGCACAGCTGCACATTATCCACATCAGCCAACCCACCGCCCCTGAAGCCAGCCCACAGCTCTATATTATCAAAGTTAATTAACCTGCCTTCATTCCTCTATAATTCCACTACACAGGAGAGTTCAGATAATCCTTATTTTTTAAAGTAAAAACTGGAAGCCTAAGACTAAGACACTTAGAGTCTGTCTGTAACACAGTTCAGGGACCTAAATCTTTTATGGATTTTTTTTTTCCCCCCAAGATTATTAGTCATAGGTCTGCATGAAAAGAGCTGGGATCACTGGCAGATCTGACGTCTAAATCTAATGGGGGAGGGGGTGGGAAAGAAAAGAAAATTAAGAGAAGTTCTACCTATGACAATCCTACCATTAAAATAACCTCAAGACTCACTTGCAAACAAACAAACAAAAAAAGCAAACAAAAGGAAACAAATAGTTCATTTGCACTCTATTTTTAAGTGAGCATATGACAGTAGATGCTACAGGCTGCAGCACAGAAAGCATAGCTATTAACCCTATGCCTGTTTAAAAAGAAAAGAGATTTGGGCCCTTAGCAGGGAAGATTCCAACCAAAGGTTTGAAGGGGTGGGGGGCGGGGAAGTAGAATCCAATATGCCCCAGTTATTTTATAAGCTTAGAAAGTGTTCCCTCATCTGAACATCTATTGTTCAGATGAATTTGCCAATTGAACTTCTGTTTTGTGGAGCTCCAGCATAGAGCATTTGCTACTAAGGCAATAAATACTGCAGGGATTATATATAGCACATAATCATTTATGCCAAAAATTTGGAGAATCAACACCCCCTGAGCACTAAATTGTCTTTCATCGGTAAACACAGGGGGAAATCATTATAATTTTATACCCACTGCATAACAATTTTTTTTTATTCTACCCATCAAATTATTGTGTATCTCAGGGCACTCTTTTCAACTTCAAAATTATAGTTAAATGCTCTCCAAGTGGTGAAAAGTGATCCTTAAGTCAACTGCACTTATGAAATATACATTATTTAGACAATGAGCCTATTACAATATGGTGCTGACACTTTTTAATTTTGATATACACTAGCTATAGAAAAGACTTTAAAGCAAACATGAGGAAAAAAAAACATAAAAGAAAAAAGCACTCTGCTAGGAAACTTGGTTCTGAATTGACCTGACTAACAATCATGAGGTCCTGTACCCCTACTACCACATAACTGATTTGCCTTAAAATACTTGAAACTTGGTTTACACCGTTGTAGTTGCAGGACACAAATATTGCATTTTAAAGAAAATACCAGGTTTTATAATATTTTTTTATAATTCTATTCATGTAACCTCTATCCAGTAAATACTCATATAAAAAAAAATTTTAAAATTGTCCCTCAGATACATCTCCTGTTAGCTTATAAGATATACTCCTTCACAGAGATACTCTAATTTAATGCAAACATAACAGGAAAATTGGGAAGAAGATACTTAAGTACATACTTTCCAATTTTCTAATTGCATAGGCTTCCTCTGGATCTTTGAAAGTGCATTATTAGAATTTAAAGATTAAAAAACATTACTTAATTGTGATTTCTCTACTGTTTGTTAGGCTATTGGTCTGGAATGTAATCTTTTCTACATGAAGTAACTCACCACACATGTTAATCTATATGCTAATCTACTCAACTTGTAAGTAAATTATGTACTTAAAAACCAAAGCACAAATAACATATCCCGTAACACCATCACTTTGCATTCTCATTTACTTCCTAACACAATGCACTGTAACTGGGCTTGTGGGAGCAGATTTTTTTCCTACAGGAATCATAAAAACCCTGGAAAACTTACATCAAATTACACATCAACATTATGCAAAAGCAAGAAATACAAAATGATAAAATATCATATCTGTACTTAATCTGTATCCAAATTATAGTAAGATCCTTGATACACATTTTCTTGTATTTCGTAAATATACACAAGGATCTGTAAACTCTAAAGTTGCATGCTTATAATCAGGTATCATTTTTATCTCTATTTTTTCTTGATATAAACAACCACCAAAATGCAAATGCACTTATCCTCAACAGCCTGACTCCTCACATTACACTGCCCTACTTCCCTGAACTCTGACAGAGAAGCACAGATAAAATACATATGAATTTATGCTCATACTCACTCAGCTGTTTCTGATGTTCACTCTTTTAGCTTGGTGAACCCAGCTGAGGTCCTGATCCCCTGAAGCACTTTAGCAACCCATCCAGCCCTATACCAGGGTCTCAGATTCCTTAAAGAACACTGGAAGTCACTGCAAAAATAAGTTGTGACTTCCAAGACATATCACTGAAGAAAATAAAAATTTCCATGTTTAAAAATATGCTTTTATTGTGCCTTCTTGCTGCTCTTGAAGATGTGCACTGGAGCAGAAGCAGTACTGACACTAGGAAACTAACTCCAGAATTACGGCTATAGACTGCCAAACTGCCTCTTCAGCTGGTGTTAGCCCATGTAGCATCACCAGTATCTGAGAAACCACAGGCAGTCTTGCACCAGCTGCGAGTCGGAATATTTGAATGTCAATTCTTGCATTCTCCTCTTCCACTAGTGTACAGAAGAGCGAGGGTTTGGCCCTACGTTCCACTTGCCAAGTCCACACTTCATTGTCCACAAAACTCTTCAGACATCCTACTTTTACACTGACCCTCTTTATTCCTGTGTACAAAACATTACTTAGGCTATGCAAATGCAACACTCAGCTTCTATTTCTGCGAAGTAGACATGCAAGGATCAGTCTGCACTCTCAGTGTGGCTTTGTGATTGCAACTGGAGAAGCTATGAAGGTTATATGAGGGACAGCCGAGACAGACTACCTTACCCCCTATTTTCTGCAGGCTTAAAATGAGCGATACATCCAGTTTTTAATATTTTATATACAGGAGGTTAAGTTAAAAGGGAAGATAACTGAAGTCACAGCATATTTCTTACACTTCCGAAGAGATTTTCTATTTTTAATCATTAAAAAATAATGTTCTACATGCTCTGAAATCTGAAACATACGTTTAACACTACTAGTTTATCATTTGGTTCAGGTTGGTCTATGAACTGGCTTTCTTAAAAACATTGACCATGCATTCAGCAAACAAGTTAAATTAATTTACAATCAGTCTTCCCTAAGCTCCATATTTCTTTCTTTTACTACTCTTGCCTACAATGCCTGCCTAAGGCTGTTGATCAGTTCTATCGCAAGCAACAGCAACCTAAAATCAGCTCTTCTTACTAGCAACAGTGTTCCAAGAAGCTCAGTGAAATCACACTACATTTTTTTGAGCTTTAAATGTTATCTGCTTGCCAAGCCTACCAGCAGCACCAGAGCCCCTGGTGGTGACTGTTCAGCCCCAGGAAGCAAGTACTGCATCAGGTTTAGTTCCCATACTATTCATCTTCCCAGACTTCGGGGCTACATTTCAATTGTCACACAAACCATTTTTTGAATAAGTGATTATTCAACTGCATTTGGCAGCCATTTCCAAACAATGATTTTTTTTCAAGCTCTGAGTAAGAAGGAAATAAAGTGTGAACATATATATTTATGTACACATGTGTGTATTTATAACTGCCTCTCATTTAAAACACTAGCAGAATTAGATGTAGATTTGACTTGAATCCAAAGCAAGACATAGCTGTGATCAGGACATCTCTGCTTCCTTCAGTCACTGAATACACTTTGAAACTCAGTGAAGTGAGACACAAAGGGGAGGAGGTAAAGCTTACTTCCAGAATATATTTAAAATGGCTTTTTCATATGAAAAACCTAGCACAACATTTCTTCTAGAGCTGCAGAAGAAATGAAATATTGTATTTATCTAAGACAGTGCTCTGTAAAGCAGGGTTCCTGTGACACAGATTAAAATACTGGGTCCATGCAAACCAGCCAAGCCTTTACTCCATCTTTGTGAGAAAGCAGATGCAAACATCAAAACTTAAAAAACTTTAAATCTTACAAAAAGAAAAATACTAAGCTTTGTAATGACTTCTTTTCTTTTCTTTAAAGAACAAAACATTTGAAATGTACATAATTCTTGGTTTCAACTGAGTATCTAAAGCCTTGAGATAACATCTTCCTTCCATAGAGCCTAAATAATCATCAGTCCAAGACACCATACAACAGTACTGCAATACGTGCAACTGTAAACAGGTAGGCATGTTTTTATCTTCACTCATCACAAATAAATCAGATAACAAAAATCTCAAACAAACCGTAATGCTCTCATCCTCCAGGATGAGGGAAGAAAATACTTAAGTTTAGATTTTTCTAACAATTTCTGATGTTTTCACCCACAGATCCATTCAATTCCAAGCCCCTTCCTTTGTGTAACATCCAGTTCCTGTTTTCCCCAGAGAACAGAAATTCAAATGCTGTTTTTGTACCCAAGAGGTTGACAAAAAACATTTAATGACGGAAGGCAGCACACAAGACATGTGTTACATCCGGTGCGCTGTAACTGATGGGATAAATTTCAGAGGGCTTGAAAGATAAAAACAGCTACTGGGAAAACAACCGCCTCTTATTACTACCTGGTTTTCTACCTCGTTATGAAGAGGAAACAAAAAAAAAGGGTTGTTACAGACAAAACCCCAAATGAAAACCAAATTGAGACCCAGTATATCCAATAGAAAAGGGAAGATAACAGTGAAAATTTCAAGGCTAATCCACAAATTTTCTCTCATGCCTTTTAAGAAGTCTAGTACTTTGATGCCTCAATCAAATAGGCCCTTTCTGCCACTACTGTAATATAAATGACATTTTCCATCAGTTCCAAAACTGATATTTCCATGAATACGACAAAAGGAGAATGTACAGCACAAGCACTGCTATTAAATATTTAACTTTCTACCTTAACAACCTTTCTCTTTTTGTGTTTCTTGCTTCTGCTTGAGGCTAAACAGTAAGGCCAACTCATGAGGCAAAGCTAGTACCAGTCCTTATATATTATTCATTCATTTCAGATGTACCAATTCCACCTCTGTCTCTAAAGCCAGATGTCACTTCATAATAAAGCTCTTTCAGATCAGAAATCTAGAATTCTCATCCTGTTAAGAAACCAGGACTTCCACAACATTTTAGAGGTTCAGCAGTACATACTGTACACTCAAGTATAGGGGGATCTTTGAATCTCATTTTAATGAGGTAAATGAGAAATGAATACATGATTTATTTTACACTACCTCTATACACCAAGCATGATCTTCTGATAGCAAATTTAACATTATTCAACACTTTTAAGAAGGACTTGTAAGTCTTTCTAAAGGAAAAAAAAAAAAAAAAACAAAACAAAACAACACACCCCACCTAATTCCTTCACTTCCAGCTGATTACAGGGGAGGTAAACCACTTGCTCCAAACACCTAGCTCAGCTCCTTGTCATACATGCTTACAACTGCCAATAGATACTTGCAAATCACCACTTACTTAAACACACCTCCATTAACTGCACACATTCATCAGGAAAAATAAAATAATGACACTTTCAGCACCTTGACACAGAAAAGGTTGCTAGAGATTCACTGAAAACAATGCTGAAGATCATCCCTAGCAATATTACCAGAAAACCTAGGATTGCTCCTGAAGTATTATGTACACTTCAGTACACTAGGACTGCCTTTCAAACCACGACCTGACCTGGACAGGCTTCCCCAGAACTAGCTGACAACAGAACCTCAAAGCTGTTGCTTCCACTGGGTGGGACTACACATGAAATACTTTGAAAGTACACTCAAACAAGAAACCTGAGCAAAATAGTCACATCAATTCCATCCTGTAGGAAAATTCCCCTCTGTCAGTGTAGAAGCCTATGAAATTCCCTCCCCTCACCACACAAGGTCAAGATCATCGTATACTGAAGCTCTATGTTATGTGAATTGGCATAGTACAGTTTAACCATCAAGGCCTGAAGGAAAACCTTCTGTTCCATCCTGCCCAGAGGCCTTTAGTTATCCATTACCAAGCACGGCAGAATCCATCAATCAGTAAAGACACTTAAAAATTCAGATGTGTCAAAATGACAAGTGTTCATTTAAGTGCTCTTGTTGTCAACTTCCCCTCTCCGGAAGGTTCATAGGTAGGCTGACTACACTCAATACCCAAATGGACCACCACCTGCCTAAGTGCCTGTAATAGATGTCATATTATGTTACAGAAATAGGTATCATGTGTTGGTTCATCAGATTTTATGCAAAATGGCTCGTCTGTTACTCAAGTCTGGACTCTTATGCTGAAGTTTTGTCCCTAGAGGGAAAAAAAAGGGAAAAATTAAAAAATTGCCATTGATACCTAACCGTATATAACAATAGACTGATTAAAGCAGAATATGGGGTTTAATGCAGTATCATATCGGTCTGAATTCCAGAATAACTAATGAAAACGGTGGACACTGATTTATAATGCTAGTATTACAATGTGTTATCACACCTTCTGACAAAGAAAAGCATTTACTAACACACTTTCAGCAGAACAATCTGTTTAACACAGGTTTTTTTCCTGTAACAGTTTGCCTTGTATGCTTAAACGCCACTTGTTTTGTTTTGCCAACTAAACATAGTAAGAGTTTAGTGTTTATACAGAGTACACTGGAATGTCAGGTGCTTATTTAATTGTTTTTGTAGCCAATTTCCTTGCCCCTCAAGGCTCATTAGTCAGTCATCTAATCATTCCATGCAATAATGTATCCTCTGTGTTTCCTTCTCGAGTTCAGGAATGTATCTTAGTCTGTGTTTCCAACAGTGGTGTCCTTCAGCTGCAACCTTTCAGAGAGTTTTTTGACTGGTTGCCAATGTTACTATCTGTTCCACACCGAGGGGGATTTCCCCAACATCTATTAATTCTGTTCTACCATATACTTAGCCATCTGGACAATAAGGTAATATAAAAAGACTGCTGTTTCATGAAAAATCTGTATGGCTTTGCAAGTAATGGGTTTGCTGCACCTGTCCACCTTACCATTTTACAAAGATGCCAGAAAGAAATAACAGAACGTTACCATGCTCCCTTCCAACTACAGCATCGTATACGTGCAGTTAGGGCCAGGCCGAAGGCAGTAATATTGAGATGGCATCAAAAAGCAAGGTGATAACTTCTGGAGCACCATCGAGCTGTGTGTAAAGCTGTACCTGAACTTCACAGTAAGAGAAGTCAATATTGGGTCTAGTCCTATTAAACACCTTCATTAATGATGTCATGATGCAGCACAGTGTGACTTCGCAAGTCTGCTGATGCCACAAAACTGGGAGGAGTGGCTGATGCCCCAGAAGATTGTGCTGCCATCCAGAGGGGCCTTGACAGGCTAGCGAAACGGGCTGACAGAAGTGCAAAGTCCTGCACTTGGGGAGGAACAGCTCCATGCACCAACATATGCTGGGAGTCAATGGGCTGGAAAGCAGCTTTGCAGAAATGGCCCTGGGAGTGCAGGTTGAAGAGCAAGCAATGTGCCCTGGCTGCAAAGAAGGCTCAGAGCATCCTGGGCTGCATGAGGAGGAGTGATGCCAGCACTTCGAGATAAGTGATTCTTATCATCTACTCAGCACTAGTGAGGCCACACTTGGAGCGCTGTGTCCAGTTCTGACCTCCCCTGTATAAGAGAGATGTGGTGCTACTGGAAAGAGTCCAACAAAGACTACTAAGATGATGGAGGTGCTGGAGCATCTCTCGTATGAGGAAAGGATGAGAGAGCTGGGATCGCTTAGCCTGGGAAAGAGATGGCTCAGGGGGAATCTCCATGTGTGCAAAAATGTGAAGGCAGCGTGAAAAGACAACTGAGCCAGGCTGTCTTCTGTTGTGCCCAGTGGCAGGACCAGAAGCAGCAGGCACATACTGAAACTCAGGAGGTTCCCTCTGAAAAATCAGGAAATACTTCTTCACTGTGAGGGTGACAGAGCACAGGCACAGGCTGCCCAGAGAGGTTGTGGAGTCTCCAGCCTTGGAGGTACCCAAAAGCTGTCTGGACGTGGTCCTGGGCAACATCTAGGTGGCCCTGCTTGGGCAGTGGGGTTGGACCAGATGACCTCCAGAGGTCCCATCCAACCACAACCATTCTCTGATTCATTTCAAGCTACACTGTCCGTAAACACACACACACAAAACCCAAACCAAAACAAACACCACCAAGTAAAAAACACGCCCAGAGGAAAAATAATAATTTGGTGCCTGAAATAAATAGTAGGTATTTGTAAACTGGTAAGCCAGCAGGCAAATTCTATTTCCAAAGCTACATTTCCATTCAGCTAACCAGCTGACTGAGAATTCTTTGGAATCCAGTTTCCAAAGAAACTGAACGTTGCTAAAATAACACAGCATGTTACAGCAGTAAGGAAATGTTTATTTATTTATTCTTTAAAACATCAACAAGCGTTAAGGTAGAATTACTATAAACATTCAATAGCTAAACACTGAAGTACAACTTCTGCTGCTGTTTTCACAGAGACAGCTGTCCAGCTAACCACACACCGTGAAGAATATGTACTACTACTACTTTTTCTTTTTCTTTTTTTTTTTTTTTTTTCTGGGGGGTGGGGGGAAAGGGGGGAAGAAAAAAAAACTTTTCCTTATTAGAATTCTAACAGTATTAGGGATTGAAAAGCACCCCATTGCTAGCTACTGGGAGCAAGAAATCACCCATGTCATGCTTTACCCATGTCATGCTTTGCAATCCACAGAGCACTGTGGATATTTCAGCTGCTTCACTCTGCTCTTTACTGCTACACACACAGTGAGCCACAAAAACTCAGTTAAGCGTTTACTAAATTGGGGTGTGGGGTGTGGGGTGTGGGGTGTGTGTAATTCCACAGCAGAGAAGAAACAAGGACAACAGAAGACTGCAAATAATCTGGATGCAGATGTAGAATTTCCGAGAAATATGATTTTGAATAAAAACCTCTCCTCACAATGAAAAAGTGGCTAGTTTGAAGTGCTTTGGAATAATTATAAAATGAAAAGCTTCTTGATACATTATATTGCTTGAGTTGGAGTAATTCTCTTTGAGTTTCTATTTTTAAATCATGATAGTGTGTTAATGAAACTTCCCAAGGAAACTTCAGCTATGGACAGATGAAACAAACTGCTGCTCACCCCTTCCCAACGTCACACTGAAAGTCACCATGAAAGTAGTATTAAATTAATATTAAATGGGTATCAGCACCATGGGGAAGAAAACTGATGATTCAAATCTAGGGTTATATTCAGTCTGTAAGGATATAATTTACACAGCATAAGACAAACCTAACTATTTTAGAAGCCTCAAATCCAAAATCTAAAGAGTCATTACAAAATCTCAAATTAATACCTTCTCAGAATACAAAGTGCATATCTCAATAAAAAAAACCCAGTATGTTTGTTTCTTTTAACTGTCCCCTAAAGATATTTGGGTCTATGTTTTGGTGCAATACCACAAAGAACATACCAAATACTGTTTCAGATCCTAGAGGTTACTCTCAAGGGGAAGAAACATATTCTGAATATCCAGCTCACCTCATGGGGTGCTCGCACTACTGTCTGCAGCTTACTAAATGCAAATCTGACCATCCTGAGTACCACGTGTGCAACATGCAAACCAGACTATCACTTACTGCCAGGCCCTGAGGACACTCTGGCTCATTCCCAATTCAGCAACCTATCTGCTCAGCAATGCAAAACACCCCTCCTCACTAATACACATTTCAGTTCTAGGTCAGTTTGCTGACTTTCAAAGCTTTACATAATGGACCTCAATTCACCCCTCCCACCGTGAGTTAGACCACACACACACCCCAGCTAAATTTCACTGCAGTGGTCTGCTTGCGGGCTGAACTGCGTCCCAGGAGAGCTTATGCAAAACTGAACCTTCACAGAAGTGGCTGTCAGAAAAAATATTAACAACCAACTATCCTGCTACAGAAAAATGTAAAACCACTTTGTCCAGCCTCACCTAATAATTTCTGAAAACAGGTAAATATCACCTACAGATGAAACAAAAGAACAAGTTAATTTTTTTTTGCTTTTCACTGTAAGGGAGGGAATACAGTTCCATACTGCAGTAATGAGATTCATATAACTGCGCAGTTAACTTGTTTTAATTGAGCGAGTTACTATAAGCTTTAATAGTTTCCTTACATATGCTACAGAATAATGCCTTTCTTGTGATTTCTGGGACAGACACTGATGAGACATACTCTGAATAAGAGAGCAAGAGAGCCACATAATCTTCTCCATAACTTCTACCATAGATCAGAATTATGTTACTAAAATATTCAAAAGCCTTTCCTCTCTCACCTTCTTTCACCGGTATTAAATCCTTCTAATACCAACAGCAGCTAAAAATACCTCTGTATTTTTTTTTATATAGGTAGAACATACCAACAATGCCTAACAATTTGGGCAAAATAAGTCCATCCCAGGATGGAGTACCTTTACATTTGGGCAACTGAGTGGCTCCCGCAGTCTTGGTGGATATTCTGTTTGTTATTGAACCCACCAACTTCCAAACTGCTGAACAAGAGAGAGCAGACCTTTGAACAGGGTGCCACTGCGTGATGTCTCCATGGAATCGAGTTGAATGCAATAGGCTTGTTGACTGCGCTTTTCTGACATGAATAAACATCAGCCTTAGAGCTCCAGCTCCAGATTTCGTTCCCTCTTGCTAGACAAGATCACTATCACTGCAGCACCATTAAATTTGGGCTCCATAGGCCCAATCTGGAACCTGTTTTCCTCTTAAAAGGAAACCCTCCATGGGCACAGACTTCTTGTATACATTAGCCTTAGAAAAGAACATACTTTTTATCTGGGAAATTTACTTCCCCTCCTATTTTATTTTTTTTTTATTTGAGAACTGAGCCTCAAAAATTAATTCAGGAAGTAAGAAAGCTTTACCAAAAACAGTGAAGATCCTAACATACAAAGCTTAAAACACTTAATGACACTGTCGAAGTCCTGGAAAAAAAAACAGGATTTGCCAACAGCAATGTGAGAAATCATCCTTTAGTTCCCACTACAATACCTCAAGTAGTAGAAAATTGTAAATGTCTTGTGCTGCCATTTTTTTTTCTAAAATCAGTAACTGCTTACAGACATCCCTGCAGGTGTTTAACTATTTAAAATTAAATCTCACATTACAGACAGTGCCTCATTTGTAGCTAGACTGAATACATCTCAGATCTGTTCCCAGAATGAAGTAAACCAGGCAGCAAATCACATTATCCTAGTCACTCATAATGAGTGGAGTCATTCTACTGAAAAACACAAAGAAAGTGTGGCAGAGCAGGGGTCTTTCAGTACAACGTAGCACATCAGTGATAAGCGACCAAAAAAAGGAGATAATTTTCTCCTACACTACAGTGCTTGCTGGTAGGGTGTCCTCAGTAGAAGTCTATCTTTAACTGAAAAGCAAAATCAAAACATTTTCAACATCTCCTGTTGTGGTCTCCATCCCCATCTGCATGTCCAAATGTAACTGGACGATATACAAAGGAACCTGTTGTCTTTAAATAGAAATAGGCACAGGAGTCACAGTAAAAATGGGAGTTTGCATTCTGTAGGTAGCAAACAAGCCCCGACCGTCACTGTGGAAACTCTAACAACAACATTTCTTCCAAAACCACTTGGCACTCCAAACAAAGCTTACTGTTACCTAAATTAAAGATCCGTCTACTCCACGTATTTTATGAACAGTAATTCCTGACAGGAGAACTACTCAAAATCTACTCTCTAAAAGAGACAAGAGAGAAACAGATGCCCCCAGGGGCCAAGGTCGCCATCCCTCTCTGCCCTCTGCCCATTCACCCAGAGCCCCTCAGGCCAACTGACCCATCACTACCAGTCTTCCACAGCTCAGTACTTTCTTCCCACCATTATTAATGGATAGGAACAGCTACAGCATGAAAGGTGACAGAAATATGGGTCTTATATGAGCTGGTGCAGCCGGTGCCTCTGCCAGGCACCAGCCGCAAGGCCTCTGTGAGGGGACATGGGTGCCCCCGCGCAGGGCCCAGCCCCTCGGCCAGGCTGCGGCCGCCCCGGCACAAGGTGTTTATCGAAGGGCAAGATGGCGCCCAGCTGTGAGGTACCAAGTGTGGCAGCCAGCCCTGTGGGCCAGGCAGGAGCAGGGGGCGGGAGGTGCTGCGGGTGCTGGAGCGGAGGCTCCCGGCAGCCCAGGGGAGGCCGTGGCAGAGCAGGGGCAGGGTGAGGAGCAAGGGGCAGCAGTGGAGTCATTACAGGCTCACCAAAGCCCCCACATCCCCCTGCACTGCGCAGGGTGGGGATGGAGGAGTCAGGATGGAAGGAGTGACATTCAGTCTGAGCAGCAGTGCAGCAGTGTGTGCATCTGTGCGTGTTTTCTTTTTTTTCTTCCTTCTCACCATCCACCTCGATTTTAATGGGCAGTAAATTAAATCAAGCTGACTCCATTTTGGCCACAATGACAACTGGGAAGTGATCCCCCCATCTTTTACCTCAGCCCTCCTGGACACCTGGACACCAGCCCAGGTCACACCACCACACCTTGACCTTCCCCACACCAGACAGCCACTTAGTCTAGTGCCATAAAGCTGGTTTGCTTGGGACTAAAATCACCAGTAATGTTTTAAGGGTATAGGTTGAAAAGAAAGATTGTGTTTTAAACAGCTACACTTTTCCAAAATAATAACAGTCATACTGCTGACCCCCAAACCCATCTCTGAGCAACAACCACTACTAAACAGGAGTTTGCGTAGGGCCTTGTGCTGGGGGGAAACAAAAGGACTAGCTACACGTCTGGTAGGACTAGTAATTTATATTACTGGTTATATTTACTTCCCCTGTTCCTCTTTATGTATATGTCAAAAGATTCATGTTTTTGATGTCTTCTTTCAATCAACAGTTAAAACTGTCAGTTTCTTCTACCCTGTACCCAAGTGCTTTACACAAGCAACACATGCATGAGGAATATGCTTACCGCAACATATGCCAAGAACTCCCCATGATGCACAGCTCACAGGGATGGTGAGTCACGCTGCCTTGTCATAACGCAGGCTTCACACACCCCATATGAGAAAGTCTGGAGCAAAACTTTGCTTCTCTGAAGTGGTTTTGTGGTTTTGAATTTGGGATCTTCTCCTCAGGAATTCTATGAATTCCATTTGGAACAAATAAAAGCAGGCTGACACAGGATAAATGTGCATCTGTGCTCAGGAAGAGTTGCCTTCCTTTACTTAGAACATGGAGTTTCAGATTTTGAGTCTCTATTGCTTGTTAATGCTGCTACATCATCTTTCATTAGAATGTACCTTCATTCACACCACAGCATTCAGAGCTTGTTTTTACTTGGTGGTCTTTTTGGGATCAGATCTATTGAACATGCAGTGAGCATCTGCCCTTTCAGCAGAGGGGCAATGCAGCAGCGGAGCAGAAGCTACACAGCTGAACATACACACCACTGAGGTGATGGGGCAGTTACAGCACCTTGGCAGAAGTTGCTGTTTCCATGGGTCAGAAACATGTACTGGACATGCAAAATGCGCAGGACAGGGAGGAAGTTACCTATTAAGAGATTCATAAAGGTCTGGGTGAGATCATGAGAGACTGATACAAAGTCTAGTTGGTTGCTTGCCCATTCCCAGTGCAATTGAGAGAGGGCTGTCACAGCACCAGATGGTGAAGGAAGAAGAGCGCAGAGGTATCCTGGAAAGCCTTGGTAAAGGAAACCACCATGAATTAGGAAGGATAAATTACTGCCAAATTAAAATAATCTTTAAAATTTTTTGCTGAATTCTATTGTTAAAGCTGAATTGAAATATCTTACAATCCATGTGCTATTCTTATGACTCTGCATTATTTATGCATATGTAAGAACAGATTCAGGAACTCTCTAGACTTTTGTTACAAGGCTGTCTCCCAAATCACCTCACAGATTTTACAATTCATAACTTGCCACACTTTCAGCATCCTTTCTGAAGATACTGCAGCAGGGCTGCTTCTGCTAAGGAACTGCAAGTATGACATCTGTGAATGTCTCCTGTGAAGTTATCAATTCTATCTCCCTATGACACATCACCTTTACATATACCTCATTTTCTCCCATGAGGAAGATCACATTTTGCATTTCTTTCAAGAAGAGAAACGTATATTGACATGCATTCTTAATTTGGTTTATTTCACTCTGTTCACCAATTACTGTAATAGATGACTATTTTCCAGTAACTTACTTGCCCATTTTCATCAAAGTACCTGCCACACACTGCACCGCGCTTCCACTAGGCAGTCTTCTTGACAGTCTGCCTGGCAAGCCTCCTAATGAACACAGTCGAAGAGACACTTTGCTTTTGGGGAAGTTTTTCATAACATTACAGGAAAACCCACAAGCTGTATGTATTATATTTCAGCATACAGGGATCCGATTACAGTAGGAAACCCTATCTATGTGTTTGTTTCAGTATACAGTCTACTTAAAAATCTATTTCTAGAAATGGTTTCAATGGGTTGGGAAAAAAAACTCAAATTGCAATAAAATAAATGGAAATGTGTTGGAGGGCACATGTTAGCTATAACCCTGGGTTTTTTCTAGGGTGCAGAAAATATCACAACAAATCTTTTTTTGGATGGTTTCATAGGCTTTTATGAAGCTACTGAAGTAAAAATTAACAAAATTCATGCCATTAGATCTATTACATATTGCATAAAATTTGAAGTTGCATTTATTTTTTGCACTATAGTTGACCATATCCATCTAACATTTCCAACAAGCTTCAAATGTTTTCTATTCCATCTTAGAATTTAGATTTTTATAAAATACTAAGTTTTGAGATATGAGAGTATACAATTATTGTAACAGCTGCCATTTTATTACTTCCTCATAATCTTGACAGCAAGATCACATTTTCAGACATTAATGTATGAATTACATGGACAAAATGAAGAACTGAGTCATTCATCTGCTCTCAGCTTACATACATCAACATACATACAACTGAATGACAGAGCTTTCCAAGCCACATGTTAATGCTCACATTCAGTATTTTGATCCATATGTCTATATTATCATAAGAAAAGCAGTTCCTTTAATTTGTCCATTTGTAAAGCCTAACTCTTCATAAATAAAGCTTCTGTATGCAATAAAACAGAGTTGTAAGGTTTTCATGTTGCTCAGGAATTTCAGTGAAACAGTTTTTTAGAATTGTTGAGTATGTTAAAGCATGATGGAAATTCCACCTATTTTTTTCTGAAAACCTGATTTTCAGGATTCCAAGGTGCAATGGCACTGCCAGCTACATAAGGAAATCAATGACATCTATATATTTTACAGGTTTTCAAAAGGCATACTCAGGAGGCTGTTAATAAGAATCACCTATCAGAAAGCGCTTGTTGCCATGGAAGAAAATATGCCAAAACAATACATGATACTGCTTATTTTTTTATTCAGTGGTGGAAAAACACGGTTTGCTTCTTATTTTCACTACAAAAAGAGAAGATAACTAAATTTTCAAACATAGCCCATGCAGACTCTCAAGTATCTACATTTTCTCTTCCCCCCCCCAGCTACCACTAAAATGAGAAAGAGAACTACAGTTTTCTAATTTCCTCCATTCAGCATCAGGTAAGCAAGCCAAACCCTGATTTCAATTAATTAGTATATCAGGCAAAAAGTTGCTTAGACCTAATTTAAGCATGATACTTAACAGGATTTTGGGTGTTTACCAGCATTTCTAGAAATAGCGTTAAGGGCAAATGCAATATAAACTGCTCTCTGAAAATAAAACAGCCTTATATCCAGAACTACAACCTCAGTAATGCTGTATGCTTGTGACTTTTACTCCAGAGGCAAGTATCTTGCTTATCTGTTTTGCCTGCCTTGATTGTCATTTACATGATATGAAAATCATGCAAACAGTCTGAGAGGAGAAGCAGCAATGACTAAGTCACAATGAATAGGTCTTGCATGTAGAACAAACTATTTACGATGACAGAGCTTGAAAGGAGGGTTGAAGAAAGAGCCAATGTAAAATAAATTTCTCCTTGGAAATGTAATTAAAAAGCCTGAAGTGTCAGCTACAGTACTTTATCACTGAATTTACAAAAAAAAAAAAAAAAACAAAAAAAACAACCCAAACAAACAAAAAAACCCACAACACACAACCCCCACACACAAAAAACCAACAAAAAACCCCCAAAACAAAACAAAAAAAAACCCACACAAAAAAAAAAAACAACAGGCCAAGATATCTAGATTAGCTCCTTAGATCCTGAAGCCTTTTGTCTTCAGATTGGATTCCTCCCACTTCTTCCAACACCTAACACACTGAGGCACCAAGAGCCACAATGCCACAACACCTAACACACTGAGGCACCAAGAGCCACAATGCCACAATGGTATTGATTTTTGAAATACAAGGAAGACAAGAAACAGCTCATCTGGTTTTGATTACCATGCATAAACAGTGACAAAATAATCTCCAAATTAGAGAGACAGATTTGATTAAACACATCAGAGTTCAAATACACTCACTAATTATGCAAACAGAAAGAAGTGTGCCATCATTTTCAGAATGCCTCAGAATATATGAAGGAAACCTAAACAAAAAGAGTTCTACAGAGGGGGAAAAAAGTTCAATTAGAAACTAAAGTGCTATACTATCAATAATAAATTCCCATTTAGCAAAGTATTTTAAACTGTACTCTTTAAGCAGTCAGATGAGTAGTTATATACAGTGAAAGCTAGTGTGTGCATGGATGTTGTGCCAGCCCAGGTCTAGAAAACAGCAAGGGAAAAAAACTTTTCCAGTAAAATATTTGAATTAATCAGACCTGCATTAAGATAGTATCACAACACTTATTACTTCCTCTTGTATTATTGAATCCAAGGAAAATCATTGTTTAAAACTGAAAGAGCTATATGACAAGAACATACTGACATCTGCTGGCATTCTATAAATGCATTTCTCTAAAGATTAGGATGTAACGCCCTCAATATTTTTTTCTTATCTAATGGTGCTGCATAAAAAATTAACATTGTCCATATCTGGATATGGCAAATTAAAATAGTATTCTACACTTCCAAATGTTAAAATGTGTGTGACATTCTGTAGCTAAACAGTCTACACAAATATGCTATACAATAGCACCTTAGTTTCTAATTGAACTTTTTTTCCCCCTCTGTAGAACTCTTTTTGTTTAGGTTTCCTTCATATATTCTGAGGCATTCTGAAAATGATGGCACATTTCTTTCTGTTTGCATAGCTAGTGAGTGTATTTGATTTCTAAAGTATCACAGGAAATTATTTTTGCCTAATTTGTATAAAAATGCTTAGTGATAGGGCAGACAATTTACATTCAAATAATTATTTCCCTAATCTATTTGCCAACAAAAGACCAGTATTTCCAATTCACCATCCAAAGATTTAACTATACCTGTCACTCAGGCAAGGTTTATAATGGTACGTATTGTTTCTAGTAATGGTTAGAAAATTAAAAGAACAGATTTTATTTGTATTAGCACCATAGCAAAAGGATACACGTAAAGTAAACACATGAATCATCTAGCAAACCACACACTGAAAGTGGTACCTAAATATGCTGGAGAAGATCCATTATCTCTTATCACTCAACACAACCAACGCAGGTATTTTGATAACCAGAATATAATCCAGAAGACTGAACAGCTTTCAAATCTACAGCATGCAAAAGTCAGAAATTCTAGTTAATGCACAGAGTTCCTAAAGTGGCTCTAATTTGGCATCTCTGTGAATAGGAATATTATGTAAATATTCATGTACTTCTAAAATTTATTATTTGAAAAGCATGCAATATATTCATTTAATGCTTGCTGTTGGAATCATAGCTAACATTTCCCTCCCTGTGTGTGCTGTAACACAAAGTTATGGTTGATAATTTAAACACAAAATAGAGAGAATTCAAAATCATAGTTCATAGTGTCAGCAACTCAGATGTGTTGCACGTAGATACCAAGACATAAACTTAGTATTAGCAAAAATGACACAAATTGTAAAATATGAACAATTGCCAAGCTGTGCATACTGGAAATCATAAATACCTTCCCTAACATTTCTGCATTTCCAGATCAACTGTCAGCTGCAACTCCTTTTATAAGCTCTTTAGCTATATACATTTTGAAGATGTGAAAGGATAAATGAAAACACTAAATTTACCTTTCTACTTTATTATTTGTGTGCATTTTTACTGTATGTACTTGTGTACTTTACCATATGCACTAACCAGCACCTATATTTCTTAGGCTAGGCGTACTAGAAGAAACAGTAGTTTTTAAACATGACAAAATACACAGCGGTCTTCCTTGCAAATGTTTAACTAAAAGCCTTACAGCCCATTAGAAAACGTGAGAGGCAGAAGCAGTACCAGCTTGTCTGGCTCACAGTTATGTGTTTCGGCCATGAAGCAACGGTTCACTTAACCTTCCACTCAGAGGAAGAAGACGATACAGACCAACCTCTTAAGCCAAACGAACAACAAACAGCCTGTGGAATGGAGCACCGACTGAGAGCTTCCCAGGAGCTTGCCAGGGAGCAGAGCTGACTACCGCTGACACACAGGGAGGCCCGACAACAGAGCCAGGAGCGTTTACGCACCACACAGAACATCAGCACAAGAGCAAGTAATTCATAAGCAACTTCAGAAGAACCCAACTACTCACATACTCTGTAGTAGACACTATCCAATGCACATGTTCAACTATCAGAAGCAGCACACACAGGTCACCTCGTGACATCAGTCATGCTTCTCTTGTTACCAGTCTGTCCGTCTTTCATAGGTGTGCACACTCCCACAGCCCTAAGATGAGGGATTTCTTACTTTTTCAGCATTGTGCCAGGAAGGACCACCCACACATAAGTGTCAAGCTGCAATAGTACTGCATTATAACATTCATTTGCAATTCCCTTTCAATTTCCTCATTTGAAACACTTCAATTATTTAAACTTCTTATATATTCAACATCAGCAGAGAAAATTCTTTAGGAAAAAAAAAAAGGAAAAAAAGGGAAAAGATGAAAAATAAAGAGAAAAACAAGAAAGAGAAAAAAGAAAGAAAAAAGAAAAATAGAAAAAAGAAAGAAAGAAATGGGGAAGGGGAAGAAAAAAGAAAAAGGAATAAGTTATCATCCTAAAATCCTCCTACTCTTTAAAATGTGATTCTAGATTCTTAAAATCCACAGATGACAACAGCCAGCCCTTCAGCAGAGCGAGATAAAAAGCACGTCCTTTGGAGATGCCCAAAGCCAAGGATCATTGTTTTCCCCAAATCAACCCAGCACACACTACCACCACAGTCACTGTGCAAATATCAGGCCTGAGACATTAAAAAAAAAAAAAAAACCAAACCCACCAGCTTCTTTCTTCTTGGAAATTCAGAGGACTCAAGGTGCAATGATCTGAACAGTGGAATAGGTAGCTACGATAGATACAGAACAGATAGGAATTGCTCTGATTGTGCATTGGCAAAAGAAAAGTAACAAGGGAGGTAACAAGGAGCCCAAACGACACAAGAGTAAAAGACACCAACAGTGTTCCTCTTCCCTGTCACGACCGATATTATTTCCTGTTGATTTGAATGAGAGAAGGTCTGTAGCTCTTTAGACTTACTTTGGAGACCTTTAAAGAACACAAAACTTGAGACCAAATTCTATAGCATTTGAAATAGCAAAATAAGCAGCAGATGCATTATGAGGTGTTGGTACAACGTAACCCAGCAAGTCATTTTTATGGCAATGTGGAACGCACGTTGGCTGGGGATGTGCTGCTTAGCAGCCAACAATACTAAGATCTACTCATAGGGCAGTACAGTGCTTGATTTAAACACATTACAGGAATAAAGAAGCCAATTCACTGCCTAAAATTTAGCTCAGCTAATAAAGATGCATCCATTTTTGCAACTAAAAGAGGATTCCTTTACAGGCAAAGTGTAACGTTCATGGCAAAGCACAGACAAGCACAGGTGCTGAATAGCTTGATTTTGGCAAACAAAATTCAGAAATAAGTAGAAAGGAAGAGTTTATCACGTAGCTCTCAATTTCTAATTTACTTGCACATATTATTTTCTTGTGAAACTGGTTCAATACTATGGGCTCCTGTAACAAAAAAGATGAACACCTCTTATTATTACAAGATTTTTATGACTCACCTATGTCTAATTATTTAACCACTTGTTTCCATTTTATGGTATGCCTTTATTATCTTGTTCTTTATCATCTGCTTTTTTCTAAATTACATGCTTTGTATAGAATTTATAAGAAACTGTATCTTCCTACATTTGATCACTTTGTGTTTCAAAATTGTTTTAAATTACTTCTTTTCAGTAAAGACAGGAATTTTACCTAGTGCTCAGGGATGGTATCATCACCTCACCATCCTTTTCAGCAGTCTCCAAGAGACTTCTACTATCCTGCAGAACTCCTCAAATCACAGCACCAGAAGGTTATTGTAATACACATTTGAATACACTGTAGCAAAAAAGCACCTTCATATGTAGAATATAATAAAATAATTAGGTTCCTACACAGACAAGTTTGTGCATAATAAGAGTTCAAGCAACACTCAAGTCCTTTTTAAAATCCATTCAGGGTCTAACAAACATACATCTCTTAAGACGAGCGGTTTTCTGGCTACAATGAAACAGCAGTTCCAGTCATTCAAAAGGCCAGAATATAACCGCCAGCACTGAAACACTGGGAACACGAAAACCTCAGGCTAACCACATTCAAGGGAAAACAAGTAGGGAGCGTTACCACCTACAGTTGATTACATACTTTGCTACAGTGAAATGCCAATTGCTGAAACAAAACTACGCTCAAAGTGATAAAAGGAGTCAAACTACCCGACTGCATCGTCCTGCCCATTTGAACCAATAGTCCCAACAAGTACTGATTAATCAGGCGGTTTATTTGATAATGACAGTTCCCAGAGTGAGAATGAAAGATCATATCAGCACCAAAGCCAACCAATTTGAAGGCATTTTACAATGGGAGGAGTAAGAGATGGCTTCACTATCAAAGAATGCATGATTTTAGAATAAGGCTTATACAAAGCAAAAGGATCTACTTTTGTATGCCACCCCAGAGTGCTCTGTGCACCAGGCTCCTAGGTAAGCCCCTAAGCTGCTCCATCTGACAGCTGGGCTTTATGGCTGATTTTTCCCCACAGTGGCGTAAAATCCTTAATAATCAGTTACAGTCAGACGTTGGGTACCGAGTCAAAATGAAAGCAGCATTGTAAAATAGAAACAATGAAACCAAAAACGTCAACCAAAAAACTCATGGGTAGGTATCAGGGATTGGAAAACTGTAAGGATGAAATAATCTGGTTTTAAGTCGAGGACATTCACAATGAAGCAAGTATGCAAAACATGCAACAGGAACAATTCTGGTATTTTGCAAGAGTTCAATACTTGCAACAACCAGGGGAAACCCAATCCTTCTCCTGTGGAGGCAGCTGCAAACTAACATATTATCATGATGCCAACAGAGAAGAGGTCATCATGAAGTGAAGGAGCCATTTGGAGAGTGTCCTAAATTAAGGAGTGGGGAAAGGGGGTCTAATACCACAGCAAGATCAGGAGGATATCTAGATCCATTATTCTTCCTGCTGTGTCACTCTATGTGGCCCAATTCAAACTGCACTCTGGGACTTCCTTAGCATTTATATTGTTGCAGACTTAAAATGGCTATCACCATGTGGTAGATGACATTTTAGGTAGCTCATCTTCAATGCTGGAGGAAAGGACATGTAAGTAACTATTCACATACACAGTGGACTGTCTGTAGTGGAGTGAGATTTTTTTATTTTTTTTTAAATCCTAGAGCTTCACTGTAAACTTTCATTGTAACAGAAGGTAATATTTTATCAAATTATTTCATGTGACACTGATGAGAGACAGCCACCCAGAAGCATGACTCAAAACTGATGCTTCAGTATCTTTTCCCTCCAAAGAAGCAAGACCATAAGCTCTGTGGCCAAGGACTGCATAGATACTATGCTGTATCCCAAGGCAAAGGGTTACAGAACAACATAAATTTGAAGATTGAAGATTATTCTGAAACCACTGTTTAATACTGTATTCATTATTTTCATATAGGGACAGTTTACAGGATCTATCAAATTCATTTGCTAAAAAAAAAAAAAAATCTGATTAATATTGCATAAACCTTAATTTAGGAGAAATTGTTAATTGTGGAAAAAAGTGGGAGGTTTTGCCAGGGCAGACAAAGATACCAATATTGGCTCTGACAAAGGCTATTAAGCCTTTTTCCTGGGTCGGTGCCACTCAACATTGTCCAATTTCTCTCTCCCCAAACCATAAAATGTCAATCCTCTGCAACATATAGCAAAAAAAAAAAACCCAACCAAAAAAAACCTCCCAGACATCTAACACCAGGAAAGAAAAATTTCTCAGGAAAAACTATGAATTTTCAGGCTAGCTGCTTACTGTTCTGATCATACAGTATCTGCTCACATCTAATAGAGAGCCTAAACTCAGAGACAATAAAATCCCTAGAAAACCTTTGGAACCAGGCTCCAATCAGAAGACCAAGACCCTGCGAGTGTCCTCACCAAGAAAAGTACATCAGTACATATTGAAACTTTATTAGATTCTAAAAACTCCAATGGAAAACTGATCAATAAATGCCCGACAGTAAAGGAAGATTTTGAATCACAGCTAGTGCTAGCATTGTGACAGACTCAAGACCGATGAACTATAAAACATAGCAGAAAGCTGAGATTCACTAACTCCAGCTCTCAATACCATTTGTTTAACACAGAGAAGCTTAGAAAATAGCAATTCCTTTAAACATACTCTAGCCTGTATCCTTGTAATTCCTTTTTTTTGGAATCATAACCTCTTCTTTTTGTACCCTGAACCTCCTTGGTTGGGGTTGTACACAGTAGGGTAGAAACCGAGTATGTTGCAAACTAAGCAAATCTGTGTATTTTTACAGTGTTTGTGACACTGGTCACAACCAGCTGCATCTGGCCCTACATCATCAGTATGCCATTTGTCTTAGAAGTGATGTAGGTTTGCGTGTTTGCCCTTTAACACAGTCCAAGACTTCCAGCTCAACCTGCTGTATCAATATTCCCTTACGCCTTTCTACGTGAAGCAGAGAGACAATTATTTTAATGCACATGAGTTTGCTCGGTCAGTTTTACAAAATCTCCCTGACTGACTGCAGTCAGTCTCCTGCTGACAGATGTTCCCAGTTTGTGGCACAGTGTTTCCCACTCCAGGCAGTTCTCTTAATTTTAGAGCACTGAATTGCATAGGTAGGTACTAAGGCATCTGTCAATCTCAAATTGTATATTTACCTTGTTCCTTTCAGGGTATTAGCTGCAATAACATCTTGCTGTTTGGAAACACCCAATTTTAGAACTGCATCCAAAGATGCGAAATATTCTGGGGGTTTTAACCAGCTTTGAGAAAACTGGCATAGGGCTTTAGATTTGTGAACATGTCTTATGTTAGAGACACTTCAAACAACTTTTAAATTTCTGAAAGATACATAGTTACAAAATACCTAACAGTTCCCTTCCCCTTGAATAGAACCAGATGGTTAATACCTCATAACACACCTCAGAAACTACCTTGAATTTCTGAATATTCATTAAAACCTCCACTTACAAATGTTCTCACTTGTAGACAGGTTCTCTGCAAAGTACAAAATCTGGAGCAGATGAGTAGAGACATTAAACTACACCTATTTGGCAAGAAAGAGTATTTCAAAGTATGACAAGCATATTTTTGGCATTTGACATTGCTCAGTATCTGTTACCCATACTGTGGCTCAAACGCGACTGCTTCTTTGTGCTCTTCAGAATCTTACACGTGCTTCAATACTGCTGTCATATACCACTGTAAATCCCAGCATCCCAAAAGCATTTTCCCATGTCAGGTAAGATTTCCTTTCAGTTTACATTCATTTTTCAGTGCATTAACATTAAAGACACAGACACAATCATCTTACTTGCAGGAAGTTTTAATTTCTGGCATATTAAAATTCAGCTATGAAGGGAAAGTGTAATAAATACTGATAGAAAACTTCATAAACAGTTTCCTGTTTAATTATAAAAGCATACATTCAGAATAGGTTATAAAACCCAGTATCTATTAATATTGTAGTATTCAAGAATATACAACATAAATTTTCAGAGATGGCATTATACTTTCACGAAGGAGGATTTGTGCTGCAAAATAATTACGGGCACTGAAAATTTCAGTTATTTAATGAAAAGAATTAAACTACTCATAAAAAAAGTGCAACTAAACAAAGAATTAAAATCAAAGAGCAACAATAAAAAAAAAGACTCCTCATTAATGACTTGGGAAAAAGATCCTCAGCAATAGGAGCCTTCTGCTCTCAGGAAGTATTACAGCTGAAATCCTGCACAATCAAATCAACAGAAGCTCTGCCATAGATGTAAACGATATCATAATCAAACCCATAAACAGTCAGGCCACCTAATATTCTGTTTGCTACTCTTTTAAGCCCTACCCATTCACTTGTTTCGCAACTCTTCAGTTTTATTCACGTTACTTTTGCAAAGGTGCATGAGACAACAGCATCCCCAGTCTGCCAGATGAAATGGGAAGGAGTCAAGATACAAGAAATCAGCAAAGAGAGTTCTGACAGGCACAAAATAAGCACAGCTAAGAGGAAAACGTTTTTCAACTATAATATTTCTCTCAAGCTGTAATATTACATATAAATCTGAACTATGGAAGATTTGTCTTTTTCAGATTAACATACCTTTTGGACAACTGTATGCTTAACATAGTCATGCCTCCCACAACCGTAAATAATATTTCCTCTTGTGGCCAGCACTAGGAATTCCATCTTTACAGTACATAATGCTTATGATTAGATAATCAGATAATGCCGTGTCAAATCAGATAATGCCGTGTCAAAGCTACAGCATAATAAAGTAGCGATGGTGAGTTATTTAACTCAGCCATTGGTCTCGTCTGTCCTGTATTTCCAACTAGCTCAACTTCCCCCCCTGCAAGTGAATACTGAATGGCACTTCTGGTCTTAAATGAAGCTTACCTGTCTGCACAAAGTGAGACCGAGGATGCTATTTCCATTAAATCCCTCCTTAAACCTAGGCAAAAACCTGGTAAAGCCAGCATATATGTAGGGCTGGCAGAGAAGCAGGAGGTCCTCCAGAAAGCAATAAAAATACTGGAACACAAACTGACTGGGCACACCAGAGGGAAAGATGGTTTGGAGGGGATGAGGGAAGATTCTTTAGAAAAGAGCTAAGTAAGAACATACACTAAGAAGAAAAAAGGAGATGAAGGAAAAAATAGCAAAGCAGGAAAAAAAATTAGAGAAGAAGGGGAACAGAAAAAGGACACAAACATCCATCAGAGATGACACAGGAGCTGGTCCTGCCCTGGGCAGAAAGCCTGATGGCCTGAGTGGCTGAGTCCCCTTTGGTTATTCCATGTTTAACTCCAGAGGGGCTTTGTGGAGGCCCAGCAGCTTGGGAAGTAAGAAGCCCCTTCAGAGCCCACCAGCACTGACAGCATGGCCTACAGACATAACATCCTCCCTCCTTTGCAGGTGCGTGTTAGTAAGGGATTACATATGCGCAGAGTGTGTAGGCATCACTACAATAATTCACAATGCTGGGAACCGGACCCTGTAATCTGACGGGCATACTCATATTCTCTACTAGAAATGTATCGCATTATGTATCCAGGAATTAACAATCCCGCTCTCTTCCTCGACACTTGACTCCTGCCAGTATTTCTGTCATTTAGAGGATACCCTTTCATGAAAACCAGAAAAGCATCCTCATCACGTCAAGGACACCAAGTACTTCAAATGCAAGGACTATAAAAATCATCAACATACTGTGAATTTTATTCATTACATTTGTCAGCTATATTGCTGATACCCAGCTAAGTACTAATGGAAAAAAGAAATATAGTCTTGACACTACAAACACAGGCTTCATTTCACAAAGTGTCAAGTCCTTTGGCTAACATATTTACCAGAAGAATGAATTGTAAATGAAAATTTTGTAGCCAAACCTCTGAAGCCTACCTAAGGCAGGTAGTAGATCTGGACTATAATCAGAAATGCTACATTAAAATAGTTTCCCAAAAACTCAGCAATGCAAAAATCATCCAAATCAAAGAAAATAAATTTTAAATACAATAGTTTGAGCTATTCTAAATTGTTACTATAATCCTCATAACTAGAGCATGTGATACCAAATACTTTCCTGAAAACAAAATGATCTACTGAGATACGCATTGAACATTCACACACACACACACCCCCACTCTTCCCAACATGTAGTTTCTCAAGCAGCTGTGACTATTTGGTCTCTAAAAAATAATTCTTTGATTATGAGTACTAGCTCCTTTTCATAGACTGTAATAAATCCACAATCAATCTCTAACATCACAGAGTGACAAACTTGCTCCTACTTTCAGAGCCCATAGATACAACTGTTTTCACACTTCTAAAAAACAAATGAAACATACAGTATCTTTCTCTGTAAAGTATCGTCAGGCCTGGAGTGAGGAGTGAAGCAAGGGACCTGACATTCTCGGGACACCGTCCTCAGCCTCTGTTGGATTTTATGATCCAATTCATCTTGAATAAACTCAATTTTATTTAACGTAAAAAAAACAGTCACCCCTAAGCTACTTAAGGCTGTACCGTACCCTGCCACATTTGCAGTTCAGAGAGTGGATAAACAAAAGCTGCAGATATGGACAAGATCTTTCTTCGCTCATGTCAATCACTGCAGAGGCAAACTCCAGAGCCCACGCGTTCGGCCACCTGCGGGGGCTGGGCCAGGCTGGGCTGGGCTGGGCTGAGCCGAGCCGGACTGGGCTGGCAGCGCCCCGTCCCACAGCCAGGCTGCGGAGCCGTGCCTGTGCTGGGCAGCGCCAGCGCTGCCGCCGCTGCCTACACCTTTTAAATGTATACAGCGTCACTTCACCTGTAGCGAGCATGTATATAGGCAACACTGATACTTTTTTCCCCGACAGGAGCGTCCAGGAGAAAATGATGAATCGCCTACAAAATAAGTAACCAGCGATGACTTACAGGCAGGCGGGCTCCCAGCAGCTCAATACCTGCACTTTTTGAAACCCCCGTAACTCGTCCGAACCCCGACTGGCCATTTTTCTTGCTCTCCCTGTATGTGGCGAGCCAGCGCCCGCCGCGCGACCCCCGCAGCCCCTGCCCCCGCCTGGCAGGGGGCGAGCCCGGCCGGCCGGTGCCCGCAGCCCCGCTCCCAGAGAGACCCCCACCCCCGCCGCCCGCGGGCGCTCCGCGGACGCGCAAACCTCCGCCCGGGCCGCCCCGGAAACTTTGCGGCTGCGGCGGCCGGTGGCAGCGGGAGCGGCTCCTCCCCGGGGGGAGGCCGGGCCGGGCAGGGCGGAGCGGGGCCGCAGCAGCACCTCCGCCGCCGCGCACCTGCCAGGATGCCGATGCCCCCCCCCCCCCCATCATCCCGCCGCCCCCCGGCCCAAACTCACCATAAAGAGGCGAGCGGAGGCGAAGCCGGCTGCGCCTCTCCCGTCCGGAGCGAGCGGCTCCGCCAGGCAGGGGGCAGCGGGACGCGGCTCCCCGCCGCCGCCGCAGCCCCTTCCCCGCGGGCAGCGCCGCCGCCCTCACCGCCGCATGCCGCGCCCCCCGGCTCCCCCCCGGGCTCGCCGCGCACCGGCAGCGGGGCGCCCGGCCCGCCCGCGACCTCCGCGGGCAGCGGCGAGACCCCCCGCCGCGGCGGGGGCTGGGGGGGGGCAGCGAGCGGGCGGCCGCCCGCCCCGCGGGAGCCCCGCTCCGCCTGGCCAGGGACCCTCCCGCGGGTGAGGCGCTGCCGCTCTCCAGCCGGCGCGGAAAGTGGCCGCGGAGCGGGGGCGGGCGGAGGTGACCTTCAAGCCCGGCGGGGCGGGCCGGGGCGGGGGGGAGCGCGGAGGGGGGCCGTAGCGCCGGGGAGGCGGCGGCAGCACCCAGCCGCACGGGAGCGGCGGCGGCGGCGGCTGGGCGGCGGAATGCGGCGGGACGGCGGCGGGCGGGGGGCGGGGGAGCGGGACTCCCCGGGAGGCGGGAGGCGCCCGAGCCCGCCATTGGCGGCCGCGCGGCGGCGCCCGGGCTCCCCGCCGCCCCCCCCCCCCCCCCGCATCCCGCACCACCCGCATCCCCGCCGCTCCGCATCCCGCACCGCCCACAGCAGCGGTGGGGCCCGGCGGGTCGGGCGCTCCGCCCGGGCGCAACTAGCCTCCCCCATGCCCCGGCAGCCCGGTCACAACTCTTTTGCGCCCGGCGGAACGCAGCCGCCCGCCGCCGCGGGGCTGTCCCGCAAAGCCCCGTGCTCCCCCGGCAGCGCCGGGCACTTCTGGGTGCGGGAGGCCAAGAACCCGCGGCAAACACGGGCACCGAGCGGACCGGAGAAAGCGCTGATCACAGCGGTGCCCTTGGTGGTGCTCAGCTGTCCCCGCCTGCCGCCTGCCCAAAGCAGCCCGGATTTTACAAGAATCCTAATCCTCAGCTAATGAGAAGAGCATCGTGGCGTCCCTCAAACGCATGAATTACTGTTATATCAGGCTGGCAGCAGCTATTTAAGGAGAAGTTGGGGGGAAAAAATAAACATCGAGACCTGTCAAAACGGTGCCTTGTCCTTTTCAGTACATTAGGTATTAATTCTGTAATGATCAAACGGGTTTGTGCTGCTCAACCTCCAGTTAGACTAAATTAATGCCGCTGAGATTTAATTCAACACATAAACTTGTATTGATCACATATGGGCACTCAGGACAAGACAGTTGTGCTACCCCCTACGGCTCACGGATAGAAAATGAAACCAGTCATAATACAGGTGATACTGAGGAAGCAAGCTTTAAACCTTAAGCATACGATTCCTTAAAAAAACAAACCAACCTTTACATGAACAATCTCCCTAGAAATTCTTTCATCTCTGCAGAAAATAACTACAGCCAAAATGTTCTGAAGTTCAGCTGTAGTTCGCATATACGTCACGTACAGAAGCATCTCAAAAGCCCAGAGCTGTACCCCAATGCCCCTGTCCGCAGCTTTGGGGCTCAGCCTATTTCTTTCACTATTTTAAGGCCCCAGGTATGATCCTGGATCCCCTAAATACAGAACTCAGTGGAAGTGCTCAGGCATGTACCTTTACTAAGTCACACCGCTTTATGGAGCTGGGTAGCTCCAAACAGCAAGCTCAGGATTTATTACTCCTCATCAAACATGAAGCGGTGTTGAACTAATGGCTGGGAACCTTTAGCTCCACCTGTTTAAATCTGTCGGATTACTGAGAGATATAAAGTTAGTCAAACATTCAATTTCAGGTTTGAAGTTTAAATTATGGAGTTATTACAACAGATTCTCTCAAAATGTATGTCCTGCTCAGGAGGCTGATCCCTATTAGGTTCGTATAAAGATCCCTGGGTGGAGCTTTCAATCCACTCTGTGGGTTTCCTTCATTTCTCTTTTCACCCTTCCAATCCTCCCTTCAAATCAACACGGAGAAGGCTATGGGAGGCTTATGTGTCCAACAAACGTAAATTGGAGGTGAAAACATTATCACAAAGTTCTTTAAACTACTACACAATGATTTTAAGGCAGGTAACATGGTTATTCTTTGCAGTAGAAGATGGCTAAACCCATATTTACTAATCTGCCTATGAGAAAGCGATACTACTAGAAGCTTAGTGAGTAGAAATTAAACACAATGCTGGCAAAATTTCTTCAGCTTGTCCTTAGTTTGTATAGTTAGGCCCCCTTATAAAGAAAATAATTATCAGCATTCTGACTAAATAATATTGACTACTCTGATAGGTTTGTCATATGGACAAATACCTCCTACTTCCTCATCTGTCATTAAAACCGAACTGATAAAAAAACCCAAAAGACAAACATCCATGTAAAAAAAATTCTACCCTTTGATGATATATACTCATGCAATACTAGGCAAACTTTCCTCCTGGTGAAATCTTTGCCATGAAGTTCTCCATGGTAAATGCCAGCTCAGAGCGAGCTTACCATTGATTGATTCAAAGTCATTTTAGATGCTCTTGCCCATCCAATCAAAGACACTTGCAGAGGATCATGCAGCCCCAGGTTTGTGAAACAGCAAGGAAGAAAGGGCCATCTAGTGCCTCCCCAGATGAAGCTGCCTGGAATTCCTTTCTCTTCTCCATCTATGGGATTTTCAGCAGGGCACCAAGGGTCAGACTTGCGAAGATTTTTAGGTACCTCAACTTCTTTCAAAATCTAACCTGTAATCTTTCAGTATCCACTCAGCTATCTGTACAACCCTGACAGTATTTCTCTAGCAACCTGGCAGTTTTGAGGATGAAGAATTTAAAATTATTTTAAGGTGCTAAAATGATATACAGCCGAAGCTCACGCAAGTAAGTCAGCTCTACCAAAATCCTTCATTAAAGAACACAGAAAACCTACAAACTGGAATTAATAAAAAGTTATCTTTAATCATTTCAGCATTCCTGTTGAGTAGTGAATACTCACTGGAGTATTAAGGGCTACTCGCAGGATTAAACTAAATCATGTCCAGGTATTAATTAGTTTCATCTGTCCTTGATTACAGAAACAGGTATATATTAAATGGCTAGATCAGGGCTTGTCTTTTGGAGTCTCAGTGCTAACATATTCTCCTTTTGTATGCATACTGTCAAAACATTTCTCTTGGGTCATTTTCAATATCTGTTTTCCCTTTGTTCCCTTCACATAAAAGAACTTTGAACTGCAAGTCATACCTTTCTTAAAAGAACTCCATGCTCAAAAGTTTGTCATCATTATTATATACAGGCTCCCAGCTGAGGTTAAAGTCTTGGTTTGGTCAGTGACTACAGGAAGAACTAATTGTTGATGAGAAGATACAACAGATAAATTACGGGCAGAGAAGTAGAAGCCAAGAGATATCACCATATTCTTGCATGGGTCCATGGCAGAGCCGAGAATAGCACTCAAATATCCCATTTTCTGTTCCAGAGTGTATGCACTGAAATATTTTCCTTCCTAAACATGATGTACCCGGATGTACCTGCCTGTATATCTCTTAGACAGTAACCACATTCAGAAATGTCTCTTGCTATTTATTCACCATTATAATATATGGTACCTTTAAAGCATTTGATAAAAAATAATGTTGGCGATGCTACCCTAAAGTCATAATTGCATGAAGCCACAATTCACAGTAATTTCTGTAGGAATTGTTCACAAAGAAAGTACACAAATTTAAATATAATTGTCTAGTCACACACTAAAACAAGTTGGCTTCAGAAGGAGACACTTTCCAATTTAAAGGAAATTATCGATAGCAAGAGAACAAAATAAACGGCAGGTAATGAAACGCTCTGTTGAAACACAATGTTTTGAACAAATTCCCAGTCAGGGATTAATACTTAAAAATCTTTTAACAAATTTCTTTTCTGAATAAAAGCCTATTTCAGGTTTTCTTCCTACTTCCTTTTCATGTAAAACATTTTCAGAGTTTATTTCCAATTTTTTTTATGTTTTTTTTCCCAGATGATGTTGGAAATAAAACTGGTGTGTGGTTATTCTGATCAGGAGACACTAGATTCGTATGAAAAATAACAGGTTTTGCAGCTTTTGCAAGGAAGCAGCCACTCAGCAAGAGAAAAGCCGTTCTTGTTTTCTTTGCTCATGAATTCTGGAATAGGTGGGATGTCTTAGAGGAGAAGACTCACACTGCAAAACTCAGAGCTTGTTGAGTGTGACACATCCTGAACCAGTAGGAGCACACCACAAAGGCAAGCCTGAATGTGGCTGTGTAATACTTATTCAACCAAATAAACTACTTTAAGTTTCCAGACTGAAAAAAAATACTGGAAGAGGTTGCTTAAGGAAATTATTCAATGAGCAGAAGTTTCCTTAGATTTAATGAAATATTTTTGTCTTCCTTAGTCTTCTTTCATGTATTGTCTTGATCTTCCAAGGCTGCAGTGATGAAGGTTCCTCCAGCTTCCATCTGGGCCACCTGTTTTGTCTGGTGTCAACCTGTTTAGGTCTTTGAAGTCATTGTGGACATGCACTCAGAATTTGTACTGGCCGTTCTCCCACACATTTTTGCAAAACAGACAATTGGCATTCAGCTACCCAGAATGGATAGCCTCCGCCTTGTGAACACTCTTCAGTGGTATCTGGGCCAATAATGTAATCACCAATTGTTTCATCCTCAGTGCGGGACTAATTCTGTACCTAGAAATACTTGAGCAGAGCACTGGCAGCAGAAAGCCTGTAATTTGTTTCTGAACTTCTAAACAGCACCGGGAGGCAAGAAGATAGTCTTTTTCCTCTTTATAACCTGGAAACGCAGGGTTGAGCAGCTCATAGCAGGTGACCTGTTGGTTAAGTGGCTGTTATACATGGAGTCGGGGTTAGCCATCGCCCAGTGCTACCTAAAACTGCATTTCAGATGAGAACACCAACCCATGTGTAACATCTGAAACCAAACGGGCACGTATGTAAAATGAAGCATCCTTAGGTTCGGTGCCTGGTGTCCTGTCTTTAAAGCTAATCTGTTGCTCCGTACTGCAATGATATGGGGTAAATAGGTAAGTGATGAATACTGCAGTAGAGGAAAAAATAGGTTTCATTGCTTGTAAAAAAAAGTAAAGCAATGAAGAAAATAGATCTATGAAAACCAGAAAATAGATATAAAGAAAACAGATCTATGGCATGTGGCAGATGAACCGGAGGTAAAAGTTGATGATTTCTTGGACAAAATAATTTTTCTGAACAGCAGGCTAAGTAAATGCTGCCAATGCTGTAACAAAAGAAAAATATCAAGAGAAAAGTGGTAAAAATTCATTTGAAGTATTCAAAACATAAAAGTTCCATGTCTTTGTAAGAATTATATAAATAGCACATACATATTTAATGCTTTAAAAAATTGTAATGCATTTGCAGCAAAGAACATCTATAACACATCCACAAGCACTGCAGATGTGTTCATTTAAAGAGCTGCTCGTTTCATTACCAATGGTATGTGAACACATAAGCCATTTGCAGTGAAATATGTGAGCTTAAAGTAAGGTAAATCCATATGCCGTGGTTACTGATGTATTACAGATTTCAGTGCCATAAACACTTCATGAATCATCTTCAAAATAATTATGCATTGGTATATACTTTGGTAATAGTCCCTGGACTTTTAACCCTTCGGACATTATCAGGAAGTGTAGCCTGGAATGATTTGGAGAAAATTTTGAATTCTTGAAATTCATGACAAAACACAAATCGTGCCACAGGACACAAACTTGAGGAAATAGACAAATTAACTGTGACACACAGAACATGAAATTCTGCACAGGTACCGCTCTGATGGTGGTGGGTTTGCAGTTTAAACTCAGATCTCTTAAGCGCTTTTTAATTCTTGACCATTTCTAGTGCCCTGAGCACTTCTGATTTTCTGGATGATGTGTCGAATGGAGTTGAAGAAAGACAATGACGATAGCTTTGGAGTGTTGGTTAGACTGGATTTGTCATTCACTTGTGCTTTCTAGAGCAAGGATGATTTGCTGTGTATCAAATACTGGAGTCTGAGTAGTTCAATGCTTTTGTCTCTGTGTCAGAAGGCGGCATTAGCTGGGGTTGCTCCACTGCTGCTGTCCCCTTTTTCTTCATGTAGTTCTACTCAGGAAAATAATTCTGGGATATTTGACCCGTACTTTTAAGTTACTATTACTTTTAGGCTTCAGATTTCAGTCCCAAAGTATAAACTAAACTATATTGTTACACAGATTTAACATGTACTTAATTAGAAATTTATAGTTATTTAGTGGAATCTTGAAGTAGAAAGAAAATACTTCTATTTTTAATGCCCTAATAGCAGTATCTTCATGTGCTTATATCCAAGTATCTATAAATTAGAGAGTTTCCAACTTATTTGTCTGTGATAACACATTAATCTGTTTCATTTCTCCAGGGAGCTGTTATTCTGAAATACCATTTTGCTCTCCCCGACTTTGACTTAGAGCATATGTAAAATTTCTCTTGAAGAAACATCTTGAAGAAACAACTGCATGCCCAACTCATCAGCATCTACTGATTTTTATCTCTGTGCTTTATCTCCAAGTTATTTTGAGAGTGCCTTGGGATTGAAGACTGTTCAGATAGGGCTGATAGCTTATTGCTTTATATGTGGAAAAAAGGTCAAGTTGGTTTAACTGACCTTTCTTGTAGGAAAATTACAGATTCGTATGTTGTCTTTTTGTTATTCTATGTGGATGGATTGGTTCACAGATTAAACATTATCAGGTTCTGTGCTTCCCTTTCTATTTTCATTTCCATTTATATTTAGGCAGGGCTACAGAAATGTTGAAAAGAATTGTTAAAAGGAATGATGTAAGCATTTTCTTCTTTAAATTTGGGACATTTGCAAGGGAGGAGGCATGCTCTGCTACTTAAAGAACCAGAGCAGGACTCAGGGAAATTTTAATCCAATTCCATCTGCGTCTAACTCCTGAGAATGCTGCTGCCACAAGCCACAGGCCACTTCCCCTTTCTCTTCAGCTCTCAAATGGTTTTCTTCCCCGTAAAATGAGAACAATGGTCCTGACCTTTTTTTTTTTTTCCCCCCTGTAAAAGAGCTACTGGACTATTTCTTTGTAAGCGCATAGCCAGGCTACCAAGGAATTCTGTATGACTTGTATGGACCACGCGCTGCTGTTCTGAGGAGTACGCTCTTCTTTTTTAAGCAAAATAAAAATATTTTAAGCAAAAAAAAGATATTGCAGATGCTACAGAAAGGGTTTGTCATTCTTATCATAAATATGGATACCTTGACAGACTAAAGGCCAGACTCACCCTCTCAATACTTTTGAAATGATTCATGGGGAAAGTATCTGAACTGGAGAGTCTAGCTAAGAAATTTTAGAAGATAATCAGGATTTATTTGGTGCTGTGATATGTTGCCTTCTTGCATTGCCATAGAAGGATTCAGAGCGATTGAAGGACTGAAAGTTTTTATGGTTTCTTCAAGTGTAAAGTCTTCTGATTACGCCATAATTAATAAACTTGTTAATACAGAATCCTTTGTACAGGTTAGGAAGTACTTTTTCTATACTTGCAGATTATGCAGTTTACTCTTTCTAGAGCTTTCTGAACACATTGGCATCTATGACAAGCTCAGAATGTGCTAACATTTTCATCACAACCTCTAACTTTTCACTCTACATTTGGGGAACTAATTGATTGACACCTGCATTTACACATATTTCTGTAATTTAAAATTCTTATTTCAAGTATTAATTGAAATACTTGTGCTCAAAGACAGAATTTGGAAAAATCTTTCATGAAAACTACTTGATTCTCAGTGCTCCAAACCATGAGTTTCTAGCTAGCCTTTGCAGTCCATGAATTACTGGGTTTTAAAAATATCACCTGCCCCTCAGTCTGACAGTTTTTTGCCATTACTCCAGAAACAAAGATAGCAAATCCTGGAGTGTGGACTAATGTAATTTACAACCACTTGCCTAACATCACACTTGATTCTATATTTGACAGCAGAGAAAGGATTTAAAACAGTTTTATCAACAACAAATGCAGAGAAGCTATTGTTTCACCAACAGAAAGAGAAAGAAATTCCCTGGAAATAATGCAACATTTTCCAAAGCATTTAGCTGTGGACCCATATTGCTTTAGACCAAGAATTGAGCTGAAAAGTAGTCCATTATAAATAAGAAACAACAGAGGAAAAAAACTGCAGAGTATATTCACTCATTTTTAAAAGCAGAGATTAGCAGACAATCCAAGGGCTACAAAAGGTTAGATCTGCCACAATCTCTGACTACATGTCTTCGGGAATTAAACTACATTTATAGAAATAGGTAATTTCTTTCTAGTATATTTATCGCTAATGTATTCACATCTCTGCTCTCATATGCGGAATATATATTAGATTCATAAAAATGAATTGAAATTTACTATTTCCTGGATTATCTTATTCCAGTTAAATCCTTGATTCATAAGGCAATTGCTGAAGATAAATAGAAGTTCATGAATTGTTCATCAACTGCAAAAATTCAGAAGTTAGAGATGAAAAGTGTAGGAGAGACAACCCCTCACCTGTAGGTCACCAATTCAAGACCAGGTTGAGATCCGCAGCGACCAAGATCCAGTTTCACCTTACCACCTGCAGGCTTTCTGGGAGCATTTGTCAGCTCAGTTTGTACCTTCAGTTCCATCTTTATGGGATAAGTGGCCTCAGAAATGATTCACTGGAATTCGCTGCCGCTTGTCAGAAACAAGAAGTTGTGAAATATAAAGTCTCCTTCATCCCTCCAACTGTATAAACAGCACATATGAGCTAATTTCCTAACCTTTCACTAAGCTTAATGTGAAACTGGACACATAGGAGTCCTTGCGCATTTTTAATAAAATAAAGGTCCTCAAATACCAATTCTTTCTAATAATATACTCCTCTGGAGATACCACCCTTGAAGTTTTTCTGTTCTTCATTGGAAGATGATTAGGAAAACCTTCTCACCAAGGGCCTCTGGCTACGCAACTGTAAAAAAAAAAAGCTTCTCCTTAACTGAAGAGTTTCTACCTGCTCTTGCTTGATGGGAGTAACTTCAGAGTCAGATGTACTTGAAATATAGTGAAGAGGGGGGCAGGGGGACATGCCACTTTTTATTTTAGGTTTCTCCTGCTTCTTGTATTATGGGTTAGATTAATGGGATTTTTAATTGAATGCGATAACGTGTGGCACCTTAAAGAGTTTTTGATATGCATGAGAGAGAAGACGTGAAGATTGATCCCCACCTTTCTCTTGGCAGATGACAAACAGCACTCTCAAAGTGGTTCCTAGCATAACACGAAAGCCACTTAATCTGCAACATTTTGGCTTGGCTCTAATGGCTTTTAGCCTATGATGTTGTGAAGGAAAACTCCTCTCCAGCGTTGAGGTGAAGAGATGCTAAAGGCCACTAATGCTTAGATAGACACTGTACTAACAATTAAGTGTACATGAATAGTCACTAAGTTTATGTCTATAATTACATGTATGGAACTAAAGTTTTAAATAAATCAGACTTTTATAAGTTTTTATGCAAATTTAAATGCTTTGCTTATGCTTAGTCTTTCAGGAGAATTTTCCTGAGAAAGTGATTGTAAGTAGGCATTTATTTTTTGCTTACAAGGTTGACAATATCATCACCTTGAGACTTTAATCAAAATAGATGTAGGATTTGTACTGAGGGACAAGTTTACACCTGCACAGAACACCACTGGAGAACTGTGTCCAGTGCTTCCATTTATTGCCATTCACTGCACTACATTCATATTTGTAGATATCAAAATTACAACTGACTTAGTCTTCTACTGCTTTTATTAGAGCAAGTGAAAATTTAGCCTACAGGTAGTTAGCCTACAGCCTGTCTGGATGCAGACAAGTCAGGAACTAATCTGAGAATTGTCCCTGTGCCAAATGTTTTAATTAAAAAACCCCAACAAACAGCACTCCTTAAGACACTTGTGTGTACAAAAGGAGTCAACACACAAACATAAGAGCCCAGGCATTATTATATAGCTATGGTTAGCCGTCAGCAGGCAGCCCCAGAAGAGGCTCCTGGCGCTGTGGGTGCTGCCAAGGTGCTGCCGACCCAGCCGTGTGGGCACAGCATCAGGGCTGGAACCAGCGCTCCCCCTCCTCCCACCGGCAGGCTGGGCTGGGCAGGATCTCGGGGGGGACAGGGCCAGGACAGCTGACCCAAACTGGCCAAGGGCATATTCCAGTTCATTTGACGCCTGCTTGGGTACCAAAGCTAAAAGAAAGGAGGAGGAAGTGGGGGCATTCCTCATTTATGGCATTTGTCTTCTGGAGCAACTGCTGTGCGTACTGCAGCTCTGCTTCCCGGCAAGTGGTTGAGCATCACCTGATGATGGGAAGCAGAGAACAATGTCTTTTGTTTTTCTTTGCTCCCACGCACACAACTATTTTTATTGCTTTATTAAACTGCCCTTATCTTGGCCCACAAGTTCTTTTTCATCTTACTTTCTCCCTGCCCTGTTCTGCTGAGGAAGGGAGTGATAGAGTGGCTTGGTGGGCACCTGGCATCCAGCCAAGGTCAACCGACCACACTATGGATATTTCAGCTGTACTTGTCTTAATAAATACAGTATGTTTTTAGGAATTGTGTTGAAATACTCAACTGGAAGTGATTATAGCTGTATTGCAACAACACCATGCATTTCAGTACTTTGATACATGCCAAAGATTTCCTAACATATATTTACAGCTTGCCAATGAATACAGCAAATATCACATCAATATACAGATAAAATTGATACTTAATATAGTTTTACAAATCACCTTTGTGAATTGCCTTTATGCAAATAAAGGCCACCTGTTAATTGTAGAATTGTTTTAAATATTGTAAAGGATTAAGCAGTTATATTTTTTACAGAATAGAGTCAATAAAAAATAATAATCTCTTTTTCCAGTCTACTACATAAACTTAATTATGAGTTAAAGTGTTAATGAACCTATAGTAATTTTACTGAGAACAAGACAGATTGTAATAGACTAACCAGGACTATGTGTAACATTAATTTCAGCAAAAGTTCAACTAGGCACTTACTACTTCAGAAAACCCCTTCAGGTTACAATTTATTTCTTGAGGAAATCTGACCTGGCAGTAAGAGTTAGGCTTCCAAAGGGCTTGATCCTTTTCAGAGCGAGAGTCAGGACCCTAAACCACTTGAAAATTCCATAGACTTTACAGATAAAGTTCCTTGATTAATCTTTAGCAGGCTCTGTAAGATTTTTGACTAGCTGTGAGGGGCCACTACTAATTTTTCTTATTAACCTCATTTGATAGAAAGATAATTTGTTCCTCCATTAGTGTTAATCCCTCTAAAATATTTCTAGTGGTTCTCCAATTAAACCATGCCCTTTATTTGATTGCAGGGAGACTAACTGCAGACTAAGATAATGCTTTTTATGAATGTGTGTGTGGAGAAGAAAAAAAAAAAAAAAAAAGAACCTTCCTTTAAAAAGAAGGCTTTCAAGAAGGAGAAGCATTTTACAACTATGTTTACCAGGCCTGAAAAGGGATAAACTGTGATCCATATGTAAGGATTCCTAGTAAAATATTCCAGAATCATATAAAACTAGGATTTATGCTGCATTTGTACACCAAACACAATTAAAATATTTCAGCAGAATTAAAATAAAACCCCCAAACTTGCTGGGTAGATATTTTACTTGTAACTAGTGAGAAATACAAAATACCACAGTTCCTCTTTCCTTCTTTGTACAATACTGGGCTTATACTTCTACAATAGTAATAGGAAACCTCCTTTTAGTAGGATTTGGCAAATATGGGAACACGATGACACCACTGTTTGGTTAATGAACAGATGTAACGCATCCCAACGGTGTGGCCATGAAAACGAGGACCTGTTGCAAGGCCCGTTGGTTTCTGCAGCATTTCTGGACTTTGTGTCAGCTTCATTTCAAGCTCAGCAACAGAATCATTGATTTAATTAGGTAGCAAACAACAAAAAGGCATGGAAATTGATTTGAGATGTAGAAAGTACACATTTTTAATGAGATTTTTCTCCAGAATTGCTCACTAACAGACCAGTTAATACTGCCATATGAGTAGCTGTGTTTAAATTCCCATGGTAACACGCAGAGAAACTGGAACATTTCCTGTACCTATGGACTGTTACTGCTGCTCCCTGCACATGCAGGAAAGCAACATCAGAAAATTCCACAGCCGTGTTCTCCCTCTTGTCACAGCTGTGAAAGCGACTAGTACAAGGCCTGATCCCTTATTGCTCTGGGCTTTACGTAGTTATTTCCGTGTGCCCCAGAGTGGTTGCATAAAGCATACGAAATCCAAGCCACTGTAGCCAGGTTTCATATAAGCTATTATCAAACCTTACATTGGTGTAAGTGGTTAAGTGAATGGGAAAGAGCAAATCAGACCCCAAAAGCTTTTCTAATCACCTCTTCTCACAGATGGCAACCCTGCAACCCCCTCAGCCCCCAGAAGCTGGCTGTGTAAATTCAATACAGCCGGGAAACTTTTTGTGGACTGATCACACTGGGGTCGTTCTGGACATAAATTTTGCAAACCAGCTGAAACAAAGGGGGCAATGCCCTTCTTTATAAAAAATTACTGCATTATGTGCAGCATCCGCTATGTTTATCACCCACAGTTACACTTTTGCTGTCACTTGCTATGGATGAACAACACACCTTGGCACATACCTGCCATCTATCTCTGTCCTGCAAGTGCAGCTGGCACTAACCCGTGGCATACGGTCCCTTTTTCACCTTTCTGTTGACTAGAACTGCACACAGTTGAACTGACCATGGCTTACCATGCGAAGCTAGCTGTGTTTTGAAAAATGTTCAGTCCTGATTCTATACTCACTCAGGATACTAAATCTGTATTCAAAAGATACATTTGACTGCCTACCAACAAAGTAAAATGAATTTCATAACAGTTAGCCTTTATGCGTTAGAATTAAAAATCTGTGCAAAACTTCCAGTGAGACCTAATTCTTCCAAAACACTGACAAAATCACCCCCCCTTACCCTTTTCATCTTCTAGTCCTTACATATAAAATCCTCGCACTCATCCTCTATTCCTTCCTGCTCTCTTTCTTTTATCTACGTATTTCTTCATTTCTCTGTTTCATAGTATCAGCTTTGTTTCCTTGTATTCTACCCTATTTCACATCTTTCTTTTCACTGGACAACCTCTTATGAATTGTATGCCAAGAGTGAAAGCTCCACCATTTTAGCACTCCTGAGTAGCAAAGGGGCCGGGAAGTTTTGAAGAGGTCTCATGATTTATGTATTTTCATTGAGCATTCTTCACCTTCTGTAAAGTGTCAGAAAATAATGAGGTGATGAAAAGTTTGTGAAACAGGATGTGAAAGGCCATGCGTCAAGACATCCTACTCTACTAATTCATCCACGAGTCCCCTTTGTATTCCATTTTTGATTAAACTATTCCAAGGTTTTTAACAAAAGGATCACGTTAGCAGAAGACTGGACTTTACTATGCTAAATAAGCGGTAAACTTTCATGAGAAGAGCATATTAACAACTTCCTTGTTATCGTCAGTAGATATTGTCCATTTATACAGTGTAAAATTATTTAAACCTTATACACCTCATGATTACCATTACTATTTGGAGAATTTTGGTTTCATAGTCTTCTCTAAACAAGGCTCAGAAGTACCATAAAACCATCTGAAGTGGGTTAGTAAGCCTAGGAAACACTCCCGGAGCTGAAGGAGCACAGAATCTGCCTTACAAACCTTTCAGGAAGAAGATTAATTCAAGGAACACGTGCAATTTGTTCTCTAATGGCTGCCAGGACTTCACCACGATAAACTTGGTCCTTTCCAAGGCTTGGCGGACGGGCTCAGCTCTGTCCTGTGGTGGGGTTCTCGGAGCCCACTGGACCAAGTTTGGGGTTTTTTCTTAGCCTTTTGATAGCAGGAGTTTGAAAACCACCTCCAATGTGTCAAATTAACAAACAATAAAACCCCCTCAGAGACATAGACAGTAATGCCAAAGAGGAATTTGGTGTTCTTAATCAAAAGTGCAATTATGTGTAAAATTGAATTTGCCTATTAACTTTTTTGAAAGCTTTTAGTTGGAAAGCAACGGACTGCTCACTTGGAAACTGGCAACACTACAGGCTTACAACATATGCTAAAATTTACTATTAAGCATTTTCAAACCTTTACCTGAAAATCAGATGAAAAATGCCAAATTATGATGGAAATGTTCATTCCTAAGTATTGTTATTCACCACTTTTTTTACTTCATGAAATTTGTCTCCAATCAGAGCAGATTCTGCCTATGGTACCTGCCAGGGCAGCCCTAGCTGCTTATAGCCATTACTGTGCCCTCATAGCCAGTTTATATTTTTATAACTTCATCATACTGTCAGAAAATTCCTGTCTTATTTATACAGCAGTAGAAAAATGAAGCCAGAAGACTTCTGAAAAACCATCAAACTGTAAACCATTCTAAAATAATAAAACCAGCTCACATTATCACATTATTGAAATGCATATACATATATCTGCTCATTAATAATTTACAGCTCTGGGAAGGTTTGCATTCATGAGGTGCAACAAACAAAACCGCTATAAATTTTAAAGGAATTTACAATTATTTTACTACAGCATGTTAATAATAGAAAGACCATTCTTTGAAAGTAATAGAGCAGAAAAATAAGGCTAGATCTTGTCTCAGGTCATATAAACCATCATTTAAGGACTATCAGTGTGTTTTGGTCGTTAGAGGCAGTGACACAAAACTAATTTATGGTGACCAGGCAGAAGGCATCCAGCTGGAGAAAACTTCCCCAATAATCAATGACAAAAGAGTCACCTTAGTTGGGTTTTCACTGCAAACTAAGACAGCTTCAGTACACACTGCTTAGCCACTCACTCCTCCCTGCCAAAAAGAGAATGGTTTGAAGAACTAATTAAGCCTGAAATTATGTAGCATCATGGAATATTTGTCTATGATGCAAGTGCTTCTGATCCAAGGGCAGGTTCATCATTTACCCAGCGACTACAGGCACGTAAATTTTTTACTACTCTGGGTAAGAATATCACATATACATGCAACTGCTCTACTTTTATTTAAGGCAAAAATTATGCGAAACTGTGGCAAGTGTTTGGAGAAAAATTAGCAGTGACAATGAACAGTATTTTACAGTTATAAGCCAGATATTACACACTCCTCATTCCATTGAATTCCAGGTGATTCAATAGAATGTCTCCCATCTTACAGCAGAGTAACACAGGCTTTTGAAAAAGCTATAGGAATAAACTGAAACTACTGCTTCTATCTAGAGCTTTGTGCTGCTTTTAATAATCAGACAAGTGAGAATCGTGTATAGTGGGTAAAATAAAAATTGCTTCCAATTTTGAAATCACTAGCTACATAAATACAACTTTTCTTCTATATGACAATCCATAAGCCTTTTACAGAAAATTCTCAAATTGGTGCATGCAGGCCCAGCAGACAGTAGAAACTGGGTGCAGTCTACATTTAAATTTAGGATTATCTTCTCTTTTTCACAGAAGAAAAAAAATCAAATAATATTTGAAATTACTTTCCCTATTATTGCGTTCTCAGTTAGGTAATATTTACAATAAAACCAAAGCACCTACAGTTTTAATAGCATACTATCCAAAAAAAGTGTTTTATACAGAGAAGAATGAAGACATTGTGATCACTCCTTATTTTGACAACACTAGAGTAACTTCATGCTTAGTAACAAAACAAAATTAACATGCATGTATTTAGAAAACAATGTGCTTTGTGGATCCAGCTCATAGTATATTTTTACTGAAAGAAGGCATCTAAGTCCTATTTCATTTATATTTGCTTTAAAAAACAACCTATTGTGAATGTCAGTAGAAAATATGATGTAAGAGAATATAGATGTAGCTAGTGCCTTCTACATTATGCTGAAATAACCCCCCAAAATATTTTTGTTTCAGTTAACATCCATCCTGTTTGATACCTCCAGAAGTTTTAAGAAAGGATATATCCAGGAAGGTTTTTATGTTATGGAGAAACTGTATCACTGTATTCCACCCCTAACAGTTCCATGGCAGTACAGCTACACAGCTCGATGTTTGTGGTACATATGATATGGCACACTCTCAACATCAGTAAGTAACACTTTATAATTTCCTTAGAAGGAAAAATCTTCAGTAAAGTTTCCAAGATATTTCAGCGTTTAAAATACAGTATGTGTCACAAATAGATCTTGCTATAGAAAAAATAACTATCATAGATTATAACATTTAGTCTAGAACAAAAATCAAATAACCAACATAATGGAATTCCATGAGAAAATTCTGAACCACTATTTACATCATTAGTTGTCTTAAGTGATTATGAAGTAACAAACCTTTTAGTACCTACACTTAGTTCTTCAGTTGGAAGACAGCATGTCTTTTATTTCATTTTCAAAAAAGTGATAAGAAATGATCAGTACCAAAGAAGAACTTGACATTACAAGGCATAGAATATTCCTTTTTTTCTTACTTTTAACATTTTCCAACAAGAAAATGCCTTTGATAGGCTCTGAAGTTTGGAATTTTCATTTAGCCTTTCAAATTAGATTAGTTCATACTACCGTAATTACCCCTCAAACCAAAACACAAACCAATTTTAAGAGTTTCTGATAACCTATTATCACTGAATATAAGGAAAACTAACTACAAATCTAAGATTTCTGAATATTAAAGACAGTGAATTTCTAGTGAATAGTATAGATGGCAAGCATGAGTAAACAGAATTATTCAGATCAGATTTTGAAGTAATGAATACATTTGAGGAAAATATAAGTTGTTCATCAAAAATGAAAGAAGAGCCATACTGGCAAATATCTTTCTGGTATTCAGTTCTCATTATCTCCTTCTGCTGCTTAGCTCAATAAAATGAGGCTTGCACCACGGACAATAACACTTGTCTTGCAAGACTGACACAAAAATTTTGCCATCTATTTCAGTGAATCAAGACTGCTAGATTGTGTTACGTGGAAAGAATCTTAAGAACATTGAAGCTATGCTTCTTGGACTCCACCTTCATGCCATGATCCCACGATGATGTTTCTGATGTGGGAAAGTGTAACTGGAATGAACAACAGGATAGGACAACTCACAAGAAAATAAGGAGCAAAGAAATATCCTTGTTCATCTCAGGAGGATGGAGAAAGCCCAGGTGTGAAGGCCACATAGATTCTGTTTGTGTAAAGGCAACTGCACTTTGTTACATATAGAAAAATTCTCAAAGGGGTGGGAAGCTTCTGGGGGAAGGAGGAAAATAAAATTATGCTTTCTCTATGAGCCTGCACTCTCTTGGGCAGTTCCTAGAAATGACAGAGAACAAAATTCATGTTATCTGTAGATGCTTTGGTTTGTCTAGGTGGCCAGCCCAGGCAGACTGGGTTGTTGGAGGAGCAAGAGTCTGATTCTGAGAGACCAGGGGAGGGAAGGAGCGGTCTGCTCGAGCTGGGTGCCAATGGGTGGCACTTCTCGAAGGAAGACTGGTTTCTTTTCTAAGGAACAATTTCTGAGTATTTTCTAGTGGTTTCTATATAGAGATCAGAGTGAAGCGAGGGCACAACCATATTGAAATAACAACACATATTCGTAGTAGTCCCCAAGTAGTCTGACCAGCAATAGGACACACCTTGAATTGCACCACGCAGATCACAGTATTGCTTTCTCTAACACTTGCCTCTTAAACTTTCAGCACTGATTTATGAGCCATACATCATAAGCTTGTCACTGATTCTCCTTTAATATGGAACCAGTAACAAGTTTTGGTTGGCATTGTTCCACAAATGAATTGTGTATTTTGACTGAGGGAAAAAACCAAACCCAAGAAAATATCAAAAAAGCCTGCAGTGGAAGTGTGAGGGAGTCACCCCTATAGTAATCCTATGGCTTCTGTCCCAGTCTCACCGATAAATTTATTACAAATGTATAGGTATTAATTGCAGAAGAAAATTTCATGGTTATATTGATGAAATTAATGAGCTATTATCTCATTTCCAAGATTACATAGAATTGATTTTATGGCCCCTTTCCTGCACAGGGTTTCAAGCTCTGATTAAAGGCACGCCTTGGCTGTGTTTTTGTACAGGCTTTTTGTTGGAATCATACTCACATTTTAAAAAAATATTTGCCAGAACAAGCAAATATTTACAAATATCAGTAAGACTTAATCCTAAAGATGGGGAAAAAATTGATGACATAATTCTTTCATTGTAATCATATGCATTTTTCCAACAATACATTGGCACTGTCGAGAGGAGAGATTGAGGGACTGTAGTCAACAAAAAGGTACCACAACATACTCAGTATGTTAAATTTTCAAAGTTAACACCACATTTTTGGAGTATTCTTCCTTTTTCATTTCTCTTCTGCAATATTATGCACTAAGGAATATAGCAGCAAGGAGCCTGGTGCTGATGATGTATCACAGTAGTATATCACCACAAATGTTGCTTTAACAGAATGTTTTAAGAATAAGGTTCTTAGTGATGCGTTCCTCAAAGTCAGCACCCACACAAATTCCGGAAATGATAACAGTAAATAGACTGCACATTCTATACTGACTTGCTGGTAACACTCCCATATGGCAGCATTAAAGTAGATAACATAATCTTAGAATCTTTAGATATAATTATACTAGATGATAAATAAATAAATAGAAAAAAATAGCATCTATCTGCCTTCACAGAATTTAACTACAGAATCTTCTTATTGTATGCACACAATTTCAGGCTTATTACTTTTTTTGAAGATTACCTTCTCTATGTATGCAGTTTTAAAAATATATATGACTTTTCTGATTAAATTGGAATAAATGTTTTGCTATTTTCATCTAGAAATAGTATATCATTGCTAGCTGATAAAGAAGAAGAGTGAAATGTAAATATATCAGTAGAACTACATTCCTACTCTGATGGTAAAGAAAAACACTATAATATCCATCTGCTCTCATCACATATTTGGTTATGGTCATTGTCATAATAACACCACTTTTTATAGTACTAAATTATTTTTATTTTCTACTACCAATGCATACTAGAAATGCTTGTAAACATGCTGATTATTCTATTTTTCAGCATACAATCACAACTGGTTACCAAAGTAATACTGGAAAGAAGCCTAAACCAGAATAATCTCCTATAATTATACACGGTGAAGAGGATATACTAATATAACCCCACATACAGAAATCAAGTTTTTACACCCAGCTTGAAGGAAGCCACTTCTAGAGAAATATCAGATTTAGGAACAAAACTTGAAATTAGAAATGTGCTGCAAATATTTTGCATTTTGTGCAGGGAATGTCACACCTTATCACACCAGTTTCAAACATAAGTTATACCTTATGGTTTGGAACTCAGATGTTGTCTGTCAGATCAGACAAGGCTGGGTAGATATTACTCTGTAGACTCAGCTGCCATTAACACCCACACACTACGCCACTATGCCGCATGCTGTAATTAAATACCTAAAGTGAAACTTGCTTTGCATTTACAGAGGAAGATATATTTGATGACTCAGTACGTTCCAGCAATTGAAGCTTGCAAGCTACAAATTCCCCAGTCATCTCACACTTGCAGCTGAATTGCAGGTCTGGAGATAAGTCACTTTATAAACACATCTAATCGAATTCTGTTCAATATGCCAGGCAAATTGAAGGTAGACAAGTATATTCAGAACAGGCATTTGATATAAATTTCACATATGAAATCAACCTAACAACCAAAAAAATAATGCATTTTGTGACTCATCTGAATGTCAGAACATCAAGAACTGAGGAAGGGAGGGAGACTGGAATAACGAAGTCCCAAGAAGTGCGTGACAAGCGAGTACAAACAGCTAAAGAAACGTTCCCATCCCTCTGCTCACAAAAGACTGGTAGGAAGGACCAAACAAACAGACAAAAACCCTAAAGCCTCACGAGTGCAGAAGGATGCCTGGGAAGATAGAAGAAATTAAAATAGCATACCAAAGCCTTTATGGAAAAGTTTAAAATATGTCATCATCTCTTCTGTTTTCCCCAATCGATAATAAAAGAACTTATAGACATGTAAAAACAAAAATACACGAGACAAGTATCCGCAGTACTTCTAAGATAGATACACAGTGAAATATAGTACATCACCTGATATTAATTAGCATTACAGTTTAGATTCTCCCCAGAGGACTCTTCCCGAGATACAGCCTTGCTCTAACGCACCCGCCGTCTCTTCCATACAGCAGTCACATGTACTGTCCTCCTATCATTAAATGGCAAAAATTGACTTTAAAGTAATGCCTACCTAACAGGACACCCTGTTAAGACAAAAAAACCAAAAAACAAAACAAAAAAACCACAACCAAACAAAAAACCAAAAACCTCTTTCAGAGAAAAAAAACTTTCAAATTGGCCAGATCAGTCTGGTAATGGGAAAAATGCCTCCTTCATAAATGCAAAAGGTGATCAACAGGATAGACACGGACTCTCAAAGATCTACTCTCAAAGATCTAGCCTTATTCTAATTCCAGGGGTGTAGAACAGTTCTTAGGGCTGAAAAATACAGTAGGTCTTGCTAAATTTGAGTTTTCACATTGAGCCCTGAATCATCCTCCTGTACTCAGAACAGCTATGTCTTTCAAAAAGGTGAGTATTGAATCACATGTCGGTTTTTTCAGTCTTTGTTTTGACAGAATTATGAGCCCATTAATAACAAAGAAAATACCGGAATGTAAAAAAAGCCTGCAAGGTTTTAGCTGAAAATTGTTCTGCAAAACAAAGCTGAGCTCCTATTTTACCTTAAGATTACGTAACTTTTTTCTGATTTAAAAGAAGCTAAAATAAAAATTACATAGCAAGGTCAAGAGTGAAAGAATAACAAGAGCACACCTGTACACGTTGGCACAAGAGGAAGCCATCCTCAGTTCCTAGATGGGATGGTTGGACCTTGTCTGGCTGCTGATGCCCACCCAGCCTTCCTGAGGATCCCTCCCCCTCCTTAGCAGACCAGGGGGAGAAAATAAGACAGAAAAGCTCACAGGTCAAGATGAAAACACAGTGAACTGTCTTTATCTGGAATAATGAGTTTTACTTACTTTTGCCCTTCCAATTTCTCTTCCCCACCCCAGCGGGGTGAGGGGGCGAAAGCCAGGGCAGGGCTTTGGCTGCCGGCTGGGGTCAGCCCACCACGCCACGTTTCTGCCCGCAAGACTTCTTAAGAGACAGATACCTACAATTTTTCCCCCAATGCCCTGATACCTCATCTCCTTCCATCTATAGCATTTGATTTTATTTTTTTTAATCACAAACTTCTGAAAGCTTGGGAAGTCACCGTTGTCAGCTCAAACGCAGCTGACTTGGCACACCTGAACACCACCAACTCTCTCACTTGTGCTTTTTGATACCTTGAAGGCAGATTCTCTGTGAAACCATTTATTTTGGCTGTTCTTTCCCCTGCCTTGCCCTAGCACAGAGCTAATATAGTCCCTTCTAGCTTTAGCCACCGTGGAGCGCGGCTTTCTTACATTAAGGGACTCTTAGGTGGGCCTGGCAGGATTCGAGTGCGCTCTGACCCTGCACAATCACAGCCATCTCCACAGGGCCCTTACACTTACTTTACTTGTCCTTTGCACCTATTCAAGCAAACACAAAGGAACCACAGGGCAATGGTGAATTAGGACCTACATTTTAATTCTTGTTCTAGATACTTGACTGGTTTTATTCCACTAGAGGCAAGCTCTCAAGACATAAACAGAATTAAAAATGCATGGACTGAACTTAAAATGTAATGTAATAAATGAAATGTGATACTCTTACTTAATAGCTTTAGCTATTGAAAGTTCAAAGGCATACTGTATTTCAATTATAAAATGAAACATCATTTTGTTCAAAGGAAAAACATCCGCTGAGATGCAAAATCCCTTTTGGAGATTTTCTTTTACTTTTTCGCTATTTTTAACCCAAAACTCCAGGGGAGGTACTATCAAATATCCAACCAATTTGGTTCACCAAACCAGGTTATCAAGATGACCTAATTTAATCTCTAGCTGATGAGGACATTTCCTTGAAAGACTATACAGTCTCTAATGGTTTACCTTGGTTTAGTCTATTAGGTAAAGAAAATTAATAGAGCATATTTCTTCATATTTCTAAATATCTTAATTAAAAATGCTTTCAGAAACCTCTGAATATTTAGGAAACTTGTGCAACTTAAATGACTTGCTATGGAATGGCTTGATCCAAGACTGCTACACACAGTGTAAAAAAAACCCCACTTAACTACAAGAGAACATTCTGCAGAACCCCAAATGCAACCATCGCAGGTATGTGCACTCTCATGGATTTTATTATGATTACCTTTGAAGCCTGTTCCTTTTTATTGTGGGTATAATTCAGTGTTTGTCTATCTTTAATAAGCTATGGCATAGAAGATACAATTACTGATAATCTGCATAAGCGCTATAATGTGTACTCTCTCGGTTTACAGGTTATACAAGCACAGACAGACAAATCACTACAGCAAACAGCTTGTGTAGAATTTTTTTACCTTTTCTTAAATATGTTATCACAGAGGTGCTGCCAACATCGCTAATGGGCTCAGCTTTGGGCAGTGGCCGGTCCATCATACAGCAGTCTGAAATGCGTGACACAGAGGCAGCTCCTGGTGTGTTCTCACTGAAGCCATCCCTACAGCCTGCTTGCTACCAAAACCTTTCCACATAAGTCAAATACACATGGATAGCATATAATGGAGAGCAAATTACTGAGAAACCTAAAAAACTTCGGTGAGGTTAATAAGAAAACTCTTTATCACACAAATCATCTACTACATGTTGCTGTAAGTGAATCATTAGTGCAAAAAGGTAACTTCCACTGCTAGCTTGAATTTTTTAAATAATGAGACATAAAAATAACTCCAAACATAGCTTTCACTCGTACTTCATACACCAAAAGACCCTCATCAGATTTATTGTTAAAAACCCTTGTGCAAAAAAAGTCAAGCAGCCTTGAGGTAAAGGCCTGTATAGTTATGATAATGAAAATTGGACAATATGTCAAAAAATATCCTTTTTCCATAAACTCTTCAAGCTTGACTCTCTGGGACTTACATGATAGAAAGCAAAAACATCCAGAGATGGCCAGTGAAGTATTCCATGTGTGTGCAGACACTTTCTACTGCTTCTGTTTCCTCCTATAACGACTCTTCTATCATTAACAAAAAGAGAGTTTCTCTGAGAGAGGGATGAGGATGTAGCCATGATACATCCTTTTATGAACAACTGTCCACTGCTCTGGGGAAAGCTGCAACGTGTCTGGGGGGAAGACAGGGGAGGGGGGCAGGAGAGCAGCACTGCAGTTTGCTCGCTGCAGCTGTTCCGCTTCCCTCGTTCCTCTTTCACGTTATAGGCAAAGGAAGAAAAGGAAAACACAGGAAAGGGATTTTCTATGCTTTCTATGCAAAGAAAAAAAAAAAAACCAATTTGCTTACTAGGTGGCTATTATACAATATAAATATATCTTCTATGACTGTAGGCTTTTTCCAAACTCTGATACATGGTGTCACATACATTTAGATAATATATGGGTATATCTGGCTATATCTGTATATTATAAACATGCACACACCATGCACTACAACCAGAGTGTAAAAATTGGGTTGAATGGCTGCCAATGAACAATTAAAAACATTTTAGTTGACCAAGCTTGCAATTTAAATTCATTTGAAGACATTCCCACTGCATGCTATGAAGCAATTAAAGTCTGTGGCAGATGCTCTCTTGGATACAAACAGGACAAGCATTTGTGTTCTTGCCTGAACCGTAAGAAGTTGTTTTACTCTACTTTTGCTATAAAAGTCCATGTAACTGGGATTATTAGAGGTTGGTGGGATGTTAAGACTCCAGACAGTCACTCTAGAGAGTTACTCAGATGGAAAGCTACTCAAAATTGCATCAAGGTGCATGGATTAAACATTGAGTCATAGCAATGGGGCAAACTCTTATTTCCAGCTAGAATATGAACAGGAGTGGAAGAATTTCTTTTCCAGGAAAGCAAAGGTTGGTTTTAAGAGATCATATAGCTTATCTGAAAAAAAAAAAAAAAAAAAAAAAAGGAGTGGGGGGTGGGGGGGAGGGAAGAAAGTGAGAGCTGAAACAGTTGGTAGTGGTATCTTGAGCTACCAACAGTGATCCGAAAAAAGGATACGCTGGTACTGATGTTAAACTCAGAAAACCCAATTCAATCACTTTCTAGCAGGCTGATGGTACACAGTAGCCATAAAAAGGATGCAGTGATTTGGGGGGAGAATTTTTTCAGGGAAACACATCTGATATCACTATTTTAAAACTCCCAAGCCAATGGAGAAAGTCTGTAAGCTTATATTGCTACATGGTGGGGAAATCTTGGGCCGCAGAGCAATTCTAACTCCACAGTTTCCCCTGAAGTTGACCACTATTTCCTAAATTATGATATTCCATTCTTCCTCTATTTTTTATACATAATTTCTTAGCCTTTAAGAAAAAAGCAATATTTAGTCATGTAATTTTGTTACTTCACCTCTTTCCTATAATGTAGGATCTTTATTCTTCCTTCTGTATTTTAGACCAGTTTGACAGGTCTTTTCATTCCTGTCTTTGTGGGGGAAACAAAAATGAAAAAAAAAAAAAGTTTTTCTTGTGATTAAATAGGTTCCTACTAAGTACGTTGAAAGTCTGAACGCCGCCATCCAAGACAGAGCAAAAACCTTGTGCTGCCTCAGGTTTGCTGTTTGGGTTTGCACAGACCCACCTGAACAGACGGAAGCCACTACCAATGTCTCACTTAAAAGCCTACTGTAACACTGAGCACTGCAAAGCTCAGTCACACCACTTAAAGAGAAACAGAATCTTCTATACCCTTGAAATTATAAAATCACATTTATCTGCTATATATAAGACCTTCTGACTATGCCAAAATAGTATTTCTAGCTGCTTAAATAAAGCAAGTAAAATGACAGCACAATACAACAGAATTTGTTACTCAGAGAAGATTTGTTACTAGTGGTAATCAGTGATGGCTGAAACCACCAAGGTCAGTTTTTACAGACAAATGACCTTTCTTACTGTCAGGTTATTCTCTAAATATTTGAATTGGCTTATGATGCCTTCACCATTTCTTTTTTGAAACTTTTTTTTTTTAATAACAAACATGTAATATAAGCAAATTACACCTCTGTACGTTAGAGCTGACTAGTCTGAAGAAATACCTGAAAAAAATAATAGTTTTACAAAGGCAATCTGGTTTTCTGTGCTTTTAAAAAAAAATAATTAGATCTGGATGAACAGTGCAAAGCAGGAAGTGCTGTAAATTTTTTTGCTCCAAATGTGCTGATCCTTTGATAAGAGTGATTGATTGTGTCTGGGTAAGTTTGCTTAATATTTGCTGCGGACACTGTCTTGACTGGGGTTCAATCCATCACTCTGAACAGGAAACCAGGGCTAATGCACTAAAACAATATCTGTTATGCACTCAGTTAATCCATCACAAATCTCTTGAGCAGTGTCAGGGAGTAGTCTTGCAGGTGGATGTTGACTTAAAACCAATCTTTGAGCTTGTTTTTATTTAAAAAAAAGATTTCTTGTTCAACTGTTTATAACATTTTAAAAATATGGGAACCACATTCTCCACCCCTGCTTGAGTTCTGTTAGGGAATTTGAAATAAATCAATGTAATGTACCTTTTAAAGATTTTCAGGTATAAAACATATATTAAAATCTATGAACCTTAATGCGGCCAAATTTAACAGCAAAAGTACAACATAGTTCAAACAAGGCTAGATTGTCTGTTGCCTTAGGTAGACTTTAATTCCCATTATTCACTTTAGTATTTTTTCTAATAACTTCCTAAACTGTTGTGGTTTTTTTGTTAAAAGCAACTGTTCAACTTTAGTCTATTTTGCATGTGAAACAGTCCCAATTCTTTTAGTTCCTCGTAGGTCACAGAGAAGTTTGTATGTACAGGAAAGTTCATAAATATTCCAAACAAGTAGAAATCCATAGAGGGTCTGGACATTAAGATTTAAGGTGCCTGTTAACATACCTGACTCAGAAGAATGAAAGATTTATTTACTGAAAATTAAGCCTGAGAATAGAAAAAAATAAGGAATTTCTCCATATGAAAACCAGGAAACATATCAAGTGCAGGTTCTTTTCCTAAATTTATCATTTCATTCCTCAAACATGGGGATTTAAACTCTAAAAAAACCAACCCAACTAACAAAAAATAAAAAACAAAAACACTTTAAACCCTGAGGAAGAGCATTCACTGCAGGGAGGAAGCTACAGGAAAATCACCTGAATGACAGGTACGCCTCTGTAAGTTCCTCTAAGGCACTTTTAGCCAACTAGCATATTATTTTATCACCTGCGTTTGTACAGAAACAATCACATGGCTAGAATTAATGATCTGGTTATTTCTTTGTTACTAAGTATCTGTCTTTTACATTAAATTTTTCTTGTATAATGATACCATTACTTCCTTCTCCTCCTCTTCTGCAATTTAGGCTACAAAAAGGAAACCCATAAAAATTTGTAATAACTTCTGAATCATAGGTCTATACACCAGAATGCCTGTGACAGGGGTGGTGAAGGAGCACTAGCCTACACAGAACGCAGCTTCGTGTTCTAGGAAACGCAGGGTTACACGCTGCTTTAACACTGCGAGCAACCAGGCTGGCTCAACAGAATTTTACTCCTAAGGATAAGCTGAGCCCTCAGTGAGCTCAGCTAATTAAAAGTTTGGGGCTTTCTTGTCTAACAACACTCATGAAGAGCCATGACACAGACACACACCTGTTACTTGCATGAACAGTCTTATTGCATATTGCTGTGCTACTTACTTACTGACATGATAACGTATGTTGTGTATTTAGAACTGAGTATTTGGAATAGATGAATCAATATATAAAATAGAAGCTTAGATCTGCCAGTTGGAATAATCCCTAGAGGAAGCAGCAAAACCTTATGGAAACCACTGCATTTTGTCACACAGAAAAAATTGAGCCTAATGACTTAATTTTTCCCTTCTCCAAGTCTTTAGGATTCCTTGTCCATATCCTACTTCTTTTGAGACTTCAGGATGTGTACGATCATTACAGACTCATCTGTCCATACTACTGTGTACTTTTAAATTGACACGGCCCTTAATCATGACCATAATTTAATTAATATCTGCAGTTCTCATTCACTCATATATATCCCCCTAAAAATGCCTGTAGCTAGTCATCAGTAGGAAACTTATCATTTCTCTATTCTTTCATTAGATATCTCTTTGAAAGACATGATCTTGCAGAGTTCACACACCTAATTTTCTTCAGTCACCCTAAAGGATATCTCAAAGCACTGTCCAGCCAAAGTCAAGTCTGAGCATTATCGTACACTGCAGTGATAGCAGCTGTTTGACAATGATTTTTATTTCAGTTTTCTATTGTCTTTTGGATAACATTTTTTCAATAGCCTATCGACTCTAGCAATTCAAACGTTCCAGAAAACAACTGGCTGTGTGAGCGGGTTTGTGTATTCTTTAGCATAAGTTGTTTGAATGAAGATGTCAATGCACTTGGAGCTCATGAGCAGTGAGAGACCCAGAGAAGGCAACTGTAACAGAGAGTTCAGAAACCTTAAGTATCTTGAGTTAATAGCCACAGTGTCAAACTGGAAACATATTTTTAGTTATATACAAAAACTTATAATAATTCAACCATTGAACATTGATTGTATAGGAAATTTAAATTTTGTATTAGTCCGCTGAATGACTGATATTGCCTATTTTCTACCATCGGTCTATTATTCAGACTTGAAGTGTCACAGACCATGCCTTCACTCTTGTTTCAGGTGAGATTTCTTTACGCCAGTAATTGAACAGTAGACTTTATGCCAACGTACTCGCTTGTCGACACTGAGCCCTAGCACTTTCTGTGCCTATAACAATGAAGTTTTGGGGGTCTTTTGTAACATGTATGTCACCGTCTCCTCCAGGAATTTGTTCAGGACCAACAATTCGCTTCAAACAGTTATTCTGAAAACCATCAGAATGAAAGTAGTTTGAAATATTATTACCTTTAGGATAAAAACAATGCACTGATCTATCTGTCTGGAATTTCTTCCATATCCTTGGTCTCTTTACACGCAAATGGAATCAATATCCATCAATATTGTGGATTTAGAGCTATGGCCATAAAGGAATTCAAAGGGATGGCAGTGGGAGAAGGAGCTGTCCATTCTGTGACATATTAGCATCATTACTATTATTTAACATTATTGTATTTAGTTTTGTTTCTTTTTTATTCTGTAATTGATATCAATACAGTGTGATCTGTATCTTCCTGCATGCAGAAATGAAAGCACCGAAAGTATATTTACTCCATGCCCTTCATCTCTCATCATAGCGTTGGTCAAAATGTAACACTAAGGCTACGAGAGCTAATGTTGAAAAAGACCATTGGTTAATAAATCCCTTGTTTACTTAGGTCAGCGCCTCAGGTTGTCTGATTTTGTTCTAGGCTTCGGATCTGGTCAGCGTTTTTTCCCTGTTACACATAATACGGGCAGAAAGGGAGCCTCAGAACAAACTCATTCAAGGTGCTGATGTAGTCTGAGGCACAGAGATAGATGGAGTTTTACATATTAATCTCAAAAAGCATTTGCTACCTTTCTGTCCTGTGCTTTTAAAATAAATTCATAGATTCATGGAATGGTTTGGGTTGGAAGGGACCTTAAAGATCATCTAGTTCCAACTCCCCTACTATGGGCAGGGACACCTCCCACTGGACCAGGCTGCCCCAAAGCTGGACACAGCACTCGAGGTGGGGTCTTATGAAAGCAGAAGGGAGAAGAATCACCTCCCTGGCCCTGCTGGCCATGCCACTGGTGATGCAGCCCAGGATGTGGTTGGCTTTCTCTTTTCTTTTTCAGTCATGTTGAGCTTCTTGTCAACAAGCATGCCATGCAAATTCATGCAAACAGCCCCATGCAACTAATGCAAAACATTTTTAACCATATACATTTGCACTATACAATATAATCATCTTACATTAATGATGCATACATAGAGGTTAAATGTCACTTTATAGATTTGTAAGAGTTGCAAGATAGATTACTGCTCATGGAATGTCAAACTAAGAATATCACATGCAATTAAAATACTAGTGGTTTCTGTAATCAAGACAATTGTAGTCCAAACAGAAGCTAAAGGTTTTGTGGAGTGTGGAGTGTTGTTGCGGGAAATATGAAATTGATATTGTCAGTAAAAATTCTTGAAATGTTACTTTTGCCACTTGAAACAAAGGATGCAAGAGCTGTTTTATTACTATAACACCTCGCTTGTCATATATGAATGTAAAATGCATGGTTTTACTCATACCGGTACAACAGTCCCTTCAAGCCCCTCTCTTCCCACTCCCACACAGAGATATGTTACTCAGCATGTTACAGCCAGTCTGGAACTTGCTCCTGAAACAGCCCAGGACGTGATGACCTTCCAGATATGCTGTAAAAACCATTTGTTTGACAAGGGTTCGGGGGAAGGTTCTGGGTGTGTTGTTTCTGAAAGGATTAAGCAGGCTATTTTAGAGTTTTGGTTAATGCTTCATTTAATTGACTATTTGTATGTGACTGTTTTGATACCGAGAGGTCAGTCACTTTCACTGCTAAGCTTAATGAACGCTTCCGGTGTTTACTGCTTAAACACTCACTGGCACTGAGCCTGATTAATGCTCATTAAAGTCAATGAGAAGACTCCCACTGATGAAGGTGGTGGGCTTTCTGTGCTACCTCTCCTCTTCTCAGGGCAACTACACGTGCATGGGGTCGATTGTAACGGCGCATCTACAGTTCACTGTTACAACAGCAAAACGAACTCCAGATTTAAGTCTAGCTAAATTCTGCTTTGCACCCAGGCAATAAGCAATATATTAAAAAAATACATGTAACCTGAAGGGTCATGGTTTGTGTAACCGTCTGAAGAATTAAATCATAAACACAGTTGTATATAAGTAATGATAGAAAACTGCAAAATATTCATTCTACTCTTGCTTCCCTTTTCCTTAAAACTTTCCATGTTTTGAAGGACAGAATTTGGAAACTGTTTATATCCCCCATGGCAAGGACAAAGGTTTTGAATATGGTATGAAAGACGATGAATGACCAGTGGTGTGATTAAGAGAGCAGTGCGTAGAGAAGAGGGTATGGTGACAGTGCTGGAATGAAGTTAATGATCTTGCTTTGGTTATTTATATGAAATAAATAATTTCAGCATCAGGTAGTTTCCACCTACATTCTGAGACTAAAATAGTCTGGTCCCTCATGTAGCCATAAACAAAGGCAATAGGTATGCTACTCAAGTAAATACCATTATAAGCAATACATGCCTGTAAAACAATTACCTGTTTCTCTGGATTTGGATTAATAGTCAAGTATTCGGGCTTAAAGGCACAGAAAAAAGTCCTGCACATCACTCCTTACATCAAAAAGATTTCTGTGGAGTATGGGAAGAAAAAAAAAGGATCCTATGTGGAACTGGAATGATGGAACTCTCCAAAAAATGAATGAATAAATGAAGATTCTATAATTTGATGAGATGGATGAAGAACCCATTGATAAGGCACCTTAGAAACAGCTGATTTTTACTGCATTTCTGAAGAACAGATTAAAATTCTCAGCATACTGCATATGTTCCTTTTTGCTTCCTGAACTACATTTGTAATGAATTACTGTCTATATATTTAGAAGTCAAAGACACCTTATTCCTTCACTACCATATTTGTCCTCAATCACAGTAATTTTTTTTTTTTTTTTTAATTTTTATGTCTGCTGGAAACTTCCATAATGTATTTCTAAAATATGCTCATTTGCTAAAAGGAATGAGCAGAGTGAGCAGTGTGAATACCAGGGTGAAACCCAGTGCATCATCTTGCCATGGATAATATCATAGAGTTTTCAATATTTGGAATATGAATCTCCCCCCAAGTCAGGCACTACCAAAGTAGCTTTTTTTTCATTCTGAATTTCCAGTTTAGGCGTCTCAATAATGTTTTCACTTCAAGTATTATTTTTGTCTGGAGTGCTGTAATGCCATGCCATAGCATGTAACAGTGTGTGTCTCCAGCTGTTTAAGTTGCTGATTTTCCTAAAAGGTGGAGTACACCAGGAATTTCACAGTCGACTCTTTGCAAATTATTTTGGGAAATGCATTAATTTCTAATGAGTCATTATCACTTTGCTGACTTCACATGTACTGAAGTAAGTACAGTATTTGCAATTTCTTAGGCAGAACTAGAAATCGCCTTATTTACTTGGTTGAAAGGGAGGTGAACTGGTAGACTCCAAGGTTTTGGAATCTGGGTAGTACACGTGCTTTGCTGTTTGCATTCAAACAACTGGCAGGACACTTAATTTGAAATAGTGCTGTGCATCCACTGAAAATATGAAACTCAAATGTGTCAAGTCAAGCAATTAAAAACTATAGCATCTTAAGTCACTAGTTATTTTGAAAACAATGCCAATATGATTTGTTCCCGCAATTAATTCTAAAAATTTCCATGACTTGTAAAATGCATTTTGACCTGAACAATGCAGCCTGTGAACCATTTCTGAGCCGTATCCTTTCAGAGTGCAGTTGTATTTAGGAGAAGTAATTTGGGGTGCAACATCACAAAATGCTAATCTAAACTATATGGCTATTAGAACTAACGCACACTGCAGTAGTTTTCCCTCTTTGGTTGAAGAGCAGATACACTGATATGTGTGAGGTTGCTGCTTTTAAAATGTAAGTCACTAGTGAAAGTATTAACATCATCTGAGTACTGAGAAAAGCAACTGAAAATTTATAAATTCTCCAAGTTGTGAAGCTTTTCAGTTCAAATCATTACTGGTATTATGGCAGGGTTTGGAGGGTTTTTTAGAGCCAAGGAGTCTTGTCTGAGAGCATAGTTATGCTTACGCATATGTCAGAGCCTATGGAGAGGGAAGGTGAAGGGAATAGGAGCACTACAATAACACATTGATTAGCAAAACATTTGGTTGGGGGGGTTTTGAGCAAGAATATTCTTGCAAATAGAAATACGTTATTTCTATGTCAGCCCAGGTTTACAGCATGAATTGAGAAATATATTATTATTATTAGTCCAAGTATCCTAATTTATAAAATGAGCAGTAAAAAATGAATCATATATATTCTACAGTTTGTAGACAGCTCTTTGAGATTCAGTGAAACCTGCTACACTGTTTTTGGCTTGGATGGAATTTATTTTCTTCACAGCACCCCCTGGGGTGCTGCGTTTTGGATCTGCGACCACAGCAGTGCTGAGAACACTGGGATGTGTTAGCTCTCGATAAGCAATGCTCACGCGGCCGCAAGGGCTTCGGTGCCCCTGGGGCTGCCCCCCCAGGCAGGGGCTGGGGCTCCCAGCAAGAAGCTGGGAGGACACACCGCTGGGACGGCTGGTGCCAGCCGACCAGAGGGATTTGCCAGGCCATTTGGTGGTGTGCTCAGCAGTGACAGCTGCAGAAAGAGAGAGGAAGGGATACAATCAGAGTTATGGCATTTGTTGTCCCAACTAAGCTTTATGAGTGATGGAGCTCTGGCTTTCCTGGAAATGGCAAAACATCTGCCTGCAGATGGGAAGTAATGAATTAATTCCTAATTTTCCTTTGCTTGGATGTGCCACTTATTAAACTCTCTTCATCTCAAGTAATGAGTTTTTCTCACTTTTGCCCTTCCAATTCTCTGCCCAGTTTCACTGGGGGAGAATGTGCAAGTGGCTGGTGGAGACTTGGCTGCTACCAGGGTTAACCCCCAGCACCTGCCAGCATTTCAGACTCTGACTGTTACATACAGCCATACAGCAACACAGACTTCCTGGGTTGAAAATGCTTATTTTCTGAGGAACTAGTTTTGTTTCTTGCTTCTTAAAGAGAAAAATGTCCTAGATTTTAACACTTACTAAAGTGGTGAACTCCAGCTTCCTAATTTGGTTGCAAGAGACACATTTCAAATATCTTGTACATTTATATATTCATTTTTAAAACCAGTTCAACTTACTGTACATTAAAAAGATTAAATATTTTTATAGAGCAATTACAGTGATTCAAAACAACTTGAACAACCCAAAGGAAAGAGGTATTTCTTAAACATTTAAATATATATTAGAATAAAATGTTAATGTTATTCAGCCTTTTATTCATGTGAATTTTATTTTATATAAAGCAATAAGGCTTAACGACACTAGCAGCATTTTGTGACTCTCTACCAGTTTCTTCTTGAAAATGAAGAATTGGTCAAGATTATCAATGGGTTATCAAATATAGGGGAAAATAAAACCCAAGAAACTCTTCTAAATGCATCTTCATTTTCATCAAGGTGGTTCTGCGCATGCAACAAGTTGTCTACTCTGTTCTTCAGGGTTTGGGGTCAGCTAAAGAAAAATTATGTTTTACCACTTGCTATGTTTCAAAATTACAAGCAATAAATAATGTTTTGCAAAACTTTATCTGAGTCAAAAAATATTCTCTACACAGTTTATTTCGCTGAACTCTGACCAAAGAGTCAGCACAGTTTAGAACACTATGGACTTCTCAACAGAATAATGAGATATTTTTTTTTTTCTTTTAGATCTCTGAAATCATATTTTTTATGTCTGCTGGAAAAAAGAAAGAAAGAGTCTTTTTATGAAAGAAACCGTAAAAGGGCAGTATTTGAAGGTAATGGTGACTTTAGGCATCTCTGGCAGGTGCCAGCTGGAGGGGTTGCTATGTTACCTGGCCCGGTGTGAAGCTGGAGGCAGATCTTTGTCTGAATCCTTGGGGCTCAGAGATGATAAGAGGCTCCATCGTCCTGTGGAGTTAAGCAGCTTGACAAGGTGAACCAGGAGCAAAGAAAGGATCTGTTAAAATCCTCAAATCAATTTTCTGGAAATACTGGAAACAGCTCTACACAAGCTACACAGCTATGTTTTTATGCTGTAAGAAGCAAGTCCCAGCATATAGCAAGACTATGAGATGGCAAGCTTGCTTTCTAAAACAGATGACTCTAAATCATTTGACATTATTACTGATTCTTTGTGAGAAGTCCAGATAAGCAGGGGTATTAAAAAAATTGAGAAGGGAGTGAATATATGTACAAGTGAGAGATCCTGAATTCACTATGAACAAGAAGATGGTCCATCTAAATTAGTTTCTAGAAGTTGGATAATCTTTTAACACTGTGGACGAGATGATGAATTTAACGTATTATAGAAAAGGCAAGAAGCAGAAGTATACTAAGAATTTGAGTACAACCAAAATTTGTGAAAATGGATTTGGCGGCATTTGTTTCAACATGTCAAAGCAATTCCTGATATGTGGGAAAAGATGCAAAAATATAAAAGATTTACTGGCACATCACATTGATGGCACTGACTTTGACAGATGCCATTCCTTCGAAAGTGGAACTGGTTTGGGTGTAAATAGAATTCTAAATACCAAGAGAGGAATTTTGAGAAGACAAGGGGACTTGAGCTCTTTATTTAGTTTTACACTTTTTCTTTTTAAGTCCTTCCGATACGAAACTTTCTGAAATCCTTCAGGGTGAAATATTTGGGGTTTATTCTAGCTTACAGAAGATATCTAATTTGGTTTCTAATCGGGCAGGTACAGGTTTAACTCCAAAGAAGTAGCAAAGTTCTGTTCTGCTTGAGCTAGTATCCCGATTACAGAGAGTCCATAAATGCAAAGACAATCAGAGTGAGAATTTTACAGCCTCCCCTTAACAATTGCACACAGCTGCTTAGTATAAATGGACGTAGGCTATACCATCTCATTTTTCATTAATGGTAGCAAGGTAGAGACTGTCAATTGGGTTTCTCTCCAGGGAAGCTATTTTTAGTGATGAATGAGCAAGAGTATTCAAGTGAGCAGCAGCTTCATGTGGAGAATATAATTTAAAGAAATTCAAATGTTTAAAAAGCAAAGTATTTCACCTGATTAGCTTGACACTGTTATCATTCAATTTTCTTACATCTTATTCTTTACTGAGAGTTATATAAGTAGACAGCATCCTCTCATGACAGCAGAGTCCATAACATAACTGCTTTCATGTACTGTAAAAATACAATAAAGAACAAAACTACAGAGCAGAATTGGAACAAGAAGCATGCTAGTAGAAAAGATGAATTGAAATAATAATAATAAAAGGACTTAAATTTTGAGATTTCTTTTTTCTCTTAGAAATAGAGTAAAAATTCTATTTTCCAATTCACTTTCCATAGGAGTCTGTTCAACTTCCCAATCAACATTACAGTGTGAATTTATAGTCAAAGACTGAATAGATTTCTTGAAAAGACTATTAACTGTGGCTATTTTGGAGCTATGGCTTCCAAATTAAAGGTCATGACAGTTACGAATGAGGTTATATGCTTTTTTACACTACTACTTGGACTTATGTCTTCAACAGAAGTGGAAATTTAAACTAGAAATAGGATTGCAACATGACAAATGAATGAAACTCTAAACTACAGAAAGCAGGGCTAAAAGGAGGTCATTCGTAAGGCAATGCAATGAATTTGTGATGTTGATGTTTTGACAAGCAAATAGATCACTGAAGTCCGATGCCTGATGCTAGCAATGCGGTACTTTTTGCAAAGCTTTATCTTCAGAAAACAACAAACCTTCCTTCAGAATATAGTTAGAGTGGCTGATTGAACAAGGATTTTAAACCAATATCATAGACCTTGTTTTTCCCCACAAGTTAAATTTTGCCCTCTGTTTTCTGATCTTTCTTGATTCTTCACTTCCTTTTCCGTCCTTACAAACTGCATGCACGGACACGTTCATCTCTTTCTCTGCCCTTCAGTGGTTCTGTAGAAAGCTTGGCTATCAGCAATATTGGTTCCAAAGTAATGCAGAATTAAGTAGGACTTTGTCGTCATATCAAGAAATCAATGATACACTGAAGTACTTTTTAATTAGACCACTGTGGTCCTGAACTAACCCTGAGTTACAAAGATTAAATAATTGCTTATGGCATTCTCAATGTGTGGTTCACCATAGTGAAAAGAAGATTATTGACTCAACTGCTAAGTTATGAGAACTGACAAAGCCTTGCTGAGTGCAGAAATTCTTTTTAGCACAAAAAAATAATGCAGTTTTACGACCTAACCCCTTTGAACTATTTTAATTAAGGGCTACTATGATAAGAAAGAAACTGAAAAGCATTTTCAAGGATGTTACTGTACTTTGGTCATTTATTTTCAAGGCCATTAATTTCTCCCAGCACGTTTCTATCTAGAGATTTAGGAACAAAACCGTCGTAAGTCTTCATGACTTAGGAACCTGTGAAAGTCAGTACATTTAGACGTCTGTTCTACTTTAGTAGGTTTTTCTTTTTCTTTTTCCTTCTCTGCCTAAATTTAAACATACAAATTTTAGTAAACAACTGCCTTAAGCTTTACATTCAAATCTTCATTAGGTGCAATCTGGCACAGCTCCCTGGATCTTAGTGAAGCCACCTTTCCATACCACTCAAAAATCTGGTCTTAAGAGTTCATTATACTTAAAAGTGTAACTCATCTTACTAGGCATTCTTTCAAAATGTTATGGTTACATTCATTTTAGTAATAGAAGTGTAAGGGGAATGTACTAAGGGAAAATATCATGTTTAAATGACAGTAGAGCAAAAATGGAAATAATATTCTTGAAACACTATAGAATTATGTAAGTGCATCAAAGTATAAGCAGGTGTAGGAATGATGATTTTAAACAAAGTATATTCATGGTCTTTCAACTTTTTTCTTAATATTTAAAACAAATAGAAGTATGTGAGCTTGTATTTGATAATGCTGAAGTTCATCTGCCAACATTATGCAATCTGTGCAAAACAAAAAGGAGTACTTGTCCCTCAAAGTATTCCATGATAGAAAATCAAGAGAGCACTCTGGGTTTGCTATTTTTAACAGGAATTAAGACTATGTATATAGTAGGACTTTCAAAAGCCTACTTGGTTTCTCACTAGATTCGTAGGTATCTAAATTCCTACAGAGAATAACACATCTGCCAATGCCTTGAGGGAAGCCCTGGCAAAAGCTGAGGTTGTCAGGACACATGAACTCTTCCATTGTTATTCTTGCTCTATCAATCACTTTCAGTTAAACAAAAGGTGAGCTTTGGCATTGAGATATAGGCCATTCATCAAGGTTAGGGGAAAAAAAAAGAAAAAGAAAAAAACTTAATTCTTATGTGCAAGTATAAGGAAGCAGCAACAGAAACAGAGATGAATTAAAACTGCAAGGAACCACACAGCTAAGCACTGGACGGGGGGCGAAGCACAGCAACAAGCACAAAAGGTACACGCGCATGAAAAGATCCATGCTGTGCCTACTCTTTGATTTGAAAGTGTAAGCACTGGCCTTTAACTAGTACGTGAAGAGCAAGCTGTAAGGCATCTATGCAGACACTGAGCAGAACCATGACACGAATCCAACCTCAGACCTGAAAGCCCTGAGCCGCGAGGTCATTAACTGCAATGCGGTGCTGCTGGAGCTGACGTGCTGTCTGGCATCTGGCAGTCTGCAGGCACTCACCAAGTTTTCCAAATTACAAACAAAAGATCTACAAACTTGTCCTGCTGCAAATAACATCCTAATATTTTCTCACAGTGTGATTTCCTCTCCATGGCATTACAGTATTCCTAACAGAGATACACACAGTTAGCTTCTTATGTTATCAGGTTACGTGCTGCTCAGAGATGCTAGAAGGGTACAGTAAAGGGTATTTTTTCCTGAATTAAAATTAATAAACTGAAATCACACACCACTGTACGGACACTACCTCCCACAGTACCAGATTCAACAGTGGCCTCCTATAAGGATTATTTCCTATATGAAGAGCAGGGGACCGGCGAGTTTCTCAGCAATAAAGACACTTTTCTGAGAGACATTAAAGACACATCCCTGCTGAGACTGGGCTCATTCATGGTCTACTTGAGAGACAGGAAGAAAACAGGACTTGATAAGAGCTAAGTATTCAAGACCTCTAAAACCAAATGTACCATCCTGTTTCCATTTTCTTTACTGAGGGAATATTAACTTGCCTGTATTCATTTTTATTTTAGGAGATGTTATGAGCTCATTTTGATATTAAAGATTCTTTAGGGCACTTTCTATACCTCAGCTCTTATTTAAGTTTAACTTAATTAAAATCTTTTTGAGATTTTCTTCATGAGACATGCTTAGCCTTTCAATAACAGAGTACAGATAATTATATTGCTCCTTTCTATAACATTTGGAGATGGACTAAACAAAGTAAGGCTATCCAAATCATTGTGTTAAAATAGTGTCTGCTTTATTATTTTATGCATAAGTCGGGCTTGGTGCTGCTAGATAAGATCCTGGTGATACTTTAGGTCCTGCTTCAGAATAATGCTTACTCTCACTGAGGCCAATGTGTCAGGACCCCAGGACTGTAACCATTCATAAGAGAAACACTTCCCCAGGCCCTGGACGCAAATGACACCCCTCGTACCTTTACAGAAAAAGAATAATACACTATCAGCTGTTAGGAGCTCATCTAGAGGACACAGCTAGGTAGAGAGCTGGTCCACAACTTGTTAAACCATACCTGTTCAATCACTTCCTAGCATCCTATCCATACAGTGTGCTTTTGAACTCTGTAAGTTGATTTCTAAATTTGATATAAAGAAACTATTTTATTCTGAAATAAATACTAAATAATAAAAAGTGTACATATGCACAATTAGATATTTTTATTAACACTGTGCACATAAAAAGGCATAGAAATGTATCTTGCAGTTGTACTTTCTAAGACAAAGTATTTGATACATACATTGCTTTATTAAAGAACCTCAAGTCCCAACTATTTTACTGTATGACTGAGCATGTATTTTAGAACTTAAAATATATGACACCGGACTGACAGCACCTTTGTACGTGTAAGTGCTACCGTATATTCAGGAGTCTAGATTGGGATAATTCTGTTGCATACAAATAACCTGAAACATTAAAATGTATGCTCCATCCTCAGTAATCCAAAGGGAATCAGATCGAAGATCTGACTATGTGTTTTCTAAATTAAAAATTCAAATCAGAACATGTAAAGTCGCTTAAAATAATAATTACATGAATTCCAATTAAGTATTACACAGTAATTACAATGAGTGCTATTAGCAAATTCAAAATACAATTTCAGTTAAAGCTACTATCATGAAGCACAGCAACAGACAGGTGCACCAGACACCAACAAGTGGAAGGGAAATTACAGATGCTTGTATGTCAGGGAAAAGTGAAATTAACTCACTTCTCTGTGGTTTATGCTCTCTCTGTCAACTAGAGACTAGCTGTTTATATGCTTTTGCAGTTTTTATAGGCTAAAGTGTTCTTAAAGGATTAACACAGTGCAGAATTCAGGAAACAATTTACAACACAAAACCAATTTAGAACCAGAGAAGTCTGTATCACTTATCAGTAACAAAAAAATTAGAGTGGTAAGCTCTATAAAGTTTGGGTTTTGTTTTCTACTATCTGTACCAGGTGCTTCAGAGGACAATACTAGTGACATCCTGATTTTAATATATGAAATCTGGTTTATGAACTGAAGTTTTATCTTTAATAAAAAACAAAAGAAATAGAGCATGCTTTAGATTTCTGTATCTGTGCTTGAAAACTTAGCAGTCTGCAGCCAAAAAGGATGATTACATGTTATGAAAACTGTCTTTGAAAAATTTAGTATCACTGGAAATATTTATCTTGAAATAGCTGCAATTTGGGGGGCTATAATTTTGTTTGTTCTGTACCACATTCTAAAAGCACAATATGTAAAACTGAAGTACACAGAAACATATATTTCTTGCACACCCTTCATATTTATGCAGCTTTCAGAAGCATCTGTGCAATCCAGATTCTACAAGTTACAAGTTTCCAACTGTATTGTGAATAAAGGATTACACATCATACATCTGCCAGTAAACCCAGCAAACCCATTTAACTTCTAGCTAAATGTTCCTCCCCAGTATTTTTCCCCCCAGATCACTACACTGATGTACCCCTACTCTGTGTTCTGAAGCTTTACTATTTGACATTACCTTTTCCCTTGAAGCTTTCCACAGAAGTAATCTGAAACTTCCTTTTATTTTGGTCTGGAATGACTTATTCTACCCCTACAAAGTAGATCTCATTCAGTGTCTCGAAATATATTGTCCTTACAAGTTCAGTTGAAACCACATTGTGCTTGTGATGAACCACAAATGCTGAATCCTTTCTACAGAGCAACAGATAAAAGTTGAGGTTTTCTTGAAAGATTTCCGATCTGGTGACACTTACGATGTTTCTGTAGGAAACATTCTAATCTATGTTCTAAAGCTTTATTTGTAATTAATCTTTTTCAATCCCAATACTTTTCAGAGGTCTGATTCTGATCAAAGTGTTCTTTCACTAAGGGCCTGAGACTGTTCCAGTACAATAAATGTGGGGTCCGAATGACAAGTCTGCTGGGAGAACTGGAGCCAGATTAAGGTGCAAATGAAGCCTTGGAAGAGACACCACATGTGTGGTGGAATATGCAACCATTCCTTTTTGCATGTCTGCTCTCTCTTTGAAAGAGGCAGAAAAAACATTTATAACATTTTTTTCTTCCTTTTTCCTTCCAAATTGCAATGATTTTTCCCTCAAAAAATCTGGCACACAAACCTTTACTAGGTCTTCTGCCATTCTTCAGGCCCATAGCTGGGTAAACAACGAGACCCAGAATAACCTTAGGATGTGCTGAACGTTCAGTTGCTGTGCTACTTAGTTGCTCCAGAAGACAAATGCCATAAATGAGGAATGCCCCCACTTCCTCCTCCTTTCTTTTAGCTTTGGTACCCGAGCAGGCGTCAAATGAACTATAATATCCCCTTGGCCAGTTTGGGTCAGCTGTCCTGGCCCTGTCCCCCCCGAGATCCTGCCCAGCCCAGCCTGCCGGTGGGAGGAGGGGGAGCACTGGGGCCAGCCCTGATGCTGTGCCCACACGGCTGGGTCGGCAGCACCTTGGCAGCACCCACAGTGCCAGGAACCTCCCCTGAGGCTCAGCCAGACCCAGCGCGCCCTGACAAGCTCCAGAGCCTGTGGTTCAACTCAGCTATCTGACGTTAATGCAAAGGACATCTATTTTAGTTCATCAGACTTTCTAAAATGAACCACGGTTCACAGCTTTGTAAAAAATGCATACTAAAAAAGTGAATTGCTACACCCTTAAGAGAAGCCCTCCTAATCTGGATTGCATGCTAATAATTAAAGTTTCACATTCTGAAGGCTTTTCTCAGGGGTTTTGCCTCTTTCCAGTAAAACCATAGAAAACAGAAAACATTAAGAACAAGCCAAAAGGAGCAAGCCGACTTCCAGAGTTCTCAGACATGCTAAAGAATTGAATAAAATACCCAATGTCACGGTCAAAAAAAGATGCGGCAGGATCTATTTTTGTCTTAACCTCAGCCCTGTCCAAAGGAGAAGTAAAACAAGCACCCCGTTAATGATAGATATACATTTAGCTTTACACACTTTAGCCTTTTAAATTTATCACTAAGTCATATATTTTCACTATTGTCTTTAATTTTTCAATGCCATCATTAACAGCACAAATTTCAAAGATTTTCCCATAATAAACCACTGCAGCTAAATTTTGTTTCTTGCCTGTAGTTTCCTGAGGATTGTGTTGGGTTATTGCTTTTTCCATATTTTCACTTCTTTACACCAATGTGCTTTAAGATGGTCCTGCCAAGATGTTTTTCATTTATTTCAAAATCATGATTGCTAGATGATCTTAAACTAAAGCCCTTTACACGGTCATATAAGCTTTATAATTAAAGGTAACAAAGGTAAACAAATATGTTCACCAGACAGTTATGTAAGCCTGATGAACAGGAAAGGAGAACGCTAAAACAGGCAAAGAGAGGACAGGAAAACACCAAAGAAAGTATTTCCAAACTTCAAGAAGTCCAAATATTCATTACGTGGTCGGTGCTATCTCTGTCTTTTGTAGCTGTAAATTAGAGAAGTATTGGCTCAAGAAACTTAGGTTATAGACTGTTATCTATGCTAAAGAAATCAATCCCATATATCTTCTACAGCTTTCTGAAAAAGCTTAAAGCATTTATTTCTGTTGAGGTCTAATTTGGTTTTGTCTTTGGTTTTATGCTTTACAGCATATTGTAGCACAATAAAATGTATTAATTTTATCTATATGATTTATGTACATTGGGAAAAGAAAAATACACATAATTCACACATTTATTCAGTTAGAAGGTTCAAAAACAAAGATGCAAACATGTTAAAATATTTGTCAGCATACACTATTTAATTTAGAAGTTTCTATGAGAAATAATTTTCATGGGGTGAGTGGAAGTAGCATTTACCTGCAATATTATAAACCACAGTCACTTTAAATCCTGTATTTCCACACTTACTAAAACACTGCTAAGAGGAGACCTGCTGCTAAAATATCATGTGGTTCTTTTAAAGCAATATCATTACCTAATAATTTTGAAAGAACCTTGGTTTTCAAAGTGAGAGGGAAACAGCTGTATTGCCTCCGCTTGCATAAGGTGGTTCAGGGAAGCTGGGTCCAGCTCTCCTGCGCACGTTGGGGAACATGGGAAAGGGGCACGAGCACTCCCAAGGAGATCTTTGGTTATGGTAGAAATACTGAACTACACAGCTGCAATCCTGATGTGCATCTTGCTCATGCTTACTGAAAAACCCCAGCAACATCACTTTTGACCCCTATTTCAAGAGGTATTTAGAGTCTTATAGATATAGTCTATATGTAGTGTGTATATATATATATATAGTCTTCACAGCCTACAGAAAGTGCAGCCATTCAGAAGCACAGACACCAATGCCTATGACGGTCAGTCACAGGGAGTTGTCGTGACATTCTTGTACTCTTAACCATCCTGGCCTGTTTTAAAAATAAGCAATTTCATTTCACTTCCCAATATTTTCCAAACGTGATGACAGTTCTGCTTTTCCTACTGCCATTAGCTTCACAAGAGCTAGCTGATAAGAGCTCAATGGCTACTATACCATTCCTGAAATTCATGTAGGCTAATCCCCCGGGATTCAGTTCAGTCAGCAGTTACGCTAAATCAAAAACATGCACAGAAAAGAAATATTTCCTACTTTTGTGCAGAAAAAAACCTGTTGCTGCTGTAATTTGTATTTATACTGCTTTATCACGTAGCACTGACAGTGCTGTGATGGCACAACACAGCACTGCTTTTGTGTCTCATTTTAGAAAAAAGATTCTGAAAGATTTGGTGCCTTATTACAGCTTCATTAGAGAGGAACAAAAAGACACATAGAACTGTCTAAAACCCTAAGGGGCTTTCATACCACGGAGGTTGCTGGAACATTGAAATGCTTGAAAACTCCTAAAATGGCCATATGCAACTCCAAATTCCCTTTACGGAGAATAAACTCAAGATACTTTTTCTCATTAATTCTATCCTATAGAAATGATGCAAACCAGGTGAAAACAGAACCAAGAGTTCAGACTGATGAATAAAGACATAAATCTGGGTTTCAGCTAAATACTCATTTTCATCTAAACATCGTGACATTCCGGTGCTTGTTGAAGTGTAGGTATCCTAATTTGCTTTTGCTGTTTCCCATGGAACCTCCATTTTACAATCAGAGCGCTTGGAAATGTTGGATGACACGTGCAGTTTCATCTACCTGACTTAAGTAGGGTAAGGTGGGTTGTTTCTGTGGCAGGTACACATGTACATCTTTTCCTACAGTCCTGGATGAATGCACGGTTGATGCTCACAGAATGATGTGCACTTTTATGGTATGCTTTCCATACATATTGAGAACTGCAAAATATCTACCCTTACACAAGAAAGTAATTATGTCTATACAGCTATTGTGCTAATGAGCTACTGACTAGGCTAATAAACTACATACTGTTCATAAGTTATGGTTTAGGTGTCAAAACTTGATCTGCATACTAAATAACAATGAGATGCTTGTGCTCTCAGTCCTTCTTAGCAACCCATGTCCTATTTCTTCACCATCCATGATGTCCCAGCTGGGCTGTTCTGGGGACCAAAGTTTCTTTCTTATCGTATAATCCTTTTTATATATAACTCCTTACGCTCCTCCGATGTGCTGTTATGCTTCAGATGAAGAATGCTGGGATGATATCAGCAACGTAGCTGCTTGAGCAGCAGCAGCCTTGGTGAAGGCTGTACAGCTGTGTGGTAACTTGACCAGCCTCTCACAAATACAGATATGAACCCACAGCCTAATTTTCCCTCAAAACCAATGAATCTTTTGTCTTTTTATGCTCCAGAAATTAGCACATGGCAGCTGAGTCAAACATTCTGAACTGCTGGAAACTTCCAATCTTTCTATGTCATCACCACATGAGAAGTGTTAGACACGTACACTTTACAAACATGTTAAATGACATAACCACAGTATTTAAGTAGCAACAACAGTAGGTAGTTCAAATGTCCCAGTGATCTGCAACATCAGTACAGAAAGATCAAAGAAATATATGAAATTGTAACTTTTAAAAAATACCAAAGGGAGCTGAGCTATAACAGCCTAGAAAAGAAGTAATTCTATTTACATGTGTATTTACAAAGTTTATGAGTTTCTAAGCCTGAGCAAATAAGCCAACACTAAATAAAAGGAAGCAGTCAGCAAACTGTCGTTATGACCTACTGCAGACTTCCACTTCATTTAGATTTACCCACAACTCGTTCCTCAATTCAATTCAAAAGAGTTGAAACTCCTTTATAACCTCATCTTCCATAATGGAATAAATCAACTTGCAGCATCTGAGAGAAAAGAAAAATAAGACTGAACATAATACAAGCATATAGAAAGGAATGATACAGAAAGGGTCTGTTTCTGTTTACACTTTTGTATGTATAGCTACCAAAGTACTAATGATCATTTTGTAATAAGAAACTAAAAACTATTATTAACTCTAGCAACATCTAATATGGGGGTAGGCACAGTAGTGTTTTTCACATAGCTGGGGGGAGGGGGACGGGGGACACGACGGACGACACACACGACCAGACACTTACGTGTATGCAAGATTTAAGTCATGATCTCACATAATTTATGTGAAAGATTTTCCATTGCTGTTCTTTTTTTAAACTATCAGCCTTCACTTGAATAAATATGTAGAGAATATCCTTTCACTGAAAATAAGTTTTGATATTTTTTTCCTGTAGGTATTTTAAAATATTTTAAAGTATTATTGTTTAAGTTACACATCAAAGTGATCTACTGGTATTGTAGAAAGGGCACCTCTAGGTAATTGCATCAAATTGGCTCATGACACATTTATTGATAAGATGGATGTAGATAACGTTTGTGCGTTCAATAACCTTCTTTGGCTATTGCTGTATCTGTAGCATGGAATCACAGTTAGAACAGAGTCAGTCCTCAACTGTAGATGGAAATGATGTGGAGAGGATAGAACAATAAAGAAAGGATTTTACACTTCCGTATTGAACAGAAAATGTTTTATTAGTAAACAGTACCCTGACATTTCTTAGTCCTTTTGAATTTTAATAATTTATAATAATAATAATTAATAATCAAATAAAATAATAATATACTGAAAGGTCTGGGAATACCCAAGGCAATACAGAAATATTTGCTTATAATTCACCAGTTGAATATGAGTTTGGATCAATACAGACTTTTCAGTCTCCACTCAGCTGAGGGCTGATCATTTTGTACAATGTTTATTTTCACATCAGCTTGAGGAAAACTGTTTATCTCAGTCAAAGCTACTCATATTTGAGTACCAGAGCTTCTAATATTGTAGCCATAGGGTCTTGGGAATACAGTGTTGCCCTTTCAGCATGTGCTACATTTGAAGCTGTCATTAAGCATCTGCATGGTCTTGAGTGAGAGTTATTATGTCAGGTCACGCACTTGCTTAGAATTTGCAAAGGAAGTATCCTTAATTTAACAGATTATCTTGAAAATCATGGCTGGCTGGACTTTTTCATTGTTATTATTAGAAGGCAAAAAGTTTGAGGCTTGTTTTGGTGTTTTGGCTTTTTTATAATTAAAAACATTGTTTCAGTCTATTTCACAAATATGATATAAATTTGCAAATATTTGCTTGTCAATCAAAACAGATTTTTAATTAGGAAACAATCAAAAACAAGCAAGAGGGATGAGGCAGTGGTGCCAGCTATACTGTGTGGGACACTGAAGAATGAGGAAAGCAGGATTAAAATCCCTCTGCTACATAAGGGCAAAGTATCTCCTATCCCAGCTGCTGTCCAAGCCACTAGTGTGTGGAATTAAATGTCCTTTACTTCCTTGCTAGCCCACTATTTTATTAGAAAGTAATTGGAGCAAAGACCAAAAGAACAAAAACCCACACTGATTCCAGAGTACCCTGTACTCTTACAGTGTAGATGCTCCAGTTTGTGCCCTATTTTGTACAAAATGGATCAGATTCAACACTGGACTCTGCTCTCAGGACAGGACAGGACTCTGTTCCTATAACAGCCCACGACTTCGTTTTAGCCTCCTCTACTGTGACATAGTTTCCTGAAAATTGTGAAGAAAAGATATAGGTGCCACATGGCTCAGGGTTAGCTGGTGCAGATGCTTAGCTTGAAAGCACATCTGGCTTCTCAGCTTTGAGGGCAGCAAACCTGCTTTGCAGTTGCAAGCCTTTCAGTGAGCAGGAGCCTTCCTCTGCCTGAAGTCGTGGGCTTCCATTCCTCATCCTCCCAGGGGCTGGGCTTGCTCTTCTTCCTTACAGTGGACCCTGGCCAAGTGGCCACATTAGCTCACACTCGGAGGTCTTCGCATGTGTCCTCCCTTCTGTCTTAGTCTCACTTTTGCAAAGAGTGTTATATAGATCCTAGTGTGAATCATAAGCCAAAGGAAGGCTGTGTAAATAAGCCAGGGTGGGAGAAAGCATTTCTGCTTGCCTTGTCCAAGAACAGACTACAAGTGCGTAGCTATATATTATTATGGATCAAAACACAGTAGCCTACTGAAAATCCAGTTATCAACATAAACTATGATACACACACACAACACACACACACAAAAAAATAATCCCCATCTGAAGGCAAAAATCACACAGCAGACATGACAAAACAAGACACCCTTCCTAATATGCATTTAAAAAAATTACATTTCTGAAAGAGTACACTGGCAGCAGCCATTTACTTTATCTGTACATTTGGGAGCACATTGAGAAGCAGCTTTTCAATCTGAAGGATCAAATCTGACACAATTCATCAGACAGTAACAGTGAAATCAAAAAGACAGTAACTGGAAAATGTAATCCTCCCCTGAAATTTTCTTCAGCTCACCATCTGCTTCCATTCTATTACATCCCACTGGGGACTCACTGTCTTGCAACATCTCCTCTGGGCAGCACTGCCACAGATGTAACAGGCAGGACTGATAGCTTCACCGCATGACTCAACCAGCACGCCTTGGGTGACACAAAGCTTCGCCTGTGTGGCACCCTCTGACCACAGGGAGAACCAAACCACGCAAAAAGCAGGTACCAACAGGACCCAAACCCAATGCCAACGTATGACCCAACGCACAGTATGTGCTTATGTGAACCGCCCAGGATTTTCCTTCAGAGAAAACAGCAGGGTTGAGCCACCACAATGGAAAATTTACAAGCATTTAACTGCAGAGTTTCTCTTCTCAGAATATCCTCAAAGACAAGCATTCCCTGCAGTTGTCAGAATTTTGCTGACACAAAAATGCATTGCTGGTGCATAAGACTTGTATGTAACTACTTTGACATGCATATCTTTCTTTGAAGGAAGGCACTCTGAGCCATCTGGAAATAAGAACAGCCAAGTAGTACCTACTGGAATGCTATTTTCTATCTTCCAGAACTTGAGTAAACAAAAACGATGGAAAATCTGTTTTAAAAGATCCCTACATTGTAGACAGAACAAAGGAATGCTGAGGCTCTATCAATTATCCACTGAGACGTCAGGACATTCCTGTTAATTAAAATGCCTTAGCAAAAGTTATTCTTTATAGATTAACTTTTACCCCTTACTTAAACTTATGCAATGTATGCTATATACCTCACAGATGCAACAGCTTGGAAAAAAAAAAAAAAGAATCTGTTTTTCTAGTAATTCATGCTTGGTCCTCTAGAATTCAAAGGGCATGCTCTTTAAACAGTATGTGTAAGTGAACATTTCTGTTTCCAGAGTCTTTTCAGCAATAAAGGAGCAAAGAAGGAGCTATTTAACTTGTTCCTCTGACTTTCAACTACAGCTGAGTTCAGTGTGCCAGAAACATGAATCCTAAATGTCCCACCCCATTCACCTGAAATGCTTGAATCTATGATCAGGTTACCTGAGCCATGCCCAGGTGAAGAACAAAAGATTTATATAATTATTCTTATTACTTAATGTAGTCAACATTTATTCAAATAACTGTCAGATAAGGTGTTCTAAAAGCTGCAGAAGGCTGTTGGTCCAGTGTGGGTCAACTCCTGTGCTCTAAAACACTACGTGCCAGAACTCATCCCTCCCCTAAACTCCAGTCCAGCGACGCATACAAGCACATCCTTAACTTTGCTTAGCTAAGCAGCGACATTGATACCAGATGGTCAAGTCACATTGTTAAAGTCAAATTTGTGCATAACAGTTTCTTCTATTAAGCCATAATCCCTCGGGAACCAACAATTCCTGCCACTGTTGTGAGAATGTTTACTAGAGATTTATACAAGAGCAGTCTGCAATGGTTCTTCCATCCTGCGTGTTTACTGCTAGCAGCGTATAATACGCAGTATCTATAAGGAACCTGCCCATCACATTAACTCCAAATCCTAAATTTTTTTAAGCCACTACATACTTCAGATTCTATTAGGAGAAAGATTTTTTTATACCTTGCAAACACCAAACAAAATCAAAAATTATTGACAGCAATCATACGTTATATACTGCTGAGGAATATTGAAGGAATTAACAAGGAATTAACAAAAAGGAATTTACCTAAAATTTCCCAGTTTTCTCCCTGGTCAAGTTTTTGTTATTACTTAGGTGAACTCTTATGATCACTTCAAAATACAGGAATAAATTTCAGCCCATGTGAGAGTAAGTAATTCATGTTACAACTCACATTTTAAGATATAGTATGTGTTAAAATTCATTTGTTCTTTTATTAAAATGCCAGAACATCCAAAATGCTGAAATGCTCACACCTGATTGTTGTAAAAGGTCATGTTGATTTTTCGTGAAGAGAAGTTCATACCTTCCTACTTAGCAAAAAAGTGAAATATTCAAAATGAAAACAAAGTAAGCTTAATGAGTAACTTTTGATTTACTGAATTAGTCTTGTCTCAGACCGAGTTAGCTAAACCAGAAAACAAACAGTTCTTTACAACAGCTGGCAAGGATTGCAATACATAAAACCAACAGGAAACTCCTGAAGCTTCTACAAATCCATTTTGAAAAACCCTCCATCAGATTCATTTCAGTTTCTTGAAGTCTGGAAGCCTCCAGGGACTTTGGACCCATTAAAAGCCTGTGACAATGCATCAATTTAGACAGATATGGAATTAATATAGATTCTTTTTTTTTTTAATTATTTAATCTTCTCTAAGGTCTGTCTTTATTTCTTACAAAGTGATTAATATACATCTATTGAGTTTTTCAATTTCTAATAAGGTATTACCTTTCTTATAGTGTAATGCAAACTTTTAAACTCCAAACTTTAAAACAAGAAGAAGCCCCACCCAGACTGTTCTAAATACAATGTTTGCTTTACCTGTTATTCTTCTGATTAAATAAGTATTCTGCTTGTGTGATGCAAAGCATGACTATGCTCAATTGATTGGAATATCATGTTTTTAATTTTGCACATTTTCAGCTTGCATTTTATTTTCTTCAGAAATTCTTGAAAACTGTGATGCTTTGGGAAACCATTTAAAAATTAGAATACCTCATGAACAACAGCTTTTCCCATTCACATTCCATAGCATTTCTTTTAGGAGGACCATTACTAAAATGGCTTGGTTTGGCGCTGGAATGTCTATTTTAACCTAAGAACAAACTCACTACTCGGAATTTTAAAATGTCCTGGCACGGTTTGATTTTTTGTTATTCGAAACCCATGGTGCAGTGTTCCCTTCCACCTTTCCCTGTGGCTGTGCTGTGAATTGGTAAGACATGTGGCTCACAGCACCACTCAAAGAGGTTTGATAAAGACAGCAGCTAAATTAAGCATTGGGCTTGCTGATATTTTCAAGGGCTACCACCGACCTCTACCCTGAAGATGTGCGCTGCCTCTGGGGCCAGGCATGGGGAGGTATCTGGAATGCAGGTTATAGCTTGGCACAAGCGGTCAGACGTCGGTGTCAGTGGGAGCCAACCCAGGAATGAACGCAGGTGTGGGGCAGCAGAGACCACGTGAAGGCTTGCGACATATGCATGAACGTACCTTTGGAAACCCACCACCTGAGGGTGGAAAGATTACCGGATCTATGGCAATGCACATTGCCCCAGCTTGAAATTTAATCATTTGTAACACTACTTTACAGTCATTTTCATAGCAGATTTCCAGGACCACATCATTAGCTTATGTAAATTTCTATTTTAACAAGCTGCACCTTTCCTGAGAAGGACTTCTAGGTCAGACCTGTAACTGACAGCTACTATATATTTTTTATTTTTTAAGTCACTTGTATATTCTATGTTACATTAAAGATTATGAGACTACTGGAGGTATTAGATATTGAATATGATAGTGTTCTCCAGGCTTATTTTCCGATGTGTTACCAGACATATCCAATATGGTTGCCAATAACTATCTTTTAATTAGCTGTTTATGCCAGTCAACAGCAACATCCCTGTAGATCTCAAAGCTCAAGAATTCTCATGATATTCAGTAAACAGCAGGTGACCTACTCCAGATCACTACATGTATCAATACCCACTGGCCCAGTACTTGATTTTAAAGAGACCCTTTTCCAACTTCTTTCACACCTACAATAATAAAAAAATAAAGCCCATCATCCTCACTCATTTTTTCCCTTAAAATTCACCCTTGCTGCAATGCCCTTCCCAGTTAATAAAACCTAGATTGTGGATGTGTTATGACTGCAGCCTCATCTTATTGTCATCTTTTATCTTATATTTAGATCATAAGCTTTATGAGGCAAAGTCTGTGTTTCTTGACTGATTTTATATAGCAGCTAGTGCACAGGCTTAATTCAAAACTGTGGCTCCAAGGAATTGTTGACAACTAGTGACCAAAGTAGCAGTATTAATGAGTATGCATTATCAATAACAATATTATTGTTATTCCTTGATAATTTTTTCATAGTTTCAAAATCAATGTCAGGCAATTATTTTAAAATATACAGTGGATGCATTATTTTCTAATAAGCCTAGAAATGTGTGTCTTGGTTAAACAGAGAGATAAATTCAGCTCCAACTAAGCATGAAATATTCTGTAATGTTTTCATTATGAGGTTACATACTGAGGTTGTTCATTAGATAGACTAAATAAGTAGACAATAAATAAAAATTGAGAGAGAGGCAACTGCATTGAATTGAGTTTCAGGGCATCGGTCTAAGCTCAGCAGAGCTTCTACTTTTCCTTTGATAATCATTCTTTGCAACCTTTCTGGGTTCTTGTGCACTAGAAGACAGCTGCTTCCCTCTGTCAGCGCTGCCGTGGCTGTGACGGGTCAGGCGAGACAGCCCCAGCTGTCCGCAGCAATCCCCCAGTTAGCCGTGAGGCTACTGGCCTTTTCCTCCCTGGGCTGTGACAGTGCCAGGGGATGCACTGCCGAGCCCAGCTTTTGGCTGGGGTTTGAATGAAAACCACTCCACGTGGTATAGAGTAAAATCTTACTGTTCCCTCTTTGATTATTGGTTTAAGTACAAATTAATTGGACACTAAAGATGGAAAAGCTAGTATAAAATAAATTTTCTCCTTCACCATCTCTGCACTCTCTCCCATATAAGCAAGCTGGGCTGGGCACCTATTTCTCACAGTTAAGCTCACTACAGTTATGGATCATTACAAAGGAGAATTAACAGTATTTCTAGGATATATATACAGATACATACATAGCTGTACGTTAGGCAGCATCACTATGCTTCTTCCTTTGCTTATCATTTTTGCTAAGAAAGAAAAACATGAGGATAATATATACAGAACATTTAAGACTATTTGTTTCCTCTGAATGCACTCATTTTGGTGATATTCATCATCATTAACCACAAGGTTTGCTTCCACTTCTTTTTATTTTAGTGAAGAAAGCTTCCTCACCAGCAGTATTTTGCACTTCTACAGATTTTGATCCTCCCACTGGTGGAAGCTGTATGTACTAGCTGGATTCAATGAGTGAATTTAAATTACAGAAATATGTACATAAATATTCATTTCTTTATGCTCGTTTTCACCTCCTCCCCCCTCCAAAAAAGACTAAGTATTATAGCCAGTGGATTAAGGCACAGTCAGAGCAAGAAAGATGGAAAGAAATCAGGTATCACCTTCTCATTCACTAAGCCAGTGCCGTGACCTTGTGTCTTTTAGTGAAAAGGACTCAAGACATGTTATGCTTCAATCAGCTGCTTCTTTGTAACATCCTGGGGACATAATGTCTGGTGGTATAAATGATGTGTAGCCTAGGCACCGCTCTGGTGCTGATGGCATTTTGCTTTCTCTGTGTTTGTAAGAATTAGGAGCATAGAGAAGCATCCCTGCCAGAAATTAAGGTATCTAATAACTTGGGGTTTGGTGTGTTGGTTTGATTTTGTTTTGGTGGTGGGTTTTTTTTTTTTTCTTAAATGTAAAGGAAGCAAACCCAAATATCCCTTTTTTTCTTAACAGCTATTATTTCTAAAACTTCGCAAATATAAAAGATTACGAAGATTGTTCCCTCATTGCTACACCAAAAACAGGCATCTGCAGGCTAGTTAAAAGTAAGACCTAAAATTATCTTTATGTTTCTATATATAAAGAAGTTGGCATTAAAGTTACATTTATCATCCACTGTGCAACATTGCCCATGATAGTATCTCTGGAGGTCATTCTTACTAGCTATTGACAGTGTCTGAATTTAGAAGTTATTAGTCTAAGTTGATGACAATTTTTACACAGGTGTTTATTGAGTAACTATGTAAAGTAGACAGAGGAAGATAAAGTAGAAATGCGGGGCAGCATTAAGCATCACATTTCAAAAAGGACATACTGTCCTGCTTTTGTAGCAAGAGCGATAGGCTTCTCTTGCCCTTTCTTTGCAGCATTGCATTCATTTGTTACGACTGTAGATTGCCCTTTCAGATATACACCTGCACCTGTAAATTAAACCTTAACTCATGAAATACCCAGTTCCAGGAGAGAAGTCAGCAGTAATTTTTTTGATTGATTTAATGGACATTGAATGAAAGTATAGCGACTACTGCAGTATTCTTGGGTGGATCTCCTCCAAAATTCCCTTCTGTTGACATAAACTGTATCCACCACCTCAGAAAATTTCCTGAACTTTGACTTGAAAATGAAAATTCCCATTTAAAAATAAATGAATTAAAAAATCTCAGTTTCTGGATGTAACTGACACACAGTGAAGTTAAATGACTTCACCAAGGAGAGACAACACCCCGTTAGTTCCCTTTAGACACTTAGTATTAACTGTGAGAGATCCAGTTAATTTAATGTCATCAACTGCAATGGTTCACAAGAACGTATGACAAGAAGTTGGAAAATTTTCATGGAATCAGGAACCTCAACATGATTTTAAAATGAATGAGAGCTGGAGCTTAGCACATACCTTGGTCTATATATATTTCCCCTATAAGCAGTTGAACAATTAGAGGACATGAAAATACTATTAATAGCCATTCACTGTCATTGTAGGCTAGAAACCAAAAAGCTTCTGAAAATGAAGACAGCTCAAGTAAGCCCTTTCTACTGTTTCTTTACATTTTTGACAGGAAGATACCTGTTATTATCCAGCAATATTAGAAAAGGCTTTTTCTCCCACTTCTCCATCACTTCTCTCCTCACCCCAGTTAGTGATGACTGTTTTTTGGCAAACATCTCCAATACAACAGCTTCTCTTTTACAAAGCAAAATAAACAACACATGGTAGATTTAATACAACCAATCCTCTCTGTCTTCAAATGACTTTCATTGCGTTATCTCCTGATAGTAAGCGGCAGCTGTATTTAATGAGCTGGAAGAATGGGTCAATAAATATATATGTATATATGCATGTTGCTTAAGTATCCATTACATATATGTAGATGCTAAGGCAGCTCATGGTGTTTACCCTACTACAGGATCTTATCATAAATGACAAAGCACCACAGGTTCCATCAAACAAGATTAAAGATTATTTTCTCACACAGTACTGCTACTAATTCCTGAATATTTTAAACTTATTTCTCAAAACTGTAGTTTGTTCCAGTACAGATGATCAGAGACTCTACCAAGGATCTGTTTGCCTGGCTCTGACTTGAAATAGATGCCCGTTGTCTGTCTGATACTGTTTGTCTGCTGGGTCACAAGGGAGAGTTCTCTCTCTGAATCAGCTGCTGCTTTACTCTGTATGTTTTACTAATGCAAAGAAACATTACAAAATTACAAAACAAGAGGGGTGAGAAGTTGCTAAAACCAAGTAATTTTGAGAGTTATTCCTAGGGAATACTGTAGGATTTGTCTACTGAAGTAAAACCAAGGCATTTCTGCATAGTAACTGCTGTTAGTAGAACCCACCTCCAAAGATTTGTCTGACACGATCCAGCACTTCCAAAATGCTCATATTTTTAACTGTGTATTTATTCTCAGGCCTTTTCTTAGCCCTAGAATAATTTTTAAACCAATGTACTGAACAAAAGTGCAAGAAAGGCACAAGGTTACTGTCTCTCTGTTTAAAGGGCATTTGAACATCATTAACACAATCAAGGAGATTCTCAAAATTGATAGAGAAAATGTGAAATGCTCTCAACCAAGAATATAGAAACAACACAGCTCAGACTAACAGCTCAGTGTTTCTAATTGCACTCTTAGAAAACATCCTGGCAGTAAGGTGCTTAAATTACTACAGCAGGATAATGATCATCAAACTAGTTTGGAGGCATCTGGGATTGCAACTTGAAAGAATCAAGCATCTTTGCTCTATTCTTTCATGCTCATGTACACATCTGAAAAAGCTGAGTCGATCCTTTCAAAAGTGAAGTTAATGAATAAAAGTGTAACAGCCAAGAATTTATTAAACATTAAGAAAAGGATCAGAGCAAATGATCCAAAAGCTATCTCTGCAAAAGTAAAAGGAATGTCTAATTAGCTGCTTCTTTGCACCATAACGCAGAATCAACCAGCACACCTTTGGATTGGCTTTCAGATAAAAAGCATTCCTGCAGTGTTCATAAGAAAATAACATTGGTCACATGCCGAAGCAAATCACTGAGTCCTCAAAGCCTGGTGCTCTGTTACCTGACAAAGACCGCTGCCTGAGATTTCAGAGTAAGAATTTACCTTAAGTAAAGCATAATGCCCCAGGTGAAAAAGGTATATTTTTTGAATCTTTGTGTAGGAGAAGTATTAGGGCTCAGAAGGTGCAGACAATAAGCGTATTAGCAGTCACCTACTCCATTTCCCAATACTATTACAGAAATTAAACTCACAGTAATGATCTCATTAGATATGAAGTCAATCCTACCAGAACTGGGGGGTGCACCTAAAGTTCAGACACTGGATCACAAGAGAAAAAGACAGGGAAATGGCCACCCTTTGCTGTTCCAGAGACCACAGTTGGCTAGAGAGGCATACTGCATGGAGTTACACACAACAAAGCCCAATTTTGTTCTCATAGATTCCAGCTCTGCCTAAGACTTAAAACAAGAAATTGAAAATTCTTATTAACTCATTTCAGGAAGCGAACAAATCTCCCAGAGATGGTTTTAAATTTAATTGTTTGTAAAGAACATAGGACTCAAACACAGCAGTCTGAAGGGAAGTGAACAGCTTTCAATTTACCTTGCAGTCTATTACGATCCCAGGCTGCTGATGCAGAAGTTTCTGTACTCCAACATCTATGTGGAATCACTGTAGCAAGATATAGTTGTGCTTATTTATGCAGCACATTCATAGCTACCGGTGGGGGAGCAGAGGGGGTGTGGGAGGGAGGGTAAAGTCACCCCTGCCACCCCTGAACAGAACAGCTCATGAGCGCAGAGCATGTATCTCCAAACCTCCAGACATTCTTTTTAAACCCTTAATACTGATAAATCATGGAATTTTAAGAAGGTGGCAAACACAGTCCAAAGAACAAAAATATTCTAGTTTTATTAGATTTCTATTCTACAAACTAATAACCAGGTTAAAGAAAACCCAGACAACCCCTCCTGAATACTTACCAGCTTCCATGAGGCTCCAAGAGGAAGAGGGCAGATACCCATCACTCTCAGAGAAACAGTAGGGAGCTGAGCAATTTGAAAACTCAGTTTCATACCTAGAAAGATGAAATAGTTTACCATGCTCCTTAAGCCTCTTAAGGTAGACTACAGACAATTCTATTCAGATATACTAGGTATTTTCTTGTACGTGTGTATAACTTGAATCTTGGATGACGTGTTTTTCAGAATTGCTTTGAAGTTGTCATTATAAGAATGCTGTAATCTTGTTTAAAAGGATTTTCATTTTTAAAATTCCAAGTCCCAGTGAATCCGAGTTAGATCTGGGTTGCTACGGACAAAGGAAGTTTTAAAACTTTACTGCTTGTCGTTATGATGAGTCTAATAAGTTAGTCACACACTGGTGGCATCTGCTACACTGTTTTACTTGTCATGGCTGCCACAGTTGTGTGTCTCGGTGTCAGTTTGATTAGTACTTGGAAAGGCCTAATACTGAATACTCATGATTTCAACTTGTATCTCAGCAAAAGTTAGACCAGTGACTCTCTATTTTGTTTACCTTTTTGTATCTATGCAGAGTTTTCAAGAAATTTCAAGGAAAGGGCCTGGGGGGGCTGCTCAGCAGCCGGCTGGGCATGAGCCCCCAGTGTGCCCAGGTGGCCAAGGCGGCCGGCAGCACCCTGGCTTGTACCCGGAACAGCGTGGCCAGCAGGGCCGGGGCAGTGACTGTCCTCCAGCGTCGAACCCTGTGTTTGACAAGAGGCAGCCGCCTCAGGCTGCGCCAGGGGAGGTTAGGTTGGGTGTTGGGGAAATGTCTCCACTGAAAGGGTGGCCAAGCACTGGAACAGGCTGCCCAGGGAGGTGGGGGAGTAGCCACCCCTGGAGGTGTTTAAAAGACGTGTAGATGTGGTGCTCAGGGACATGGTTTGGTGGTGGACTTGGCAAGTCCTGGGTTAATGGTTGGACTTGATCTCAAAGATCTTTTCCAATCTAAACGATTCTATGTTTATGATACTAAAGAGCACCTGAAGTCTTGTTCATGCCTTATTAATACAAGGAATTTTCTCAACAACTTTCTGAATTGCAAGCTCAAGCACTTACAGCTCAGTCAATATTCTTAATCCAATTTTCTTCCTCATTCACAAAGCTCTGAAAATCAAAAGTCTGCTAAAAGCCACAGTTTTTCAGTGGATATAGAGATACAGATCTGTGGTTTCTGCCTCATTCAGCCAGGTAACATCTCCTGCTTCAGCCTCTCATCCAATATGGAAGAGGAGACAGAAGAATACAGACCATATTTGTGAAAGAAATAATGAAGTATGCTTTGTCCTTATATTTTAAAACAGGAAGAAGTGAGAACTATACTTGACCAGTGAAGAGTTAAAAATTAAAATCTCATTTACTGCAGTATCCTAGAAAAGATTTAAGGTAATCTACATAACAACAAACTGCTATCTAATCAGAGTACAATTTCCTAATGCATTCAGTTAATGATAGTATTGTTACTTTCTTAAAAAAATCATGTTGTAGACCCAATTTACCAACACACTTCAGTTCTGCATATGTGTACCTTCGATGCTAGGCAGCCAGAGGTGCATACTTAACAGGTATTTAACTACTTTATTCAGTGAACAGCTACCACAGACAGAATAAAATGGGCCTGATTAAGAAAACTCTGGAGGGAATCTCAAAATTAGTCCCTTAATGTCTCTTATAATTTTAAAAATGAGATTAAAAAAAAGTTAAAGAAATTATAAAAAATGAACCACCTTACAGTGTGTGCTTTTACCGGGTCTTTGATTAAATGAAATCTGGGAAGGGATGACCCATGGATAATTGTCAGGTCATTTTAAAACTTCTACTCTTTCAATCTTGCTATTCAGTCTCACTGAACTTTTAAAGTGCTTAATTAAAAAAATGACTGGACCAAATCTTAAAAAATACTCTGTAGATCTTGAATGTTGAAATAGAGCAAGTTATCAGGCCCCTTATTCCACTACCAAAAGACTAGGAAAAAGTCACTCAAAAAAACCCAGGGAATCTGCACGCATATGACAATCAAGTCAGCCATAGCTCTAAGCATTTTCATTATGATATATCTGAAATGTGTACGTGTATAGGAACATGTACAAATCCACATTTACTTTCCTATTTATTTCTTTTATCTTCTGTTGAATATATTTGTTCTACACTCTGACCAAAGCTATCAAGCAGCTCCTCATTCCTCAGCCCTCTGCTCCATCCCCTCTGAGTGCCTGGTGTCCTCCCCTAGCAGGTGTTTTGTTCCTCTCTGCTCTCAGCAATCAAGGAGGGTCCCCAGGACAATTCTTGTCCTTTTCCCATCAGAACCAGTCTCCCTACCACACTCTGCCCAGTTTCAACCAAAAACTTATTAATTCCTTCAGCATCTTCCAGGGTATATTTTTGTCTTCAGAAATTATCCTTACACTGCGTTGTATGTTACAGCCTATGCTTTGTGAGATGAGATTGAAGCATCACTTTGATTGGATATAAACTACCAAAAAACAGCATCTCATTTCATTAAAAAGAACACTTGTTGGTTTTTTCTGTTTAAAGGTTCTTCAACTAATGCTAATGAATTGCTAGAGGTGACTGAATAATTTGCAATTTATAAATTCTCTGATGAAGATGGCTGCATTTCATACTTGTGGTTTGTCAGTGAGCACATTCTGACTTCCGTGAATGCGTTTGTTACAGAAAAACATTTGATGATTTGGTTTTACACATTTCTCTGATGGAGTGAACAAACCCAGTTTCATCACTGCTCAGTATGCAAACACTGTGATCAGTAGCTATGATTAGTCAGAAACTGTCTCAGGCCACATTTAGTGTGCACTGGTACCAAGAAGAATGTTTTCCTACGTTAAGCTGCCATCAGATCAATCCAGTACAGCCCAGCTATAGTCATTCTTTTCCTTTCTCAGTGTCAGTTGTCAGGCATGAGAATTAAAAGTTCATTTCTCATCAACATTTCTGACTAACTCAACTAAATAAATATCTTTCTGGAACATAAATGCAAAGATGAAACATTCTAGCTGAGCAAAATTGTATTGCTACTGTAATATTACATTAATAACTATTTCTAATGATCGTTACATTTATTTCCCCTTTTAGTGTGTTGGGAATTAAAAGCTGACTTAAAACAGCACAGGCATCCAGTGGCAATACAGAATTAGAAATGCCAAGCTGCCAGTACAGCTGAAGTTCTAGACTATGCTACACTAAGTTGCTTGGGCATGTACAATTAATGGACAAATGAACTGTCCATTAAGATCAGCCGCTTTTATAAAATAATTCAAAAAAACATCAAATGTTTAATCTTGTCACAGCTACAGGATGGCCGGTTTTAATCAATGTTACTTTCAGACTCCAAGCTCTATTGTTTTATTTCAATATTTCAGCTATTTCTTTTGAGATAGCAGTGCATGATGTTTTGCTTATTTTCTTTGTTTACCACCTTTCTTTCTGATTCAGGGTTTTAAGACTGGTGAAACTGAATATATTACCTACACAGCAGAATCTCTTGCTTTCTCTCCGTCTCTCTGTCTCTCCCCACTTCTCACCCGCCCCCCACCTCCACCCCGAGAACATTAATTCTGTTGCCAGGTCAGCTCTGCCAATCTGATGCCAACTCCCCTACCTCTATGTATTTCCTGATAATATTTTTTTTAAACACAAAAGGTAAAACCAATCATAACACCTTTTTGTATGTCACCCGAAAAAAACCCTCCATACTTAAATGACTGCACTGACTTGAAAGAGTAGGCAAGCAAATAGGAAATTACTACACTCTTATGTTTTCAGGTTTTGATATCCTGGCATCTTCACTCTGACACTGTAAACATACTCAGCTTTGTAATGTTACCTTTAGTGATGAAATTCAAGGAAATTTTAAAACTTCTTATATAAGAAGATTCATTGTCATGAAACTGAAAACACTGTCTTTGTGGACTTTATTTTATCACTAAGTTTAATTAATGTTTCCTTCAACCTTGATCTAAGTAATTCTATCCCTTGGGAGGATGACAAGGGGAAATTGTTCAAAAGGAAAACCAAAACTCTACAGCTCTGAAAAACAAACTTCTGATTAAGACCAAGAAAAGCCAACCAATCACAAAATTTAAACTCAAAGACAGAGATGAAATGGATCCATCTGCATTTTCGAGTATAACCTCAAACTAGCTGCAGTCAGTGCCCAGGCTGTCTGAAGGCTAAGCATCTGTGAGCTGTGCAAAACCTTGTTTGGCACTAAACCCACCAGGGAATTGTAGCTAACACTTCAGCTGCTTTAAACTTCAGCCCTTATGAGAACTAGAGTCCAAAACTTATGTCAATCTACATATAGGTGAAAATTATTGAAGATTTAGATGATCAGGAAGCTTTTGACTAGGTCTAGAGTGGGCTCAGAGGAATTTAAAACAAAGGTTAGATCAGGCCACGCTAGATGTCCCCATAGTTCCGTACCGCATGGCTAGCAGAAGATGCCAAGGAAAGGGTGTAAGAACAGGGCTAACATTTAGGGATAATTCCCCGTTATTTGTAGCCTGAGGACTTCCTCACATTTCATTGTTTTGACATTTAACTGACCTTGACAGATTTCTCTTGCATGAATTTGTCCAGTCTCATTTTGAACCTATGTAAACTTTATCAACCATAAAATCTCACAGTGAGAAATTCCATGGCTTAATTACAGGTTCTGTTAATAACCAGCTCCTTCTGTTTTGAATCCACCACATGCTAGTTTCATTTGGTCTGCCCTAATTCTTGCAGTGCCAGAGACAATGAACTATCATTTTGCATTAATCCTCTCAGTTTCACTCAGGTTTTATAGATCTTTCTAATAAGCTCTCTCAGTCACCTTTTTTTCTAGACTGGAGTGACTTTTTGCTTTTTTGTTGTTCCCCATGTAGAAGCTCACTGATAACATTGTTCACTCATGCCTAATCTTCATGTAAACTCCACATATACATCCTAAGTTTAACTAAAGTCAGTTGAAGGAGAAAAATTAAGCATGAGGTTGAAGAGCACTCGAGAGAACACAGTATGATTAAGGGTAGCCGGCACAGATTTAGGCAGGGGAGGTTATGCTCAACTAATCTCCCTGAGTTCTTTGAAGATATTACTGCTGTGACAGATAAGAGAAATACTGTGGTTGTAGTGTATTTAGTTTTTCAAAAAGCATTTGAAAAAAAAAAATCCCCATTAGAGATTAATGGCTAGGAGTCACAAACTAGAAGGTAAAAATAGGGCACTGGATACAGCACTACAGAGCAGGAGGAAGGGGGGGTAATATCACCGACATTGGTATAGCACCTTTCCCATTGGAGATAGCTCGTACCCCCTCCAGAGGTATTGCTGTAACAGTGCTGAAATGCAGCCCTTTGTGGAACACAACACAATAGACGTTACCCACTTGCAGAATCGGCACAGAACAGTTTCTACAGGAAACTGCTGATTAATTTTATCTGATGGAAATTAGATGAAAAACTATGGTGAGGTATGCAAACTGTAATTACTCTGGCAGAGCAAGCAAAACGTGCTTAACTTAACGAAGCTCAGCAAGAACATTAACAATACATTTCTACCACATATAAATCATTACATGTGTCAAAAACCTATCTCAAATAGATAGTTCGTCTGTTACCAGTTCCCAGGGCTGTGAGTTGATACCGTGGCACTACTTTAGACATGATCCGATAAACATTCCCTCTGAAGGGCCTCAAAGCAGCCAGCAAAAATACTGAAATTACACACCAGCCTTTTGTATTTCTCCCACATTCTACCATCCTGATATGAAACTATCAAGGCAATGACGATTTTGTCTCCTTTTTGCACAAATGAGGAAAATCTAGCAGAATTACTTAGTTTATGTAACAGTTTGGGATTATTATTTTTTTTTAATGGCAAGACTGTGTCACATCACATCAATATATGGGTATTTAATGTACCATCTTCAAACCACTCATGGGTATAACATGTAGCAATGAAGGGACAATTACAGTTTGTAATAGAAGAAAGAAATACTCCACTACTGAGTAATATAAATTCAACACTAGTAAGTAGTGATTACTATCACACAAGTAGGGTTGTGTAAATTATGCAGGGAAAAGTATTTACAGATCCATTTGAGTTTCCAAATGTATTATTTTCAGCCATGTTTTATTGTGCTGGATGCACACTTTCATAAAAAATTAAAGCTGTTGCGTTTTAATACAGAAACATAGTTCATGAAGACGAAGTTTTTAAGTTTCATTAGACAGAGATTTTATTGAAAACAAGTTTTAAATCTACACTAAATATATTCATGCAGGTGCATGTGTACCCAATCAGTTTAGGTCTGGGAAGTCCACACAGTCTTCTAAATCAATCATTGCAAGAATCAAGCTCAAATTTCCAATATTTACAATAAACTTTAGGATAAACATTTCTCAGAAACATTTGAATAATTAATACACAGTTGAGAGAATCTCAAGCCATTCTGCAAGCTGAAAAAAAATTATTCTCCATGAATTATTCATTTAGCTCTGCATACAACTCTTTTCCTTAACCCAAGAGGATTTACTCTTTTTAGGTGGTTATCTTCTACAGTGTAGCTTAAGTGATACTGTGTTTATAACTACAGAGTGGCTTTCAGGAGTAGCTGTACTACAGCCATTAAGTACTTAAAAATGCCAAAAAAAACCCTGCAGAGCAGAGAAGGGCAGATGTTTGGACTGTTCTATTCCAATACAACCAAGCTGACTGCCATTAGCCGAGATCAAAAGATGAATTGCATCCTACATCCTTTTAGTGAGAAAGTATTTTGACTGAGACACTGGCTCCAAGGCATTCAAGACATAGCACGAGTTCATTTTGTGAGTATAGAAAGGACCTTGCTATTTTGCCCTTCAGGGCACACCTGTATATGGATGAAATATACATTGCAAACCTGCTAGGAAGATTAAATTCCTTCTTTTCTTTCCTTTTTTTTCTTTTCTTTTTTTTTTTTCCCTTCCCCTCGACTGCTGGGCAGCACAGAAATCTTACACTGTAATACTGAGTGTTCCTTATTAACACAGATTAGCATCCTCTGGTTTTAAAACAAAAATCAGATGACATGATAAAATTTGTTTACTGATACAGCAGTAACCGATTATTGCAGACACATGAAGACTAGAAAACAACTTGTGAATATTTGTTCCACCTTTTTTCTTAACTTAACAACTGAAACGTATTGTCATATTTTAATTGTGTCTCTTTTTTCCCCCCCCAGCACGCCCTTCATCCCTTCCTTTCTCTTTAAATGAACTGCTGCTTTATCATCGAATGGAGACGCAACTCTTCTCCAGAAATCTGTGTAACAAAGAAATACTGGAATTTATGCTGAATGCAGAAAAATAACAAAAAAATTATATAAAAGCATCCATGAAGTGCATACATCAAAGTCAAAGGAAATCTTTGTATTCTGCTGCTAATGCTTACAAGGTAAAGTGGCATGCAGATTTCTTATTTAATAAATTCCCACAGAAAATTAGTTTTTCACAGTGGGAAGAATTTCAAGGCTTGCCGCGATGAACAGGCAGGATCTAATCACTGTTCAGGCTTTGTAGATACACCAGGGCTTGCAGATATTTGAATGATCCAATTATTCTGTTGAGGCACAATCACCTTACCTGCATACTAATCAAGTAATATGCCAACATGAAACAACTCTGGCTTTTCTGGAAACTCTAGACATACACGGCTCCCTGGTTGACCTTCTGCCAATTACATTCATTTCAATTCTATTAGCTCATCTTTTGCCCAAAGGTGACATATGCACAAATCTATAGGGAAAATTGCCTAAATCAACTTTCCACTACACATGATGCAGAATAGTTGCTCAGTGATGTGAATACAAGGCATTAATTCTAAAGCTGGATGCAATTGTACACTAAACAGCAATGAATTTTTCAGACAAGAAACCTCTTCTGAAACTGTAGTTACATTCCATAAAAAAGGGAGGATTCTGCTTTTTATAGGAAACAAAATCAATTACTCAGTTTTATACGTCGTGAATGGCAATACAAAAAGAGGATGAACAGAGCCTAGACCGTTCCTGCTATATCAGTATTTAGTGTGAATATTGACTGTTGGGTTTCCCTGTGGGGGGGATTCCTTCACACGTGGCAGCTTTATTATGCTCTGTTCTGATTCTTTGTGACTGTAAACTAAGCTATTGGTAGACTTATAGAATACGTTACTGGTAGAATTTTGGATCACAACCAGCAGAGATCTTTTTAACATTACATTTTCCAACTACGCTTCATTACAAAAATGCTTATTGTCTAGATCTTCTAATAGCAGCTTTCTCCTCAAAATAATAAGTAATGGGAACCTCTTAATTATTTATCAGTATCTATTCCAGATAGTTGTCTCAATTTCTAAAAGTCACCAACATTTTGTCAGAACATTTCTGATGCTCATAAACCTAGTAAATCAAGCAAAAGCCACAGTATTTTTCAGGCCTCACTAGCAGTAACACTGCCTAGGTTTTATTTCTAGCTTAGAGATATGCTATTTGATTATCCCTTTTTATTCTAGTTGTAACGGTATTTACATCAAGTGCCTGCTCTTTCAAGAAAACTATGACCTTATGCAATGCTGCATATAAATAGTGAAAGGAGAATAACAGAGGATTTCAAGAGGATCAAAAGGCATCACTGTGTCAAGCCATTAACCTTGGAGCTCATCATTAACCAAAGTGACAGTATTAGTAGCTTGAGATGATGTGGTGCAAACACCTAACCAAGGAACAGCCATAAGTATGAAATATGACTTCTGATTAATGGGACTTATTACCGAGTGTTTGTGCCTTTACAGAAAACTCTAGTTTCTGTTTAATATCTCTTTTAAATTGTGATTACCATTTTAACCTCCCCGAAAAGGCAAGGGCAGCTACAGACCAGCAACTCTGCTGATGACTGAGTGTGTGCACAGTGTCACTAGTGACTCTCAAAATCCTGTGTCAGGAACAGGTCCTGTGACTCTACACATCCTCACTTCTGGCTACATGAAGTTGGGGAAACTCATCATTATTACTCCTGCAAAGCTTCGCCTAGAGCACCGGGCAAGGCAACGACTTTTTCTTGACTCTGTAATTACTGTATCACTAGTTTTTTAAATACTCCAAGGCACTCTTCAGGAGAATTTTGCTTCATTAAATGAGAGAGATAAAAGGAAGATGGTTTTAAGTTTTCCTTCTAATTCATTTTTCATACAAGGAGCTTGTTCAAAGTTGTAAGGGAAAATAGCTCCTCAAGAACAATATTGAGGTGAATTTCTATTGCTTTTTGTCCTGTAAGCTTCTTACAAGGGGGGGAAAAAAAAATCAAATAGATTCCCTGGAAGACTTGACTCTGTAGAATAATAATGTAGAAGGAATGCAAGAGGAGCACAGATGGATAAGATGTCCATACACTCTTAACAACAAAAGGATACAATGTTTACTTATTTCTCAAGGCCATTTGTAGTATGTGGTTGTCCCCATGATGAGTTTTCCCAAGGAGAATGGCAAATGCTCTTAACTGGGGAAAAAATGTTCAAGTACTACATATTTCAAAAAATTAAGTCTCTTTTTCTGATAAAATTCCATACAATTGTTTCTGCAGCTGCTGACTACCATTTAAAGAAATAAATAAAATTGAGTATAATCCTGCCACCTCCTTACGTAACTGACACTTATTACAGCAGACAAGAAAATCCATTCATTACGGGTCTCAAGTCGGTTCCAAATTTTATAATCATTATTATGAAACACAAAATATGTTTGTCTCCTGTACAGGATTCACTGATTCCAACAATCCTAGCTGTGATGGCTGTTGAACTAAAGATTAGCTGAACAAGCTATATTCTTAAAGTATCATCTCTCTGTCAGAATTATCTGTCAAGTGACTAAAACAAGGGCAGTCAAATTTATGCATTTTTTCAGTTTGTCTGAATGACCTCTTCTTTAAAATATGTACTTAACCCTACATCCTGCTATTTTACAGAATAAATTTTCTTTTTATTGTAGAAAAAAAATCCTATTCATTTGATGCACCCAAAAATATATTCTTATGAACATTTATATTTTTGCTAGGTCACTATTTCAAATTTTGAAGTAGAATAGAGAGCAACTGATTTCCAGGTGATCTCGAAACAATTAAAAATTATGTGAATTTCCTAAAAATATCTCATCAGTATTAAAACAGGACAGTATACATCTTTTCAGAGTGGCTTTGTCCTTTGCTGTGTAAAGGAATTCAAAACTGAACATACTCCTGCACAGATTCCTGACTGAACTGAGCAACGGAGATGAGGCGCAGAGGAATGACCTTGTGTGAGCATCTGACAGAACCTGCACATCAGACAGATCTGAGATTGGGTATGACAAAGACAAGTTATGCCATATATTCTTTCTGATGTGACGCTTTCTATAAAAATAACTTGTAGAATAATTAAGCAATCAGAAGTTGAAAAGTAGGTCTGTCTAGCACAAAGTGTTTATACTTCAGATTTGAGAGATGCGACCACTCCTATGATGGAACTGAACACTGCATGGCCCAGAGATGGGGGTGACAATACCTGGCTTCTCATAAAAATCATGGATTTGTGGATGCTTTGGAGAGGTCAATTAGTGCAACGAATTCCAAAGTGAAGAATTTTGTAAGGAAGAACAAGTATATCATTCATTTCTCTAAGCAACGCAATAAAACTTACTTTTTACTTCCCACTAGAAAGCAGTGTTGCCTGGCCATCTTTTGCATGTAGAGCAGCAATGGAAGGATAGTCTTCACTTGAATATATATATTTTAATATAGCCTTGACATTTTTACTGAGTGCAGCAATGATGCACAGATTTGTACGGGCAGCACCTCCTGCCCACAGGGTGCCTCTCTGTCAGTTCTAGGGTTAGAAAAGTGAGAGAAGCTTTAAGGCAGCCCTTACACTAAAACAAAAGGGCACCCACATGCGAATACTCAGTAAACAGTAATATCATAGTTTTGCCCATGGGTCACAAAAAATAAAAGGGAATGTTTCAAAATATCAGTCAATGACCCCACACCAAATGAATCCTGAATCAGGAAGCTCTGTCTGCTTGGAGGGGAAGAGCCACTGCTGGAGTTCTGCCTCTGGGCAATAGCAGAAGGTGGAATCTTAAATTGGTCCTGTTTACTCATATTGTCTAGATCAAATCAATTAGGTCAAATGCAGAGTCAGAGACATTCGTTGTATAAGGACACTTTCCCATCCAGTGGCTATAATCATCATTAAAGGACATCAGCTCACATATATATAACAAAATAATTGCCAGTCATATTCTAGAACACAAACCAAGTCCAAATGCAAGTTAGATTAAGTTTATCTTAATCTTACTATTATTAAAATAATTGTTTTGCACAGCTAACCTGGTCTGTTTCTTCTGATGAGCGAAATACCTAACCTCTGAAATTTCCAGGCAAATTTTACAGATTTAAAGATTTTAGTAGTGAAGCTAGTTCAAAAAAATCCAGGCTATTAGTCTACTATGTGCTGGTAATATGACTTCTAACAATTTTGCTATTAAAAAATGATTTAGTAGAGCTGTTATTCACAACACAAACATGTACCACACAAATGGTACTGAGCACAACGGCAACCAAAGTTCTGTTGCTTATGTCACTGAGCCAAAACCACAAGTGGAGGTCATGCTCAACAACAGAGCCAGGCGGTTCAGGAGGTCAGTTCCTGGCTAAAACAAATGCTCTGCAAAGACCTCTTTACTTACAGGGCTACCTTTGGTGCGGTGGGGCTGGACACTGGGGTGGGCAAAATCATGCTGGTACTCCAAAATAACCTGACTTGTACAACTGATGTTCTTGTGTTACGTTAGTGGTTGTGAAGCCAGGATTGCCTGCTGAATGTGTTCTGTGCATCGTATTGCATTACACAAGGCTTGGCTTTCCTTTCTTACCAAATGCACTAACTTCCCTCAAACTCTATTTACATTAGACTAAAAATAAGCCTGGCTTGGGGTGTTTCAACACTATTGTACATATAAGGTGCTCAGTGACAGTTCTTTGTTGCTTCTCTGCTGGCTTTACTCTGCCATGTTTCAACTTCACCCATCCAATTAGGCATCATCACAGATGAAAGAAAAAGCTGTTTGTTTCCATGACAGTAGTAGGACAATGTTCTGTGTTAAAATAGCATTTCTAATATTTCTATAGCAACAGAAGTCAATCAGTGCTATAACTTCAAATAACATGCAGGCAAAACAGGAGAACCTACATTTTAAATACTTTGGAGGAATCCTGAGCTCTAAACCTAGAGTTCAGAACTGATATTATATTATTTTGCCTGTGACTCGTCAAACTAAAGTAACGCCACTTTCTATGTACTGCAACAAAATATTCTGGCAAGTATGAAGTATTCAAGAGTGATTTAAGTGACACTTTAAAAATTATTTTAAATAGCGACCTCTATCTATACATTAAACAGACAAGCATGGCAGAACGTAGAGAAGGGGGAAGGAAAGTGTGCGTAGAGACATTTATGTAACCAAAGTAGTGAACAAATATTAAATGATTTCTACCTCACACAAGATGATGGAGATGCTCCTGAAAAGAACTCTGTTGTTACCAAAAATTTAATAGAGAATCAGCTACTAATACAGCTTTGTGAGATAAGTAAATTGTTAATGCAATACTTTGAAATATCAATCAGGCTCCATTTTAATTATTCACAACAGGTTTCACTGGATATTTTATACTAGTTAAAAATTACTTTAAAATTGACAACATTGAAGTAAATATTCTGCTGTGAATTTTAAATTTAATTCAAAGTAGCTATAGATTGTTGAAATGTTTACTGAATAAAGCACTGATCCTTGAATATGAACAATTTAATTTCTGTTCACATAACTTGTTCTATAGTAATGGACAATATGACTGGGAGATTAAAAAAGAAATAAAATACTTCAGTTGTGCGCTTGCCAGTCTCTTCCTTCCATGATTGCCTGATTGGTGTTGGACAATTTCTTGCCATATCATTTGTAGATTTATCAACAGGTAGTGCAAAACATATAAAACAAATGTCTAAATACTGTTATCAGACTGAGTTCCCTTACACAGGGGTAAGAGGCAACCCATTCCTTTTCCACCAGCATTACAAAGCAACAAAATGTTAATCAATAATTTTTACTAGGAAATAAAATTTCCTAATATCCAAATTATCTTAGTTGTCTCTGATTTAGAAGAGTTTCTGAAAATAGCCGGGGGGGAGGGGGGGGGGGGAATTTTTTTATTATTATTATTTTTTAAAAAAAGAGCTGTAAAGGGGGTTACAGACTGCAGAACAGAAATTGTTTTCTGAGTATAGCAAATATCGTTTAACATGATCACAGTGATTAGTTCCAAAGAAAGATGCATGCATGACTACAGTGGAGCTGTCAGTACTACCCTAGATCTTAGAGGGGGTTAGCCACACAGTCTGGCTTGGGCATAACGTTATGGAAAATGCAGACAGCAGAATACATGCTATAATTCTATCTCCTCTGGTCCCAAATTTTTTCCACTGGCAAAGCAAATGCATTAACTGGTGACTTGTTCTGTCTGTAGAGTCTTTCCAGTTTCTATAAGCAATTTATCGATGCAGTCACCGCACAATAACATGAATACCCGTAAGGAGAACACTGCTTCTTTCAAGGCTTGAACAAACACTTAGTGGCTTAAGTATCAAGGTCTGACATATCTGTGCTCTGCAGCCCTAAACCTCATCAGGGTGTTTTTATTTAACTATCTCCCACTGTCAAAAAAAAAAGAGTTACACTTTAAATACCATGTAGAAAAGCATGCTAGGTTCCTTAGTTCGCACTGTTGTGCTGGTATAAGTCAAATATGGTACCCATATTATATGCAGTATAATTTACTTCTAGAACTTCCCCAAAAGATTGTAACCCCTATTTTATTATTATTTTATTTGTTTGCTGAAAGAAACATTGGGGGTAATATGTTATTAATTTCTTCCTTGATTTATTTATATATAACTCCACCCCCTCAGTCACCAAGAAACTGTATATACCTGGTGAATTAAATATTTTTTAAAACTTGCTAATTTTTAATTTTATTTTTTTGTGAATGCAATAACAATTGCTATTTATCCCAATGGCAGCCTGATGCTAATATGTTCAGTCTATATACGGTCTGAGTATTGGCATTGCTTTTATATGCTGTCACCCATACCACCAGGCACTGTTTCAGCGCCCTGATATGGTGCCTAACACTGTAAACCCTGGAGAAAAACAGATCCACAATGAGCAACGCAGTCCTAGCGTGGATACTCGAGTGAACATTTCTTGATGAAAAGAAATACAGTAACTTTACAAATGTTTTCATAATAATAATCCAAAGTCTTATGAGTCACAGCAGAGGAAACTTGCCACAGATTCCTGTGAAATATTTACAACTCTTATCACTTTTCTACCAAATAAATGGAACCACATTCTGAATCACCAGGTTGCCCAACTGTTACCAGGAAAATTTGCAAAGATGGAAAGAAACAACTGACAACTGCTTGACTTATTTAACTTTTCAGAGCTACTGATTCCCTCCCAACATTGTTCATGCAGCATTTCCACTAGGAGGTTGGATCATTTCTGCTCTTTTCCAATCTTTTATAAGCTGCTTCCTTAGTCTAATTAAAGCAGAGAACCCAGCTGTCTTCCCCTCTACTTCAGAAAGCTAAGGGAAGGACTCCAGGAAATTCACTCTTCAGGGACTCCACAGGGATAGCCAGGATCTAAGAACTGGGAATTTAATTCTCAGGCTTTCGTATTCTCAGAGCTGAAAAAAGGAAAGAAGGAAAAAAAAAAAAAAAAAGCTAGTTTTGCAAGTTCTGTTAGGGCCTGGTCCGAGTCCTGCATTTTGCTCTGACAAGTCTAATAGCACACTAATATATTCACAGACAGGTAAGGGTGTCATTTACAGGAAAGCAATTAACAGCATTGCATTCCCACCCTGAGAGCGGAGCGGGCTGGGCTTCACTTGCACTGGAGGCAGAGTCACAGGCCAGCTAGGGAACAGCAGCACATCTGGGGGAACAGCAGGTGCTCCTGGCTGGGAACAGGCTGGGACAGGGTGAGCTCTGCACAGCTTTGCGACTCGGCTGATACCAGACTATGACTCAGGGTACAGAGGAAAACTCCAGTGGCTCTTGCACTTTCTGCTTCCTCTTTGCTCCTGCCAAGTGGGTTGCAATGTTAATTAGGCATTAACACAGATAAGAATTCTTACACTTTCTAGGAAAGCAGATAGCTGCAAACCATTCCCTGCCTAGAGACCACACCTGTCACCACCAGTAACCCCCATTTGCCTGCTCTTACCTTAGACCATGTTAGCATGAAGAACATGAATATAATCATCAGGTTTTTGCAGAATCAACCAAAGACCATTTCAAAATTTCTTTGCAATACAGACATATTCTATTCTACAGCTTTGGCAGAGTGACTTCATCAAACACTTTTTTTTCCCCAGGAAAGTTAGAATAAACTAGCTGCGTCTGGAAAATACTATGATCCTGTTGCCTCTATCTTTCTCCATAATGCCCGTGTGAAACACATGCATCTGCACAACTGAGATTGTAAAAGAAAAGCCACAAGAGGAGTGAGGACAGTTACCAGCATCTGCCAGCAAGCTCTGCATCATATCAGTAAGGATGTATCATCTCTGCAAACTCTTGCCCTCTGAAGAAGGGCAGAGCTCAGGAAAGGCAGAAAATAGTGCTGGCCATGTCACGACCCATCACAATAGCCTCAGCCTCTCTGCTAGGCTGTGGTTGTAGAGCTGCTTTGCCACAACCACAGAATGAGGGACACTGACGCTGCTGCTGGGAGACGCGGTGAAATTCTATCTTATCTAAAACTGGAATTTTGCTGGCCCCATCAGTGTACAACTCTTGGCAACTACCTGCTTTTCTTGTGTCTAAAGCTGACCCTTGTGATAAGGTTACTCAAAAGTGTTGCAGCTTATTAAAAAAAATGCAATGAACATTTAGCTGTGGATCTAGGAGAGGAAGCCATAATGCATGTCTAAAAAATATAAAATGAACTACTGGAAACCGTATATTCACTGATGAATTCCCTTCTAAAATCGCAGGTCAAATACAAATGTCAACAACAAGATCCCAAGCTGTCCTCAATTTCACTGGTGAAATGGTCAGTGCAAGCTACTGACTCAAAAGATAAATATTTAGAATAAAAATAGAAGTGTCAGACCAGAGAAATGCATACTTTGCAAATCCTATTAAATAAAACCCCCAGTACAGACTGTTGTAGTGATGATATTCCAATAGTATATCTGTACACTCCTGTATTAAATCAGATCGATACAGGAATGTACTTATAGCTGATTTTTGAGAGATTTAAGCAGTACACAAGAGGATAATTTCCCTATGAACACAGTGAAAAGCACTTACTTCAGGTGAGAATGACAGAACAAATTATCTTAATTTTACAGTGTTGAAACTTCCCCGTCGTTGAAAGAAATAACACATCTGTATTAAGATTAACAGTATTCCTTCGGTGGCACAATGAAGTTGTTACAAGGCTTCCTAACAGAAAGGTTAAAATTAGTTGGTTACACAAAATACATGTTTATGGGTGTACCAAAGCTTAAAGAACAGATGTTTAGTACTTGCATTGTCACATACAGGAACGGGGTCATTCTCAGATCTGATTGTGTCAGATGGGCTGTTCCTCGCTCAGTACTTTTTTAAGTACATTTGGTGCAAAATAGACCAAAATGAACTTCATTGTTTGAATTTTGTTTGGAAATTAGCTAGCATAGTTAGTTAACTACTTAAAAGCAGATCGTCTCCCAGGTGAAGGGAGGATGCTGACAAGCTAGGTGCTAGCTTGTGATGAGGTAACATATGCAAGGGAAAGTCTCTTCTCCTTTCTCTTAGAAGTTCCATCACGTGAGGGATCGTAAATACAAGATGCTTTTAACCGAGTGCATAGCAGAGTAACTTTCCTAGTGTAGAAGAAATATCCCCTATTATACCTCTTGGTTTCGAAGACTGGCAGTGTGGGAATATTTCAGAGAAAGCTGAACACTTGCCATCAATGCATCAGTTACTGACACCACACTGCCTGGTCTGGATCAACAGGATTTGGATTAGAAGTCACTCCCTAATCCTCCTCTTTGAAAGGGAAATAGCTATGTGTTTTAAACATCTGCTTCATTCCTTTGCTAATCAGAAGGGCCTATCTGCAGTCCTAGACAGGTGGCGACATTCAAAGTTATGTGCGAGAAGCAAATTGAGAAGAGTGATAAATCTGACAGTGGTCAATATGTTCAAAAACTTTAATCAAAATCTGAATGGTGTAAAGATAAAACACATCCAAATTGCACAGTAAACCAAACCAGTTTTCACATTGTTTTCCTCTAGTTAGTATTTTACATTCGTGATTAAAAAGTGCCCAGTAATGTATTTGCCTGAGAAGAGTTATGTTTGCTCAGGAAATAAGGCTGTTCGTTCTCATTTATAAATTTGAAACAAGTTTTTTTACATTCTTAAAGCAAAAGAACATATATTTTACAATGTTGTTATGAAAAGTTATCATTTGACCAAGAAAACAGTTCTAAAAGAAAAGGTACAATTAAAAGCCTCCCTCTGCTACCTGTTTACAGAGTAGCCTTCAAAGTCATTGAACTGAAAACCCGAATTAATTTTGCTCAGAAATACAAATAAAGGTTCTAAAGACAAAATGGAAAGGAGGAAGTCCATAGAACAGATTATTTAGTTGTGATTAATTTCTGTCGTTATGTCTTTGAAAGGCCTTCAGCTTCAAGGTCTGTTTAGTAAATTATTCATATAATTCTGAATTGTTAATTGTGTTTTTTGTTTTCACAGATTTACTTGTATCTTCTCACCTTAAAAAAAAAAACCAAACAGTAGTAGCCAGACTTGTTTCTCTTTGCATCATTCAGGATGTTTTATGTTTTCTGTGAGAACTGGTATGTGTGCTCCATTATGGATAACCAGAACTTTCTTCACCAGTAGTATAGGGAAAAAAAGATTGGGTAACCTATTAATACCCTGAAAGGCTGCAAAGGGATTTACATTTTACTAGCCCTCCACTTACTTGAGGAGTTTTTCCAAGGTAAGAGATTTTTTTGCTTTTTTATCCCACTGTTCCTACTTGGTGCCTAGGAGATCGTAAACAAGTCTAATAATGAGAGGGGAAATGACTGCAAGGAAAGGTAAAAGGATGTCTGGAATTATTATTTCTTCCTTCAACCAACATCTCATTCTTTTTTGGGCCATGATCTCCAGGGAAAACTATGATTGCAGCAATGAACACTCATCAGGAATAAGTCACTAAAATGCCTCACTCACAAATCTGTTTTTGTCTCCAAACGAAGTGTGAAATGTTGAAGGAATACCACAAATGAGAATAAGCAGACTAATTTTTAAAGTAATTATTTCCATATCATTCATTTAAAGTACCATCACTAACCTGAGCGTGTTGACATTTGCTTTTGTGAGCTGCCTGACTTTTAACCTGACAGATCTCCGTCCCGTGCTGCTAAAACCTCTCTGCCTTCAGCAAGGACAACCCCAGCACCACTCAACTCCAGGCACTCCGGCCATACATTTAACCACGTCCTACAGTATGCTGCCTGCCAACCGTACAAGCAGAGGAATATTTTTCCCCATGACAAAAAACACGACCAAATTGAATTACCGTGCTAACATGAGCAAATACAATTTATTAAGAAAAAGAACACTTAGTGAGATTATCTAATTAAAATTATTCAGGCTTGCTTTGCAATAGAAATATTTTTAAGGACACCAGGTAGCAGAGTATTTAGTCCATGCAAATTTATTAGCTTTGAGCTTTAACCCTACAACTGTCAGTTCTGACTGGAAAAATTACATTCAAGGTTTTGTAGCAAGAAGTGATTAAGTGCATTTACAAAGTGAGGACATCAGTTCCCAAGCTACCTAACATCAATTAAAGGAGGCCAAATTAAATCGATGTTCTAATTCCACAAAATTAATGGTAACTTTTTTTTAATAGATGTAACAACATTTCCCTGAGGTCCTGTAATAAATTCTTATCACAGCAACTCATGTAGAAAGTAAATGGTTACCTATCCATGAAAATCCAATGTTCAAAATCAGTTATGGGGGTGATGATGATAAGGTTCCTACTGGCTTCTGTGTTCTTCTGGGCATTTTAACTTTGATCTTTTGTTTCAGAGTTCTTTACTTCTAAACACTAGGAAAGCATGAAGGAAAAAACATTCTTGTTCATTATGGAAATAGTCAAGAAATATTAATTTTTCCTATTAGTTCATTTTAAATAGAGCGTTCCTCTAAGCTCATGGGATCAGGAGCTAATTAGGGTTACTTGTAATTACTTTTAATCAAAATGAAATTATATGTCTTCACTTTACAACATTTTATAAAAGGAAAAAGGAAATTTTTGTCAGTATTATTTGTTTTTAAAGAGTTTAGTGACATAAACCAAATACTTCAATTTTCCACTTCATCAGTCCTGCTCAAGAGCATGAGACTCCAATGTAGCTCTGGTATATGGGTGCCAGTTAGGAGGGTAGAATTGTAACACCGAGCACATGAGGGTGAAATACTGAAGCCTGTTATTAAAATTTTGCCATTTACTAGATGTAGACACTTATATAGCTGACTTTGGGGTCTTTATTAAAAAAAAGAAGAAAACAAACAAAACAAAAAAACCCACAACCCATAGACCATGCTCTGCAGAACAGAAACACATCTGAAAACTCCCTGCTTAAGAAATGAAAGCAGAAAATACAGAGAGTAAAATTCAACTGCCTGTTCAAAGCCTTCAGAAGCTAATGTGAAACCAACTACTTTTTGCAGCAGAGTCTCTCTCAGAAACTAGCTATGGGTGATAAGGAATTAAGTGTCAAATCACCTGCGGAAGAAGCAGCTCAACTAGTGGTTCATGTGGCTGCTAAACTCGCACATATCTCTCCACCATAATGCTCTTATAATCATTATAAGAGACACATTTGACTACTGTATATGACTCCTTTAATTTGGTACTTAAATTATTCAGTAAAGAGCCATAAGCCTAAGTTTCTGTCAGTTACAGCTCCATTCAATAATAGCTGTTACTGCTGTCTGAATTGTTCTTGGGCTTTCTGTAATGTCTCTACTAAAGTACTCTACTGAGCAGTAGAGGATCATAACTGAATATCTTGTCTTATAACAACAAATTATTTATTAAAATTTTAACAGAGACAAGATTAAATTAGTTTGTCTGTTTGGTTTGGATTTCTGTTAATATTAGTTTAGGCCTTAATCTGCTACTATGATTTTCTACTGAAAAGTAGGCTTCAAAACAAACTTACAGTTATTATGTTGGCTTCTTGGGTTAAGTTAATGCAAGACAAACTAATGAAAATAATACAGTTCCTAGAACACTGACATTATAAATTAAGTACATTCTTGGTGTTGATTTAGAAAGCTAGTTTGTAAAGTTGGTTTTCTAGTGATGCATCATAATTCATTAAACATCACAGGTATTTCCTCCTAGAACATTCTCCTGGTCTCTTGACAATTGGTGGTTTTACCATCATGTAATCAGCTATGTTTATTTGTAGATGGCCTTCTGCTATTTGCCAGAAGAAATTGTCTACAGCTCAAATACTCTGCTGTTTTCAATTTCATTTTTTCAAAAGCCATGCTGTACGTGAAGAGCTGTTCAGCTGGGAGCTGCTTTGCCTCCCCAGAGAAGTTATAGCATAAACATTCATTGAATCCAGAGCAGGAAAGAAATTCTCTTGCTGTGTTTGAAGTCTGCAGAAAAAAAAGTAGTCAAGTTTAAAAGATTGAACTTGCTGAGCTTCTCTAGATGATTTGGAACCTACTCTTAATTTCTTCAAAACCTACACACTACAACATTCACCATGTTCTTTGGGGATAAAGGGCACTAAGGAAGAAGAAAATGAGATACAGCAAGGAAGAGTAATTTTCAAACCAACTGCTGTGAGTTAGTCTGTTCTGTTATGGGAACCCTGTGAAGATGATTCTGAAGACTTCAGCCTAGTCTCATAAACTCCCAATCAAACAGGCAGTATCCTTTGGTTAGGAAAACACTTTGGCCGTTCTGCAAATGATTCATCATATGTTAATAATTCATCATAATGCAAATAAACTACTTTCAGACTACAGGTAATTGGAAACTCTTTATCAGACCAGAAATTGGACTCCCGTTTCAATGGCAAAGGAATGTGGAAAGTGTGTGTGTGTGTGTACGTACATGTGTGTGTGTTTGCGTGTAGGGAAGAAGTGCCTCAACAACCTAATGCGTACCCTGGGCTGCCCTCAATACGTACCCTGGGCTGCCCTCTGTCATTTGCTCTTTTGTAAGGTGAAAGATGCAGACACCCCTCTGTATCCCAAAGCACACAGTTGCTTCACCCACAACAGAAATATTTTAATTATGCCGTCTGAGAAAACTCAAGATTCAAGGGGTAGAAGGAAAAATTTTTTGGCTGTGCTTTGTTGACCCTTCTTCAGAGTTGTCATTACTGAGGAGGAGAAAGGGGTATATTTCACCCATTACTTGCTCAGCTTCCCCACTTTCCTCCATGGCATGACAGCTCCCTCCCCCCCAAGCTTACCCATCTATTTTCTCCCCCTCTGAAAGACAGGGCAGGAGCTCCTCTCTCCTGCTAGCCCTGAAGCAGATACACCACACGTACCTGCGCCACACATAAGCCTGTTCATCTTCCCAGTATCTTGCCTTGTGAAAAGCAAGGGTCAGAGAACAACTTTTTTTTTTCCTTGCCACTATTATAGAAAACAGCTACTCCAGTTTTATATTGCCTCAAACCCTATGTTTTTACAGAAGGATAGGAAACATAGGTAGTGGCTAGGCAAACAATTTTAAGATTTCAGTCAAAAGAAAAAGGAAAAAAACAAACCAAACACACACTTCCCCCAAACAACACCTCATAAGTGTGGCTATTCACCTTTGCAGCAAGGATTGCTAGTAAGTAGATCTTTTTGTTCAAGCTATACAATGTGACTTGTCAGCAGCACCTTCCCAAAGCCTCCTAATAAAGAAAAGAAATCCCAAAACAAAATGCTGTTTGGCCCATAATTGCTTTACTTGTGAATGTAACTTATGTAAAACCATTATTTCCCCTAAACATAAAACCATAATGCTCTACAACTTCTGTAATCAATGTTTTTGTGCTGACAGGAAACTACATGGCCTTTGCACTTCAGTGGGTTAGTTGGTTTGCTTTCTCCAAACTGCTTACATCTCATTCAGAAACTTTTGCCATAATATCTATTTTGCCCATTTTGTGCACAATGTTAAGTAGTAGTACAAGGCTTAATTACCAAGAAATATGGTCTTTTCTACATTTGTACATAATACAGCTTTAAATAATATCTTACACAGTCACTTTAGCACTACTAGTCCAGAGCCTTTGTAAAATATGACTTACTCTTTCGTTGACATAACAGGCTTATTTCTTTGCATGTCATCAAGTACTCAAAGTACTTCATCAAGTCATCGAATATTAGTATACTTGCATCTTCTACTCATGCAAAGAAACAGAGTATACTGGTAATATTTGTGTTTGCATACATGCGTGCACCTAAGAAGGCATCACTATTACATTAACCTCAGCTCACAGTCAGTAAATGAGAAAACTGATTACATTTAATACTTTAACAGGTGTCAGCCCAAGTTAACGGTGATACATTGATATGTGCTTAGCTATGCTTGAGATGAAAGCTCTTCCTTGGCACTTTTAAGGTAGAAATCTAGCTGACTGAGGAAAAAAACAAATCCAGAGGGGGCTGCACTGCAGTGATTCACTCTGTTACATTAATTAATAAGTACTAAGTTGTTGAACTAAATAACTGCTGAAAAAAATATTTTTTTCACTAGACATCACAGTCTCCAAGCCAATGGGACTTTTTAACAGTAAGGTGTGAGGATTAATAATTAACAATTTATACTCTTCTTTATATTGCTAAGCTTCTGCCACCATCTACCTAAATTAAGATCACATTCACCGCTCTTAAAAACTGGCACAGCTCCATTAAGGCACAGCTCCATTAAAGTTTATGAAGCTCTGTCAATTCACACGGCAAAGAACTCGGCCTGTCATTTGTTTAAAGGTTATAAGCTTTGCCTGCAAAGATTACAATTCCACCTGGAATGCAGCTAGTCTTTAATTTATACAGCTGCCCATGTCAGCCAAAAGCTCTTTGCTTTAGACTATCAATGAAATAGAACAATGAAAATTTTAACCACATTTCTACATTCTTATAGGTACCTAGGAAAGAAATTTTTTATCGCATTGTTTTATGCTGTACCTACAAAATTCCATCTTTTCCCCCTGCTGTTATGAATAACTGTTGTTCAATATCATAAGAAAAGAAAACTTTTTTTTCCAATTATAGAAATAAAATAAAATAAAAAAAACCCCCACACTTTATTCACTATCCTTTCTAATAACAAAATTTCCAGTTTAGGTTTTCAGTGTATAAACTGAATAACCAACTGTACCCTTGATATCCTAATTTATAATAATTGCTCAAAAGAAAGAGAACAGTCCCCAGAGAAATATCGTTAGGTCTGAGAATGGAAAAAAACATTATAAACATCTGAAAAAACTTACTTTGAAATGGGTGGCTTCTTCTTTTAAATGAACAAAGGTGAATATTAATGTGTTTTCAACTACAACTCCCTTTTGAGTTTTTTTGTGATTACACTTTCTTTCCCAACTATGTACTTCATAAACATGACAATTGTTGCCAATGATTTTTCACAGCATATGGCCAAGAGATGCATACAATTTTAATGGAAAGAGCATGCAAAAGCCTTCCTAATGTTAATCCTTGCAGAAGGAAGAGGTTTATCTTCAAACAAAGATCTACTTAAAGATGCTTGTGACAGCTGAGGAATTTATCTCCAATTCTTTTTGCCTGTGGTGTGCCACATTGCTATTTTTCCCACAGCAACATGCAAGCAGCAAACTAAGATGTCATATACATAATATTGAGATTAAAAATGACCCTATTTCCATGTCCATGTGATAAATGGAATGAAAGTTCAGTGAACACATATTTGCACATTAATTGAACTGCATGATTCTGTCCTGTTCAATCAAGTCACTACTGTATGTACCACAGGAAATTTTTCCCCAAGAATCATTAAACCAACTTTATCGCTCAAACACATACACATTTTCACCTATTTATCTTCTTGCCTTGCCAAGATAGAAAAAAAAAGTTACTTCTGCATATACACATGATTGAAAACACATACACATGAATTTATATATTACTATATCACATTGAAATGATGAGAACCTGAAATAAGTGTCACCATTCACTGTAATAATCGGCAAACAAAGGTACTTGATCAACTTTTGTAGCCTATAAATATTTAGGAGACATCTGAGCTTTGAGAATATTAAGTTTTCCCTTAAAAATCAAGTTTCCTTTGGCTGATTTAATCATTAAGATCAATACGACACATCTACAATTCTGACAGTTTGGTACTCCTTAAATTCACAACAAAAAGATTGAGAAAAGTGTGATTAATACAGCATCTTTAAAATCTTAATCAAAATATGTTAAAAGTCCCATACAGGCAGTGAAAACTTACAAATTTTAGCAAAAAAGCCATAGAAGTAAAATACTAAACAGAATCAGTAGACAAAGTGCACTTTCGAGTCAATACTAATGTTTCAGTGAAACTAGCTTATATTAATTTCTGTTGCCATCAAATTAATGACACACACTGCTGAAACATATTCTGAAGCCACATATTCATATAAATGTGCATGTATATGTGCATGTATATATATATAATCACAGAAAAGGCATACATGATGGTTCACAGTTGTCATTCTTTTATTAAATCTAATTATCTTCTGAAGCCTCTGCAGGAGTCCTGTCCAAACAGATTCTGGGGTTTGGGGGTGAGTGGGTTTTGTGCAGTCTCTAGATCCTTGGAGGAAAAAATTCAATTTATGACTTAATGGTCTGTATTAATCCCAACAGCCCTGTTGGAAGTTGTGTAGATCTGGATAAGAATACTTCCTCTTTAATAGCATACTTTCTGAAGTACAATGAAATCCCAGTCTGAACAAAAAGCCAGACTTCTGTCACACTATGTTCCATAAACAGCTTTAGTGTCCTGACCAAAGGGACTGAGTAGCATTTGAGTGACAAAAGGACAAAAGAGAAACCTAGGAAAACTTCACAAAGCAGACCTTGAAAGGAAGACTGAAGCTCTAAATAAATAAATAAATAAATAAATAAATAAAACTAAACAAGCAATTAAAAGACTGTTTCCAGAGACAGACTTCATTAGGGAAGACTGTGCATCTTTAAACGAAGCACATTTAGGTAACTGACTTGACCCATGGACCATTATTTATACACATATTTAAAAGAAAAATCCTAGTCTGAAACCTGTGTAGACGATGGAGTTTCAGCTACCAGAGCCACACAGAAGACTCTGCATGGTCCATTAATGATCAAGATTTTAGTCAACAGATATTATGATCTTGTTTTGCAATCACTCCCCTAGAAGCGCCACGAAGCACATGGGTATACCTTCAGCTGTACTGGGGCAGCTGGAAAAAAAAAAGCTCATTTTTAGCAGCTTACAAGACCTAAGATTTTGTCACTGGAACTGAGTAAAGACAACTGATGTGACCAAATCATTGCCAAACTGGATGACAGCTAATGTCTAATACTTACTTAAAGAAATACAAAACAAAAGCTAAAGTTCCAATGATGTCTTTTATAAATGCTGTTATCAATAATATTTAATCAGTAAGTTAGTCAACTTGTTATTTCTAAACTGATGTATTGTATGATTCAATATATTTGGGTTTTTACGAAAGTTTTGTAATTTTTGTTCATTATCTTTTGTTGAACTATTTGCCTTTCAATGATAGAAGCTCCTGTTTCTATGAGTAAGTAGTCCCCAAACCATAAATTATATCCTACAGTTTTGACATCATTTATTTTCATAGCATTATACATGCCAACCTTTTGACTACTCAAGATCAAAAGAGTTGCTCTCCAGGCTCATATTTCACTATAGCTCTCATATTTTATGCAGCAAATTAGGTTTTGTAGTAGCAGCTACGGCGAGACTGTCTCTCACACTGCACAGCTTAAAATTACTGTAGAGGATTTCATATTGAAGGAGCATGATCCTATAAATTCATACTCCAGTAAAAAATGGATGAAAACTTCCTATAATTCCCTCCCATCCATTATGTACAGCTTTTACGCATATATATATATGTAACCAGTGTGGTTAAACCTCAAAATCACAAAAGGCAGTCAGGATTCTGCCTTCAGTAATAAAAGCTGGAGGGGAATCTAGCACATGCTAATAAAGGCAGGTGTTTTAAGCGTTCAGAGGGGGATGCACTCAAATCACGTTCAAAGGTCACCTGCCAGGCACGCACTGCTATGAATTTCTTTTCTGCCACATTTGGAATGTCCATATTAACCTGTCAGGATAATTGCTACAGCTGGGAGTTCCCGTCACTGACGATCAAGAGTTTATTATGTATCTAAAGACACAGGTAGGTGCTCAGCAGGATTTATATGTGACACTGAATTACCCACAGACACGTTTCAGTGGGAGTTCAGACCCCTGCTCAGCTCATATGCTTGTAAAATACTTTTCAGTGGAAATTACCTATGGGTAAACATCAAAATAACAACTTCTGTACAGTTAGAACAGTTCTGAACAGTAAAAATTACTCTGACACATAATGACTGAAATTACATTCAAAATTATTAATATTCACGGTGGTAATATAATAAACAATTATCAAGTGATTGCAAGGGTTTTTTTTAAACTAGTGATACCTATTTGTGACAACTTATGACTCAGTCAAATTTGAAGGGATTTCAAATCTCGCTGTAATAATTATCCTCTAGATAAATTCTAAAGCCCTGCTACAAACCATAGAAGTGGTAAACCCCTTTAAATCATCATCATTATGACTATATGGAAAGCATTAGGCTACACTTCTACAGAAACTGCTACTGCTCTTTGCTCTTTAAAATGAAAATATTTTCTTGCTTTATATAAATAAATGAACGTTAAAAAAATACTGATAGCAAATCCTTTATTGATCACTCAGTGCCTTGCTCTTCTATGGAAGAAGGAACACGTAGCTGGATAGGATTAATACATAGGTTCAATCAAATGCCTTGGTTGATGCAAAATATTGATGCATTAGAAAAGAGAGAGGCTGTAATCCATTCATTCATCCTGAAAAAACAATCTGAAAATAAAAATGGAAATGTCTTCTGTCCTGAGCACGTACTTACCCTGGAGTGATGGCAGATGAGGTCTTTGCGTGTTAAGTGTGCTTTGGAGAATAAAGTAGGACACAGAGGCTAGGAAGACTGAATGACATGTTTTTATCTACCATGGCTTTTTAATATAACACCTGCAATTTATCCTAAGAGCATCCACAAAGCATTCATGTTTCACCAAATAAAGTTTCCATTGATATCATAGTTTTCCCATATATATAAATCAAACAGCCAACAGGATTAAAAAATTACTCGTATACTAGCAAAATAAATTATAAGCCTACTAGGAACAGAGCACAGTGCAAACTATCAAAACAATAGCAGTGGAGCAATGTTGGAAGACACACATTTTCTTAGAAAATTCTGCTATCTGTTTACACACTTCTACTGACTCCTTTTCAAAAATGAATTAGTTCAGTTTGGCATTAAAACTGGGAAAAACAGATAGTGTGGTCCTGCTGGCAATGGAACCCCACAGTTCTGCTACTGACCTGCCACATGACTTCCTCCGTTTTGCTCTAGCCATTTTATGTATTATCTACGTAAGTGCATAAGACCTTTGAAATACTGTGTAACACATGCCTGTACACAACCTGAAAGACTAGGATTCCAGCTGGGGCCTCTAGGCATTAGTGTAATGCAAATAGACAATAATATCAGCAAGCACAAATGCTCTGAATAGCTTTCAGGCCATATCTGTTTAAGACACCTTGCATATGCATCTCTCCCATCATTCATGCAAACATCTTTCCACAGCACCACAAGCATACATGATTTTTCATAAACATTTTACGAACAAAAAAATAGATGAAACAATTGTACATCCTTTCAGAGGAATTTTTCCCCACTCTCCACCCCACACACAGAGCAGCAAAAGGGCGACTGAAATGTAATACATTTATTGGCCTTTTCAGAACTACGCTGCTCACCAGGCCTGACATATTCCTGCCACGTAAGGGAAGTGGGGGGCTGAACAGCGACATTTCCCGATTATCAAGGACCTTATGGACTGCAGCATAAATCAGTCACAGTTTTGTTATCATTACAGCCACATTCGGCTTACTGTTCTGAGGTTTGCCTTAAACTAATTTAATAACCTCCTTGCTTTTGAGCTGATTTTGATTTCCAGTTTTGTTGAGACATACTGGCAGCCTTTGGTTTATAAGAGTGAGAAAAGGCTGCCTTGACATTCCTCACATAAAAGCAGGCAGAGAGCTTGCACACAGTTACACCAAACTTGTATTTCAATCAGGCATGACCTCTAACTTCTCACAAGGAGGCGGCCTTGAACTGCACTGTAGCATTTATTCAACTGTGGGGCAGGAAAACAGGAATCATAAGCAGCTGTTTTCTGTTTTGGTCACAATTTTTGTTTCAGAAAGAGGAAAAGAAATTATGCTCTCCCCAACATAATTTACCTTACAGCTGATTAGAAAGAAGGGCACTGGAAAAAGTCACATAGTTTATTGAATTATGTGTTTTTTGAAGGGGACAAATGTATATTCAAAAAAGTTATAAAAGGACTAGAGTGCCATATATCTGTATTAGATAAAGTTAGCAGAAATTTAAAAAGTATTTCCTCAAACTGTGAGCTTCCAGGGAATTATGTTATAAATTTATGATAAAGTATTGCATATGTTGTGGCAATATATACAGTGTATAGCTGTATTTGAGGCTGTTTGCAGGCCCAATTCGTAATGACATTAACATGATCCATTACATGTTTTATTGTGCGAGAGACCAGAGTAATTTGTGATAAAAATCTTCATATTTAACTACTTATGCATAAGTTTTTTCTTTTTCAAGATGCTTCTAACTTGCACATTTACAAGACTATGACACTAAAAGACACAGTGTAGGCAGATTTGGCAATTATTCTTGGAAGGCTTCACTGCCTAGCTTTGACTCTGTCACTCTTTGTTGCCCCTTTGTGTTAAATGATGGAGGAAAGGTCTCTGGATTACTTGACAGCTTCCTCTAGATATACTTTTTTCTCTACAGTTGATATGTGGCAACCAGCATTTGGAAAATAACAGACTTGTTTGTATCTTCCTAAGACATTCAACAGTAATACAAACATGCTAAGTTTTCATTCAGACTTCATACAAAATTCAGCAAGGGAACACAGCTATGTCAACTAAGAAGAAAAAGGCAAATAATCAAGTTTCAAGACTACTTGGATCAACAGTTCAAGAACAACCAAAGAGCAGTTCTAATAAAAGATTTTAGAAAGCAAACATACGGTTTTGAGTTGTTTTGGGTTTTTTTTTTTTCCAGAAGCAGACTAGAGATCTTGCAACACAAGCATTATACAGTAGTAGAGAACTGAGGAGCTCAAATGGGTGACACAAAGTCATAGAAAACCAGAACAAAGCTATTTGGGTTTGTATGATGAAGAACAAGAGTAAATAAAATAAAATAAAATCAGGCAAATCATGAGGCCACTATTCTCAAACCTAAGGATACATCTTGTATGTCATCCACTCAAACCATCATTTAAGGTGTGTTAGCCTCAAAATACAACAAAATTGTACTGTGTTATGCTTAACATACAGTGGGCTACGTAGGTCCCAGGAAGAAGCCTTGGGAAGTTTGCCATTATGTCAAAAGAGTAATTTCCCTCAAGCTGAAAATTGTCTCTAATTCAAAAACTCAGCAAGCAGTTCTGCATGCTTATTATTCTTTTTAGCTGTTACTCTTGTGAGTTATTCCACTGAATTCAGTAGGACTACCTACAAACTACACTATCACCCTGGTTCAGGAAAACAATTGTCCTTTACTTTCAATGAGAATTTTCCCTGTATTGGGGAACTTTGACATTTCTTTTGAGTACTTTCATGAATGAGATAAACAGCATCTAACAATCCCCTCTTACATACAGATTTGTGCCTACTAAGTCAGCTGGTCCAGGGGCTGAAGCACAAAAGCCGGTTGATAAGGTTTTTTAAAGGACAACCAAACGTATTAACTCTCTTAAGCTTCTCAAATGCTGAAAGTACTAACAAAGCAACACAACTGACTAACTTGTAATATTTCTAGAATTTTACACACACAAAAGAAAAAAGTATATAGGAAAATTCTATAAATAAATTAGAAAACAGACTTCATAAGGGAACATTGATAGTAGTACCTGTACAGTCAAATCTAAGCCCCAAAAGGTCCCATTACAAAACAAGAAACTCAAAGTGAATAATTACTAGTGGACTCCATTGATATAAGAGCACCAGGAGTCCCAAGCAGCACAACAGTGAAAAACTGGATACAAATCCTACTCCCAAAACTCTCTGAGACAAGCCAAGTATGCAATTGAATCAGACCAGCAAAACTGAATGCTATTACAGTCACAATCTAAATAAAAATGAATTATGTCATTCTTTTACAGTATGCAAGTGAACTTGTGTCCTTGTTCTTTAAAGTAACTAGCACAGTTTATCTATTCTCTTTAATAATGCAATTTAATTTACCGAAGGTTCATATTAAAAATTTATCTGACTGCAGCAGTTAGATCACCTAGACATTTTGTCATAGTTAAACATTAGCTTTGGAGTACATCAGAAATTCCCTACTGTGAGTCCGAGAACTGTTTCATATAGAAATGCTCTGAGCTTCCAATTGACATTACATTTAAATGAGTCAGTAACTGTGCACTGAATAAAAATATCTGACAGTTATTAAAAGTGCAGTGACTTATTCAACAGCAACGTTCAAGAGAGAGACAAATGCAGTACAACACACAGCAGTAGGCACAAAGGACTGCCATTTTTGCTTTAGCTGTCAGTTATTCAACATATACTCCAGTAGCCATAATATTTTCACCTCTAAGAATAGTGTTAGACCCATTAAGACCATGTCAAGTACTCACACATGAATAGAAAAGCTGACAAAATAAAAATGAATCCAAAATGATCAATCTAAGCCATAGCAACGTCAAGGACCCAATGCAGGCAAGATATGATACAGGTAATGTCATTCCAAAATTTCACAAGAATTCAGCTAGCAGCATTCTGTCATAAAACTAAACTTCTCTCTCATGTCCCAGTCTGTTCAAACAGCTCATGTCATATGGTACCAGATAAGTGAGGCATGCTAGATACCGACTTGGAAGGAATGCATGCCAACCACCAGATCCAACTGGAGCAGATACAGTACCCTTGCTGTGAGGCAAAGTAGAAAAATTGAAGGGAATAGTGAAAAAGTCAGATAGCCACCTTCTGTTGATGCAAAATTATAACACATGCTCAACAAAGCTCTGAACTATGTGGTTTCAATGCCATGGAAATCTTCAGAAAGACCTACATCATGATAAAACCTTCCTGGGAGGACTTTTATCAGCTCATTCTTATAGAAAGACAAGAATTCCAAAGATTGACTCATCAAACACTAGAAGCAGCACCAGTGCTACAGCAAAGTCTCTTAAATTTTCACCCCCGAACCATAAGAAAGCTAGTCCCACGACCAAGCCGCAGACAGCTATTTAATATTCCACCAGTATAAAACAGGATTTCCTACCTCAGCTCTTCTGGCAGCCAGCGTTGTCAAAACCTGAAAATTACAGGAAAAATGCATTAGCATTGATTCAACAAACCAGGAGCGGGATTAATTTGCTTTTGAGGTAACTGACATCAAGTGGTTGTTATGGCTTGGGGGAAAGGAGCTGAAGAGAACGGTCTTTCACACTGAGGAGACTATACACCTCTTGCACATCAGTAGGCAAAACCAGGTCTAAATTAAGAGTACAGTAACATTAAGGAATATTATTGGGCAAAAATTCAGAAAACATACCAAAACAGACCAGGAAAATTATTTTTCTATTTTTACTAATTTTTAATCTGTTTCTGAACACAAATGATGAGTAGTGCAACTAATAAGATATTCTAACGCACCAAGACAATTACCAGGATACACTTTGAAAACCAGCCAGCTTAGTTTCATGGTGCTAGAAGCAAGAAGAAAGTTTGAAGAACACATGTAAAGTGTGACAAAGAAAGGTTTGCCAGCTTCTTCTCACTAGTGACATACTGTATAGGGTGTAGGTGTGTGTGTTTGGCAGCAAGGGAGCTGCAGGGAGCTTTGTATCTCTAGTTTTAGACACCAAACCGTAACTAAGTCAACTATGATCACAAACTTGCACGAAATCCAGTTCAGGCGATACAGATATAACTGCCATTTATGTTACTTATTAAGTAACTTAAACCCTTTAAATAGACACAGATATACATTAATATTATAGGTCAAATAACACACATCCAGCTAATAAGCTGTTATTAGACTATGAAGACCATTAAAGCATGTCTGTAAATCAAAAGTATTTGTTGGAAATTTATGTTACAATACTGTCACAACTTTACTAGGTTGAAAAACGCTTAATAAGACTGACACCTAGCTATAATTCTGTCTACATGGCAAGAGATCTTTCTTTACATTGGGGTTAATAATCACTTTTACAGGATATCACCAATTCTCCCTAGTTTTTAGGAGCAGGAGATGGAGTGACCAGCCATGACTCGGAGGGGAGGGGAAGGAGAGCGCAGGGTTTAATGACTGGAGCTCAGCCTGTACAGCAAAACAGACAATTTGTGTGCAGGAGCTGCTGTTCAATGGAAGACATCTGTGGATTCATCAAAAAATGGTTTAAAAGGAATTTAGGAATGGAAATGAACTCCTGTCACATCACAACAAGGTGTCTGCAATCACAAACAGTTATTTAATTTAACCTGATTCAAAAACAGATTCAGCCCCATTTGAAATGTGTAACTTTTGTCACTAATAGGATTTTTGAAGGCTGTTCGTGAATTTCCCTCACACAAGCCGAGCTTACCTTATTTAAATTTCATTTATTTACAGTCTATCACCTGGTTTTATGTTATTCTTCTTCATCGATATTCTTTAGCATTAGCAGTTACTTTTCCTTTCCAACATGAACCTTACGTGAAGTCATCACATCCATTCTCTGCTAGCATTCCATTAGGCTTAACACGTCCCTCTGCAAGTTCCCCTCACAAGACGGTCTTTCAACTACTAAACTCACTAGTTATGCTCTATTTACTACAATTTCATTACATCTTACTTGGAGTCAATGACTAAAAGCATATACTGTAGAGGAAACATCCAAAACCTAGCTTAACTTGAGTGGAGTTTCCTGAAGCTCTCCTAAGTCCTGCTCTAACCCATCTTTCAGAGGTGGCTATCTCCCTCGATCAACTACCTAAGTAATGTGGATGTAACTGAGTTCTAACCAAGGGCTCACTAATGCCATGCAATATAACTACTCTTCTAGTAATTCACCCGGTATGTCCAACGCCTCTATTTTTCATTTATACAGCCACATCTTCCTGGTGTTTTATAGCCATCCAGTAGTCAGCTGGACCACTGGAAACATTATGCCCATATTATGCCTACATCTTTCTTCTCCAAGTTATTGTCAGATAAATCCCTGTTCAGCAGTTGAATTCCAGTTAGTTCCTAGAAGCACGCTTTTTTTTTTTTTTTTTTTTTAGTTGGTATTACTAACATTAATTCACTTCTTGTGTTTCAATCTGCCAAACCATCCATCTCTTCCTTCCTTTAACATACCAGGCTCTTCTACATTAGCAATTCCCCCCCAGCTTTACATTTTTATGAAATTTCATTAACACATTCTTATGCCAAGCATGCTAATGAAAAATTGTCAAATGAAGTGACAAATACCTCAATAGAGCGACACTGCTAAAAGAAGCATTATGTTGAGCAGCGCAGTACGGCACTGCCAGCAGGTCACGGGGCAGTCACACCAGAGTGAGTTAGTGAAATACTTCACCAGCCCTGGCTACACAGCTGAGCAAACTGGGCTGTATCCAGGCTGGACACAGGGATGCGAACATAACCTGAGATATTTCTGAGAACTCTGTGAGTGGTCCTTATACCAGAGGGACTACGATCTTTAACAGCATACTCATGACTATATAAACAGAGACAGAGATGGAGTGTTTCTGTTTAAAGTGATGACATTCCTCAAGCTAATGTTTAATTAATAAATAGTAAAACACATTAATTTAACATTGTAGGTCAAACAACACTCGTGAAATTAATGAGCTGACTGTTGTTAGTCTGTGCAGACCTGACAATTTTCTGAAAGTTTTAACAGAGATTTTTATTTAAGTTTATGTACTTTAACGCTGTGAATTACCATTCTGTTTGTAGGACTGATTTCTTCCTCCCCCCTTCACCCCTACCTCCTCCCCCAGTTTCTGAAACTTATAATTTCTAGACCGGCAGCTGTATCTTCTGTCATGTTTGAGAAGTCAGTGAACGCAGACACCAGAGCAGTACAACGTGTATGACACAGAACAGCAGTTGGGAAGCCAAAAAGCGTCAGTGTGTCACAGTGAGATTGCTCAATTAAACCCCCTGAGAGGGCGCTGCCAGGTGTCAGGCTCCATGAGCAGAGCACCCACTGAGATCAGTAGCCGAGTCACCTGAGACACAAACCCAATTTATTCATTCCCATCCTGGGCAGTCCTGGGTAAGGAAGTACCTATAATTATGTCTTGATCATAACCTAATTGTTACAGAAGGCGGGGAGAGGGGACAAGCCAAGGGGAGGAGCAGCGAGCAGGAGGTGCAGTGTAGACAACATGCCTGTCACAACTCGTTGATCTTGCTTTGTAAGGCTGGTGGCTTTCTTTGTAGATCATCCTACCTGCAATAGCCTCTTGTTCTTACCAATGATTCACATTAAGTATGACATTCTTTTACTGTCTTTTGCTGTCCCCCTGATATTGTACGTACTAGTACATACTAGTTAAGAACACAGTGACTTCATCAAGAGAAATCACAGCTTTGGTAAGGGATTCCTGTCTTTCTCACAGTAATTCCTCTGTGACATAAAAACCCCGTGGTTTTATGTCACTTCCCCAGGGAAGCTGCAATTTATTTCTCTTGTACTAGCAGCTCTACATGATTGACAGAAAACATCCTTAAAAATGGCTTTTTTGCTACTCATGAAAGTTGCACTCAATTCAGAACTTCCCACATTCTACATGAGGAATCCCATGACTACTGACAAAAATGTAGATATGGTGATAACACTGCAAATAGAGTAAATGGTCTTTTAAAGTATGTTTACTGCTTTTTAGGCATTTAGAAAGGTCTTATCATGAGGTGCATGCACACATAGTTCCTACTCTCCAGAATTAAAAAGACAGTACTTGCCATTCTAAACCAGTATCCAAATAGTTGCCATTTGTTATGTAGCTCAAGGCAGCACCTTACCACAAAGAAAGTAACCTTGAATGAAGAAAGCTCCTGAAATGTGAAACTGGAAACCTCATTTAATGTCATTTTTTGTATTAAATATATGTGAAATTCCCTGTGTAAAAACTCAAAGATAAAAAAGCAGGAAAAAATTGAAAGGAACATATTATGAGCCAAGATTCTCATGTATCACTTCCCTGAAAGCCAGTAACCATTTCACTGAACTGTCTCACGTCATCAACACGTGAAGCTCTTTTTCTGTTACTTATTTTTCTAGAAAAGATATTTCCTTATTTTTTTCAATTTCTCACATCGATCTGAATCCTGTACAAACAAAAAACAAACAAAATAAAAATCTAAAGAAAAAAAAAAAACACAACCAAACAAAAAAACCACAAAGAAACCCCAAACAGTTTTCACCTCTAATATCTTTCCCCCTTCCTAAGTTCCTACAGAGTGAGAGAAGGGTTATATCGGTCCTAGTCCAGGAAACAAAATGCGTGGAAGCCCTTCACTGTATGCCCATCTTTAGCTCATCCTGTTTCAAACTCCCCTAAGGCATGCATACATGCTATGTCAAAAAAACACTCACTGAAGGAGCTGCAGCCAAAGGTCCTTCAGTTCAGTGAACATCTTTTCTGTGCTTAGCTGTGAACATCACCTATTTCCAAAGCAGGATTAAAAAAAACCAAAAATGCTGCAAATAAACATTTATAATAAGCTTAAGAAATCCATCTCCTGTACTTTGGGCTTTAGAAATTCTTTTGGAATATTAGGCAAAGAGGATTTTGAGAATGAAGGAAATATATAAAGCTAGGGGAAAAAAATCAAAAAGATTGGAATTGTCAATGACAAGATGGAACTGGTTTTATTTCTTTTTCTTCCACCATTGATGTTAATAAAGTGACCTGAGAGCCATTTCCTTCAACAGGCAGATATTTGAGAAAGTGATTTTATTACAATACAGCTTTTGATGTATGTAAGCCACCTCTCATGTTGTTGCAGGATGGTTAGAAGGCAAACACGACTATCATTCATGTCATACAGTGTGAGTGAACCTTTGTGCAGCAATGAGCGGCGCACACAGCTGGATGTGCAGGTCATGATTCATTCAAACTCCGCCACGAGAGCTGGGGAAGTGGAAGACAGTGAGTCAAGTTACATTTCTTTTTAGAGACAGTTTCATTTCTTAGATGTAAAATACATGGCCAGCAAACATTTCTGGAAGAGACCTTCACTCACTCTCACTGTTAACTGATACCTCCCCACTGCTTAAGTGGTCCTGAAACTACTGCAGTACACACACCTGCAACTAATAATTAATAACTAATTAAGGCTAGCATTGACAAGGAGATCAAGGGTAGAAATTTGAGAAGGTTTTGAGAATGGCTTGGCATTTATCTAAAGAAATGTGAAACACTGCCTTCTCTCACTGAGCTTAGGCAGTTTTACAAATTACAATTTGATAATCACCACGCTGCAACCTTCTATTAATTTCTGAATTCACCTGCAGGTTGGGACAGATATAAGATTTATAGCCCATTGGTTTTTCCCCTTTTTCATTTACCTGGAGCAGTCCCTCGTCTGGCTCCTCAGGATTCAGAACATATTTCTGATTGTGATTCACAGCCCATGCCACAGAACAGAATTTGAGCTGTTGAAGCCATTCTGTGAGAGGTATGCGAAGAAGCCAGCCTTAAGCTGAGTATTCTCACTACCTCTGCACTCCGTTATGTGAACAATTACCTGCAATATCACTGGTTCACCATGGTAAACAATGACAGCAGAACAGGAAAAACAAGGAAAAAAAAACAAAACCGAAAATAAAACCCCCAAAAAACCCAATCCAACCAACCCACTTAGTAATATTCCAATGTAATGCCTGACACTCTTAGTGCTGATAAAATTTAAAAAAAAAGCAACTCCATACTGTAATACTTTGCCTCCTGAAGCACTATGCATATGAAATGTGAAATTCTAATGTATCTAGCCAAATTTAGTGAAGTAATCGTGATAAATAGAGCTATAAATCTGTTATTTTAACACATTTAAATATTTCCATCATAAGCATACAAAAATATGCATGCAAGAGATATCACCTTCTTGCTAAGTCAATTATGGTTCGTTAGTTTTTGTTCACCTCCTTGCTTTCTAAAAGCAATGCTGCAAAGCAAAGCAAAACTCACTTTTACATCCATGTTCCTTAGACTACCAAGAAGCCTTGGATGTCCAGTTATAAATCTAACCCTTAATGCTCCCAAAAGTGGCTGAGTATCAGGAAGGTGGAACTTGATCCAAATATGTTAATTCATGTAGGCTGTACTTTTTATTTGTGTTCTTAATGCTCAGATAAAGCTCTAAACATAAACTTTTTTCTTTTTTTAATTAAAGTCTTGGATTTTTTTCATTTTTAACTGGCTGTGAAGGCTTTAAGAGGTCTGTTTAAAGCAATTCCTCTCTTCACAACAGCAAGCAAGCTGGCCAAATTGAGACTTTCCAGAAATGAGAAATTTTGGTGTAGTCTCATATGGACTATTGCCTGGGCAATAGACAACTGTATTTTTAGAAGCTGAAGATTAATTTTGAAAAGTCACCTGTGGATTAAGGCAGCTAATGAAATACACGTGCACACACATATGCATACAGACAAGTGTGTAAACCTGAAACTCAGCTGGGGCTGATGGGCCAATGGCAAGTGAAGCTGCTCAGAGCAATTAAGGCTCATTAGTGCCCTCAAGTTTTGCACTTAGCTGGGATTGCTGCTGAAGTGAACTGCTCAGCACTGAAGCTGGTCAATTCACGACTTTATTGTCTTTCAGGCCACAGTCCCACAAACATTTTGTACTCTTGCAAAGTAGCTCTGCTGTGGCATGTAGCTATCCCATTCTCCTACTGCCCTTGGCCGTTTTTCCTAGGACTCTGTGCTCTCTTCTTATGCCCAAGTGAATATTCTGCTTGAATCAACAGTTGCATGGGTATACACCAAAGTGGGCAGACGACCCAAAGCTAGCCAAGTCCTCAGCCCCTGCAGAAGCTGTGTGGGTAAAACACTCTTCTTCAGCGCTTGCTCCTGAAAGCACCTCTGAGAAGTTCCTTGAATATACGGCAGGGCCAGCTCCCTGGGTCCTCCAAAGCGCTAACCGTAATATTCTATCTATGGCTGTCACACATGACTGCTCATTAAAAAAATCCAATATATTAAAGACATACATGGGTGGAATACGCTGAATGGAGAACAGGTGGAATCAAGACTCATATTTCATAGATATGTATCTTTAATTAAATTTTGCTCAGTTTACTTACTGCTATGGACAACAGCATTAGATTACTCCAAATTTATGGAAACTCAGAAGTATACAGGCAATGATTTTGGCAGCTGATGAAAAATATATCTGTCCTTAACTACTTCATAATAGTATTTGTGATGCTCAGTTAATATTGCCTGACTGTTTAAGATCTTTCAACTAAATTTGCTATATAAATCAGTATGATTTATATAATGTGGATAGTTATCATGGATAATTCACTTCATGTATGAAGTCGCAGTCATCGTGTCTTTTTTAAAAAAAATTCTGCTGGGTCATCTGAGCAAACTCTCCCAAATAAGTAAATAAATGGAAAACAAGCCCTCAAACATTTATTTTTACTAACACACGCAACGCTTTTCATGAAACATGCTCTATATTTGTGTGTTTGTTACAAAGCAGTTTGAAAATGACACGGTTTTCTCTTTGAAATTTCAACTCACTTTTACAAAGAAACCTGCACTGGACAGAACTTGCCAAACATTTTCTCTTTAATAATGTCAACAAATCCTATTACTCTTATAATGAGATAATGAAAGAAAATATCAGTCCATAATAAGCTGACCATAAAAATACCAGGTTTTTGTATGTAGTAAAAACGTACAGACTTCGTTAGCTTTCCTTTTAAAAGTAAATCTAAGCCTACTCTATCCATACCTTTAGCAAAATATGCCCATATACTGCTGCATTATAACCTACAATAATCTTTACAATTTCCAAAATTTAACCAAAACTAGGATTTCATACTTCTTAGATAGTAGAAGTTTATGAAAATCTAGAGCATAAATGCAATAAACGGTATCTGAAATTCAAGGGAAACAAAGCATTTTCAAGGAAACTGTTCAGCCACTACAACTTTTTCCATGGATTCTGGTAAAAATTGCATTAATGCTCTCTGCTTACTTTCTTAACTTAGGAAGAAGGAGATTAACTAGAAAATAAATAAAAGCACAAAGATCTCTGGTGATTTTTTTCACATGTCAATAATTGTGTAAGGCTCTAGAGTACTGACAGGCCAGAGGACAGCACAAAAAGCCAGTGCTGAAACAATTCCCTTGCCGCCCCTGCCTCACAACAGCCCAGCAGCGCGATTAGTGCTGTTCATTTCACCTAGGAGCAATAAACTCAAATTCTTTGGAATGTCCACATTATGCCAGAATAATATAAAAATAGATGATGAAGCAAAAATGAGATAGATTTAGCTCCAGTGTCCTGCAGTAGCTGCCATAATTGCACAGCCAGCTCATTATATAAAGTCAGTCCCTTGAGCCTACCATGTCCCAGTTAAGCGACAGTAATAGAAAGCAGCTGTATGAGGACATTAGGTCAGCAGAATCATTAGCCCCTAAAATTGCATCACCATCACTCCTCTGGCAGCGAAGCTTTCACACACCATCAGGCTCCTAAACAGGAGGTCAAACATCACAATGAACTCAACGCAATAACTCCATTAACAATGAACTGTGGCTCGGGGCTCCAAGGAAGTCCACATCTCTGGAAACTTTCAGGAGTTTAATGAATTTCGGTCGCCTCCCTATGTCCTCACTCCTCTGCTCCTGAGGTCACTCTGGAAAGCTGCTGAAGCTGACCAGAAAAATGCCAGTGCCGAGGTACCACCCTGTTAGCTTTTGTTTCCTTGAGGTTTGTATTCTAACAAACAAGGATCACCTCCGCTGGCAAAACGCAAGTGGTGTAAGGGTGCCATAGCAGTGACCAATTCCAAACATCACCACCCTGCAGCCCAGGAGAAGGGGATGCTACAAGTAGCCGCCTCATGCGAGGAGGAGCTCTCCACGGGTGGCCTAGGGGTTGGGCAGTGCCAGCAGTCCCACCAAGTAGCTCAAGCCACACAAGCCACCCATGGGGCATCACGAGCCCGCCTGGTATGAGGCTGCCCCAGGCCCCCTCCAAAGTAAACTCTTTTATCAATACAATACCCTTACTGAGGACAGCAGCCCAGACCATTAGGAGCTAACAGTTTTAAGTGGATTGTTTGAAAGATGTCTGTCACTTTGAGGGATGCTAAAGGGAAGCAGCACAAGGTGCTTGGGCCAGACCCTCAGGTGACAGACTGCGCTGTAACTGGTTTTCACTATTGCAGAACCAGCCCAGTACATGCAGAAATGTCCGTATTCTAGGGGGACACATTGCCTCCTACATAATATATACAGTTGTGCTTCGAGGCTGTGAGGCACAGAAATGAAGACAAAGTTCTTTTTCAATGCTCACATGTATTCTGATTAAAAAGGAAGCCTGTGAAGTCAACCAAGGTTTTCTAAAGTCTGGATGCTCATTTCCACTTTTTACAGGGGTGAGTCCAAGTGTCCCCAGTGAGCCAAACAATGCTGCATCACATCGGTAATGCAAGGGCCCTGCCTTGATGGTCACGATGAGCTTCAGTCAGAAAAGCAACAACCCTTCTATCAATGTCAAAGACTAAATAAGTTTGACTATATGCTGATGTTCTTCAAATTGTTTCTACTAGCAATAGTTCTGGATGGTTTGTTTGGGGAAATTAATGATGATACACCAAGGTCGTTGTACCTCTGCTGTAGTGAACAGATGTTAACATATTAGTGCCACCTTCCCATGCTGCACTAAGCTAGAGCTAATCCTGGTTGTCTTTGTATGAGGTGATGCAGAACCAGCCAAATGAAAAAGCCCAGTCTAATAAATCCAGCCTAAAATGCAAACATTTAAAGAAAAGAGCTACTGCACTTTCAAAAGCCATTACTCTGTATCATCCTCATCAAAACATGCCACTTTTTTTTTTTTAAAGCAACCCAAAGCTAGCAGAACAATAAGAAACCAAATGGTTTTTTCCTCTCAGCAGTATAGACCATTTGCAATGCCATTTCTAAGCTGCCTATTTATTCCTGACATTCACAGCTTGAGAAAATCTCCAGTTCATGTTGCTCTGTTACTCCAAAGCAGAAATAATCAAGTATTTTTCCTTCTTTCTGCTGGGAGGACTCCGAGTTGGATGTGGATATCCATAACTCTGTTAAACTGGTATGAGATTATTGTGGTAAACTGCATAGTTTACTTCATACATAAATACTTCCACAGAATACAGTTAGTAGAGAAGGCAGTAGCTTGCTGACTGGGAGGGAGGAGGACTGGCGTAGACTGATGTATAAAGGTAAAATATAAGATATTTTGACCCATAAATCCCCATTGTTTGGGTCTTTAAAACAAATGTCTTGCTTCCTCTCTACACCTCATGCCATACCACATCACCCCCAGACTGCTGAGGTCCCTGACCTAAGCTTCCCATTGCAGCTTACAGAGTGAGCTGTTGGCAGGATATCCTTAGCAAGGCAACTTTTCTGATCGAGTCCGCGGGAGCCTGGGCTTGGCGGTGTTTGGAATATGCTACGAAAGACAACTTCTCTCCCCAGGCTGTTCTGGAGAAGAGGACTGGTGTTCATTTATGCAGAGAACTCACCTAGTGTGCTTGATTCAGGCTCTTTCTAGAGGGCAATGGAATTTTATAACTGACATTATGGACTTCCGTGGTAAAAATGCATGGCCTAAAGCAAAGACATGAATGCTAAACTGAAACAAACTGTTAATAAACTCATAGCAACAAGACGTTTGCAAGTGCATTACAAAAAGGGCATGATGAAAGTATTAAGGTGTTTCACCAGGATAAACCAAACCAATACACAGGCCCTTTACTATGCGGCAAAGTTCAAGGGTTTTGGTCAGTATCGGTTAAGTCTTAATTACTTAAAATACTTCCTTTTAACTATTTTTATTATTTTTGGAGGATATTACAAGAAAATTACTTACATAAAAGGCCTTAGTGACCTAAGAGTTAGCTACAGAGAACATAAGTGCCATGTGTCAGAAAATTCAGAATTTTGTGTCATATTTTTAAATATTTAACTTCTGACAAAAAGGCGATTCCTGTAGCTGGGAAACGGAAAGCAATTCTACCATCGTCTTGGCCCCAGACAGGGGACTTAACATCAGCACATCTTGAAAGTCCACTTACACTGTGACAGGGCTGTAAAAAGCTATTACCATAAGCATTTCTGAAGGGAAATTCTCATCTTTCTAAGCTACAGTTGTTTATTCAATACGGATAGGCATACAAAATAGAAGAGCTATATTACTCAGTGTCTTCAACCTATATGTAAAGCTATTTAAAATCCTTTACTCTTGATTTCTCGTCATTACTAGGTTTATACCTGTCTCTTGACTGCATGTTTAACAGTGGCAAGCTTTCTTTTCTGTGAACTATGATAGTCAATAGATTTGAAGTTCCACCCATAAATGCTCCCTCAGCACAGTTATACTATCAGAGGTGGTATATGAGTTAACTTCATAGCTTCCTCTGTCACCTCTGACCATCATCCAGAGCTCACTGGCACAACAGCTATTAGAATTCTCAAAAAAAAAAAAAAAAAAGAATATTAAAAGAGTCTTAATCCTTGGAGTGAAAAAAATCACAGCAAGAGATACTTAGAATTTCTTAGGGCAGCAAGAAGATAGCACAATGATTTATGTAAAATACTTTAAATATGGGCACTACTGAGAGTCTTCATTAAGAAGCAGAAACTGTCAATAAGCAACACCTATTCTCTTCATGAGATGATCCTCTGACTTCAAAGATATGATTAAAAAGCAGGATATATAATATTCTGTGTATTTCAGAATTTAAATCTAAACAATGTAATAATAAAGTCCCGTAACAAGTGGTGTCCCTCAAGGGTCCTGCAGAAACAAATCCATCTTTTGGAATCTTCCCTGTGTATAAAACAAAACAAAACAAACGAAACCAACAAAAAACCCCCATCCAGCTTTTCTTCAAGCTGTCTGCTCCAGGATTTATGCACAGGGAATGATTTAAAAAAAAAAGTAAGTGGTCCATGTGAAAGCTTTTCTGTTACAGTGCACCTTCTCTTAAACACCTTTGATCAAACCTCCAAAACTTTACAGGGGCTCTAATACCAAAATCAGGCCCTGTTGAAATGTCCATGCAGATTAGAAAAGCAGTATTCAACTGCCTCCAGTTCTGTTTTATCCAGAGAAAATGAAGGACCATGGAATAACATCTTCCAACAATATTTTTTTCATTTTGACAAAAAGGAAAAGTGAGGTTTCTCAAGAATTACCAGTACCAAAGGTGACCTCCCTACATCTCAGTTGCCATTTCAGTTTTTCTCAAAGTACTTATACTACTTTACACCCCAAATTCTAGCAGACAAATGAAGACATTTCACTTCCTTAAGCCCACTCTGCTTGACCTGTGTGCTGATCTCAATCCAGGTATGACTCTTTCAAAGCAGATGAAAGCTTGCCTGCCTGTGAACTTTGAATCAAGCCCTTATATCTGGTTTAGACCAAGGGAATATTACAGGGCTCCATCAGTTCAAGATAACTCAGAAAAAACAAACAGATTCTGTAGAGAGAAGTAACATCAATATAAAACAGATGTAAATTCAGCTTCACTTAAAGGAAACTTTAGTGGTAAGTTATCACTTTAAAATAAAAATGAAACAAAAACATCACTGAAGCAACAAAGTGCACCAACTATGCCCAGCCTAGATCCAGGACCACACAGGAGTACACAAGTACACACTGATGTGGAAAGCACTGTGTGCTTCAGCCCTTGGAAGCTACATTGCACGTAACATGTGTGTACACACTGGCAGCTCAGGTTTTTTGCTCTGATATTTTTTTAATTAGAAAGGAGGTGACTGGTTTAAATGATGGCCAAGCTATTAGGTGATGTTTCAGGAGTAAACAAAAAATTAAACCAAAACCCGTATCACAGCAAACAAGGCTGAGGTCACCGATAAAGGAAGCAGTTTATAAAATGGTGGTAACCACAGGCACCACAGGCAAACTCTACCTTTAGCTGTTACTAAGAAACCAACTGTACAAGAGTTCTTTTTTTCACTTTTGGTTTTCTGAATAATCACCATCATTATTCCACAGTCTAATAAAATGAGGTTGTCACTTGTGATCTGATTTCACTGCCTCTAGGCTGTTTGTCACCCCTGCCACGCTGCGGGTGCCCATTTCTGCTGACTCCCTCTGGCACCCCTACCCCCCTGGCCAGGCACAGCTAAGGGGGGGTCCCTCGCTAAAAGGGGGGTGGCACAGGGGGAGAGCAGCTGTTGGGGCTGCCTGGCTGCTCTTTCTCCAAAAGGCAAAGTGTTACCGGCTAGAGGTGAACTCCAGCTCAGAGGTTAATCTGAACCCCATTTCCCTGGCTGAGGGAAGTTCAGAGAACCTAGCAGAGCTGGAAAGCCACAGAGCGATCAGCTGCTCTCCAGGCTTGGGTCTGGGGGAGGCGCGAAGGGCAGGGGGTGGCATGTGGAAACCTACAGCCTGAAACGTTACCCCGAGATTTCCGTGTGCGTGTATTTGTATTACTGAAAGCCTTAACGCTGCGCTTGTTTGAAAAGGGCTTGTCTCTATATAACAATGTTCCCATCAGTCCATATTGTTAATTTTTTATTTCTCAATCAAGAATTCATGGAGGTTAGTGTGACATTGCTGCAAAGATCCTCACAGCCTAGCAATGTAAATAATGGATACAACTCCAGAAATACCAACCAGCCTCTTGCGATTTTGGGAAACTTAAATCATGGCTGCCTGAATTTACCTACTAGTAAACAAACAGGCTTCTCGCTGCACTGCAGTAAATCCATCATCTTTCAAGAAAATTAAATCCGTCACTGAAACTGCTGTAGTTTTGATAAGTGCATGCAGATATTTAACTGTGACAGAGCTCCCAAAGGTGCACTGAATCCAACTATTTTTTTCTCTTTAAAAAACAAATTTAAAAATGCTAAGAAATTTTCAGAAGCTCTGGTGAAGTTTAACACAAAGTTAATACATTTCATAACACTTCTCAGTAAACTACATATTATTCCTTTACATTTCCCCTAATTTCTGTTATTTATGTAAAAAATCTATAATAAACAGCTATTATACTATAGCTATTATAATGAACAGGAACAATTTGTTCCTCCCGTTCTCCATTTTTTTAACCTCAGTGATTCTAGCCTCTCTCATTTTCTGTGGTGCTGGGAAGTATTTTTACAGTATTACCAATACAACATATTTGCTAGATTTCCACTAATTAATTTTCTATAAATCTTTCAGCATGAAAAAACACACTCCTGCATGAAAAATGAATTATATTTTCTCCATTTTCTTACAAATTTATATTCTGAGCTCATCTGTGCCACATACTCTTTATGGATAATGAGGAAGGCATCTTCACTTATCTGTCACTGTGGAAGTGAAATGTTTACAGTGTGCGCTTTGGAGATTCTGGCAGCTTAGATTCTAAGAATATTCCTTATTCACAACAATAAGCATTGCCCTAAATTTCTCTTACACAAGAACAGAAAAGGAGTGATTTGAAGAATCCTTGAACTTTGTTTACCCCTGGTAATGCTGTTTTAAGAAATGTTAGTTTAGATACATCACGCTGATGATATGTATCATGAGATGTGACAAAGACTATTAGCCACCTCAACGTCTCACAGAACTTCCTGGGTAACTTCAAATACCTCTTAATTAATGGAGGGATATATATATATTCATTATGAAGCTTACAAACACAATACCTATCATATAACTTTTGATTGTATTCTTCCACCATATTTATTCTGTAACATTTTGTACATTATTGACATAGAAAGAAACCTCAGGCATGAATCTCCTGCCAGTTTTGAGTAGATGACTTCACTAATTCATGAAAAATAGTTCTCTTTATTTCTCTTGAATTACCTCTCTGAAGTCATTCTTTAGCAAAGTACATAAGAATATACCTGTTGTAAAGATTATTCTAAGATTTCATTATGTACACACATCCAGTCACAGGTTTACAATGACATGCCTGTGGGCTTTATTGAACCAGGTCCTGGGAAAAAGAAAAAAAAATATCTTTTATCCTGCATTCTTAGAAAACCTCATATAGTTTGAATAAATCTTTGAAATGTGACCAAAAGAAACTCACACAAGATCGTCTTTCATTGAAGTCATAATGTATGATTCATGTAGACACAGTTCGAAGGTTATTGCTGTCAAGTTTTGAACTTGTGCTATAAAAGACATAAAAAAGTGACAGATTCTTCTCAGCAGAAAGGAGAAAAGTGCCTACGTACAACCTTCTGCAAATCTTTCCTTCCTAAGCTTAGCTCTTCAATTAACCTGAGCATACTCGAACCTACTGGGATTGTTTTCTGTAATCAATCAAATTTCTAAGTGTAATTATTAACATAGTCTTTAATTAAGTGTATTAGATAATTTGGACACATTGGAAAAAAGGTAGTTAGTGAATGTTGACAATTCGAGTATTTCTAATGCCTTTTTGATTTCTGATTTAGAAAAATCTGGCTTATTTCTCAAAAGTCCTCCCTATAGTTACTATTTCTAAATGAATTTTAAAAATATATTTAGAACTACATTTCTAGTATATTGTTACTCTAAAACAACCACTGGAAGTAATCACATTTTGTAGAACGTGGCAACTTTAGCCATTGTAGGTATGCCAGTAAAGTGACCTTTTTGACATTTCAATAGTTTTATTGCTTATATTATTTCCCCTAGAAAACTGTATCAGGAAAAAGATACTTCTGTTGCATAATATGCTGGTACAGTGGGTGGAATACCAAACCTAAGCCTTCTCAGACCTATATCAAAATCCCAATCTAAGGCAAAGTTGTTATCAGACAAGTAGCAATACCAATCAACCTGTGAATCAGTAACATCTTTAGCATTTTCTCCATCATCATAGTAAGTGAAATAATGTAAAACTATCTCTTGCCAATGATATAGCCAAACAGCCTTTTTGAATTTCATATTAACTTGTTGTCAGAAGTGAATCTCAGGTATCAGAACTGGTAATTCTGCATACAGAACCTGAATTCCAGAAAGTACTTTCAGAGTAACACTGTCACAGGACCAGAGAATGAAGTTTCTCTTCATTCTGTGACAATCTCTAAACTTCTGAAGGTTAAATAGAATGCAGCTAATCAGCAGCAAAGGAAAAAACCCAAGGTTTTTGTGTGAACAAAAGGAAATGTTACACAGTATTTATTTTTGTAAACCTAGTGTTCCTCTGCCTGTTGTGGAAGATAATTTAAAGTAATTATAGCAACAGTCAGGAGACAAATTATTATAATTCATTTTCATACAATAGCATTAGATTTTCAGAAGAACTGTTAAGGACTCAGATATGACAAAATCAAAGCAAGAAGAAACTAGCAGGAGATCAAGTAAAGCTAAAAAGGTTATATATCATTATTATCTCTGTCCTACTTTTTAGTCTATTTGCAAATAATAGAGATGCAAATATGCTGAATCGAATGCAAAGAAACCAAGTGATCCATTTTCTACTCACAAAAGTCTACAATCAAAAAAAAAGTGTATGTTCCAAGTTATAAAAAAAAAAAAAAAAAGATCACCAATAGAACACCCTAAAGAAATTTACAACAAAAATTGGGCTTTAATTTATATTAAGCAACATGAGAGAAAATTAATGACCACTCTCAACCCTCACACACACCCTCAGCAACTTATAGAAGGAGAAGTGAGACAGTCTCATGACTGACAATTATAGAAAATATACATAGAAAAACATAGGCTACATAACTTCTATAAGAAACTGATTCAATCTAAATTCTGCCTGCATTTAGAGTGTGATACAAATTTCATTCTTTTATTAAAAAAAAATAAAAAATTACATCCCTCCCTACCTGGGAGAAGATTTGAAATATTTCCTAGAAAGTATGATACAATTAAATTATTTTTTACTGTTGTGTATGCTCCAGAAAGCCTATAGTCAGACAAACACTTCGTGTTTTACTCCACAGTTGTTTTTCTGTGCAAAGAGAGTTCAAAATAATTAAAACATTATCTTTGATTTCCCCATTGTAAAGGATGCTAGGGCAGTCTGACTAGTAGAAAACATGTATTATTGATTTTTCTGGTATTCTTACTTGTGAAGAGGCATATTCAATTTCTTCTTTCAACGAGGGTATCATTGATAGCTATTATCTTGTTGTCAGAAAGGGAGGTAAGTGTGTCTTCACTGTATTATTCCCCTGTACTCACACTTAACATATTACTTGCTATTGTGGAAAGCTTATAAAGAAGGCTCATAAAATAGGAATGAGAAAACCAGAAAACTTTCATCATTACCAGCATAATTATGTCTATCCAAATGATGCTAACAGATATAATTCCAAATGCTCATGGTAATAAAGATGTTAATTTGGAAGAATGAGGTGACATAAAAAGAAACAATCTTAAGGCTGATGATCAGAAAACTTCCTTATTGTAATTGTGACAAATATTGTGGGTATAGGCTGACCAAATCCATCAATTACATATTAATTTGTCTTGAAAAAGCCTGCTTAAATCCAACCCCTAACTCTTTTACCATCATCTTATTCAAAACTATCAAATGTTCCAAGTCCCACCTTGCCCCACCCCCAAAAAGACTCAACTGCCTTCATCATATGTGTGTTATTTCTTTTCCCTTTTTTAATCCAGCTTATTTCACATAACTAGTTCAGAGAATAATCAGGTAAAAGGTCATCTGAGGGTAACTGAAGAGCAAGAGGAGACCCAGCTGTTGGGTGAGCTGGAGGCAGAAAGTATTTAAACCACATGGGCCACCATTAGAATCAGTCCTGAAACCATAACCACCTCATAGCATCGTTAAGTAATTCTGTACTGGAAAAAACATGCTTAGATGATGAGGGAAATCAGCTATAGCAATTCAGCAAAGTTACACACTCCCTTGAATAACTTGGAGAACTGAAGAATTAAACAAAATGCTTTTTTTCTGCCATCAGCCTTGTACTAGCTTTCCTCTTAATGCTGTCAAATTATCTTCTTTTCGTCTGTGGAGTTCATAGCATTTTCAACACTTGCACTTGCATATCAATGAGTTGTCACACAGCTATTATAATTACTTTGCAGAGGTGGTTGTGTTATCTACATGCTTTCTGTTTCTCTCCATTAATTTCTCCTGACTTTGCAAGGAGAGGCTGCCCAGAACTAAATACAAAAGTGCAAGTGCAGTAGCAGCAAACCTGAAAACAGGGAGATTATGCAAACCCTTTTTACACTGTTTTTTTTAAAAAAACAGAATCTATCCATTTGCCCCCCTCGTGTATTCTGCAGTTTACTATTGTCTGCATGTCCTCTGAAGCATGTCTGCAGCCCTTTGCTCTGGTGTCCTGATAGACAGTCCCCTGACACAGTCTCCTGGCCTTAGACTTCCCAGAGTTAGCAGCCCAGAGTATTTAAGTTAACCAGAGCACGCAGTCTGAAAACTGTAGTTCAGCAATGCCTTTATCTTAAGAGTTAGCAGTACCTATTGGTCGGACAGACAGCTGAAGTTGGTAACAACTTCAGTAGTCCAATTTCAGTTGTCTTCCATGCTTGTCAGAGATGTCATTTGGGGAAATTCATTCTTTTCATGCATTTGCTTTCCACAAACTGGCTAGAAAATAAGGAAATTATATGCTTTAAGAGTTGCTGGTGGCTTGTCACGATGCTTTGGTCAGGGTTGCCTTTGTTAGTCTTGTTCTGATTTTTCAATTATCTATCTATAACTTAGTGGTGAACCCAGAAAGAAATTTTGGGGCATCAATATGGAAAATTAGCTCCACCATCCCTGTCATACACTCTGTGTCATTAGTCTTCACAAGTAATTAGGAACAACACTCAGTATAGCACATGTGGATTCATAAATCAGAAAAAAAAAGAGAAAGAAAAATATAGCACCCAAATATATAGGTATGTTATCACTCTTGGATGAAACAGCTGCATATAAAGGTCACTTTCAACCAGAAGTGAATAACAATCAGTTTTGGAGAACCACTGCAGGTGAAGGGAAAAGAAACGAACTATTTGATTTGGGGGGAATGTGGTTAGACAAAGAGTGTTTCAAACCATAATCAAAAATTAATTAGAAAAAGGAACAAGCCAAAGGACAAACATCTGTGGTAGAAGGATGTGAAGAGACAAACAAATCCTGTGCGTGGCAGTTAATTTCAGTTAATTTAAGACCAGAATCCTGCTGAGCTACATTTGGAGTAGCCTGTAAACACTTGGGGAAACAAGGAAACTTACACTGATTTCAGTGTGAACGGTGGCAGCATCTACAACCCAAAGTATGGAAAACCAAAGAAAACACGCTGAAAACATCAGATTCCAACAAAACCACCCAAACTGGGGATAACAGATAACAGTAAAGGGAAACTACAGCAATGAACACACCAAGAGCTGTCCAGCAGGCATGAGGCAAGGAGACAGAGAAACAAATACACACTACTCAGGCATTTTGGTTTCCAAAGTACCGCAGATGAGGGAGAGAACACCCAGCTGACATACTCTAGCAGGACAGATTACACTTGCAAGCCAGATGCCATTGGGGTCTACATACTTCCTAACTGAGAAAGACTGTAGTTTGTTACCACAGAGGTGACACAACATGGAGCTAAAAAGGGAAATGCAGTGATGGCTAGAGAGGAGTGACGTTAATTCTGCACTCTTGCTGGGGGTTACGTCCTCATCTTCTACCCCACAGGACATTCCTGCAGCTTCCCAGTGCCCAAAGGGAACATGTCTACCGTACCTAAAGAGAGTACAGCGTGACCAGAAAGTGCAGAGAAGTGAGAGGGGGACGTTAAGGGACTGCAGCTGTGCACTGCAAAAAGCACCCAGACCTAGGAAATGCTTCCAGTGACTTCCATTTCCTTTCCCTCCCATTCATGAGTGAGGTCTAGTAGAACAGTTGGGAAGTATAAAATTGACTGTGGGGAAAGAGGGATAAAAGGATTCATAGAGTCCACATTCTCCTAACATGCTTATCGCCCTGTTTTGTTTACATTTTGCTTAGAAACAAGGCAAGATGCTCACCTATATGGACCATAGCCTATGGATACACTGTGTCCAGGTACACTATTGCAAACAGTAACCAATGCAAAACAGTGCTGCAATTTCAGCTGTTGATTTACCATGTTTCCGTCACTTCACGAAGGTGATGAAATAATTCTTAATGCATATTGTATTCAATAAACATTGTAGAGAAAAGCAGCAGCAAAATCTAGAGAAACATTGCAATCTTCCTAATTGAGTTAGTTACTGCAACAAATCTCTCAACATGTTCTGCGATTAATTCTTCAGCTGAGTTGAAGTTTGTTTGTGAGCAGTCTGTGTTAAATCCACAAATCAATTATATGACTCTGCCTTGCCATAAAGTAAGTGTTATTATTAGGCCTCTATGGATAATCAAAGTTAAAATTCGCTTTCTGTAAATATTCTGAAATATTTGCTGAAAACCGGCTGCCAGCATTCTCACTGAATACCAGTAAATGCATCTGCTAGAGTATTTGTGAAAAGCAAACACAAAGCAGGTGCAAATGAACTCTGATCAAATTTGTTCAAAACTTCAAGCAAATACTAATGTTAGATGATGGGCAGAAACATATTTTCCATATTTGGCTAACTGTAATTGCAATTTCTCTTGTCCAACCAGGAGAATTAAGCAAAAGACAAAAAGAAAATCTGGCAGAGGCTGTAGCAAAGTATCTATTGTTAAAGAATTGTGTTCTAGTGGCAATGTAAATAGAATTAATAGTGTAATGTTACTACGATGCCAAAGCTCCACATAAAGAAATCTAGATCAAGTTTTTATTATAAAAACTTAGTAAGCAAAAATAATTAATTACAAATAAAATTATGTTAATAACAGGATTCAACCATAATTTATGTACTAAACTACTAAACTAGTAATTGAACACCAGCTCTTAGGACATGAATTTGTTTTGAGCAGAAACAAAACAGGGTTCTGGGTGAAGTAGTTAACGTCATGGTCTGGATTTTCAGCACCATGCAGCAGCAGTTAAACTGCTTATCATCTATTCCAAAATTTTCCAGGGATTTCATAGCATGTGTAAAAATATACATAGCTTTAGGTTAAAGTTAGCTTTCATGTCAACTGCATTCCCTTTTGACAAATATGTGGCTATTTGCTAACATCATCACTAAACCTGGAATTAATTAGGTTAAACAAAGAAATAAAAGCCAGAGACTACAACTGATCAAGAATGTTTGGTTTGGAGCTAGCAGGGAGAAGATGAAGAAGAAAAGCCGCTGTGTATTTAATAAAGTGGCTACTTTACCTTGGAATGCTTCCAGAATGATAAGCAACGTTATTTAAGGAACGTAGCTCCTGATTGCCAGCTTATGCAAATGACAAAAGAAGCAGAAAAAGTAGGAGTAGAATAGTGAAAATTATTCCCAAAGCAGATGGGTACCTGTTCTTGAGAAGAATATTTACAAAGAATAAAACACTTTTCTCCATGAAAAAATTACCAGTGTCTTTCTTATGAATCCTATGTATTTTATTTTATTTTATCAATAAATGATTTGATCTAAACTTTGTAAAGGTTGATTAAATATTCTCCAGTACTCAAATATCTTTTACTGACCTGGGACCTGATCTTTGACTATCATATTTGACTGCAAATACATTTCAATCAGACTTTCAGCCAAATTCTTAACAATCCAATAGCTATTTCCAAGGAACTCACAGATGTGCAGAGAGGAACTGAATTGTCAGAGGCAACAGCATCTTCATTGGGTTCTGTGACCAGGATGAGCCTTTAAGGCACATTGGTTGACCCAAGCACACCACCCCCACCTCACAGGGGCAACAGGCACTGGGACAGAAAGTTACTTGACAGATTGGGAAAAAAAAAAAAAAAAAAAAAAAAGCTAGGTAGTTAAAATCAATTAAAAGCTTTCACATGAAGTTAATAGAATTAGTAGTGTTCTCGCAGGATTTTGTAACGGGCATTACAAGAGCTTCAAGTCGGGTCAGTATATACCTCTTTTTTGTTACAGATCACCCTGTTTGGGGGGAAAGAAAGAGGCAGGGATGTCCTTGCTGGACACAGTGAATATCTTCCCTCTGTATTTAACATATACTGCTATCAGCTTAATAAGATGAAAAACATGGAAAAAATCTGCTGGTGCTGCCAAATTTTCAGATTAATTTACTTCTTTCTTTAGTGAATTGGTGGATTTTACTCAATGGTGACGTTCAGAAAACATCTACTGAACTTTTGCAATCCATTTTATTTTTCTTTTAGCCAGCAGTTAAAGCTTAAGGGATTTTGAAAGCAGAGTACCAAAATTTAGCTAGACCTTCCTTATTAAAAGAAGGAAAATCTCCAATAATTAGCTCTTCCCCTAAATGCTTTTTGGCTCTAATTACAAACAGAGTGCTATGCTAATATACCTTGTGTTGCAAATGTCTCACAATTCCTGCTAATCAAATTAAACTGAATCCTCAGCAAATAAACTCTCAATGCAGTTAATGGAAAACAAGGAACAACACTTTGTCTGAGAATGGGTCATTACCACAAGTTCCTAATTACAAGTACCTTACTGTGCTTTACATTATGGATTCTTATATAGGCTCTTAAGAATTAAAGTGGTAGCAAGATCAAAAATTTGATGTGTCCTTGAATATTTTTATATGTACATTGAATACGTATACAGAAAAGTGACAAAGAGAAAAAAAGCAAACCTGCAAAATACAAAGACTTCACTTAAACACCTTTTGAAATATAATAATAATTTATGCAGTTTATGAGACTGCAGAGAAAGACTGATTTTGACTCAGGACACATTCTGAAACCAATTTTAATTTACCTTCTCCTCTACCCTCTTGATAGAGAATGTTTCACACCTACCAGTTAATGAAGGATTATTACTTTCCTCTAGAGTAAGTTGCAAATACAACCAAGGTTAAAGCAAAGGACATTCATTCTGTATTAGTTTATATGATGCCATCAAACGTGAACACAGGTGATTGATGACTTATTGCTATTACTGCACCAAGCATTTATCAATACTACACTATGAATTATTTTCTGTATCAGTTCTCTTATTGTCATGTGATGGCATATTTTATCGAATTTACTTAACTAAAAAAAATGCATAGAGAAAAGCACTGGAAACATCAGAAGGCATAATAAATCACAGTAACCAAATTACAAAATACAGGATCTGGTATTACTTGCCAGTCAGAGCTCTACTGTTCATAACAGTTGTGTTTCTTTCTTTGAGATTTTAGAAACAATCTGCAAGGACGAGTATTGCAGCCAACGCAGCCGGTACCGCAGGGTTCTTCCGCAAGCCAAAGTATTGGACTCCACCTTAACCAAGTCCTACAGAACTGAGCAGTTAAAAAGCTATTATGGCTAAAAAAAGACTCTTTCACCAAATAATTTGTTTTCCATTTTCCTGGAAGTATTTTGCATATATTTATTTTCCAGAAGAATTATTACCCCAAACTTTCAAAGTTTCAATAAGATAAATATTCTTATCTAACTAGCTACCAGCTAACTCTGGATATGAAGAATTTATATTAAATTGTATCTGGTGCAATTGTAAAGCCTTGCAATTCTGCATTTCTAAAATTGCTGAATGTTGTTAAGATTCATTATTATTGATACAACATGTGTCTGCCTTCCCATCTCCCCCTGACACCACAGATTTTGTAAAAGCTAAGTTCTTATTTCTTTAGCTTTGTATTTGTCCTCTCCCTGAAGTGCATGGAAGCACAGAGTGGGAATTAAGACTACCTGAAAGAAAATTAGATCCTATTTGGCAATCTATGGCACTGTGGAGAAGGCAGGCTCTGGAAAGTCCTACCTCTAACATTGATCCTGTCCTGGGCCTCATGAAACAAAAATTATCTGTGTGAGTTGACAAACAGCAGTTCTTTCTCCACCTCCCCCACCCACTTTTGCTCACTTTTACAATAAAAAGGTAGAAGCAAGCATTATAACTAGGAATGGAAAGGGTTTTTGCTAGGGAGTATTACAGATGAACATTTACAGTTCGGTCAGCTTGAGAAATATTTACTTGAAGCTGCTATGCAAAGAAAACAGGAATTGGGAAGGACATCTCATCCTCTTAGGAAAAGAGAGAAGGATGGGAATGGTACATTAGAGGAAAGGGGCTCAGGATTAGGGGTTGAATGGACAAATATGAGAGGTAACTAAGCTTCACCAAAAATGACCTTCCAAGTTTGAGCCCTAGAAGTCCAAGGAGCAGAAAGTAAGCTCAAAGAGCACAAACTGCACTATTTTTAAAGTCTCCAGTTTTTCCTCTACTTGTCTATATTACAGAACCTGAGTTATCAGTTTTAAATGCACATTTCCTAGCCATGCGTTTGTGCCATGTGCAAGCATCGCTGACCATCCCTTCAGTCCCCCACATGGTGTGATTTCATTAAAAGGGGTATTTCTTTATCAACATGTATCATCATATTGACTGGATACTTTTTTCAGTCTTACTACCATTCATGTACTTTTGAGTTGAAGTAAGGAACAAGAGAAATAAAAGGAAACTTATGATATCAGAAAGGAAAGATTCTGTATTTAACACAAAATGAGATATTTTTTCTACTAGTCCTAATGATTCTTTTTAACTAGCTTAAAACTTTAAACAGGTGAAATATTTGTTGGAGTGCTGCTGAACTAGAGTTACTGTAACATCCCAAACTGCAGACACTGGTGGGAGAAGCAGAACTTCATCATTGATGAGGTTTTTGAAGTTAAACACACCATACTGTTATTTTTGGTGAGACCTAGTTACAAGATTAGAGTTGTGTGCCAAGCTCTTCTGGAAATACTAAAATTGGTCGGAAGACATGAGACAACCCTAACACCATATCAAATGCTCTCCTGCCTTCCAAATCCTTCAAAAACCATGAAATAAGAAAGATGGAGAATTTCAAGATATTCTTGTGGCACTTCTCTATATTTTTCTGTTGTTAATGCTTGTTATCATCTCATTACGCTTTAGAAATTTAATCACTGTGAAGCTTTTCAATTTCTCTTCTTTTTTTGTCTATCAATTTTTGAATGTTTTTAATTTCTTCTCTAGATGGCTAAGCCATTAAAATATTCCAAAGTTCAATTTATAAAAAAAAAAAAAAAAAAAAAAAAAAGAACATTTTCCCCCCAAGATACCAGTGAGATTTCATAAGAAAAGCTTATTTCTTCAGAATCACCAGACAAGTCAGTTCTGCTTTCTTTCAAAGTCTTCCTTACATCTCTCTGGAGTATTTGACAAAAAAATGTTTTATTATGAACAGCATTAAAAGTAATCAATTTCTAACAAGGCTTGATGACATGTTGTAACATGAACCTCTTTAAAAAGTTTGTCAATATACACTCTTTCTGATAAATGTACTGCTATGTCTGGAAATAAATTCTCCTAACATCTAGAACTTTAAGCTTCTGATATTAGCTAAACAGACCACCAATTTTAAATTTTCTGAAAAGAAAAATAATTTTAATGGGTTTTTTTATACTACCATGTTCCAAAGTAATAATCTGCATTTCTGGAATTTTTGTCCCTCAGTCATAAAGACCCTTTCTCACCTTTCTCCTTCTTGTCACTAACTTGCATCCTGTGTGAACATTTTGTACTTTAGTTTCTGCAGAAAGCCAGTGTTGATAGTACAGAGAGAAAAAACATGCTGTTGTATCAAAACAAGGGCGTGTTTCAGTAAGGAGCAGAATGCTTTTCATTTGCACTGGCCATTTCTCTGCAGACAGCACTCACAGTTTCTCATTCCTCAGTACTGGTTTATTCATAATAAAAAAAGCAAGCACCTTATCTCAGGAAACTGCATTTCAAAACATAATGCAAATAGTTTGCAGTAAAATCCCCTCTTATCCATCATCAAAACAGGTATAACTTTCAACTTCTTAAAGCTTTCAGTAGGTTTATAAATATTTTTGGTAAAAGAGACTGAACTGACATTTCAGCTTCCAACTAAATAAAGACCATGGGTTTTTCTGAATCATCTTAAAAATCAAAGACAGACCTCAACAGGCAAGTCAAGGCAATTCACTCAATCCAAAACTCTCCAGAAAGCTTGTAGTAGCAACTGCAAATCCTTTTAGTTCTAGTTTTAGACAAGCATAAGTTAGATACACCCGACCTGCTAGCTGTGTTTTAGATGAAGTGGAAAACGATCCAAAGGAAGCAACCACAAACTTCTGAACAGATTCTTATTAAATATAATTCAGATCCTGCAAATACATACCAAAATCCTCCTTCCGTTTCTCAAACAACCTTCACCAGAACTTACAAAGTAATAACTTACATAAGTAATAGTTACATTTGAGCCTAATCACCAATATTAGCTCAGGTTGGCAGTCAGTTTTTACAAATGTTAATATCATAATACTAACTGAAAAGAGTTTCACTGGGAAACATTACACAAGCACATTCTTTCTAGAGCAGAAACAATGATTTTTCATGCCTAAACCCTGTACTCAGAAGAAAAATTAAAAATAAAAAAAAAAGACTAGAGAAAAAATATAACACTTTACCACACCCCTCTAGGAGAACCATTGTCATGATTTATATTCTCTTGTCTCTTTGTGTGTTTTAATCTAGGACTCACACGTATAAAATATTTCTTTCAAAAAGCATCAAACTAAACAAATGAAACAACTTCCTAACCTTCTAATTCATAAACTGTTGCCATTTGCTGATACATTAGTACTGATGGTTTTTATCCAAATTTGAATTTTGAAAAGTTGAAGTACTTCATATTTCATGACCCAAGATATTTACCTTCTGTTCCTGCAGGTTACAATGTGCTGAGATGCAAAGGGTGAGCTGCCCGCTGCTCTGACCTGTCTCTGCCTTCTTGTACTACTTTATCATCAGAATATAAAGGGCAACTTTCCTACTGAGATTACACCGACTACAGCGTTTCTGTTCTCCTTAATTCAAAGTTTTGCCTTCTAAATAATAAAATCTTTGGTGCTACTTCCCATCAGCAATGCCAGCGTACTTCAAAACATAGTTTTGCTGAAAAAATTTAGGTTCAGTTTTAGAGCTTTGTTGAGGACTGAATATATCCATGTCTGAGAAAGGGAACCAAGAAATTATACTCAATATGAAATTTACTCTGAATATTGATTTGTGTTTCCTCCAGTTACTGGGTAACAAAAGTTTACAGTAAATCAGCAGAATTATAACATTAAATTATTATCTACCTTTACAGGAAAGTTGACATATATAGTCACTGATGCCTTTAAATCCCTTTCAAAAGACTTTTTTCTTAAAAAAGTTTACCTGGTGTCAGTCCATAGCTCTAATTATCATCTGGCTAACTTCACATCCTTCCAACTGCAATATCTCCTATTTCCACTAGCATTAATAGACAAGATGTGTATAATTTTAATTACTTCCTTTGAAACAAACCACCGTAAGAAAGATCATTTCAATGAACTCTTTATATGCAAACAAAAAGAATTTCAACACACCTTTCCCCCTTTCCAGACTTCTACATGGATGACCTGTTCTAGAGTTTTCTGGGTTGAGAATAACACAGTTATGGGACTGTATCTCCTAAGCTGCATACGGGCTATATGATGTAATAAACATTGAGGAACATAAAAGTGAATGTTTTCAGTTCAAATGGGATTGTATTGTTAATAATGCCAATATGTTCATATTTGTCTTGATGGAAGACATTGTTTGCAGTGAGAACCACTTTCACTGGAACCACCGCCGCCGGTGCAGCCCCTGTCGCTAAAGGCTTTCAGCAGGCAGTTGAGTTGGCTGCTAGTTACCCTCCCCTGGGCTTCCTTTCCCACAAAAGGGCAAATCCCACACCAGGTGATCTTTCAAGGTCCCTTCCAGCCTGGCCTATTCTATGACTCTCCAACCCCTGTGACGCGGTCATTCCTCAGGGGAGGATTCCTGCCCTACAAATTGTTTAATATAATACCCCGGGTGATTCCCGTAAATGGCCTGGAACTCTACAGTTCATTCCCAAACATGATATAATTGAGCTCAGACTTTATAACCCACAGGAGAAAAGTTCCTCTTGTTTCTCAGACAGCTGAGAAAGAAGTGAAGTGAGAATTACAGGTTGATTTCTGTAAGCTCCTTCAGAGTAGAGCACCAGCCAGTACTGGAATGTAGTTTGATTGCAATTAATTTTGTAATACAAACAAATAGTGATGTAATCCCCAGGCACACGTTATTAAGTCATTGCTAATTACATACAATAAATCAGTGATACAATCTTACTAATATATTAATAGAAGGAGGCACATAGCAAATACTGGGCTGATGTGCAACTGACACTGTAAAGGAGACGTATTAATTTTCTACATACCGTGTAATAACACAAGCTTGATTTTCAAAGTCACTCCTGCTTTTGATGACAATAGGCAATTATAAACAGTGAAGTTGTCTTGCAGGTAATTCCAAAAGAAAAAGGATCAAATCATTAAACTAACAGTAGCCACTGCAAATGATGTTTTCAAAGAAGAAGCATAAACATGCACACGCAAAGGCTGTATTTGTACAAATTGTCAGAACAGAACATTTTCCTCTTTTAATCTCGTGGAAATAAGAGTTTTGCTATTCTCCACTGATATTTTGAAAATATGAAGATGCTTTAAATCCAAATAAACAATAGCTAGATCTGTAAACCCATCAAGGAAAACCTCAGAAGAAAATAATCTCCCTTTTTGATATCTTAGGACCTTAAACAAACCTTGAGTTGTCTGCTAGGCAATTCCATGCAGACTTTCATCTTTGCTGTCACTTTTTTACCATTAAAGTGTCTTGTTGTAAAGCACTAGAGACTGATTCAGAGACTTAAGCCAATATAAAAATCTCTGCAGTATGAAGAAATTTTATGTCACTACTCTAGTTATTTCAGAATTGGCTGCAAATAAGAGCCTGAGGATGATTTAATGTGTCCTCGACCCATCACGGCCATGGTTAAACAAAGTAAACACATCAGTCTTTAGCAATTATTTATAACTGGAAGAAAAGCACAAAACAGCCACAATAAACACAGCACTGGAAAATATTCTGAAGGGAAACAACTAAAAGTATCCAAAAATGTCTTTCTTCACATATTTTTGTGTTCTGTTTCTCAGTAAAATAAAATCTCAATGACCATCCGCAGGAGGAGTTATTAGAACTAAAATCGCTGTTTCTAAGTAAGATCCCAAGATACCACTGCTGAAGTGGAAATTCAGGAATTCAGATCTGATTACACAGCAGCAACCAGTACTTCTACCGCGTCTTTTTCAAAGAGAATAACTAAGCTCTCCAATCTAACAGAATGTACTCACTACTTTAGATGGAAAAACACAAATACTGGTAACTCAGTTGTGATAATTCAACTCCTACAGTGGAAACTGTTTTGACAACCAAGCTGTACGGCACTGATGCCATTCTCTTTTAAATCTGCTCAAAGAGATGATATTTACCTTGCTGTCTAAACCCAATTCCTTCAGCAGACATTGCTTCTTGACCCCTGTACTGGGGACTTTCTCTAGAGTCTGGACTGAGGATTTGCTGTCAATGAGATGTCTAACCCCAGGATACAGATATTCAAGAAGGTCACTTTCTGTCTTGCATCAATAAGCTGTTTGTTTGCAATGAGGCCAAACTAAAGGACCTGTTTACATAGCTGTAAGGAGAAATTGATTCAGGAGAAGCCATCCTAACACAGGACTGGGTGGCAGTTTGATAAACTGGATTGATGTCAAGGTCTTTCATATGCTTTTCACTGATCTGTGTTTGCAGTGAGAAGAGGAAAACACTGAGATAAATGAAAATGGTGCATGCACACCTCCACCATGCTAGAAACTGCTTGAAAAATTGTATCATCTCACAAGAGACTATGAGATGCCACTATAACCTACAGGACACAACTCCAATTAAATCTTCTTGTTAGAATAAAGAACTGGAAATTTCAACTGTCAAGGCTTGTGGTTGCTATATAACATTGCAATGGCCCTCGCAGACACACAGGTGGCAAACACAGGTTCTTAGTAAGGTAGTTTCTCTGGAGGCACACCAGAAAGTAATCTTCTGAGGTAGAATCACCTTTTCATGAATTCTTAGTCTCAAGATTTGTTTAAGAAAGAGATTAGTGATGGTCCACATTTGGCCAAACTGACAACTTACATTCTCACCTACTAGGTATTCATGTAATTGAGAAATGTACCCAGACAGCCATGCATTGTAATACCCATCATCTAGTAAACCTAAAAAAACCCCAAACAAAACAAACAAACAACCACCAAAAAAAACCCCTAAAAACCTAATAAAAAACCCTCCTTTTGGATTTCTTCTCTTTTGGGAAGGTTGGTTATTGGTTTGTTTGTTTTTTCTTCCTTTTTACCATGAACCTCTACTGATCTGGGAAGAGACAATTTGGCTAATTACATGGAGTTCCATTTTTATCTTAAATGTCGCGGTTACCTTTAGAGGTCAGGACAACTTTATTCTAATTCAGGTAGTCCTTGCATACTACACTTCAGTACTGGCTATGGTGGGAATTCTGAAAGAACCCTTCTTTATGGAAGCAGTAGAAAAATTTTTCTTCTGAGTGGTACTATTTCATGTTTTGAATGGCCAAGCCTTATTATGAGAAAGTCATGATGAGCTGAAAAAACTGATTATTCCTAGGCATGAAAAATAAGCTACCATAAACAATTTTCCTAAATTCCATTTGCAATTCTGCTGTAATTTTCTGGCTGTGAAAGATGTTTGGAAACCAGTACTGTTTCTCCTGTGTTAGCTTTAAGATTGCTGTACTCAACCTGAGGACAGAAAGTCTTATTTTAGTATTAATGAATCAGATTGTAATATTGGAAATCATGCCTATGGCAGACACAATTTATTTAAAGTTTAACTTACATCTCTTTTTTATCTGCACAGAGCAGCCTCAAATCATAAAGTTTAAAAGTTTTGCACTATAAACACACTCCTTCCGGAATGCTAGCTTTGCTGTTTCCTCTCTGGTCCCCTTTCTTAACTATATAATACATTTGGGAGCAGAAGATGCCTATTACTTTCATCAGTGAGAGATAAGAGTTGTCACCACAGAATTAAGCTTTTGCTATACTTAATCACAATCCTCCTATCACTTAAAAAAGCAGCTGGAGATCTTTCTGAATTAAGCTATTAACTGGGATTCAAACACTGGATTTAGTCACAGAAGTTTAATTGACTTTCAAAAAGAGATGAGCATCTATTCTATTTAGGCTGTTCTGATAATACCACCCTTAGTAGCTCAGGTTTATGTATGCAATGTTTAACTTCAGAAGGGGAGGAGCTAAAAGTACCAATTTATAAAAATTGCTATCTTATTCTGTCCTCTGTAGGAAAGTTTATTTAAAAAGCAAACAAAAAAACCAAGAGTTAACACTCTCTTCCTATAAAATTATCTTAAAATTAAGAATTCTCAAAAGAATCTGTATTCAATATACTGTTATCTTTGTACTGATTTTCTGCAGTATCACACTGAACTGAAAGGGTACTCATGATTTAATTGCAATATCATTTCATTTGAACTTCTAACATGAGTTCCAAACCAGCCTTTATAACTTTTTCTCTCCCTTCTTTAGGTTATATTTTTATTTGATCTTTCTTCTCATAGTCCCATTTTATCTGTCCTCCCTTTCTCACAGCCCAAGGCTTACAAGGTCACGCCAGTGACTCCCATATTGAATGAGACACTGAAACCAGGTAACACACAGTGCAATTGATCCCTGATGAGTAGGGGGATATTTCCATCTAAACGAGCAGACTGAGCTCTGTGGTTCCCATTAAGGTTAATGGAGGTTATACAGCTCAGTCCTGGTGTATCATAACAAACGCTTACCCCCTTAGCTAATCCATTTCAATCCTTTAGTTTTAATAGAGGAATTTAAAAAAAAAAAAAAAAAAAAGACAAAACAAAACATCAGATTTAGAAGCCAAATTCAGACTTGTTCAATGTTTCTTCACTAACTTTCAAAAGTGTTTAAACAGCACATTTTACCACTTTCCACTTCATCTGCAAAAGTATTCAAGTTAGGGAGAGTTCTATGAGAGCCATTAAAAATCTGTCAGAGAAGTGCTGGTCATGGCAAAAACATTTTTCAGAAGCTGTCAATTTGCCCAGATATCCGCCAGTGCTACCAGGCACAACAAGGGATTCCTCATTTAGAAAGTGTCAATTCTTATTATTAATGTCATGATGAAAACACCTGCTAAGTGTACGTGTCTGACAAAGTGAGGCTCAGTCACGGGAACGAGAGGGTGAACGCCACTCAGATCAGTGAGCAAAGTGGAGCAGGAAACATTTTTTCACACTTAGCTAAAGACAAACAACCTATCTTTATCCTGCGCTGGGGCTCGTTAAAGGTGGGTTACAGAGAAAGCAGTAAGGTATAACTGATGAAAGATAACGCGAATCTAATGTATTAGGTAAAATTACATGTTTGGAGAGATCAGGTTCTTAGTCATTCATTTTGTTTGCAAACTCCAGGTATAATCCGTATGAGATATACTATACAGTTCATGTTACACTACAGATGTTGGTTGCTGTCAAAGTGCGACTGTAGCTCCTAAGGACACACCAAGCGAGTTTGGCTGCTTCTAGCAGTACTGCTACAGCTAGGTGGAGGTCAGGGCAGCCAAGCTGCAAGCACAATCGTCACAGGCACACACAAATTTCCAAAAAGCTCTTTCAACCTACGTGAACCTCAGGATGCAGTGCCTTGCCTGCTACTGCTAGATAGGCATAGAGCGCTGCAAGCTGTGCTCTGCTTTTAAATAGCACATAGAGAACAAATTTATCCTATGCCTCACTACACATTCTTGTATATATAGATATAGACAAAACTGAAATGGTAGCTGCTGTCAGTCTTTAAAAAAAAAACAAACAAAACAAAACAGAAACAAAAAACAAAAAAACACAACACAACCCTACCCCCCCACCCCACCCCATCCCCAACCAAAACCAAAAAATATGTCAATATTGTAGCCATGGAATTATGTGAGCTACCAAAGATGATACCATTTGTGAAAAGTCTTCCTGTGTTTCAAAGGCAGGGTTTGGAAGAGGATTTCAGACTTCTCTTTTGTATTAAGACAAATCATATTCAGTAAGAAAGGTTGCCATTAAGGAAACTATTCAACGACTTCTCTCCTTATTCCTACATCCATGACACAAGTTGAGAAAATACTTTGAGGCAGAAGAAAACACTGTAAACAACAGTTGATCCAGCTGGCCATATGCTGACAAACAGCAAAGTTGCCCACCATGAATCAAGTTTCCTTTCAAAGCAATTGCTATAACAACATCTCGGCTGGCACCAGGCAGGTCTGCATTCTGATGCTGACACCACAAGGCACTTAAATATCTGCTTAACTTTAAGCTCAGGGCTTTAAGCACATAGCATTAACCGTAATGAGTGTTCTTGTATTCTTAATCACATACTCCGATTCACTGCTAGAGAAGGCATGAAGAAATAATGGGCCATATCTTCAGTTTGTGTAGATTGGTGTGACTTAATTGAAATGAATAGAGTTGTGTCAATTAATACCAGCTGATACCAGATCCCAAGGGTTCAAATTCTCGCAAAGTGTAAAGTCAGCCTCCAGCGCAGCTGTTACTGCAGAGTTGTTGCTCTCAAACTATCCAACTCCTCCTTGCCTTTCCACCAAGCAGGAGTTAATGATCATACATCTCGTTTTTGAGATACTGAGAAGGATAACTCCAGTCTTAGCCAACACACTTGTTCTCTCAGTAAAAAATTCCATTATCAAGGCTTGTGTGAGTTATTAGAGCACACTTTGGCTATCATATTTCACTGCAGAGCCTGTAAAGTGTAACTTACTGTTTAGCTGGGTGCCTTAAAAGCTTTTGCACACGTCATTTCAAATAGAAAACAGATTAATTTGCTTTTAAATAGACTTCATTTAGATTATCTAAATCTTATCTTTTTTTTTTCTTGTTGCCTATTTTAACAGTCTCTCTAATAGGATCAATGTCATCTTTTTTCTAGTCAGTGCAGAAGACAGTTTAGCACATGACTGCTGTCCATCCTACTTGCACACTGACCTGGTATTTCTGGAAGAAAAGTAGGATTTAAAAATTTGTAAAAATTAGATGTCACAACTACTTTTTTGCAAACATTCTCATGGGGAGAAACAAAAAGCAAATTTTTTTGGACCATGCTACAGGACAAAAGTTTACAAAAATGCCTACAAAGAACAAGAATGGTTATATTTAACCAAAATATAACTTATTAAAGGAGGGCAGTTTTTAAGTATTCAATTCATATGATGTTTTTGCAGGCACCCACCCAAATAAAGACTCTAAACCTTGTTTTCCCTAATATTTAAATCTGATTAATCTATTTCCCCATGAAGAACTTCACAATTAAAAAGATTTCTGTTCAGCAAAGGACTGAACCCAATGCCTAAATCCATCTCATATCAACAGCACATGCCAACAGAAAAAAACAGTACTTTGGTAGAATTTCATTTCATAATTAGAAGTGCTGGTATGCATCACTGCATTTTGACCAGAGATCAGGTGCATTGGAGGTCTCCTACCAAAGCTATGTTATTCAGTCTGGAGCACTACCTTATATTAGCTCTTGATGGAAAAATTAGATCTCACCTATATCACATTTTGCAATTAAAATAACCATGCTCTGAAATACACACAACTAAATCTTAAAATATTTTTTAAAAAATTATGAACCATGTAAACTTTATCCATAATTCTTTGCTTGATCACTTTTACCAGCTAACTGCTCCTGACAACAGTCCAGATTATGCTTAATAGATTTTGGGTTTTTTTCCAGATAAAACTTTCACTTACATATTGTTGTACAATCAGTATTTATTTTAATGGGAATATATACACTTCCAAAGTTTTTAGTTTTTAACTGTAACATGTCAGTACATAAACATTTTACTAAATACAGATATTTGGTTTTGGGGGAGGAAAAAGCTTAAAGCAAAATATTTCAAATATTTCAGGTCCATTCATGCAATCCTAAGCGCTGAGCAGGAATTTGCAAAATCCTCCAGCAATTCCTGCTTCCATACATAGTCCTTTGGCAAAAGGACACCAAAATGATTTTCTGTTCTAATGCTTCAAACAGAAAAGTGGTACCAGTGAATATTTTTGGGGATAGTAACTAGATTTATAACACCTACAGGAACCATGGGGTAAGGATGGCTTGCAAAATGTTTCTTCTGGCCATGGTATGAAACAATTAATTAAGACAGTAACGCTGCTGAGAGAAGTGACTGCAAGTTTTTTAAGTAAGGGGTTCAAACATAAACATTTGTCTGAACTAAATAGGATTTGGGACCTGTTGTCACTTTCTTTCAAGAGAGTTGTTGCTGTAGTACATAGCAATATTTTCTGACTCCTGGTAAGTGGCTACTTATAGAAACCAGAGCAAGGATGTTCTGTAAGGTCTAGTAGTGGCCATGCTCCAGGACAGGAGCTGCTGCTTTCCCAAAACCAACATTCTGTCTGAGAGAGGCAAGAGCTCCTAACTCCCCTGTGTTCCAATTCCCACATGATCATTATCCCAAGTGTACTGGACACTTTTCCTCTCAGAGGGTGACAAAATTTGATACACTCCTTCCCCCACTTACTAGTACCGAGAACCTAGATTTATAGCACAGGCATTGAGCAAAATGTCTAAAGTCAAATATTGGAACTCTCCTATAGTAAACTGTTTGCTTGGCTTCAAAACAGCTAGTAGATAATAACTTAATGAGCTACATATGCTGCTATAGTAAGGGGAGAAACTTAGAATTTTAGTGGCCCAAATTCCTCTTGGAAATCATCCATGGTACTTTCATGGAAACAGAAAGAAGATGGTGGCACTCTGTTACATGGTGAAGGCTGGAATAACTGAGCACTGCTTTATCTAGCACAGGTTTGCTGCATCCAGACAAGAGCAAGGAAACTTCCCATGTGTCCAGCAATAAAATGTTGGGATGGGGAGACAAAGACATGAAGAAGAAACTCTTACAATTTAAATTTTATAAACAAACTAGTTCATGTCTTCCTGTTCCTTTAAATCCTTTGGGTTTTGTAGATCTAACCGATAACCTCTAAGAAAGCACCATCACTGTGCTTCTTGTGGTACCACATCTTAGATGTTTAAAAAATAACCACCAATAATGAGCAAAGCATTATTCTCACTTTTCTGCCTTCATGTAAGAGGTGAGGTGTGAGACCCAGCCTCAATAAATACACACAAAATATTAACAGAAAAATAGTGTGCTCTTAATGCATGATACTTGGCATGAAATGAACACTGAGTTCATTCATTTACTCTATTTATATTTCAGTTTTAGCTCCTCTCCTCTCCACTACTTTTTTATATTACTTCTTTAGGGAAGGGATAGAACAGGACAAAAAAACTAAGGCAGCTTTGTTTACTTTTGTTTTGTAAAAAGCTAGAAAGTTTTCATTAAAACACACATGTATGAGAAAATAATCCTTTATTGTGGAAAAGGTTTAAGGATAAACAACATGAACTAAAATGCCTGAGTAGCTCTACAAATTTTCCTACTTCAGGCTTGGGTTTTTTTTTCTGTCCATGTTCAGTACTTAACATTACCCTCTGTTTCTGCAGCCCATCTAAAATTAGATCATAAACTCTTCAGGGTAAGGATTGTGATATGTTCTTTGCACAGTGCCTACTGTCATTTAGATGCTTGACAAAAATAATATTGAAATGTTATTTTTCCACTTTCTTGTCTAAAACTCTAAAGTACTACGAAAGTATTACCCAAATAATGTAGATGGCAGAGATAACAGCCTGTTTTAATGACTGAACACAAACACTCCAGATGTTTTGCCTGTATTATTCGCTCACTGCTTTTGCTGTTTTCTTTACTGTTTATAAATCCCTGTTGGTTTTGACCATTATATCAGTATTTCTTTCCTAGTTAGCCCCTGAACCCAATTCCCATCAGAAAAAAATTGAGAAGTACACACCCAGTATACTAACAACCACTGCATCCAATGCACATATGGGTTCTATTGTATGAGTCACTACCCTAATGATAGCTAAGCATATTACTGCCTAGAAAATTAACTCACACACTGTGAATAATCACAGAAAAGAAATTTGTTTTGCTACAAGGTTGTTTTCCAGCTGTTTTAACGCAGACAATTTTTTCCTGAAACACAAATTGGGGGGAAAAAAAAAAAGAGAGAGAAAGAAAGAAAAAGACTTTGAAAATCTGCATAATTTGAAAGTGCTTAATGTAAATTAGATAGATCAGCCTAATTTTATTTCAGTACTTTTTAATTGCATTTATAATTAGTAAAATACATTAATGTGCTACACAGAAGGTCAGGAGTTCTGGTGAAAGAATCTAATTAAAATGCTCTACTGCATTTATGTCACACATGCGCTTAGTAACCTTGAGGCCTTTCTGCAGCAGCAAAGGAGTTTTTTGTACTTCTGTTATTTATAACTTTTGTCTTCAACAGAAAAGCCATGACTGTATGAGTAGCACATGTAATGGGAGTCTTCTAATCTCTCACCCTATCAGAACAACATGCTAATTATGATGGCTTAGTCCATTTCATATTGTACTTTTGCATGACAGACTAATAAATAAAAACAGGTTGGCTCCCTTTATAATGAGGACTCCTAGATGCCCACCTGCTGCCCAGTCTTTCCCTCTTAGCGGCCCTGAATCAAATTATACCACATATAATGGACAAACAGAGAAAGATCTGAAGTTTGTGCCAGTCAGAAATTTGAGTATATGTGATGTTAGGTATTTACCCCAACACCTGAATCCACTAGCAGCATGTATTTAAAAAAAAAATAAAATATTTTTTTGGAAGAGCTTACAGCAATAATCAGCAAGCAATAATTAGTGATTATAATTTTTTCTACTTAGAACTCATATTGTGATTTTATTACATTTAAATTACACATGCTCAGGTGTTCAAATGCTCTCCTTTCATCACCCTCTTAGGTGGTAAAACATCATTAACATCCTTCTAGCAGCAGAATGATTACTCAGTAAGATTACAGATCTCTGCTTTGCTGAGTTTTACACATACTCCTGTGATAGGCCTGAGCAAAATCTAAGGGAAACAAAAAAGGGAGGGCAGACTTGAGTGTTATACATACACTGTTATTCCAGCTTTTGTCTCTCTACTAGTAACATAACTTTCAAGTTTTGGAATAATCACTGGAATAATAAATTAGTGAATGTCAGCTCTGTCTTCAACCAGAAGAAAAGTTACCTCAATCTTTAATAAGAAGGAAAACCACAAGAATGATTGCTTCTTCTCAGGATGGAACACTGAAGTTTTCGAAGATTTGTTGCTTCATACCAGCCATAAAGGTCGGTCAGTGTCTGTAATCACTATTTATTGGCCTGAACATCACTGGAAAGAAAACAAGCTACGAGGCATACAGTGTAAGTAGACTGAAACTTATGTAAAAACAAAAAACATTCATTCCTTTCTATTATAACCTCTCCCACCAGTTGTAAAGCAGTCACCGGGTCCTGTGGACATATCTCTAATAGTTTTGTAATAGAACAGAAATGATTCATTTCTCTTTCTGCTTTTACCTACGGGGTGGAAGTCTTTTCTGAAATAAAAGAATGACAAAAAATGGCAGGGCTGCAGGCTTGCTCGGCCTTCTGGGACTCAGCTATTAGAAAACCTGCCTGCCTACGGGACAGGGCTGGCTCAGATGGCCAGCGAGTTGGACACAAACTTTTGAGAACTGGCAGCCATGAATGCAGAACATGTGAATTGGCAATAGAGTGTGAACAGAATATACTACAAGGACTGTGTTTGCAGAGCACCAAGAGAGGAAGATAAGAAATCTCGGGAGCTGTGGAGCAGGGAGAGAACTGACATTCGCTCACTTAAGTTTTGCTTTGCCACTCTAATGTAACACTAAATATTGTATTACAGCTGGCAGATAAACACTGGCTTGCTTTGAAATGTCTGTCCTGAATTGCTGGCAGTTCCGTCAACCATATCGCTTCCTGTTGGCGTCCAGCATCTACCAGGGGACCAAACTCATTTGGATTCCACAAAGAAATGAAGGGATATTGAAGCCAGATGGCCCAAACCCAAAATAGTTCAGCTTCATGGCTTGCACTTTCAAAGACACGGAGAGCTCGGCACTATTGCAGAGAAGGGGATGTTCCCAGGAGATCCACAGGAAGGCTGGGAGCAAAGCCTGCTACCCCAGACCATGAAAGCCATCCACTCCATTAACCTCAGCCGAGGACCCGTCTTGCCTCTGCATCAGAACTGCGGCAGTAGTTACATATAGTTGCCACCACCACTGCATGATGCATGGACATGGAGAATCTCGAATCCATGCACCTTAATGAAATTCTCCTCTAATCCTAATTCAGACAGAGAATCAGACAGCTACTGGAAAGAATCAGCAGCACGGAGGACCTACGGCTAGTAGGCAGCAGAAAGTTGATGCTCATAGTAATGGCTCATTTTCCCTAAGCCAAATATTTTTGGTTGCTGCCTGCATTGCAAGATAGTTAATATGCAAAAGGGGTTGAAGCTGATGTCAATGGCCAGTATACTAATGTGCTGGAAATTAAATGTATTTGGACAATAGCAGCAGAAAACATCTCAGTGCTGTACAACTTATTTGTAATTGCTTACTTCATCTAAACTGGCCGAGGAATTTAATTTTTTAACTGCATGTATATTGGGCCATATGTAACTAAAAGCACAAACTGTACCAAGAATGTTTTAATCCTTATTCTTGTCCTTTAGACCACAGAGCAACAAATCACCAATGCCATTCCTAAAATTATTTATCAATTACAGTATATAAATTTGGCATTGCATACATTTGTGAATGACACAAAATATCAGGTTTTCAAATACAGGTCATCTTCTTCTCCAGTATTCAGAATTCTTGTATATTGCAAGTCCTATACAGAATTCACTGCTGATTATGCTTGCTATTTCAGACAGGAAAAATAGTTTTAAAATAATTATACTTCAATTATATAATATTCCTCAAAGTGCTGAACAGTACTCTTGGGAGAACTAATCTCAACTCCATACATTTATTCCTAGTTAAGATTGCTCAGGTAGCTTCTCTGAAAGTGAAAACTAACCTCGAGAAAGTATCATATCCTGCCATAAGCTCCATGGAGATGTTTAAATCTCACATTAAAAAAAAAGAAAAAAAAAAAGGGGGAGTGGGGTGGGTGTAATTTTCATGACATTTAAAAGTATCAACATAAGGCAGACACAGATTATCGTGAAGCCTTAATTGTGCTAAAACCCATGAACAATGTGCTGAAATTTTGCAAGGATCTGTTTTCATGGCAATCATGAACTCAGAAAGAATGATACATTTAGGGAAAACACAATTAGCATCACAATACTCAATAAGCTTATCACTTTACATAAATTAAATTATATATATTATATATATATAGATTAATAAATAAAAATCACACTCATAGCAAGAGCGTACAGAGATTTACAGAACAGAGAAGGAAGTAAAACTCTTGGATTAGGCAAATGTAACCCTCCCAACCTTGACTTTGCAGTCCATAATATACACAGAGAGATTAAGATGAAAAATAAAATCTGACACATATAAAATATTAGCTTTTTTCCTAATGATTGGTATTCATATTATTAGCATTATTGTCTCCATTCAAATCTAGATGTCAATTTCTCATTACACACACAGGGGCCAGGTCAATGTTACAGTTAATGAATATCTGCTGGTGCAAATGCTTATTGTATCTTAGCCTAATTCTAGTAAAATTTAAATGGTCTATTAATTTTCTTAATAAATTTAGATATGGCTTCTGACTGCAATCTGTCTTTGATTAGCTAACAAAAGTGTGCGAAGATCCTGCCAAGCTGATGGTTCGGAATATTTCAAGGAAATCATCATCTACATCAAAAAAAAATTAAAATAAATTTTCATTTCTCTTCCGTACAGGCTTTTAAAATGGGAATGATCCTAAAGTTTGGTCTGCGCAGGCCTTCTCAGTCCTGCTTCATCAGGACTTTTGAAACATAAAAAAATGTTACCACTGTTGGAAAGTCTCTTATATGCATGTACTTTCTGGACTACGATTACAGTCCATTGGTTTATTTGGACATATAAATAACTTCAAAGATTTTTTCATCTTTGGACCCAATAAGGCTTAACCTTTGCTAAAATCAAACTCTGTTCTACCCTGCCCAGCTGAATGGCCTGCAGGTACAGTACCGCCCGGAGCACAGAGCAGTGCTCAGTCACAAAAAAGATTCTCTTCTGCTGACTTAAGACTTCTACGGTGGTTTGCATCTCTTCATACTCAAAAAAGAAGGGGGATATGTAAAGAGCAATTCACCTGACCTGTTTTAGACCTGTACCTCAAGGAAAATTTTATTTATGGAAAAGCTACTTCTGGATTGACTATGGAAAAAGGCAATCCAATCCAATGTATACAAGAGAAGTTATCCACCCAGCTGATTTTTTCTCAACATTTATATAGCATAGGACTGAAGTAACAACGGCATCCATGAAAAAGGATTGCAAATATACATTGTTATTTAGTGGTTTGTGCTACTTCTGAAGTGGCAATACAGAGGAAAAAATATCATCATCATGACCTAGAATCATCAGGGGAAGGACCACTTCCTTGTGACATCATCATGAATTTAGCTTGTTCACAAAACAAAAACACAGTGGGACAATGTCTACTGAGAAGATATACCTGGAAAATACCCAAGAAAAGTGCAGACCAGAGAAGGGGAAAAGCTATTTAAACTAAATAACATTGTGTAAAAACAGATAGACAGTCCAAGAATAAGTTCAGGATTCTTGAATACGTTCAGTTTTCCGAGCACCGAATGAGCAAGCCTCTGACATGGCCTTCCAAAGCAGCAAATGGTGGCGTTTCCCAAGTTTATAAATATATGACCTTTACCTGAGACTACAGGGCTAGACCCTTCTTAACACTCTTTTCATTTCAGATCAGTTTCTAAAGATGGTAACACACAAATCCAAGGCAGTAGAAGCCAGGGATGTAAATCTGCTAGCTGTACAAGACAGCAGTACAACTGGTCCCAAATGCACACGTAGTGAGAGAAAAGTCCAATGGTACCTCTAAAGAGACCACTGCAAAATTTTGATCTTTGCTTGCAAAGCACCTAGGTTCCTTCAAACATGAGCAGAATCAGAATAAAGTATTCCTGTGACATACTGCAACACTGAAAAATCCTATAAGTATTAATACAAATTATTCAAATGTTATCTGTGTTATTCATCGAGACAAATCTGTACTAAGATGGAAATGATGATCTAACCCCAGATCCAAACAACTCAAGGAAATAGATGTTTGGAGACATAATATTCAGCTTTCCTCGGCACAGTAGTACAAAAGTTCACTGGAAAATAAATGTTTTGCAGCCTTAATTATCTCTGAACTGTTTTTTGTTTCTTGTTTTGGGGCTGGGTTTTTTTACATTTTAATTACAGTTGGCAACCGAGTGTCTCCTGCTGGTAGCTGTAATCAAAACTGCAAACTGATTAAATGATGCAATCTATGCCACTGGGCAGTTGTTGGGGTCTGCAGCGGGTGTGCAGACAAGTTAGTTGACTTCAAAGACTTAGCCTTGTACCTTTAAGACAGCCACAAATTGTCAGGTATATAAACAGGGTGTGAAGAATCGGAACTTAGAACCACAGCATACGGGCACCTACAGCAACAGCAAATAGCAAGCAAGAAGAAGGACACAAAAACCTATCAGGGTCTAACACCTGCACTGTCTAAGATATATAAATGGTTTGTATAAACAATAAAGGCCATTTTGTCCGAATCCAGCCACGCAGACACAGTGTTTAAGTCCGCCTCGACTTGCGTCACCACAGGCAGTATTATTAGATCCCAGTGCAAAAGACACTAAACCAATCCAATATTTAATATACAAACAATATTACAGCTCTCTTTACAGTAAATAGTTTGGAACATTCAAACCAGGTCTCGCTACCTACCCAGTCATATATGAGTAACACCATGCCACAAAGCAGTCATCTCTGGATTCAGTCGACTGTTCCCATTACATACCAACATTTCTATCCATTACAAGCCATAAAAGCACTGGTGTGTGGTAAAAGCTGCACACAGCACTGCAAAGCACCAGGCTGCATTGGTCAGAGAAAGCCCCATATGTAACAACATTATAGATTCCTGAGTGCCATCTACTGGCACTTTAACTGTTAACTAAACCTAACAAAATTTTAAGTTCCTCATCAAAATTTCTGATACATGTATATTCATTTTCATTCCACGTCATCCCATATGAAGTTTAGACAGATTTTGATGCATACTTTTCCCCACATTTTGCTGTATTCACTGGAAAAGAAATGTTACGACGTTATCTAGTCAGACATACATCTCAATGTCAAAATCAAGTGAAACATTTTACTTTGTCTGCATTCAAGACTGAAATATGTCTGGCTGCACTGATTTGGTGCCTTATGGAAGTGAATTGTTTGCCCATCCTCTTATATAAACCACCATTCTCCACTGGGCCTGTGTACACCATGATGGGTCACGACAACATTTTTAGGGGACGGTTTGATGTTTTTTGTAAAGCATAGTGCAGATTAGGAGCCAAGGGAGTCAAATGGAGATAAGAATAGTAGAAATTGCAATCCCTGTGGACTAATATTTAGGCAAATAACATATACCTTATTCAGGAATTGGTAGAGAGGATCTCAGGCATTTCTGAGGGGCAAAAGAGCTCAAAGCAGCTGGCAGATCTTTTAGGACAAAGCCCTCCAAGCACAACAGTCCATCCTGGTATTCAGGAAAAGGAATAGAGGTAGCAGGACACTGGCTAAGCAGGGAAGTCATGACTGATCTCCAACAAAATAGGATGTACACTGGAGGTAGAAGCAGAGACAGGCTACAAGGAGGAAGATAGATGAGCTCATTGCTCAAGCATGCAGGGAGGGTGGCAGGAAAGCCAAAACCAGGAACAGTTGCTGTGGATGCACAAAGATAAATCATACCTGACCACACTGACTGCATTCTGAGCTAAAATGACTAGGGAGTTGGACTAGGGACTTACCACAATTCCTTCCAACCTGAATAATTCCATGATAATACATTTTTTAGAAATGTTGTTTTTCAGATGAAAGAAAAAAAAGTATTTTTTTAGAAAGCACGCTGTAAGGTAAATAAATAAATAATAAAACAAAACAAAACTACCACCATGAGAAAACACACACACAAAGAACAACAAAAAACCCCAAACCAACAACTAACCCTCAAAGAACAAAACAACCCACAAATACCTTCACTGTTTTTAAATGGGAAAAAAAAAAGGATTTTTCAAAGCTCACAAAAAAGGACCTATCTGAGTAATTTTCTGACTAGCAGTAACTGGAGAATGCAGTGGAGAACCTCCTGCCAAGCATTTCTCAGGATTATGACAAGATATTATTCAGCCCACCAGGATGATGAAGATGTCTTATTTAGTGAAAGTCTTTCCTGTGTGTAAGCTCATCCATGACCAGCAGTCTTTTCCACAATTTCTTATATCAAAATGGCAGATTAACAGATGGATTAGGGGAAAAAAGCAAAACCCTTCAAGAGCGAAATTAGTTTACTTAAAAGATACTCAGTGGTTCCTCCTCCATTCCAGCATACCACTGAATGGGTGCCTTTCTCAGTAACACTGTATTTGTTACAAATAGAATTTAATAAATATGTTGATTTCTTTAAAGTGGTCTTAATCATGGGAAATGTTTGGTACCTTTCTCCTCTCTGGTTCCATACAAAGTACATCTATTAACTAGGTGTAAAGCATCCAACACTAGAGTTTCAGGAACTGTACTTTTACTCAAGCTTCTTGATTGCCAAAGGTAATCAGGTGCTAGTTACTATGTCAGTTTGCAACTATGGTAAACAAATAGTAATTTCAGTGGTTTGAAACAAAGCAACTTCAAAAGACAGCTATAACATACTTCCAAAGAAGTGTTCTTGACTCAGCAGTATGTGAACTCTCAGGAATTTTAGGCAAAGTTTGTCCGAAATTAATAACCTCCTCATTCTCAGCCATGACACTAACATCTTACCACCTGCCGATCACAATGAAAAATCTCACACAAGAGGAATTCTGTCTCTGTAAATCTTGAGGGCATCCAAAGCATCAAGAACACACAAGCTTTCAGTGTAACTGCATGGCCTCTTAATCACCAATAAAATCAATGAATCAACAGGCAGAAAGGTAAACTGTAAAGAAAGGAAACATTTTGTGCTCACACTGGAAACCAGAAAAGCTACAAAAGATGGCTGCTGAAATGCCTGGTAGACCCATCATACAAGTCAAATTTTGTTCAAAATATACGAGAATACAAATGTAATTATACATGCTTCATGTTTTGAAAAATATATTTTAATTAGAAGACTTGGAGTTAGAAAGCCTTAGGAAAAAAAAAATATCGAAAAACCTTGTCTTGATAGGAAGAAAAATAAACTGAGAACAAGATTAATACAAACCACAAGGGCTGCTAAAAAGATTTTCCTTCGAAATATCTTTCCCAGATCTGGATTACAGATGGAGCAAAAATTTTTAAAGTATTTACTTTCAGTGGAACATTAAGTCTTTGGTTATTGATGTTCAAAAACGAAATGCCAGAAACCTGAAATATTTCAGTTTAACTATATTCTAAATCCCCTCAACTCCCTAGCATGAGAATTCCTACATCAGTTCTGTTCCTTTTCCTCCAACGTAACAACAAGCAACCACTTCACTAGCAAATCTAAACAAACTGAAAAGACATGAGCACCTACACAAATTTGCCTCTAAAATTCCATTTCTTGAAGACAATAGGACTACTCTAAAACTACAAGTCTTATTTTTTTGTATCATATTTATCTTTGCAAGCTTAACGATTATAACATTTGATTGCACTGGCTGTTAGGAACTGATACCTAACACATGGCTGTTTCTGCTGGACTGGGCTGGGAGGGAGCTAATTTTCTTCACAGGGGCTGGTACGGGGCTGTGGTTTGGATTTGTGCTGAAAACTGTTGCTATCACAGGGATGCTTTCGTTATTGCTGAGCAGGGCTTACACACAGCCAAGGGCTCTTCTGCTCCTCACCCCGCCCCACCCCACCCCACCCACCAGCAGCATGGGGGGCACAAGAAGTTGGGAGGGGGCACAGCCAACCCCCACTGGCCAAAGGGATGCTCCATACCATATGGCGTCATGCTTAGCATATGCAGCTGGGGGAAGAAGGAGGAAGGGGGGATGTTTGCAGTGATGGCGGTTCCCTTCCCAAGTCACCCTTACGTGCGATGGAGCCCGGCTTTCCCGGGGATGGCTGAACCCCTGCCTGCTGTGGGGAGTGGGGAATGAACCCCTGTTTTGCTTTGCTTATGCGCGCGGCCTTTGCTTTCCCTACCAACTAAAGCTTCTTTATCTCAGCACACGAGTTCGCTCACTTTCACCCTTCTGATCCTCTCCCCCATCCCACTGGGGGGGGAGCGAGCAAGCAGCTGCGTGGGGCTTAGATGCCACGTGGGGTTAAACCATGACATAAGAATACTTCTTTAACACATTATTTTAAAAACAGGCAGGTTTTTTAAGCAATTAGTCTTATAATACAAGCACATTCCATAGCAAAGAATGTCCAAAGGAAAGTCTAGTAATCTGTAAATAATTTGGTCCTAGTCACTCATTATTAGCAGTGCTGCCTACTTTCTCTTAGACCTTTTAGAGTTGCTTTTGATTATTTTCCCCCTTTAGTTGGGTATGAGGATACTTACAAGGCATAATTAATTCATACTTTGGACTCTCAGGATTATGAAGTATTATAGGATGGCAGTGCTAAGACAAAATGCTTTAATTCACTAGCTGTCATGTATTTAATTAGAGATTTTGATGAATCTTTCCTACTTAGATGAGCTTTCATACTTTGCGTTCTATTAAAAAAAAGGTGAGACAGACAGACAAGAAAGAAAGAAACAAAAGACGCTTTTAAACAAGGACTCTAGGACTCTGATAAACTTTTTGTTAACATGGCAGACTTATCTATCACATTAATGTTAGACCTGGAGTCAAACAACTTGTCAACTGCCAATGCTGACGTTTTCCACAAAGCAGGAGTGAGGGTGCAGGCTCAAAAATGAGGCTTCTATTATAGAGAGAGACAGAGAGAGCATGGACAGAACTCCCTTTCAAAAAGCTGGCAAACCATGCATTTCCAACCTCCCCTATTTTGCATCATCCAGATACTCACAAGGGCAAAACAAACTTCTTTCCCAAAAAAAAATCTAAAAATACTTTCCTTTATGATCTCAAGAATAGTTTATATTTTGTATTTTCCATATGAAATAAGGCTATTCAGCAATAATTAAAGCTATAAATATAAATATTTAAATGGATCTAAGAGTCACGGGTTATCTTTGTGTACATCATATTAGCAGCAGCATATAGAACACAAAGTGTGAAAGATGAGTTTATAAAACTGATTCTTATTCATGATATTGTGAGACATCCTTTAAACATTTTTGCATAAAAATTTCTCTTCTTATAATGGTAGTGTATAATGCACCGTAGTATTTTCAGTATCAGTGTCTATGTTAATAAAGCACTTCTATGACACTGCAATGCAGTTAACATTGCATAAATATTTTAATTTTTAGGTTTTTTTTTAAACAGGTTATATAGTATCCAAAGTATATAATAAATTGTTGCAGTAGAAAAAATATCCTACTATAATTCTATCTTGAATCTTATTTCTTTATTCAGCATGCATATTAACGAACCGATTCAATGATTCACCTTTCTAAAAATCTTCCATTTTATTTAGGTTTGGCAAGCCTGACTCCCCCATGAAAATATAAGTTCTTGATATCCATTTCAGTTAGATGGCCAAATGACAAATCAGAAACAGTCATAGAAGGAAAAATCTAGAAAGTTTTTAGAGAGAAACTTAAATATTGCGCGTCATTTTAGTTTGCATCTATTAAATAGCCCTACCAATGTGAGGTGGTTCTTGATGTACTGCATATTCTTATCTTATGTTAGGCTAGTAATTATTTAGTATTAATTATTAATTAATTAGCATTATCCATCTCCACTCCCATTAAAGTCAATGTATGATTCAATATTTAAAAGGAGAAAAAAAATTGAAACCTGAAGTATTTCCTTGCCAAGGGACCACGAGGGGAAAAAACAAACAACAAAAGGGTATAAGAATTGTTCTTTAGTGAGTCCCTCTGCAATAAAAGGATAATGATTGCGGAGCGCCAAGCACAAATAGGTACTATTTTTCTGGCTGCTGCCTGAGATGTCTTATCGGTGTGGGCAGAAGGAGCTTAAAGGAGATCTTAAATTTATGATCATTTTAAAACAAATTCCCTGGAAAAATTACTCACCCAATTACCAAGGCTTTGTAAATATAAGACTAGCAGCACAGTACAGGCTTGTAGAAATTAGATTTCTAGTTCTGTGAACAAACTGAGGTTTAAATTTTGAGCATTCTGTCACCCCAGACTGGAACCGTGTCCTTACTCCCCTTCCTTCCCCCTGGTGCTCCCCTCTCACCGCAGGGCTCAGTGGCATTGAGAGGTCTGAATGCCCATTTTGCAGAACCGAAGATGACAGCTTTGCAATTATCTATGTAACCGTTATGTGGACAAACCACCGAGCTTTCTAGCACCTTGGTGCCCTCAGCTGCTTCTCATACAGGTATTGGACTACCAGCAGCACCCCAGACCCAGCCAATGAAGAATCCCACAAAGTCTACATCAGGCTCCCTAAGCTCTCCAAACTGAGCAGCTACGGAGGAGAATAGGTGTTTGGCTGGGAGACAGGCTGCCAGGAGCCCTTCACGCGAGATGCAGGGTTACAAAACCTCAACTATTCTAAAATCTTTATTGGCTAATGCAGGAGGGGAATGGAACTGGACAAAGCAAGGGAGATGATAAAGCAGCAAACTATTTGCCTGTATGGTTTCTCTGAAATGTTTTAGTAGAAACACCTTCTCAGCTCTAGTATCTGATTAACAGCACTACTAATCATCATTGCATCTTATGGCTGATGGCCTCTAAGACAGAGCAGGACTCAGTGATATTACAGAACAGCACACGTTGCTGTAAGCCATTCAAGGCCATTTTGCCCGGCCCCTGACTAACTGGCATAGCTGGACCTGCTGCTTCCAGCACCCTGCAGCGCGAACGGGCACCACTGCTACATCAGCAGCTGCCGCAGAAAAAGACTTGCTGCAGCAGCACCCTGAGCAGGGAGGTGAAAGTTATTGGAATTCATTTATTACACGCTTGAGCAATGGCTGGAACAAGAATTTGGTTGGGGCCAAACTACTTTCACAGCAGGGCCAGGTGATGGTCAAGGAGAGCAGTTCAGCCTTTGGCATAGAAGAGATGTTATGCTCCACTGAAGAAAACGTCTTGCCATCATTATTGACTGCTGAGAAAGAAATATTGTTATTGGGCATTAATTCAGCAAAGCAGCTTTACCAAGGCTAGATTCTAATTGCACATGATGACTTAGAATCACTGATTGTATTTAGCTAAATGCAGAAAGATTTTCATATCTGCTTTTGTTTTACAAATGAAAATATTTTCCGGTTTCAGGTGTCTGTGAGGACAGCATGATCACAACAAATTCTTGCATACTGCATTTTAAATAATGCAATAGGTCTATTAATTAACTAGTGCAAAATTTTTGCCACTGAAAGACTAATCCATGGGCCACCACACAGCCCATGCCCCACTCATACCCCAAATACTCACTTGTAGTAATGGAAAAATTATGTTTTCACTAAGGAAAAGAGGGGTTTTTTTCTTTCTGTATATTATATTGAGTTTCCAAAGCATTAAATCTGTCTAAAATTAAGAGCCATGTACCTTGCAGATAATATATTAGGCCATCTCCTGGAATCCATATGACAGGACTACAGATTATGGTGCCATATAGAAACATGGCATCACTGAGCTTTTACTGTAATGCATCAGAAAAAAAAAAAACCAACACTTTTTAGCATGAAGTTAGAATTCATTCTTTTTATTAAGAACAAATCTTTTTCAACAACTTTTGACTTGGGTTTCCAATTCCATTTCTTATGTTCTAGATATACTATGAAAGTCTAAAATACGACAGGAGTATTTTCTGGCATAGAACCTCCTCAGAAAGCTGTATCCCCCTGTTCCAGAAAAAAAAATTCCATTTCTTAATCTATTTTTACCATATCTGAAACTATTATTTCTAAAGAAAAAGCAGATTTGCTGCCTATTGAATTCTTCATCAGGCTCAGAACAATGAAACAACTGGAAGCTGAAAATGGCTCTTCAGCCCATGATATATATCTATAAAGGAACACTTACCTAGTGTGCAAGACATTTTCACTTACAATTTAAAATATGTTTTCTACTGACTGAAAATAACAAGGAACTATATATACACATATAAAGACATGTCCCAGTTTTAGCCAGGACACACCATAAAACATAACTACGTCACTGAATATTAGAGATTAGTCCATCTCAAGTATTAACACATGAATTCATCTGCCTTATGAAAATTTAAATTGCCCTTTTGTTCCCATGGACCCAACAGATGATTCAGTCAATGACAAAGTGTAGCCCAACTACCCCCAGGTCCTGAATTTTGAGTTTCAGCGAGAGAATCACCTCCAGGATTAGACTTCAGAAAGTCTAACAGGCAGAAAAATGTTACTAAACAATACCCCACAGAGTTTCCAAGAGACATCTGATATTCTTGTATCATTTAATAGTCTGATTACTACTGCTACCATTTTTCCTGCAGTAACACCACATGCAACGTTCTTTCCCAGATCACTGTATCACATCATATATTTAAACATTGTTCTCAAATACTTATTCTCAAAATGTTATTCACTTCCCCTTCTCATCACTTGCCCTGCTCCTTGTCCATAGTATGCGAACCAGCAGTCCTGGAACAGGATAGTTTATTATACTTTAAAATAAACAAATGTGTAATTTGTTTCCATGATGCAGTTGGTAATTTGCATCACAAAAGTAGTAAATCTCAAAATTTTTTCTACAAATCTGACATTAAAAATGCTCTTTGCAGTATATTTGAGGACTAGTTGGACTGACAACCCCTTCAAAGGAAATGATGGCCTCCAATTAGTTCTCACATAGCAGACAGTGCTATCAGAAACTATGAATAAATGATTGTCTTTAATTTTCATGACCCCTTTCATGGGGTATTTGAAATTTATATTTTGATAGAATTATGCCTATTAAATGAAAAATAGCACACCATTTTGCAATTCTATCATTATTTATGTCAGCTATGGGCACTTCTCAAAATACAGAAGTTCTGCAGTGGAGTTTGCAGCACCTCCGCAGGACAGAGATAACACAGCTGAGCATTTCCCTGAATCGAGATCACGACCCTGGGAGAAGCTGAGGGACAGAACTGCTGCTCAAGTATTGCTCTGACAGTACATCACAGCAAAAAGGACCTAACATGCCTGCACGCATCCTCCGTTTCTTTATAAATTGATATGAAAGAAGTTTAAAGAACAAGACATGATTCTTACTAGATTTGGAAAGTTTTGTTTTTTGTTTTTTTTTTTTAAAGGGAATGTATTCTACAACACAGCTGTGCTTGAACAAGGATACTACTTGGAAATACCGCAGTTTTCTTGAAAGGCGTATGCTTTGCTGTTTTAGTGAATAAACACAGGCAAAAATTGCCTCTTTATAATCCTTTCAGATTTTATTGAAGAACACTTTTGATTGATTAACATTTTTCTCTGAAGTGCAATAAGCAAATCCTTATGGAAGAAAACTTTTTGCTTTGCTATCCTCAAAATAATAATATTGCATGAGAATGCTTGTCTGCCTCTTGATGTGTTTATAGAATAACAGATGATCAGAGGCTCCAGGAAAAAAAAAAAAAAAAAAAGAAAGGAATAATTCTTTGAAGAAATAGATGAGATGGGTTATATGTATGATCACAAAAAGATTTTTTAAATGCACGTAATGAATTTTGTGGTTTGTAAAATCCTGACTCTGAAAAATAATTGGTTTATGCATAAATCATCTTCAGAAATATTTATGATGAAGCTTCCATTCAAAATAAAACAGACAAATGTCTTTAACCTAATGAAATTGCATAGTAAATTATTTCCAAGAACATTCCAATGTCAAGGTAACTCACTTAATTATCCATTATCATAGAAATGTAGACATAATGTTAATTAAAATGAAGGGGCAAAACCATTTCCATTTTTTATTAAGATCCATTGGCCTCTTGAACAGCTATTAGCCTTGCTGTCAGGGTTAGGTGGAGGACAAAATTTGCCCTGGTAGGTAGACCATTGCAAGCTGATTTCAACAGCTTCGGAACTGCAATGTCATAATGAGAGGCAATTGAAAAACTATCTGCAAGCCATTTGTATTGACAGCACACAGGAAGCTTTTGTACGACAACCATTATTTCTGCAGTGTACTTTGCAGCTGCAGTGCACAGTCACCTCAAACAATGAAAAAAATTATCCACGCTTGCAGCTGAGAATACAAATATACCTGCACATTGTTGGCAATTCTAAGTGACAATCTGCAAATAAAATTTTCCAGCAATATACTTGTCTTAGTTAGAACTTTGTCAGATTAATTATACTGCTTGTACATGCAGATATTTATTTTAGGAGTCAATTATCATATGCTGTACGAAATTTTACCTTCAGGGCTTAACAGCGTAGAAGAAGGAGAGTGAAAGGCCTGTGTACATTAGAATGCGCATTATACAATTCTGGTTAAAGTCCACTTGGAGCAAAGTAGCTGTAGAAATAAAATGGCACTTTTGGGAAACTTTTGTATATACTTGTGTCTGTCTGTACATTCAATTACAGTTCCAGAGGAGAAGCATTCTACATTTGTCTAACACTGTTATGATAAATCATCAACCATCTGTTGCAAATTAGATGCAGACTGATAGAACACATAATGCTGCTCTGCCCACCAAGACACCCCCACACCAAGGTGGTGTGTAATAGCTAAAACAACGAAACAATGATAGTACATTGACTCTGCTGGCATGCTGCTGAAGTTTATTTTTCAAAATATATTGTCGTTGATAAAATAAATTCACAGAACATGTATGTTTGAGACACAAATGCCTGTATAATTCTGTTTTACATTCCTTTCCTTTTTTGTGCCATTCAAAGACTTTTATAAAGCTCCAAATAACATGACTTATGGTTTTATTAAGTAAAATATTTGCTTAAGTGGTTCGAATAATGGGGGCAACAGCACTCAGTCTTGTGCAAAACTGATGTACTGCAAAGAATGAAATTCAGTATTTTTTGTTTGTTTGTTCCACATTTAGTTCCATGTCATTTTATCCTTGAATCACATTTATTAGTCTAGAATCAAATTCAGATTGCTACTGTTATTTTTCTGACTTCTAGTTTTCAAGTTATACATTGTATAGTGAAATAAAAAGGAAACGCTGATGTAGTTAAAAGGACCTAGTCTTGATGAAACTGTTGTCAATGTCTGTCTTCACATATGGAAGTAGCTTATTGTAATTCAAAACTTCTAAAGTATTTACATTACATTTAGATGTTTGCTGTAACAATACTTGAAATATGTCAATAAATGCTGTAGGTGAGTGCTATATACCACATTATGTTGCATATTATATGTAAAAGTGTTTAGAGATATACAGATTCAAGATCTTGTTCATAAAGCATACTTCCACGTTTTCACTGTCACAACTTTATTTTATCACACTATCTAAAAACCTGCTCACCTTATGCACATTAACACGACTCAACATCATTGGGGATTTTCATGAGTAAAGTGTTTCATGAAATTTAAAACATATATTACTTCCTTCAGTCCTTTGAATGGTGAATTATAATTGCTTTAATAATTCAGAATGACATAAAAATGAATCTAAGGTAATAACCGGCTTGCATATTACCTACCACATATTGCACTTTAAAAGGAATCAGGATAGATTAATTAACCAAATCTTTTTTCTGACAAAAAAAGGCACAGTCGCTGGCAACAGAAAGTTTCACTGAAGTGTACTAATGTTTCCAAGTTGTTTGAATAATCTTTTTCCATATCCCTAATAAACCTGAGACACTTCAAGAAATTCAGCATATCATAGTAATTTTCTAAATGCCTAAACTTCTTAATCTTTAATTCAGAATTACTCTTCACCATTATCTTACAGAAGTTAAAAATAAATTTAAAAAATCAAAACAATTTGTTTTCTTCTTATCCCAGAATAAGCTTATGTTTGGCTTGGGATTTTTTCCCCCAATTTTGTAGTTAACAAATTGCCTGGATTTACTTTAGAATTCTGCTAAAATAAGGAGTAGGACAGGGAAAAAATTGTATCACATCACTAACCACAGTGTTAAAGCAAACCTGCACATGAAATAGAGTCTTCTAAGAATTTGGATGCTACTATGCTGCTAAATATAATTTTAGAACGAACAGCAATTATGGAAATAGATAATGCTAAAAATTTTCAAAATTTTTGCATGCAAGCGCACCCACTGTCTCAGAAAGTGCAGGAAAACACATCAAGGACCCTGAAAAACTGAGCTAGAATAACAAAAAAAGGAATTAATGCTAAGCAGGTTCCTCCCAGCTCTCCTCATACCTGTTCAGGACATTCTTTAATCTAACAACATGACTGGCTTTTGTAGGAGGGAGAGGTCCTGTCCTCTCTTCTTTCCAATAATCCCACAAGGCCGGAGGAGGTAAAGCAACAGTTATCTTCCCAAGTACTAGCAGTTGCTTTCCAACGAGCCGACTGACTCGCAGCAGCTCAAGGAGTTCCTCAGCAGCCACCCCACTATCCAAGTAGATCTTGCACCTTGGCAGCTGCGAGGCAGGCGCCCTGCACCTTCTGAGCACTCGGGCCTTTGGGAATCGGGGGCAAACCCTGAATGAGGTTTGCATAGCATTTTAGCTCTAATAATCAAGTTAATCACATCTGAAGGATTCTTACAACACTGTGTTTAGGTCCTCAGTTTGTAGAGTTTCTGTTTCCATGGTTACCCACACAGTCCACATTTCAAAACTGCCACAATAAAACAATGATAAAAATGAGCCAACTTAGCGTAATACAAGTCACTGCACATCTAACAATCTTTCCCCTCCTTTCATCTCCCCTCCCTGCGCTTTATAAAGCTCTCAGATTTCTCGATATAAACAGCCTCTCAAGGAAAGCAAACACCTCTTTTATTGAAAATGCCCAATTACTGGACAAATTTCTTCTCTCCCCCCAAGTAACTTTACAAGTCCTGTAACAATGAGGTACAACGGTTACTATAGTAACATTATTCTGGGACTAAATAACAGTATTTCTTCTGTTTCCTTTCAACAAATAAAACAAAAAATATGAGCACACTCTGGATTAGCGGCATTATTTATTTAGAAGCCTTGGTGGATTGTTATTTATATTCAAAACCACTAGCTAGTTTTGGTGCAGCATTCTGTCTTCTCTGAGTAATCAGGGCTACACCGAATAAACAAGATCTTCTAGTTGCACTAGTGTTATGATCTCATTTGTCAGAAGGTCATGACTGACAGTGCTAAATTGATGGAAAAACATGTTACACGCCTTGAGGGCATCAATAGGTTTTACCAGCCCTGAGCAACCCCACCTGGGACTAACACCCGGGGGCCCAGGAGCTCCCATCCAGCTTGGGCCCCTGACCCTGCCTCTTGCCCCAGCTGATTCCAGACAGGCTGACAAGACGTTGCCAAATGCCTTGTTACACGTCTGGTTCCAACAAGAATCATTCTTTTCTGGGACTGAATACCCTGAGGGGGAATCCTGCTTTAAACTCAATTGCAGAATGTTGTTACTGTGGCACAGACACTCGCGGACTGTTTAAAACCAAACCAAAATAACAACAGACCTGCTTGTTGGGAGCTCTGCATAGGGCAATGCTTGCCTGGGGAGCCAGATCGCTTGAACAAGACCAGTGATCTGTGTCATGAACGGAGTCTCCACTGCAAGCATGCTGCAGCTGCATCTCCAGGTGGACTGGAGCCCAGAGAACACTATTCTGCTGAATTCTTAGGTGCTGCTGGGTCCATGGTCCTGTGTGACCACTCCAGTACCCGCATGATCTTAAACTATATACAAAACATCCAGCTATCCTAATTATGTACAAAAGAACTGTCCTAATGTCACCATTCCTGCATCTGCAGGACCAGTTTCTACTGGCTGTGTACTGGTATCTTACGTATACAGCTTGGGTCACTTCTGCAGCAGGAACTCCTAAGAAGAGGCTCTGGGACTGCTAGACTCCCCGCCGGGGAATTAATCACACACTGAAGCACCAAGTTGGTGTATGCACTGCAGGAGCTGCCCGAAGGAACCTGAGACTGTCCAAAATTCCCATCAGGAGGGGTCCTGCAGCAGTTAGTCATTTGCTTTACTGGAAAGGTGCCATGGTGTTCAGTCAATCAAGTCACCCCGACCTCTCAAACCATTCCATGTTCTCACCCACTGATGACTACGCTGGGGAGTTCCTGGACCGCACAAGGAACTGAGGACTAAAGAGCGCCAAATGCACACGTGCACAACCCTGATACCCAGGCACACCACGAGTGTCACTACAGGACCAACCTGAATTTCATCTTTGTATTTCACACAGTGTAAATGCTATGACTCTTACCACACCTCCTACACTAATAAAGTAAAATTTACATAGAACAGGGAGGCTGGAAAAAAGTATATTATTATCGCAGTGTTTAACTGAGGTTTAGTTTAGATTAATATTTACGGAAGAGGGATCTCAAAGTAATAGAAACTGGAGGTTGTATCAGAAATCACAGTAAACTGTGGTAAGGAATTTGCCATGGATGAATCATCCATGTTATTATGGAACCAAAAATGATTCTCCACATACTAATGGTACAAACAGTACAAGATGGCCACCATTACAGTAATTCCGATTGTTAGGTTTTGTTGCATTTTATCTGCATTTGTCTAGTCAGTTTGCATCACTCTTGATCCTCTGCAAAGAGGGGAGTTTCACCCTAAGGCAAACTCAAGGCTCTTTGAAAATAACATTACTGTTTTTCCACACGAAAAAATACACTGACAGACAGACATCAGCTTCACTATGGTCAGCTATTGCACTTGCCAGATACAATCCTTTTCACACAAACGTGCAAAGAGTAATTTGGCAGTTCCATACACAACTTTTCAAAAAAACAGATAACTGTAGAAAGATCTGCTTGCATAGCTTTCTGCCGTAAATCCTCTCTGCCCATATGTATCAGCAATAGAGTGAAAAAGCACATTAAGACAATGAGTAAGTGTTGCAGACAGCCACATTAAAACCACTGGGGATTTTGCAGAGTATCTTGTGATCACAGATTGAATGTGATTTTTAACTGAATGTGATCACAGACTGAGCGTGACCCATTGGACTCAAACGTCCAGCAGCAGATAGGAACATACGAGTGTCAGAGTCCCCTTGATTATTGAATCTGGTCTCCTGCTCATAATAAACAGTGCAAAGGACATCGGAAAAGTTCAGGAAGGCACGCAAACCCCTTTTTCTACATATTGCTCCTCAACATCAGCCAAAATTTCTTCCCTGGCAGCCTACAACCCACTGCAAGATGATCTACAAAATTAAACTCCCAACTGTAAGATTATACAAGAGGAAAGCAAGCTGCAAACTTGGACAGTTAAACTCATGGGAAATCAGCTCACCATGAAACATATAAAATAATTTAAAATATTTAGTTTCTTAAAAAAATAATCATGAAAGTTTAAAATTTTTAAGCATAGTCCATTGGAGTGAAAATTGATCAAAACACTAGATGTTCCCTCAGAATTTCTGATGAGTTGTTAAACATAAGTTCAGTATATGCAAGACAGCAGCTCTTGAAGGGATAATATACTGGATTGTTTGCAGTGAAAGAAAAGTCTGATCAAAATAAGTACAAAGAAAAATACCAGCTGATTTCAGAGCGCTGTACACTTTCAGTCCATTTCAAATATCTCCAAAGCCTGGAATTTAAGGTTGATGCTCTTTTACAAGAGTCAAAAGAAAAGTGCTGAGTTTCAGAGTATTAAAGATGCTCTACTTTTCTTTTTTTCAATGCAAACCCACTAATACCAGTGTCTTTGCCAGCCTTTACACTCTCAGTTGGGAACTAGATGAAGACATGTCCTAAAGCCGAGAGGAACAAAAGCAGCCAATGAAAAAAGCAAGCTACAAAAAGATAGCGTATGTGAATTGTTAACCAAATTGAACAATCATATTAGCTTTCATGTCCAATTCCAAAAGTCCTTGTATTCCTGCTCACAAAGAAAATAAATAAGCAAGCTATGTCCAGGAAAAGTGCAAAATAACTGATACTGCTGCAGATCACAAGCACCAGGGTTCATTAGAGGCAATGCTTATCACAGTTATGGTGAAGGCATATCAAATACCACCCAAAACACACATTTCAAACAACAGTTGCTTCTCTCCCTTTCATGAAAGCCAAATCTACACTTTCACCAATTTTGAAATGTTTCCAAAGCCTTTTAGACCGAAAGGACCAGGCCATTTTCTGCCCAAGCAGCCTCATTTTCATGGAAATGGTCAATGTCTTCATGCAATAATTTGCTGAAAAACACCTTTATCATTCAAATTTTTCCCATTAAGAGTAATAAATTCATAAATAAGAGGTGCGATGAACATTCCTAAGACATGATTTTTTCTGTCTTGAATGAAGTGAACAGTTTATGACTCAAGCAAGGTATTGGCACTAATAAATTATAAAGGCCTCTCCTCATGAGTGGGATTAATCTTACATATCATAAATACTGATTAGATATTCTATATGCAATATGGAAATAAAATGATCGGTTTATTCATCCTAATATTGTGAATTATGTTCAAACGGCTTTAGAGCCACATGATATAAAATCAGTAGGCCGTGATGAGAAAGCATTTCTAAACAAGATACACATCATAGTTGCAGCAGAAAGCAAGAGAAGCCACTGACAAACCTACAGGACCCCTCATCTACTGCCAATGAAAAATGATTTCATTCACCACTTGCATCCGCACTGCCTGAGTTGAAAAGGTCATATCCGTCGCCAAACACACACATCAGGATTTAAGGGGCAAGAGGGCAGGAAAATGCTATCATTAATATAATAGAAGGTAATGAAATTAGTGTTGTACAAGCTTTATCTTCCATATAACAAATACTCCCTCAAAACGCTTAGAATTGCCCTTTAAAAAGTGCCCACACTTGGCTGTAAAAGAGATCCAAATCTGATTTTAGCATTTCTAACAAATAAAGAACTCTCTATAAGATTTCTTGGAATATTCTCCCAAATTACTAATCACATTTAAAACCGGAAAAATTACTTTTTTTCTCCAAAATGAACTCTTCCTGTTCCAACTTCCTGTCAACAGCTTTTGCAAAACTTTATTCTGGTAGGCTGGAAAACCTCTATTAGCAAAGTTTTGTTCCTGATGTTACTTATGATTTGTGATCCTATAACCTCCTCCTGGTTAACTTCATCAGATTTTTCTCCCGGAATCTCTCACTACAATTGAAACTGAAGGGTAATTTAAGTTGGCTGAAAGTAATTACATTGGTTAGTCAGAACCATAGCACTAACAAGCCACTTTGTATGGAAAGTCCTTGGCATCATTAATGACCACAAGCCCTCTAGGTCTCTTTGACTCAGAAGAGCTTTGAGTAGCGCAGCACCTCTGTGAACTGTACTGGGACACAGGTGTATTACTCACTAATTTTGTGACAAAAAAAGTTCCCTTTCCTGAAATCCAGCTTTACTTTTGACTTTGCCAGAAGCACTTGACTGATCTGCCTTTCTCTTTAGCTTATGAAGCTTCCAAGTTGCGTAGCTGGGTGAATGTTTAAAAAACCACACAGTCAAACTATGATGACAAACGCAATACCAGGTTCTTGACATTGAAATATTAAAGTAGTTTTACAGTACATTTGTCGCTTTGTAGCATGCTTTATCACCACACTGCAATCTCTATTTTCAGAACAGCTCATCTCAAACCGTAGCATGAAATAAAGATGATAAAATCTGCTTATGACTGTCTTTGTGAATATTTTACTTTTTCAGTCTTTCCCTTTGCTTCACTGTTGCAACTCTCTCACCTTTCTCTCATTGACTATCAAATTTGTCCACAGGTATATAGAAATACCACTATTGGTAAATATAATGAAAGATGATTGTTAATTCAGCTTGATTACTTGATACTACACAGGAAATCTTGTAACTCATTGAGGTTTTCCTAGATGTCACTGGTGTAGCTTTTGGAAATCCTCCAATGCTGACACTTGCACACTCCTCACATACTATGTATAAATCAATTGTACGCCTTATCTATATAAAAAAATATATTTTGCATTTTGTTATGTCTGCAGTTAGTAATAGATTGATAATAAAAACATTTCTAGAATTCCCATTGGATACCATGATTGCTCATGAAAGCCAGCAATTCCTTGATAACTCTCCTGATCAACAACTGTAATCCCCACAGGATTATTTTCCTCCTTGACTGTAGTCATGATTAGTTCACTCTCTGTTTGGATCCAAGAAGTATGTGTTTGTGCTGGATCCTACTGAACCTTCAAATGTAAAACAGCTCAGGTCAGAAGGCAGGCACTTCCTTCCAGGGTGAACTGCTATAGCAGCCAGTACTGGTAGATGTTTCACCAAGTTCCAGACACCATCTAAGTCTACAGTCCTACCCCCTGTTGCATTGCCATGAGGGATGGTTTTGATGGTTTTCAACCCTTTGGAGGGGCTGGGATTTCCAAGCAGACACCTCTTCGGCAATTTCTTTGCAATCTTTCCTACATCACTAGTCTTTTCCACTCCTTCCCATGTCAAAATAAGTTACCTATGTGGAATCTAAGGTGATGCAAGGTAAAGGTTAACTGTAATTTTGAACATTATCAAAGATACTTTGAACTGCCAAAACATACTTTTATTTTTTAATTTCTATTAAAAAACACTAGCAACAGAAAAATCAACTTGCTATTCACTTGTGCTTTACATTCAACTCCACGCTGATACTTACTCAGCAGTCTATTTTTTCCATGAATAAAGAAACTAATATGAGACACAGAGAGAGAGGTTCCTGCCTGATTCTGCAATGATGTGGAGGAGGGAAAACATTTTTGTTTCAGTGATGATTTTATGCTGGTTTATTTCAAAGCCTAAGTGGGCTTTAGTACCCACAGAAATGATGTCAAAAGGTTTGGGAAAGCATTCCATGTAACTGAAGCCCTTACAAAGAATTCAGGGTGAAGGAAACCTTCATGAAGGTATGAACTACACCAGTAGCTCTTTCACTTTGGAAAGCTCATAATATGCTACCCTATGGATCAGGCCCTATTCTGGATTCAAGAGGGATAGACATACAGGTTAAAAAACTTATGTGCACTTTTACCAGGAGCTATTTTGGCGCTGTATTCTGATAGCTTTTCTGGGTAAAGACTGCAAGAGAGGCTCTATGTTATGAGGGGATTACATAAGGAAAAGTCCACCCCATAGGTGAAAGCTGACGTTTACAAGTAACTAGCAACTCCATCTCACTCAACACAGTAAAACCTGAAGACTAAATGATCTTGAAATAATCTTAAACATTCAGGATTCAGAACTGTCATTTTTCAATTTTCTACTTAAATCTTATATTCCCACCCTATGAAGTGTAATATTAAGACATCTGCCAAGACATAAACCAAAGATCTTCAGGTGTAACATCTCTGTAATCTCTGCTGTATGCTCCCTGCCCCCCGGCAGTTTAGCAGGCAGTGAGTGTGTCATGACTGCACAGCCCAGCTCTGACCCTACACACCTGCCTCATCTCCACTGAGACCACCGAGAAAGAGCTGTAAGAAAGTCTGTAGAGAGATAAGGAAGGTAAAAATCAAGAGAGATGGTATGGCTGAGGCATATTCACAGATTCAAGAGGAAAAATGTCAACATAGAAAAGTATAAAATCCCAATGTGTGTGTGTGGGGGGCGGGGAATAAAACATGAAGGCCAGTCAGACCAGTTAGGACAGGAAGAGTTGGGTAATCATGTTGAGCTGTCAGCACCATCAGTTTCGACTGACCTTGTGGCAGAGAGCAGCTTGGCAGCACTGACTGTCCCAGAGAGCAGTGGAGACCAGCCTCTCCTCTCCTGACTGGTGCCTGTTGGGACAGCAAAGACCCTTCAGGTGCTTTAGGAAGATAAGGATATTAATTTTTACTTGAATAACTCATTACGTACCGTCTATATTTTGTGTGTCAGCCAGTAAATAATCACTTTATAATTTTGTTCCATATATTGTGCTTTACTTTGAACATGTTAGAAGTGGTCTGAGCAAATGAAACCCAAAAGCGGGGCATAACAGTTTGTCTCACCCAGGTTATTGAATTTATTGAAAGCAGGTAAGAGCTGTTTATTTCCTTGCCTACATCTTAAATTTAACAAAAGTTTCTACTCTAAGTTTCACTTTCAGTATAAAATATGTCCTTGTGGAAGCTGTTACAAATGTCAACACTTTAAGGAGCATGAATTTATGGTGGCATTGAATTTTAATGGCACTATAAATGTCTATAGTAATGGTGATATATCTATTGCAATAAATTGCTATGAAGAAATATAAAAATAAATGTAAGATAAAAGATTGTGTATAAAATATGTTTTTACATACTCTTTAATGATTAAAAATCATAGAAAACTAGAAGTTATAAATCACTGAAAACTGCTGTTCTATTTTACATGCTGTTTCACATTTACAACATACAGATATAATTCCTTGATCAGAAATTGCACCAACTTTAACAAGGACAATCTAGATGATTCTTTTGTTGACTTGAAGAAAATCTCATTGACATTAAGGATCACTGAAATACTGATATTAATGACCCTCGTTACTGAAGCCATGCCTGCTATGAAAGGGAAATTTATGGAATTTAGCATCAGTGGTTAGTAATGCTTCCTGCCTGGTCCCTTCCCTCACACAGCTCCCCATTATTCACCACAGCTCATCTCATTTTAGTTGAGGAGAACTGTTCATAGGACAAAGGTATTTTCACATTATGGTAAAAGGGAAACTTGAAAAAAAAAAAAATTCATAGACCTGCAGAAGAATAGACAGTATTTTCTCTGTGTAGGTCAGAAGTAGTGCTTGATATAATGAATGATCAGTCTACACTTCCATTAATTCACTGCCTTAAAAACCTTTATGTCCTTGATTTATTTTCTTAAAAAGGGGGCAGCCAGAAGTTATGAGATTGCTCCTTGACAGTCACTGAAGTTGACATCAATAAAACCTGTCCATCCAGGAATATCAACGGGGGATAGGAAACAAACAACAAAACAAACAAACAAAACAAACAAACAAAACCCCACACACAAATGGAGTTTGTTCAGGAATGAATACTTGCCAGGCAAACAACAGAAATCCCAGTAAACACTCTAGGCTGGGGCAGTGGGGTAGGTAGGGGGAAGTCACAAGAAAATTTTGTTTATTTTATATATATATTACAGTCACTTTAAATGCAAGAATCAGTTTTTCTCTGGATTGCAGTAGTAAGATATCTTAATAACTCACTGAAGTCCCTGAGATATGAAAGCTGACCTGGAAGATTAAGCGATGTTGCTATAATTTACATGAACAGAGATTTGTAATGACTGGATGAATCTGAGTCCATGTATTACATCCATTTTGCACAAGGAGATCTGAGGTAGAAGCAGCTGTAGATAACGGGGTATCAGAATACTTCCAGCAGCACAAATTGTAAACCTGATCCCTGCCTTTCCCTTCATTATGCCTAAAACAAAAGCAGGGACTAACGAGATTAAACTGTCCATGACCTGATTATCGGTGACACTTCTGTTTAACATACATAAGCAAGACCTAAGTGCACAATGAATGGAAGTAGTCTAAATGTTGCCAGCAAAATAAAGAGCTGCAAATAAAAACTCTAGCACCTGACGCAGCATTGTCAGCTGTCACCAGGTGCAGGGTTGCAAAGAACTTGGTAAAGGGTATTCCTGCAGTGCAGCAATCACAGCCAGGAGGATGAAGCAGTAGGAATTTTGGACTAAGGACTGTGCTCACCTCACAGTGTTGTAAAAGCACCTTCTGTGCAAGTGGATTCTGCAGATACCTATGGATGTGGATGGAGAAAGAGCTGCCAGAAAATGGCACTGGAAAAGTATCTGTGAAAGTCTCCCAAGAAGAGATAATCTCTGGAGACTAGTGATGATGTTGAATCTGCAAGAGCTGATAAATTGCCAAATCTGTCCAAGGCCACCAGTATACACTAGCATCAACAACAGGTTGTACAACTTGATGTGTGTCCGTGAGGACAATGGCTGTTATATGCATGCAAAGACTACAAGATTATACGAACACTTTACAGAAGAAAGGAAACTGTGAGTGACGTCGTGAACATGTACTTGCAAGCCACAAGCCTTCCATGTGATGGAGGTTATTTGAAAACTTTCTAAGCCTGAAGTATAATTTTTGTTCTCCAGCATGCTTCTTATGGGAATTACACAGATAATTTTGAGGAATCCCTGGAACTGAATGAATGATAGTATCTTCATGTTATATCTTTAGGATGAGATATTCAGGGCTGATTTAACTTTAGTCTTAAGAAAATTAGGAAAGCACAATGTAACAAATGCAAAGCACTTTTTAAAATTTTGCTTTGGTTGTTTCTACCCCTAAAAACAGTGATCATTGAGACAGAGACCTGCAGTCAACTTATGACAGGTACAGTCTCACAACAAAGATCATTGCTGACCAGTGGGTAAAGGTACCGGTTAAAAAAGCATGAAGGTAATAAAACAGAGGTTCAAAGAAAACATGTAGGAAAGAGCAAGCTTAAACTTTTTAACAAATACTCTCTAGTAAAAACAAGTTGTGGACTTACTGAAAAGTCTGCAGATATTGAGTTCAAATGACTGTTATTTACACTGCATACTCTTCATTCTCGTGTGGGCATCTGGTGCTGCATACTTTCTGCAACCTCATTGCAACAGAAAGAGCTCAGTACATGTAGAACACCACATACTCATTTTCCATGTCAATCATAATCTCCTTGCCTCTTACACTTCTTATTTCTTTTCCATCCCTTTCAGGAAAAGGAAAGCAATCATATCACTTCAAGACTCGTTATACAACTGAGAAATTTGTATTTGGGAAAATTTTTATATTATGTATTTCCTTGTCTTACCCATTCTAATTGATGCTCAGGGCATACTATAAATATTAACATTACACATTTTCTCCGGGGAAACGGCTATGTAGAAAACCTGAAAGAAATATCCACCATTTATCTGCTCCTTTGTTTTTTGCTGCTCACCTCTCAGCAGGCTGGTGTGGCCTCCCTGTTTCCATCAGACACCTCTGAACTCAGCATGGGATGTTATTCATTATATAAGTATTCAGCTTACAGAGTCATTCAATTGCAATATGGTGCAAAACACCTGGGCACATTAGCTTTCTTGGGCTTTTGGGGTTTTTTTTTGCCCTTACTTTATTAAATTCTTATCTATGGTTATTATTTAAGCATTTTCTTTGGTTTCCACTGCTTGGGGTCTTTTGTCTTGGAATGACAAAACATTTTCTTGACAGATAGCAAAGTTTTAATTAGTATACTCCTATAAGAACTGATTTTAACCGTTTGTTACATTTTAAAACCAAACATTTCCCTGCACCATTCAGCTTCTTAGTGCATTTTTTTTCATGAACAGGATACAACTTATGTTATTAATAACTTAGATTTAATTTTATCAGTATGAGATACAGACATATTCTTATTACAGGTAAAGAGAAATGGATATCTGGGCATATGGAATGTTTTATTAACACACCGCAGATGGCACACATCACCTTTCACTGCTAAATAGGCATCATTTCCATGCTGAGAGGTGAACTTTTCTCACAAAGTTATCACATGAGTATTTCAAACACAGTAGCTTCTCCTTAAACTAGGTTCTTCCTTCATGCATAAGAATTCCAAACCAAGAGTGCAAGATCTTTGAAAAATCTCTCCCTGTGCTTGAAGAAAGCTCATGCAAATATGAAATATTACATCACAATCATGGCCTTGCTATTATTTCTTTAAAGATGTAGAAAAAGGTGATAATATAGGATTTTCTTATTTCAGTAACCTATTTCATTTTGTTCACACTTTCATCAAATTTTGTTTTCTTGAACACATTAATATTTCCACACACATGCACTTTACATAAAAGACAAGAAGGGTCTAGTCACGCAAGATGAAACACATCCAGGGAGGGAGATGGAAATGGTCATTGTCAGAGAAATGGATAAAGTATAAACTGTTATCCTTACATGCACAAAGTTTTTTTTAATACAACATAAGAACTGGTTGGTTTGTTTTTTTTAAATGCACATTGTCAGTAAAACTTTCTACAAGATACAGCCACTTGGAAATGATTACAAGATCTTCCATTCCATCACAGGAAAACAAACAAACAACCAAAAAAAAAATAAACCAACATGAAAAAGAACACCAAAAAACTAAAGGTGAAAAAGAAAATCTATCCAAAACTACTATTAAGTTTTGCCATAAATAGCAACAGATGGGAACTGTAGCTTTACCCAAAGTAATTGAGATCACAGACAAAAAATATCAGCATCACTGTCAAAAGAGTGAACAGGGAGTTTTTCCTGCAATTCTAAGCCAATAAATTGCTGCCATCTAAGTTTATGCATGGCACAAAGCAGCAGTCAGTTTGGGTAGGACAGTCATTGTAGTGATGCATTTGAACCACCTGCTGCCATTAACCAAGCTGATGCATCTTGATGTAAAGCAATGTGCTAAGGTTCCTGCTAGAGCTTTTAAATAAACTGGTGTTGTAGATCAGCCCCTGTAGACAGCTAAGCACCACCCAGCTCCTCACTCAGTCCCCTGCAGTGGGGTGAGGGAGAATCAGACAGGCAAAACTGAGAATAACTTGTGGCTTGAGATAAAGGACAATTTAATAACTGAAGCAAAAGAGCACACCAAGCAAAGCAACAGAAGGAATTAATTCACTACTTCCCATCTGCAGGCAGGTGTTTTGTCATTTCCAGGAAAGCAGTGCTTTATCACATGTAGCCATTACTTGGGAAGACAGACACCATAACTGCAAACATCCCCCCTTCCTCTCTCTTTCCCCAGCTGCCACTGCTGAGCACAACACCAAATGGCCTGGCAAATCCCTCTGGTGGCTGGCACCAGCCGTCCCAGTGGTGTGTCCTCCCAGCTTCTTGCTGGGAGCCCCAGCCCCTGCCTGGGGGGCAACCCCAGAGGCACCAAAGCCCTTGCGGCTCTATGAGGACCATTCAGCAGTAAATAAAACATCCCTGTATTATCTACACTGCTTTGGTAACAAATCCAAAACCTGTTAGCAGCTATTATGAAGAAAATTAACTCCATCCCAGCCAAAACCATTACAAGTGGATAGTCAAATAATGGGACATGACCTGTGTTACAGAACCAAACTTATCCTACTTTAAAAACTACCCTTAAAAAAAAAGGCATGGGGGGTGGCGGTGGGGGGATGAGTAAGGATTTTAGATAATTTTTGTGGTCAGGATCTCAATTGCTCCATGAAGACAGCCCAAGCATTTTGATAGAATGTTTAAAGATGTGGTCTAGATAGAGCATGCACAGATGACATTTTAACTTTTAATTCGTCTGCATTCAGATGTAATTATATTTTTTACTACTGTTAGCTAACATCATAGTTTGCAAGCCTAAGAACAGGTGTGTAGAAATTTATGTATGCACATCTTTAATTTTTGTCAAAATCTACATATATATATTCTCATTCAGTTGCTAGGAATCTGTCTAACAACTTACATTAAAGATTTTTCACATCAAGAGTGCTGGTTTGTTCCCAAGTATTATGAATACATGGTAAAATTATAAACAAAGAAAGTTTAAGATAATTAGTTTTGCCTTTCCTGTGCAACAGCAAAAGACTTTTTTAAAAAAATCAATCTTTAAACAGGATGCAACAAGAGTTACTACCATATTCTCACAGTGGCTGCAATTAAGTGCTTACCAGAAGATTTACTGCAAGATCTGAACAAGGGGGACATATTTGCATGAAGAAAGACCAGAAACTGTCTTTGTTTCAGAGCCTTTACCTGATTCAATTTCTCTCTTAATTTCAAGAGAAACGTTCTGCACATGTCCACATTTGACACATTTTACTTCCCCTGCCACACCGACCTGTGCTTCACAAAGGAAAAAGGTCAAGTCACCGTGCTCTCAGTTTCCTTTAAGAAAAGGAAGGTAGTAGGTTTGCAAGAGCAGTTCTTGGCAGGAATCCCTAAGAAACAAGGATCTTTTTTCCATATGAATAGGCAGGTGTCAATTTAGCTAGACCAATTTCCTGAACCAACTGCTTGTACAAACTAAAGAAAGGGCATTTATCTTGCATTAAGCTTAAAGAAAACTATACAGTTTTCAGTAGGTTAAATCCATAACTGACACTGACTGCTAACCTTCCAGAAAACTGTGGCACTGACACAGGTGTATGTGCATCAGCTTCATCTGTATCTGCTCATTCTATGTGACTGTTTTTCAATTGCTTTATGCTTGAGCATTTATTGAGTCAAAACAGTGGGAGCAAAAAACAAAGCTCTAAGCTGTAAAATCTCAAAAAAAACCAACAAACAAACCCTAAATACAAAATCCCCCACAGCTGGACACACCGTTATAGCTTTGTAAAGTGACAAATCAGTAAGTAACTATGAAAAGTCCACCTACAAAGAGTCCACAAGAAGGATCTAGATTTTCATTTTGGGAAACATTTTCAGGTAAAACACTAAATAAACCATACTTGAAAATGTCTCTTTCATCAGTTATGCTACAGACTCAAAATTGATTATAAAGTGACCCATTTGATGGCAGTTACAATAATTTCTCTGGTACTCACATAGCACAAGAGTTCTTCGGATGCTTGCCCTAAGATCTGCATTTATAGAACACCATCTGGTACTTCACACTGATCAAGTTTCGCTGTTACCAACATACTACAAGGTCTTGTTTCCCTAAATATAGAAGTGTTAAAATTATCCACAGTGTTATTCATCTATTACACTGAACTAAATAGTGCTCACACTGATTTGTGATTTTTGTTATTGTTTTCCTAAAATGTGCTCAACATTATAAAATTTTGCCATTTCAAGAGAGTGTGTGATGATAGCTATACATAGATACTCTTGGACTGCTAGTTTCAGCAGTGTCTGAAATATAAATTCCTAAGCAGCAGAAATAGAAATTCTTAAGTGGCACTTTGAAAATCAAAATTTTGGAGGGCACATGACCAAAGCCACATGACCACAATGAGTGCTATTTGCAGTTTTGTCTCAAACTAGAATGCCCTCTTGGTCAGAAGTCACAGAAACACCAAAAGGTCAAAACAGAGAAGACTTAACTGTACTCCTTTCCACAAGGCACAAAAAGACAGATGAACCATCCTGGATCAAGAGCTCTGGGTTCTGCACCTTCCCTCAGAAAAAGATTGAGAAAAAAATACAGCACAGAACACTATTTCCTAAATTCTTAGTAATACTGCTCAGACACTGTGCCACATACAGCAGCAGTCAGAAAGTGGACTGATACAGGCTGGAGAAGTGAACTATGCTGGTACAGTCATGATATAGCCATCAGCCCGGTGATAGGTCCTGTGTTTAGTTATACCAAGATACAGAAGCAATGCATGAATAGAGAAATAAAGAAACTCAGAGAAACTTCTGACAAGTTGCAAGAGGTATGACTAAAGTGAAAATAGCACAGAAGAAAATGAAAAAGTGGTCCACTGTTTAAAGGGAATACCCATACTATCATCCCTCCGAGTCCTGACAGGCTCCAAAAGTATCTAAGGACCGACAAGCCAAGTGCTAATTCCATAAGGAGGCTACAGGAATAGATGCATGAATTATCGCTGAAACACAAACGCACAAGGAAAAAAATAGGAAGTGCTCATGATGAGATCATTTACAAAATGGAAAGTCTTGAGGGAAGAGAGCAGCAGGTGTCAGAATGTGATCCAGAGACTCTCAAAAGAGACAGAGGACAAAATACCACCTTGGCCTTAAAGAGTGCTGTGGCAGGGGCTGCAGTTCCACTATGCTGCAGAGCATGGGCTTCAGTTGTAGGAAAGCCCCTTTGCCGCTTACGACAGGATTAAAGGTCCATAGAGTTAGAGTCAGACTCAGACAGCTCATGGCTTTGTTTTGGATACAGCTGGGGATACATGCCACAAATACGCTTGTCAGCCTATCGGTATTGACATGAAATATGGATTGCTTCATTAAAATAAGTCAGATAATCTTTTCCTATGTGCAAGGCATTCCATATTATTTCCCTTACTAATGCAAAACTTTTCAGAAAGTACTTTGTGTTTGAAAGCAGCTGAACTCAAATGTCTTCCAACAGACAGGTTTCCCAAGTTGTTTTTGTTCTTTTCTCCATGGAGTAATGATCACAATTTGTGAGCTGGCTAAAAATACACCTATGAGGAATTTCAGTGCTTAATAATACAGTGTTGTTATCACCACATACAAAACACCCAGGATTATCTCCAATGGTAAGTCAATGGATTTTAGTTTGATTGGTGATTTAACTACAGCCTCGAAAGAGTTTTTGAAGTTACTCATAGCTGAATTCAGCCTGATGTACTAAAAAATATATCACTACTAAAGTACAATGATTTTTTTCAACATTGATTTTAAAAGGTCAGTTTATGTATTCTCTTTAGGCTAGTAAAGTTCCTTTTTTTCAGCCCTAGAACAAGCTATAGCAACACTGTAAACGCTATTCAAATTGTATCTGGTGTTCTACAGATGGGGCTAACATATGACGTATGTTAACATCAGGAAAAGACTGTTTCTTTCAATTAACCTTTGCTGTAAGAACAACCTGAGTAGTCACTCAAGGAGAAACACAAGGGATTCACACTTTTCAAGCATGTAGCAAAGCAAGATTATAGCCTCATATCCTCTGACCTACTAGCTACAAGAATCACCATTATCCACACAGCCCTACACATAATCTACAGGTGTGCTTACTGTGTGAGACAAGGCAGTATCTTTTGAGCAAGGAAGAAAAGGGAAACGTATTACCGATGTTAAGAGAACCACGTGCGACCCCATGGGGTACTCAGATGGTGCACCTACATGGTATTTTGCATGAACAAAGTCATTTCACCTATATTTTGAGATGGTTAGAAGCCACACTTATTAAAGTGAAAAATGAGATTAATTACACCTCCATGACTTCCAATAAGCAATCAGTTTTAGCAATATCATAGCTGTCTCCCCACTACCTCAATATTCCTCAAAAATAACTGTAAAGTTTGCTACCTCAATTTTGGGGTTTCCATCTTGGGGAAGGAAAAAAACCAACCACAAGAAGTGAATAATTTAGAAAAGTTCACCCGTCAGAGTAGTGAAAATCATGATCATTTGATATAATAACTAAATACATGACAATGATTTCAATGGCAGTCTTCTCAGTCCTGCTGTGTGCAGGTTTTTTAGTGTTATGACATTTCAAAAAGTCTACTTTTAATTCAGGAAATGTAAAGTAAAAAAACCACAGTCATAGTACTTAGATTCATGAAATAAAGATTAACTGTGAGATCACTGGTTTATTTTAATCAACAGACTATGCTAAATCTGTACACGTCAGCAGAAACTGCAGCCCAACTGTGCCTAATGCTGCATGTTTTATGAGAGATCCCTTTCATAAAACAGATCTCAATCTAAATAGACATGAATAACATGAGACTTCCTGATCTCTCAAACTGTTTTTTTTTTTCTTCTGGACAATGGTATTTGGTTCTTACGTACAATGACCTAACAAGTGTTACTGCATTAAAGTGAAGAATGACACAAGCCACAAAACAAGAGTAAGCAGTAGATATACAATAAAAATTCAGTAATCAATGAGGGAATACAGTAATGTGATCTAAAGGAAGAGAAGAAAGGAGAAAAAAAAAGCCCAGTTATTAAAAAAAAAAAAGTAAAAGGAGAGAGGTATGATTGAAAACACACACTCTGGGATTATTTAATGCACTTCCAGCTGCCTAGATCAGTCAGAAAGTTAGAGACAGGCCCAGTGGGATATATTGAAATATCATTTATCATTTTTTGCAGCATGGAGATCATTCTGGCAGGTCTACAATGCTGTATGCCTACTCACTGCAGAGCAGTACATGGTACAACTGATAACAAAACAGAAAATAAAATGCAATTAAACGTACGTAAGACCTGTGGGTTTTAAGTTACTTCATACCAGCTGACCAGCACTATTGTACACAGGCATCTCCAGTTTTCCCACCACAACACGTACAACAGGGTGGTACACAGCCCTATTCTGACTGGAGTCTGCAAGCCCCCTCAGGTGGGTTTATTTATCATGTGTCTGGGGGCAAACAGCCTGGATGTGAATCAGGGGACACAGCGCTCCTCTCATAATAAGCGTATTTCCAAAAGAACAACCGTCTGATCTCACATATCTGATAAGTTTCTGATAACTGCTACTTTCAAGGCAGAATGCTTCGGTAGGCTTTTATTGAAAGAGTTTCCTTTTTCCCTTAATCAGAGGTTAGTGAATCACTTGATTCTTCAGCAATATGAAGATTTTTGAGGTTTTTTTGTAATCCACATGCTGATGTTCAAATCTGGTTAATTCTGCTAGAAAGCTGAGCCCTAGTGTATAGTCCTTTCCCAAATGAATCTACAAGAACTGATCGTGAGTCCTTCACTGACACTAATGACCTCAAGACCTGACCTACCAGCTGATGGACCATTATATCATGATATCCTTTCCACTTTTCTGGTGATTCCCTGAGTTATACAGTGCTTGCCCTGTGTGATAATGAACTGAAGGAAGAGTGGTTCACTCCTTCCTGTGAAAACAGAGACGATTTATGAGGTGATGACTCTAAGTTATCCAAAAAAATCCTTCTAGCAATGTGATTGAACTATATAAATCTAAAACCTCAAGACTCAGCATCATAAAGTCAGCTTTGTTTAGAATAGGATCCTTTCAAAATTGCTTGCTAGATGGGACAACACAGTTGCAAAACCATTCTTTAAAGTACCTTTTCAGATTTACAAGGGCACTATCAATCCTTCTTTCCTAATTTTAATTCTTTACACACAAAAAAAACCCAAACCCCCAAACTCCCTCCAAAAAAACCAACTAGAAGATTCTACCAAAATCTATTTGCTGAGCATCCAGTCTTGGATATTATTTACACTATTTGCACTTGTTTGAAAAAAATATTCTTCATGATGAAGCACTTGCAGCAAAGAATATATGATTAGCAAAGTACATAAGTACATGCTTACACACATGTTACCTAGAAAACACTTATGTTTGTAATATAATTTAGTTTGATGTTTACAGTACTTTAATCACGTGCCTAAGCATCTGAAAATAAGCACGATGTTGCTTGGATGTTTAACTGTCATAAAACCCATCAAGCCTGGAATATTTCATTTAAAAGTGTGCACATGTAAAGTTTCTATTTTATTCCATAAATAATGTGTTAGCATTCAATACTAAGCTATACATGACAAACAGCTTCAAAGGCAAGCTACAGATGGTGCCCCTTGACTCGATTACACAAGAGAGAGTTTGAGGTCAATATGCATAAATTTACTGGCACATTTAGGATCCCTCCTACCTGGACTCCAAACTGTTTTGTGCCAGTATCCCTTAATGATTTAAATGATTGTAAAATTGTATACTTAAATACAAAGAAACCAATTTTCAGGTCTGTCTTTAGAGTCAGTGGTGTACTCTTCTCAGTTTGCAGAGTGCTACTATAAAATAATCTACCTGAAGTTATGCATCAACTCATCACCGAGGTTCCTAAAGTTGAAATCCAGTCAGCTACATTTTCTGTTCTTTAAACTTGCAAGTTTGTTTTTAAAATTTACTGTATTAAAAAAAAAAAAGTTCAAATTTTACTGGGGAAAAATTATAGGCTGAAATTGAATTTTATTTATGTGCCTTTTTCATTCCTGGTTACTATTTAGATAACAATGACCATAAGAAGAATTAAACAGCAATCATCATCTAGTCTAGGTATCAGAACTGGGTTTGATTCATTGCACATTCAACTGTGTTATTGATTTTCTTCTCTCTAGCGGGCAAGTATCTGACAAATCCTAAATTTAAGCATGATAACAAAATAAAACAATGACAACTTCCATTTAACAAACCTATAGATTCTTCTGATTTTTCAGGAAGTACTTTTCCTTTTTCTGAGATAAAGTAAAATTCATATTTGCACAGCTGCTTCTCAACACTATCCCCATCCTTATGCCTGAATCCTGCTGCCAACTGAGCCTTTGAAAAAGCCGTCTCAGACACTGCCCAGACACAACAGTGCTCACAGCCAAGTTCCCTGGGCAGCCTACACTTTGGTGGGCCCTAAAGGGTTTGATTGTACCCAGTAAGTGCCAACAGAACAAGATAATCCAGCACAGATATTGACCATTGCTATACTTACTCCAGCTACTACACTTCTTTTTCCAGAGAAGGATTTTCAGGATATCATAAAATCAAAAATGTGAAAGGAACGTGGTAATGCACAGAAACAAAAAAGTAAAGAGTAAAGTGGAATAAAAAAAAAGGAAGTAGGAAGGCAAGACTGAAACCAATGAATCCTTCTACAAATGTCCTCCACTTGAGTAAGAATGCAATCAATACTATGGCAAGACCATATCCTTGCCTGCTATATTACCAAGAAAAAAGCACTAAGGAGCAACCCATTCCCAATACTGCAGTTTCCTTCATTCTTTAATTTGCTTTCCCTACTTTGAAAGATAATACCCAGGACAAGGCTAAAGGATAGATTTGGCCTAAAAGCCATGAGAAAACTGGGGAGAACAGACAGTGCACACCTGCGAGAAAACAAAGCGTTTGTTTTTTACAAGCGATAGCAACCAGAACATTAAAAAATTGTTTCATTCCAAGTAACACAATTTCAGTCAGGAATGACGTACTTAATGCATTTCAAAATGCCATTCAGATCATTGCCATTCAGATTGATTTACAATAATTGAAATCACTGTTGTGTATCTGATCATTGTATATGTCTGCATGTGTATAAAACCCTACTTTTTTTTTTTTTTTTTTGTCAGGGCTTCAGCTTTTCACTGAAATAATTATACTATACTGATACTTCATGTAATTCCCCTCCAGGTATAAGCTGAAGAGATAACGTTATTACTTTGGAATAACACTTAGAACTGTACACTCAGGAGGGAAGAGCTGCTTCACCATGATGAAATAGATAAATTGGCACTACTGAGTGTGCAATCAAGAGATACGATACTAAATCTGCATCTATTACCATAGCATCAAAATCCTGTGATATCATCATCATTGTAGCAGCCCTCTGATGTAACTGTATTCCTAGATTATAGATAGAAGACCAAAATTGAAACTCAAAAGGAAAAAACTGCAATAGAATTTAAGAACCTGGAATAAGACTTAAATGGAATTTACATACTTAAGTCTCAGGATGCAAGCTTAAAATCCCTACCCAAAGGGGGGAGGGGTGAAAGAAAAAAAAAAAAAAAGAAAAAAAAAAACACCAACAAAACCCGACGATAAGTACAAACAAAAAAATCCCAATAACTAATCAATTAAATAATGAAAAATACCCTTTTAATACCTAAATTTTCGCTGGTTTTGCTGTAAGGTTCTCTAGGCCTGGAGAACAGTTGTGTGTTGGGTCTGATTTTGTTTCTTGATGCTGAAGAGATGTGCTCTATCCCAAACCTAACTCCTGTTTTGATCCACAATCTAGGTTTCCTATACATGTCACTGCTTTCTCTCACAAGAATGTTCATAGGGATTTTCTAGCTCACCATGACCCAACCCCAACAACTGTGATACCTGTTCCCAGTTTGAGCCCCTCAGCTATATCCCACCACTTTAATGTGCCAGCCCTTTAAACTACTGGGAACCCAATCAAGACACAAGGTGTACAAAAGTGTTGTGCTGCTCTTGGCTGGGAGGGAGCTAATTTTCTTCACAGGGGCTGGTACGGGGCTGTGGTTTGGATTTGTGCTGAAAACTGTTGCTATCACAGGGATGCTTTCGTTATTGCTGAGCAGGGCTTACACACAGCCAAGGGCTCTTCTGCTCCTCACCCCGCCCCACCCCACCCCACCCACCAGCAGCATGGGGGGCACAAGAAGTTGGGAGGGGGCACAGCCAACCCCCACTGGCCAAAGGGATGCTCCATACCATATGGCGTCATGCTTAGCATATGCAGCTGGGGGAAGAAGGAGGAAGGGGGGATGTTTGCAGTGATGGCGGTTCCCTTCCCAAGTCACCCTTACGTGCGATGGAGCCCGGCTTTCCCGGGGATGGCTGAACCCCTGCCTGCTGTGGGGAGTGGAGAATGAACCCCTGTTTTGCTTTGCTTATGCGCGCGGCCTTTGCTTTCCCTACCAACTAAAGCTTCTTTATCTCAGCACACGAGTTCGCTCACTTTCACCCTTCTGATCCTCTCCCCCATCCCACTGGGGGGGGAGCGAGCAAGCAGCTGCGTGGGGCTTAGATGCCACGTGGGGTTAAACTACAAGAAGTGTCAAAACACATTTCAATCTTCATGATAACAGCTCTTGCTCCAAAGACTGTTTATGTATTTGACCCACTGGGTATAAAATCCACACACAGACTGGAACAGGGACTGCAGCTCCAGCCCTCCCCTCTGCAAACTGCAAACCTACCAGTGTCTCTCATCTGCTGCCCTCCTGCCTGTCCTAGCTCAACTGGGTCTCTTCTCTATAACCCAAAGGTGCTCCTGTGGCCTTCCCTATCACCCCCTTACACCCATACATGCAGCTCCCAGCAAAAACAGAAACACTGAGCCTCCTCATGAACATCCTCAAAAACATTACTAAATTACTGAATAAAATTTGATCTCTCTGTAAGTGTCCCACTTCAAATGAGAGGCTTCAGTTTTGATGCCCGTCTCCAGGACAGAATGTAATCATCACGGCTTTTGAAAAGAAGAGTATGCTTCCTGGTACCTAGGTATTAAAAAAAGTTGGACAAAAAAGGGCTGTGATTTCCCATAAACTGCCGGGCCCCATCTCTCAGATGAGACCACTAACTTCTGTAGATAGGAATCGAATACCAGGTACTTTATAAGAAAGCAGACATAGGGCTTGAGTCTCTCCTTCAGGCAGCAGGTGCATAAAAGACCTTCACTGCAATGACTAAGTTTTGTTGCTCCAGCAACCTTTTTGAGGATTTGAGTCTACATGACCTTGCCCGGGTCACAAAACACTTTCCTTCACAGCAAGAAGTAAAGGCTGACACCATAGTAACCCAAATTTCTGCCTGAAACCATGGTAACAGGATCATCTTGCTTCAGGCATGCTGCCTTAGGTATTGAGCACAATTTCAAAATATTCAAATTGAAATAAAACACTTTCAAGCAAATCAATTTTCTGACACTGGCTCCTTCAAATTATTACAGCATAGATTTTCAAGATGCCCTGTAGCTCCTCTTTAAGGGTAAATGCTTTAAAATGGCTGTCCATTTATCTTGATACACCAAAAAACAATGGGTAGTTAAGAAATTCTGTCCAAAAATTCCCTTGAAAAAGTGGTACAGAAAGACACAAGGGTTTCCGTCTGTTCACCTGTGGGTGTTCTTAAAAGCCTTTTCTGTGAGTTTCTCCTTTAATACAGAAAAATGTTACAGAAAGCACTACTAGTTGAACAGTCTAACCAAAATGAAGAAAAAATAGGAAGGAAAAGCCTTTTTGCACTGACCAGCTCCTTTCATTTTCATCAATATTAAGGTTATTTGTAGCACAAATAAGTGCAAGACTGCTGCTTTCAGTTTCATTAATCTTAAGGTTATTTGTAGAAATAACAAGTCCAAGATTTTCTGACAAAAAAGTGATTTTCATGTGGTGTTTTTCCTCTAAGCAATCAGTAATGCAATAAACAAAAGAAAATATAACCTTCTCTTCAAGCTTTTCTGCAGGCTATATCTGAATTTATGACTGATATGCCTACATTTTGTCTGTCATGAATAAAATAATGTGGGGATCACAGTATGCTGTGTCTCGTGGACAACCACAGAATCCTAACAGCACCATACAGAGGTTTCCTAATTGAAAATGTATCCTAAATGAGGTTTCCTAATCAAAAGATTCTGCGTAGTGAGATGTGTACACACCAGTTAGGAAGCAAATGGGACAGAAGGAACAATACTGGTCAGAACTCAGCTGATAACTAATTTTTTATAATCCAGTGACCTCTCATTTGAATGCAGACATCATTTATATGAATTTAAGCAGTTCATTAATTACAATGGAAGAAACTGGTTTACACAGCAGTATTTTCTATACCAAATACAGTGAGAGTTCTCAATAACTTAATGCCAGATTTTTTTATAAAGTATTTAACTGCCCAACTCTAACAGAATTATTACAGATCAGACTGCCAGGAGGGGCTGTCTTCCTCACAATAGTTGGTATATGGTTTTAAGCAAGAGAGTTTCTTTTAGAAAGCGAGTTTTAAAAATATCTAGTGTAACTGTCAATATTTCATTATCCACATAAATGTCAAATCCTTTTGTGAATATTACTATTTTATTGGCATTAGTATTCTGACAAGCTGTAACACATGTTAATTATGCACTGCATAGTATTTCCTTAATTAATTATGGCCTTTCTTCTTGATGAATGTCCTTGGCTTCTTATATTGTTAGAAAGGGTAAACAGCAGCACACTATTTCACTTTACACTGTTCATTTTAAAAGTACATCTTCCATTCTGTCTCTTATCTCTTTTTTATACTAAGTAGCTCTAATGCACACTGCCTATATGCAGACTTAATCAAATGCACAAAAGATTCATCTCCAAAAAAACAATTTGTGTGAAGGAATACCCATTATGTAGAAGTGGAAAGAGAACTTCAAATTCAAGTCCTTTTTTGAGTATGGAAGTACAATTTGCCTGTGCAGTTCATCAATGGCTAAAACACCTGAAAAGCAAGACTATCTAAGGCTATTATTTGGGGATTTGGTGAGAATACATTCTGCTCAGGAATAAGTAAAAGAAAGAAAAGCTAATTTATTTTTTTTTTAAACCCTATTTCCTGTTTGTCTGAAACACACACCAAATCGCCAGCCAGGCATTCAGTGATACTCAGAAAGAATATTGGACTGAAGCCAACAGTAATATTAATATTACTACCTGATTAAGAACAGCTAGAAAATATTAATTCAGTAAGGTACTGGAAAACTTATTCCCCTCACAGACTTCTTCAGTTCTATGCAAAAATGTAAAATGAGAAAGAGCATCTTCAACTGCACAGTCCATGCCAGTAAGCTGGGATAAGCCTGGATTGTGCCCATTGGAGATGTGTACACACACAGTTTTAACGTGTATATCTACATGCACTAAAACCAAATAAAATATACTTTGACTGTGACCTAGCTCTTCAGCAGTACGTCTCCAACCGCAGTGGAATCTGCAGCAAAGCACTACCCGCAAAGGCCTATGCAGTGTGGCTGTTCTTAATGGACCTACCAGCACAGCTTGAGTTGACACCAGGGGATTACCAGGACTGTCCTCCTGACCGTGTGCTACACACCAGCCCGCGCCACCGATGGCATGTCCCGGGAAGCTCAGCACATTAGCTAATTTGGGACACTTTCTGCTGGTGTCAGGATGTTTAAATAGTGTATGAATACATTGTATATGTATAAACATATCTATTAGTAGCTAAAAACCTTCCCTCCCTCCAGATAGAATGACATTATACCCATTTGAGCTCTTTTTATATCACATTTATTTGCAGGTAAACATGAAACAAACCTAATGATTCTCTGACAAACAAGGTGTTTCAACCAACAATGAAAAGATATTGCAATCCGACAGGTTAGCTCTTTTGCTCAAGTTCTGAAGCTGCTATTATGGTTGGGAAAACATTTATGCAAACTGCTCAGAAATTCGCCTTGGTCTACTGCCCATCCAATATCTTATTACTCTGATGGAGTCTCATTTCAATGTAATCATATTCCCAGTAAAAATTGGATAGTGCAGGAATGGGAGATTTTGACACAAGTTATTCAGTTCAAAATATATGAAACACTATTAAACTTGGCCATAAGGATTTTCAGGAGAGAGAAGGGAATATTTACTTGACTACATTTAAAACACATTTTATGTGAAGTTTTGATTTTATAGCAAATATCTCTGCTGATCCCTTTGTTGCTTCCATCTGTAGTAAACATGATCTGGTGGAAACATAAGGCTTATTTCAAATCCTAAAAAGTAATTAAAGCTGAGACAGTCCAGGAAAAAAAGAAAAAAGGAAAAAAAAAAAAGATCACCAATGGTTTCTCTGTGCCTAAGGGAAGTTTTAATTAAAAGTCACAGGAGAATAATCTGCAAGAAACAAAAATGAGATGGCTGCTGCTAATTTGCCTGGGTCTCAAGCAGATAAACAGTAAATAAGCAACAACTAAAGTTGCTGTGATTGTGCTCATTTTAACACTTACTGGGAAATGTGTTCCCTTGTCGTCTTCCTCCCGAGTGCTCCTCGGCAAGGCAAAGCCTTTGCTTTCCCAGCCATGGGGCTGCCAAGTCCACCACAAAAAGTTTTCCTCTTCTGTAGCATGGGCTGAGCAGTGGGTCCAATGTCATGCATTTTCACCAGTGTGCCGGTTCCTCTGGCATGAGGAAGGATTCCAGCTCATCATCCACAGACATCCGTAAAAAAAGCCCTGGAGCAAGCTGGGGAAAGAAATCCCCTTTCCTCAGGCTAAACCGCCTGCTGAGGCCCTGCTCTAGCTATTGAACACAGTCCTGGGCTCTCAAATTGCCCTGCAGAAAAATGGCATAGAACAGCCTTCCTCTGATCTTTTTTTCAGAGCAAAAGGGGGAGGTTTCTCCCTCTTTGCTGTCTCCAAGTTCTCTAATTCCCTTCATCAGTCAACTGCAATTTGCAGCTCTGTGGCTCCACCAAGTCCCCCACAAGAGATGACAAAATTTCATCTGTTGATGAAATCAACAGGGTAAGGACAGCCTTTACCCTGTCCATGCTCTGTTCTAAACTCTAAGCTTACAATGGTAACACAGAATACAGGTTTAACAGTGTATATCCATCTGCCCACCACAGATGTCAACCTCAGAAACTACGGGAATAACTGTTATCCTTTCTGCTCCTGGTTTGCAAAAGCCCGGCTAAATGTCAGATCAAGAAAGTTGGGATCTAGTCTTCATTTTAGGAAGAAGGAAATACGGTGTACTGTGTACATACGGAATTACCAAAGCTACATTCATTTGCTAACTGGATGAATAGCTGCCATATATTCCATTTCTTTCCTCCAAATGGCAAGTTGCATCATAGGTGAAAAGTAGCCATTTATATCTGCTCAGAGCTCTTACCCCAGCTTCCTCCTGACTGACATCACAGATAAAATCTAGTAAGACAACTCCTTTTTCAAATTAATCTTTAATACTCTTCCCTGCATTCGTGACAAAGAAAATCACATCTATTTTGGGTTTTCTTCTTGTTATAGAAGTAAAAATCTCTACTCCCATTTATCTACCTACATCCACACTAATTTTGAATTTTAACAGGAGGGCAACTCCACTTGCTGGAAATTCAGACATTTCCAGATAAAATGAGCAGAAAATCAGTTCTTCCTACAGTGCACGTTGAATTGTGCTATTATCCTACACACAGCAGGTGCCAATTTTTACAAAATCATGAAGTGTCACAATTATAAGCAGAATTACTTGTTAAAGTTTAAGAAGCAAATAAATAGCAACCAGCAATGTTGATTATCCAGCAACGGTAGAAAAAAAGGGAAGGTATCTGGGTCTGATGAGACCAGTATATTTTGTTCTAAAGGGCAAGATGTATTTCTTAAAAATGTAATGGTTGCTTTAGAATATTTTTAGATACTATTATTTTAAGTGTTTCTTAAGTTACCCATACAAGCATTTTTCCTCAGAAACATTTACAGATAATATCATTAACAATTTTGGCATTAAAACCGGAGATGCTACATCCACTTACACTGCTTGGTAGCTATGTTTAGAGGAACCTGAAAGTAAGGTGGAGAGGCAGCGTCTGAAAAGTGGTACTGCCATGCCTTTCTATCCGCTAGCTATTGTTCTTGCCTTCCAGCCATAAGACACCTTTCACATGGAAAGCCCTGATCCCAGAACTGTCTGTGTGGTGCAAAACTGATACAGCGTTTTGAAAACACTGAGAATAAGGCAGGTGCAGCTGAGGTAAGAGCCTTGCTGCTGCTTCTTGTCTACTGTAACCACTGTCCATCTCATGAAACAAGTTTCCTGAAGATGGTCAGAACCGTAAACGATTTGTCTTTTATAGCAACATTAGTAAATTGTGTCACAAGTATTGTTATTCCTTCAACACCCACAAGAAATGAATCAACACAAGACAGATGTAATAACAATAGAATTATCCTGCCAAGTGCCTGCCCTACAACAGTTGCCATAAGCCTCCTCCTCTGCCCTGCTCTCATTGGATCCTCCAGCTCTAAAGGGACACCTCAGCCCGGCAATAAAGTCTCTGCTCCTGTGCAAACACTGCTTACTCATATATATATCATATATGAGTATGAAATATATGAAATCTCATATATATATCTTAGGTATGTGATCATATGCAAGCACATTAATATTGCCACTGAAGTCTCCAAGAACGTTCTAATACCTAAGTTATGACAGTACCTTCCTCCTTAAACCCACTGCCTTTACCAGTAGGCACCTCCTATAACCCGCTCCAATGGACCTCCATTTTACCACTTGTTTTGGTCATCCCTACTGTGCCCACTGGAAAGGTAGAAAGCCCTTCTCCATACATTCCAGTCTCAATTGACTTCTGTCCAGAACAGACTGTTTTGGTGAGATCAGGCCCCTCTCCTTCTGTCATTTTAATTTTATGAGATTCTAGTTTCTACCTGAAAATTTTATTAGCCTCAAATTCCATTGCCGTTTTATGTCACTGTTTTATTCTCTTTGTATTATTTATAGGTGGTGTTAATGCAGTCTATGTCCCTATTTCTGAAAAAAATGCATTTCCCCAGCATTAACTAAAAAAAATTAGGTGCTAAGAGATGACATTCTTGCAAAAATTATACTGACTATAACACTCTGAAACTCTTCCTGATCCACTACGTGCCTTGCAAAGCCACTGTATATGCTGGAAACTGTAAATATAATACTTGGACAATTACCAGGGCTAAGTGATGTAAAGGTCATTTTGCCACAATTTATCACCATCAGTTTAATGCAGGAGGTGGCACAATGTTGCAGACCAAAGTGTTATGTATGAAATGACATATGACTCAATGACGTTTTTCCTCCTACAGAGGAAACGCAGGATCTGTATAAGCACCTCAGATGGTGAAACAGGCAAAAAAGAGTACAAATTCTTTATAGGTTTTTAACCATCCCCTCTGAAAGTAAACAGTATGATATTTACAGGAATAGATTTCAAGCTAAATTGAAACCAAATACAAGATGCAGAAATACCAAAAAAAAATGTCATATTGGAGCAGATCAGCAGTTTACTCTCCTGTTTCTGCTACTGGCTGTCAGTTGTTTTCGGGAACTGCCTTTTGGATACACATCCCTTAAGTGCTTAATTGCAGACTTGCCATGCCCACTCAGGAAGTCATCTTCCTAACTCTGTAAGAAGGAATCCTCTACTACACTGTAAAAGAACTCAAAAGGACAAACACCATCCTGAAAGAGCTCAGGTTTAAAACAGTTCTTAAAATAATAGTTTAGCTCATTTTTGTGCAGTCAGGTTTGGAAAATACTGCAAGATTCAAGAACAGGAGACACTATGTAAATATAGTATTCATGTCAACTTTTTAAAAGGCTGACCACACATTTAAGTCTAAAGCTACATTTCCCAGTTGGGTGCAGCTGTAAACAAGTGTTACCAGTTCCCTTGACCAAGAAATGGTTACCTGACGTTGGATAAGGAACACCCATCACAAAACTGAACTGCTTAGCTATATACTAATTCAATAAAACACAACTTCATCTTCCTATATGCACTGCAAGCTAAGCAATACATGGTCCATAGAGTACACCCAATAATTTACTTTCAGTTGCCTGCCGCTGTTTAACACTTTGAGATAAATAATTGTGGTGGGTTGGCCCCAGCTGGCAGCCAAGCACCCACCAGCTGTTCAGCCAGTCCCCCGGCCGGCCCCCACCACACAGGGCAGCAAACAGGAGGAATGAGAGCAAGAAAACTCATGGGCTGAAATAAAGACAGGGAAATCACTCACCAGTTGAGGTTGCAGGCAAAACACACTCACCTTGCAGAATTTGACTTAATTTATTGCCAATTAACATAAATTATCTCTCCCCCCTCTTATCACCACAGGTGACGCTCAGTCCCAAATGTATAGTTTCATCTCTCAGGTATACATCTGCCATTATTACATGGTGTATATTTTCCCTGGAAAAGCAAAGATGACTGAGCTTTCCACTGTTCCATGGTAATATCAATTTTCGTGTGTGACTTTGGGGGTTTTTTGTTCATCCACTTGCAGTCTGACAGGAATGAGAGAGGCAAATATCTTCAAGCAAAGCAATTTTAAAAATAAAGCAGCAGATTACTCCTATCTTTATAGACTGTAACGAATACACAAAGGAAGAGAGAATCTGACAGAAATAGAGAACACATTCCTGAAAACTGGAAACACAGCAGAGAAAGAAGGCTTCTGGTCTACAAGAGCTGATACCTTAATTAGGCAATTATAACTATTAAACATTGACAAAGCTCCAGGCCTAGATGAATTACAACCAAGAAATCTGTAGAAGAGTGGTAAGGGGAAAAGGAAAGCCCACGGCAGGATTTGTGATAACTTAGTAAGGAAGGGAGTATAAGAGAACTGCAGTGGCAGTTAATATCATTCTTTTTATTTTAAAAGGTTCTGAGACCCTAGAAAGCCCAAGCTTCTTATCCTGGACTCAGTTATGCAGAAGACAAAAAATTATTAAACCACACTTAGAAATGCATGACTTGCAAGACCATGACAGCAGGCTGAATACGTACAAAAAGGAGGTCATGACAGACAAATTTACTCAAATTCTTTTATTATGTTACCTACCTGGAGACAACAGCAATGTAATAGACAATTTATCTGGAATTCAGAAAAGTGTTTCATACCACATCACAAAGCAGATTGATTTGAAAAGGTGGCGTGTTTTTGAGAAGAGCTGACAAAATAAATTCAAATAGATTCAAAGACACATATCAGAAAGAAACAGGCCAGCTGTTGAGTGCGAGAAGAGAACTGGAGCTGCTGGGAACATTATAACTGACAAGTTTAGATTATTTTCTAGAGCTGTGACCTTGGAAATGTTATGTTCAAAATTACTACGTTTGCTAATGGCACACTATTTCTAAAGGCAACAAAGAGGAGAAAGAGAAAACAATTTCAGAATGACGTGGATAATTTAGGTTACAGTCTTATTCATGGCTGACATAGTCCACTCTAAAATACAGTGAGAGCAGCCACCTAAACTAATTCCATAATACTGGAAAGTGACCACAAAGAATAAATATAAGTAGGAAACCCAAGAAAGTATTGTGCTTAACACAAAAAAAAAAAATCATCTTCTGATTACAGAAAAAAAGCAAACAAGTTGTGGGTTTTTTACCATCAAAAGCATACAGAAAAGAAGTGGAAATTATTCTAGAAATGTACAGTGGGGTGTCATTTGAGAGGATCATATCCACGTTGAGAAATGACCAAGAAAGTTATTGAGCTGTTTCCCTGTACCAATACTGGCTGATAAACCTGTAAAAATAAAATACAACTTAGATTAAATGCTCAAGAGTTATGTGCTTTCTGGACATCAAGGATTTGTGAATTCTGTCCAGAAATCCGCCAACCTTTGTACTTGAAATTATACACACTAACACTTCAACTTCCATACTTTGGATGAAAATTACGATTATTAAATTACATGCTGCTGAATTCTAAGTTTTTTAAAAGGTCTCATATTTGGTTTGATTCTATACTGAGCCACAATTCTGGGGAGAAAATTTTAGGTTTGCCCAATTTATACAGGTATGAGATGAGAGATAAGCGAGACAAAATAATAGATTCAAGTCTTTAGCACCGTAGCTTAGAGGAAGATAATTTCTTAGGATTACTGAAGAGAAAGCAAAAAATTGATGTAAAAAACTGTGACTGGAACTAATACAGAAAAAATAAAAACTATGGCAGCTTTTCTGTTGTAGTATAACATGCCGAGAACCCATCCTTTAAATAAATCCAGCATGAGAACAAATGAGTGAATTTAGTGAATTTAAGATGAAGCTGAGTTTGTGGCTGGAGGAGGAGGAATGATGGTTTTGGGAATAAAAAAAAATGGTATATAAACCAAACTGCCTCTGTGGCGGAAAAGGCATGCTTTGATGAATCTATAGTATTTTCTTGTCCTATAGAGATATTACTATATGTTTCTGATTTTCACGTGGCAAGACAATAGGATTTCCTGCCAAAGTACCACAGAAAACAGCCAGCGAGCTCATTTGACCGGCTGGAGGCACAGCCTCTGACTGTGAAGTGAGGAATTCATTAACTGCTAGTAAAAGACTTCCATCCAAAAACATTTTAGGGGAGATTTTGGATTACTGGATTTGCAACTTTGCACATATAATTATAACTTTCATGTTAATGAAATCCTTGTGCCATTCAACTGATTCATTCAATAATTGCCATGTATTAGAGTGGACAATCAGAAGAGAAAGCTTAACCTCCAGCAGACACCATTAACATCCAAGTGGCAGCTTTTTGCTTTTATGTGAATATTCAGGTTGTGTATGTATGTGAGTCTGCTGATTTTACTGTTTATTATGTCCTTACCTTCACTAGTAAAGCTTACAGTGATAATTTTGGCAGAGCTGTTGCCTAATGACTTTCAAATATAATTAAAAACATATTTTGATATAAACTGTATTGCCAAAGTCAAACATATACCAGCTAAGTGAAATTAACCTTCAAGTGATACTTGAATAACAGTAAACCACAAGGGTATGTAAGAGATTAGATATACTGTAGTTTAATTATGTTACAATAATTCACCTCATTAATCTCCTAGGAAACAATAACCACAACAGTTAAATACTGTAATTAACAAACCTATTTCAAACTTAATTTTAATTTTATACGACTTTGCAATATTATCCAGCGCAATTATATAAAAGACAAACAAAAGATAGAAGCAAATATCAAGTTCTCTGGAGAAGACATTAAAAATATCCTCACCTCTGCAACCTGTAATGGGAAAGAAACAAGGCCAGTGCTACTCTGACTTATTTCTGTCCCAATCTATGCAGCAGTGGTTCCACTTCACCTGCAGATAATCTCAGGATCTATCAACTCACAGCTTCTGCTAGGTCACAAGCACTCTGTGGACGTTTCTGCTTCTCTCTGCTACCAACATTCCTAATTCAAATAACACTTCCCTGTGAGAACTACCAGTTTGGGTAACACACTGTAGCTTAACAATGGGGATTTAATGTGCATTTGGGGTTTTTGCCGTTATGTTGGACTACAATACTTTTTTTAAAAATTACATGCAGAAATAAATCTGTCTCTGTCACTTGCCAGAAGCCTTAAATCCTTCAATGCTTCTTCAGCTGCTCATAGTGTTAGAATTGCTATTGTAGGCACGGAGAGAAGCAAACGGCGAACTTCATGGGTCACAGGATTCCACCATATACACAGAGAACGTTCCTCCACACCTGCAGTGCCGCTGCCTTGGGGCAGTATGGGGAAGCTGACATTTTGCATCAGGAATGCTGTGCCCCAGAAGACAGGTAAAATTCACAAGAAAATTCTTTGGTAAAAACATCCCTACACCATGCACACCTGAGGATTATTGCCTTACATAGGGCTCTGAGGGCGTGGTCAGGAATCACAAATATAATGGTACATAGAAAAGGAAACTGATACAAACGAGGCACCTCAAATTAGCAAGGTGAGCCTGGCACCTTAACCGTTATAACTCAGATGGTACCAATATCACAGAAACAAGTTCAGTACAGAGTTACAGGAAAACAGCTCTTGGCTATATCAGACAACACTGAAATATCAGTTTCTTGGGGATCTTCTGTCTGTTTACAAGGTAAATAGAGTTAGCCTTTGTATTTAATGAGCTCACAGTCAAAGTTCATAACAACTGCAGGTATTTTCTATGTGGATTAAGACAGGTATCGCTTAGTTTACAGCTGTAGATCGAACCCCCATTTTTAATAAACTTTGGTATAGATTATATTCCTCATTCAATTACAGTGCCAACTAAGAGATAGTTTGTCTTGATTACTTTGATCTTAGCTTTTTAGCAGGTGTCATCGTTATTCCACAAAACTTCTGTGAAATTACATTCTGATTACGTATCTTCTGTCTTTTGACCTTTTTTTCTTTACAGCTCTCCAAGGAGAACATGAAATATCTTTATAAAATCAGTGAGTGATAAGAATTTCATGTTCTCATAGAACAAAAAAATAACAGCATTAAGAAAGCCATGTGCAAAAATATAAATGTTGCGGGCAGAATAAAACTCATTCATTTATAACATTTTTCCATTAAAACAATGTAATGACTACTGAAGTTCAAATGATGTATGAGTGTCTCCTTGAAGAAGCTATTCTGTACATCTGATAAACCATAAATACTATAGAATGTACCTCAGACAGAACAAGCACATCTTTGCGTGATCCTGGAAAATATACAGTGTACGTGAGGGTGAGTAATGAAGGTGTACAAATGTAATATATCTAGCTGCCCGGTGGACACCCACAATTTGTAATTTAATTATCTACATGTTATGGTGTATTCATAATTGTATTAGACTTTGGATAAGGCAATACTGGTTATATTAAGCTTAAAAAATAGCCCACCTTTTCAGGTTTATGATAATTTATAAAGGAAAGTATAGTTATAAACAAGGTGAATTAAAGCATTAGAGCTGCACCAAAAAAGACAGTATATTGCAGACACATTCTTGAATCCACAACATATAGCGACATTTTTATCATTGTCATCTTGTATATATTCGATTTACACAAGAAAAACCCTAGTATTATCATTCTGCATTACTGCCAAGATATTCTTATTAATTTTTCTCTGTAAGATATTCTTAAGAATATCAAGACTTTCAGAGTGAAAAAGAATTGGTCAGTCTTGAACCACTACTTGACATCTAGAGGCACAGGCATTATACCTACAGAACCAGATCCTGGCAAAATTTGATTATATCAGAAACTCTATTTTACATAAAATAGTTTAAAAATCACTGAACTAGATAGAGAAGGTTAACTTCATATTTTGATGGCTTATACACTCACCTGGAATAAAGCACAATGATTTTCCACCTTTTTTTTTATTTATTTTTTTCAGCGAACATCTCATTATTTAAAAGAAAAATGAAGCATTTGCTTCTAAAAGACTGAGAGAGATCATAGTATAACAATCCAGGCTACTGCAAGTTTTTGGAAGTAACAAACCTTAGTTCAAATCTCTAAATTAAGCAGATGTTTAAACATGATCCTCCTTTTCATATAAAGTTAAACAATATTAGCAACAGAGACTGAAGGAAACGGTTCCTTCATGCTGCATCTGATCATTTTGTGAGCAGGACATCTTTCTGTGCACTGACAGACATGCTAGCCCTCTTGTGCATGAAAGTATTGGGCCCCTTGCACATCCCCACATTTCACAGCAGAGACTTCCCTCAAAAGGAACAGCAGCAATAGTAGCTTTGAGGATCTAGACCTTTATTTTCTCTGCTTTGCTCACAGGTACATTTGCTCTTGTCATGGGAGGGAAAAGAATGCTATTAAATAGAATTCCTCATTTGAGTAAAAATTCTTTCTTTCAGACTTTTTGGGTTGTAAAAATTATGAAGAAAACATTATTTCAGTTTGATTTTAACCATTTTTTTTTTTCCATTTTCAGCATTAACACAGAGCAAAATGAAGGAAAAAAAACAACAGGAGAAAAACATTTGTTCATGTAACAAAGTTCGTGGTGTTCTGAGCGTGTATTGATGTGGGTGGAAAAAGGGGAGATGCAAAGGGCACTGAGGGCATGCTTTCATCTTTTCAGTGGTTCCTGGATTATTAATTTACCCTGAGGATCAAGGTTAAACTGAAAGAGGAGGAAAAGGAGAGACCTGAAGGATAGCAGGAAATTGGCCTCCTTCACAAAAATTCAAGCAAGGAACTGCTCTCTGATTTTGTCAGTAGAGGAGGGCTCTCCAACCTTCTTGGCTTGCACAATCCCCTTTCTGCTTGAGAATCATGTCCTCACCAACCCCCTTGCTCACAGGTCTGAAGTCTCTGCGACAAGAGTTGGGCAGTGATGTATGATGGGCTGGGTTACTCTCAGTATGCTTTTAGCAGACATTGATAGCAAAGACTCTGAAAGCAAAGAGGTCTCAACTGAATTCCCTCAGCAGTGGAGTGAATTAGGTGACTGGGAAAGCCAGCATGTGTTTACCAAAGACAACTCATGTCAGACTAACCTGATCACCTTCTACAACAAAACATTTTCTGTTGACACAGGGGGAGCAGTAGATATTGTCTACCTGGTATTCAGCAAAGCATTTGAGTTTCCCACAGCCTTCTCCTGGACAAACTGGCGAGCTATGGTCTGTGAGATGGGGAGGAAATTGGCTCACAGGCCACATTCAGAGGGTGGTAATCAATGGTTTTTATTCAGGCTTGCAGCCTGTCACAATTTGAGTCCTCCAGGGACCGATACTGGGCCCCATGCTGTTCAACATCTGTATAAATGCAGCATCACCAAGTTTACTGATGACACTAAACTGGGTGGTGAGGTGGACCCATCAGAAGGGAGAGCTGTCTTACAGACCTGGACAGCCTGAAAGAGTGGGTTAGCAAGAACTGCATGTTTAACAAAGACAAAAGCAAGGTCCTGCACCTGGGATAAGCAAAAGGCACAGTGCAGGCTTGGATCTGTGTGGCTGGAGAACAGCCGTGCTGAAAGGGACATGCCAGTCACGGTGGACAATAAGCTAAACATGAGTCAGCAGCAAACAGCTGCAGCAACAAGGCAAATCAGATGCTGGGCTGCAGCCACAGGGGGACTGTTAGCAGAGACAGAAACATGATTGTCCCACTCAGCACTTATCAGGCTGCACCTGGAGTGCTGTGTCCAGTTCTGGTCTGCATGATTCAAGAAAGATGCAGACAGACTGGAGAGGGTCCCAAGGAAGGCTGCAAAGATGATCAAAGAGCTGGAGAACCTGCCCAGTGAGGAAAGGCTGAAGCAGTTAAGACTTTTCTCCCTGGAGAAGAGACAGCCTAGGGCAAACCTAGGAGACATGGAGAAGACAAGGGGCAATAGGTATAAGTTGCACCAGAAGAGGTTTCATCTTGATACAAGAATGAACTTTTTTTACAGTGAGAACCACCAATCCCTGGAACAACCTCCCCAGGGACACAGTGGAGTCCCCATCACCAGAGTTCTGAAAACGTGACTAGACAGGGTGCTAGGTAATCTCATCTAGGCTGGACCAGACAATCTTTGAAGATTCCCTTCCAACCTGAGCTGTTCTATATTTCCTCATTTTTTTCCCTCAGAAGCCAGCAAACAATAAAACAGATGACATTCTTTCAGATGCTGCAATAAAAAAAAAAAAAGGTAGCTAACATAACATTCCTGTTAAATCTCAAGTCTTCTTGCTCTGTTATCAGTGAAAGCTTCAAAAAAAAAAAAAAAAAATCACACTATAACATAAAGCCCTCTCATTCCTCCCCAAAAGACAATCACATAACAAGATCTCTAATAAAAAAGGAAAAGATTAATTGGAGAGCTGCCTTGAGAGACCAAACGTTCCAGACCTGACAGTTTTATAATGTAAGTAATTAGGGCAACATTATGAGTTATGTTATCAGAGCCAGCAGCATGATCAGCAATTGTTTGTATTTCAGGGTCTATTCATGAGTAAAGTACACAGAAAGTAGAGCACTAAAAGCAGATGAAACAGATGTTGATGGAATAGAGCTGACTTGAATGCTGTTCTCACCCTGCCAAAGCCTTCAGTGAATTTATCTTCATTAAAAGGAATGTAATCTTCAATAAAAGGAAAAACTAGTAAACTTCTGCTTATCAATGCCGCCTGTAGAAGTTAACACAAATAGACTTCTGCAGGTGTCAGATCAAGTCAACTTCTTTTGTAAAATGAAAATTAAAGATGAACACAGCAGTTTGGGGCAGGGAATAAAACCAATTTGCACTATCCTGCACTCATTTCCACAATTGTACCTTAGCTACCTTTCTGCTAGTTGTCTTGAATGATCTTGGTTCCGGTCGGGGAATGTGTGTGGCTCCCTCCCTCGGCATGTGGCTACACAAAGTAGAAAAGAAACAAAAGCCTAAACACCCAAAACTGAGAAAGCGCGTGCCCCTGAACTGGTAATGCCAAAGCCCTTGATCAGTTGCCAGGTTAAACAGTAAGAAAGGAATTGCTAAAATTAAAAAAAGAAGTCAGCTCAAAAAGAAATATCCAAGCAGCATGAAAATTTATAACAAAGTGGAGGGAGAAGAGGGCAACACATTACCAGTTGGACATTAGCTTGATATTTGCCAGAGGTAACCCCAAGAGCATCAAAACCTCCACGAAACTTGAGGGAGGTAGGGTCTTATACCCCACAAAGAGGATGGAGAGAGAGGTGTATGCAAAACAGAACAAGCATGTAAGGAGAATTAGACACTTTTAGGGATTAATTAGAGGAGTGTGTAGAAATCTGTAGATACATATTAATGTTTCACAACTGCCAAGTATTGCTTATCTGAAGTATGAATAATTGTTTCTGAATGTATAGTTCACTGATTGCCAGTTAATTACATGCCATTAATAAATCAATAAACTGCTTTGTGATTTAAAGAATACAAATTGAAGTTTTCCTCTGACAGCTGTTTCTTCATCAAATCATAGCATTTACTTATTTAGCTTTTTTTTCTTCTTACTTCTGTACTTGTTTCAGACCGTAACTGGTATCATATGTTAAAAGACATTAATTTCAGCTCAACTGAAACTTGTTTTGTAATCAATTCCATTTTTGGTTTTGTCAAATGAAAACTTGGCAAACACCATCAAAAGGGTCACAGATACAGTAAAACATTGGATGCTTATCAAAACCAGAATTAAAAACACTACACGTAATTTATCTTCCATCAAATAAAATAAATACCATATATCTGACCCCAAATCACATGAAAAATTCTACAGGTGCATGTAGTGCTTCCGTACAGCAAGAGTAAACACACCATCACAGATAAGAAATAACACACGACAGGGATGAACACAGGCTGGAATACACTTTGTCCAAAAAACATGCATTAGTGGTACTTCCAAAAAGCACTAAAAGAAATCACCATTCCATCTCAAGGTGCCTAGTGTGCAGTGGGAAAGGCTGAACTTCCTATTCACTTTGCCATAGGTTTCTGAAATCTCTTGTCAAATACCTGCTTTTACCCTTGATGGGCCATCGACTTGATGGATTTTTATCAATATATAGTTTTGATGAAATGTAAAAATCAAGGGCAAGAGTATTGTTCAAAGAGAAGATTCCCAAGCTTCCTGAAAATTCTGCATTATAGCCAATCCTTTTATTTCTGTGCCATGAAACAGCAGCAAGAAATTTCATTTAGAATCCTACTTCACTTTCAGCAGTAACAGAGTTCTCACATGGAGAAAAGAAGCATAAAACATTGTTACTACATTCTCACTTACTGGGAAAAAGCCTAGTTCCTAATATCTGTTACTATATTGAACATGTAGTTTTCTCTTTGGAATAATTCCAACCCTGGCCTCACCATTTCTTATATCTTGACAATCAAATGAAAAAGTTACAATACCAGAGGGAGAAAAATATTAAATAAAATTTTAAAAATCACAAAAATAATCCCTTGTTGGAAAACCACAACTACCTAAAAAGTAGCTAATTGGTGTGGTTTAACCCCAGCCAACAGCCAGACACCACGCAGCCGCTCAACCCACCCCCTCCCGCCTCCCTCAGTGGGATGGGGAAAAGAATTGGGAAAAAGGTAAAACTCCTGAGAAAAGAACGATTTAATAGTTGAAATAAAGTAAAATATAACAACAACAGCAACGAAAAGGAGAGGGAGAGGAATAAACCCCAAGACAGACAAGCGGTGAACACTGCAGTTGCTCACCACCCACTGACCGATGCCCGGCCAGTCCCTGAGCAGCAATTGGCAGCCCCCAGCCAGCTCCCCCAGTTTATATACTGGGCATGTTGCCCTGTGGTATGGAATAGCTCTTTGGCCAGTTCGGGTCAGCTGGCCTGGCCCTTATCCCTCTGGGTTTCTTGTGTCCCTCCTCACTGGCAGAGCATGGGAAACTTAAAAAGCCCCTGACCTAGAGTAAGCACTACTTTAGCCACAACCTCGGTGTGTAATCAACATTATTTTCATCCCAAATCCAAAACACAACACTGTACCAGCTACCAAGAAGAAAATTAACTCTATCCTAGCCGAAACCAGGATACTCATTTAAGTTGATAAGGCAATTAATGCTCCAAAATGAAAACAGTATTGAATTTACAGCTGTACTTTACATTTGAGGAAAACTCCACGTAAAATTAAAACAATGCAAGTTTTAATTGTTAAAAGCTGACTTTTCTTGCAAAATATTCTAGTCAAAATAGTGGTATAAACAAACTCCCTGGGAAAATACAACTTTAATGAAGAACTTCTATGAAAACTACATTTTAAATCATCCTTCCAATATGTGATTCATTCTCTCTAATCTTATTAACAACCTAAGGAAAACATTGGGGAAATAAAAAGATATGCTTTATGCTGCAGGAGTAACACAGGAGCCAGCATCTTCAGGCTGAGCAGAGGTGAGAGACAGAAATTGCTGGTAAACACATGCATTGACAGTTTAGGCAAAGAGGCAATATCTAGTACCTGTTCAGGTAAAGGACAAGTCTAGGACAATTTAAGGTAAATGCTTGTATTCATTAAAAATTTTACTTACCGCTCAATACAGAAACAAGCCACACTTCCAAACTTTTATTGTTTCCTGGGCTGTCCCACAGATTTCAGTCCCACGGTATGACGTGTACTTTAGCATGTGCACCATGAATTCAACTGAGTTATTGACACATGCAATGGTAAACCGTTCCTGAAGCACTGCACTAGCTTGGGCTGGGATACTGAGTGTCAGACAGGAGCAAGCTTCCAAATGGCAGAAAAAAGTTTCTCTTTATGGCACATGAAAAAGGAGCATTGCTTACAGTGCAGAAATCTTTCCTTGCTCATGTCCATCCATCTGGAACAACCTGCCCACATGAGTACTTGCCCAGCAGCAACTGCTGCTCCTCTGAACCAAGCTGAGCTATAGGCTGACACCCACATCTGCTGGGTGATCAGAGCTTTCTATTAGCCCACTGCAGCCTGGCTTGCACAAAATCCTGAACCACATGAAAAGGGATCACGAGTTGATGGGTTTGGGCAGGGTAAATCTCATCTCACCTTTTTCACTGACAAAACAATTTAAACTCTTTAACAAGTTATGTATGGTAACTCATGACAAGTTTTAACACTCTGATCTATATCTAGTATAGAGATTGATCTTTGACTTCTACTACAGACACTGAAGAGGACACCCAAGTGGATAAATACCTTTTTTACACCAAGTATATAAATTTTCTTATCAATGTAAAGTGATTTTTTGTTCCAGAGAATCAGATCCTAAACAGCTGCTTTAATCCTTGCATTACAGATGGAAAAAATATCAAGGTAATATGTATCACAACACCAGTATAGCCTTGCTTTATAGTTGAACTAAAGGTTCAGAATAATTTAAACAAAGTAAATAATGTAGCAATGATTCATCTCAAAGGAATACTACTGTAACCACTGAATAATTACAAGCATCGGTATTTATTAGTATGCAAAGGAGCCAGATCTGTTCCCTTTCCAGTGCAGCTCAAAGGATAAAAAGCCAAGGAAGCAGCACACATTATAATAAATCACAAACAAAACCTCCCTCTTTGTTTCAGCAAATATCTTTGCTATGGAAGCACAGAGTACAGAATTCTTCTTAAGAATTAAAAAAAAAAGAATCTGTTTAATTGCCATTTTCACTGGTTAATCAGAGTTCCTTCAGAGCTCGTTCAATTGAGAAAGTATGAAGGCTTCAGTTTACAGAAGTTTTGTTAAAATTATTACAGAATTTGTCATGCATCAATTTCCAAAACAATCTGTGTTATTTTCCTCTTACGATCTCCTTGACATTTTTAGTTCTTCAGTGGTGACATAAGTTTCTATTTTCACAAGAGTGGCAGTGTTTTATCTGATAAACAGCAAAAGTTAGAAAAAAAATCACAGACATCTGTGACTGCATTGAAAAACCAATACTGTTAATTATTTTGTGGTTTTATGTATAAAAGCATACATATAGAAGAAAAAAATGAAGTAACCAAGAGAAGAAAACATTTTTAAGGTGTTTTAAAGACACTGCTTCTCATAAGAAATCACTGAAAAACTCATCTTTGCCTCTTGTGTATGCATCTTTACAAACCCCTTTTGAGGAAATGACAGAACAAAAATTATATGTGCATACTCTCAGAAGCCACACAAAAGAAAAGAGAACGGTGAAGTAAAACCTTAAGAAACATAATGAGTCATTCTAGCAGGACATGAAACATGATATACCTAAGAAAGCATGGTTCTACTTCATGACAATAAAATAAGCAGTTAAAACATTCAGGTCAACTATTTGCCACTGGTCTTTTGTTAAAAAGTGTCAAATCAAGACATTAGTGATGGAGGGGGAGCTAAAAATTGTCTATAAATAAGGTGTTGTCTCCATAAAAATAATGAGAAATGAATGTTTGCAAAAAAAATGTAAATGCCTGCCGTCATCTCAGAGAAACTTTGTGAATAGCTGATCAGATCCTCAAAGATGCCTAGAGTGCAGTTCCCTTACATATTAATGGGCAGTGTATCTATCAGAACTACTGCCTGCACTACAAATCTGTAGCCTGTCAAGACTAAAGGAAATCTCAAGGGATACACATACTGCTGTGCTTGTGGGATGAGTTATTCGCTGTCTCTAAGTTGAAAGAAAAAGAGCTTAGAAACATCTTGGTACTTAGAATGTTAGCACCAGACCTTAGAGATGCTACTGTCAAATTAGCCTTTTAAAACAGAAACTAAGGAGACTTGGTTTCCCAAAGCTGTCCACTGGACAAGTCACTCACACTGTTTTCCCAGTCTGCCTCATTCACCTTCTGCCTTCAGAAAGAGCAGAATGAAATAGTTGCTTTCCAGTTTCCACTTTATTCCACTTTCTTTCACATTTAGACTTGCTTTCACTTACAGTTCAGAGAATCACTGAGTAACCCTGGGAATAAAATCACAACAGCATTAGCAAGTTGCCCAAGTACACAAGATTTCAACAGGTTTATACAGTACACCATGGAAGTGCAAATCACCACATCTTTATCATTGTTGGTACTGCCCTGGATGAAATGCACAAGACACAGCTCTACACTGTGCTATGTTAAAATCAGTCTCCAGGTAGAATATGCTGACCTGCCTGCAGCTGAACAGGGGTAGCCAGATGAAATGGCCAGCACCACCAATTTTCCACTGATGAAATTGCAAATCCAACCCTGGCATATACTTCTGTTGTGTGGCCAAACAGACTTATTGTCTGGTAATTCTCAGTGGAAAGAACTGACCATCCCCTTCCTCCAACACACGATCAAGGAAGGGCACCTTGAGCTAACACATTTACACCAGTTTTTAAAATAGCAAATACAAATGAAACCAAAGAACCCCAAGACAGAAACATGGGAGAGGCACAGCTAAATCCTGTTATCTGCACCTAAGACTGTCAGAATAATGAACCAGATGAGAATTCTATAGCCAGTAAATACCACTATTCTTTGAGTTTTAGCAACTGTAAATATAAAATGCTTGTGCACATGCTTATCAAACACTTGTATTTCTAATATACTAGAAGCATACTAGTAGTATATAGAAGTGTGCTAGTATACTTCTAGTAGGTAACTAATCACCTGTATTTGTTGTTTTCACTATATACAGGTATATATGGCTCCCTGTTAAGCTCAGGAAGGAATTCACTGAGCTTCAAGTCCCAGTGACCACTGAGAACAGCTGAAGGATTTCCAATATGTTTCATGAATTACAACAGAAGTAAATCAAAGCCCTGGTTAAGAAACAGCTGTATGGGAAGTCTGCAGCCCAAGCATAGGCAAAGAGTGTGGGGAAGCCTTTTCTGAGGCATACTTAGTTAAGAAACCAACAATAGGGTCTGCCTTCCTCTGTGAAATACCATTTTGGCCTCTCTCTCTAACGTTCCACAAAACAACGCACAATCTTAAAGTTAACAGAGATCCTTTCAAGCGTGAACTTAATGTACTTCTTGCAGGCTGGGACACAGGATGCCTCTGTTTGGCCCTGTACCTTCCATAGTCTAAAGATGCTCACTGCACAAGTAGGCTGCTGAAATTAGTATCTAAGTGAAATTCCTGCCATGCTATTCTTTGCCATGGATGAAATAAATCCACAGAGCGGCACACTGGAACTGCCTGCTTAGAGAAACACAGCTAAACCCTACAGATTTTGTGCTCAAGTCTTCGCTGCAGCCAAGAAACAGAGAAGCTTGCCTTTCCCACGAGAGTCTCATCTGAAAGATAGCATACTCCCCAAACAGGTGAGATAGAGGAGGCACTTCCTTGTAATTATTTAGTGCAATTGCTTCCGAACACAAGCCAGATAATTACCAAATGTTAACAGAAGCTGTTATTTTCTGTCCTGTACCCCAAGTTTGTACGTGGCTACAGGCAAGAGCTTTCCTGATTATTCTTCCCATTCTCCCTGCCCCTAAAAACAATAACAACAAAAAAATACTTTAGAACATTAACCAAACAGATTCTCCTCTTTAATGCTCGTGTACAGATTTATACTGGCTTCAATGGGGATTCTATCATACCTCAGAACACCCATCAGACTAAAATTACACAGGTTTGCAGGAAAAAAGATGATCCAGTACACACATTTGCCAAATGACACGTATATAAAGGGAGGGTCTATATGTGGGTACTCAAAGCTTTAGAAATGTAAATAATGGAAACATTAGTAACTTAATGGCAAGACAAAATACTAATAATTAAATTAATTTAATAGTATGTCAAGATGAGGAATAACAGCCTTGAGAAAAAAGACTGGTAAATTATTATCCCCCAGGCTTGTTCTACACGTTGTTGAACTGTGAAAAAGACAATATGCAAACTCCTTCGCCATATATGTAGCTTTAACACAGAATTAGTGCCTGCAATTTCAGAGCTACTGTCCTTCAGGAATTTTGTCATTCTCACCCTTCTGGATCAACTAGACTGGTGAGAAAGATTTAGAGACAAGTAAGTACTAAACGTGATGGGTATGTGGATTTTTTTAAGACCCTAAAATATACAAATAGGATAAGAAGTTTGCCTCTCTACAGAAATATTTGTTTCCTTGTCATTTCCCAATACACATTTGGGCATTATATTCAATATTACTGTAGAATAGACAATGAATTATGTGAATAAATAATAAGCATGTGATGCATAGTTATTGAAAAACACATTGTTACAGATTTTCTGTTGGGCAATGTTGTAATTTGTAACCCCCATGGATCTATAGGATATCTGCAATAGACAGCACTCTATCTGATCTTATTTTACCAGCAAAACATACAATCAGATCTACCTTTGCAAGAAAACATAACACACGTACTAGTTCTGCAATTAGTTACATATTTAGTTCAACTGATATCCCTGGCAGTATGCTCATCTAAGAAAACAATATAACCTACCATAAACTTACATTTGTTTTAGAAAAATAAAAATATTTAGATTAAAGCTTCATTTTCATAAATATTAGGACTACACCACAGTGTAATATAAACTCTGTTACAGTCATTTCCAATAGCCACTAACTTGATTGCCTGAGGCAGTGTGCATTTTTTTGTCTTAGATTTACAAAATATTTTCCTCACAAAATATGTGAAAAATACTTGCAGACTGTGGTCCAGATCTAGGAACCACTTAGTTCTAATAGCTATGCTTATTAAGACAAGACAGGAACATACACATTCTTGCAGATTAAGATTTGTGTAGTTATAAAATTATAGAAAATCAAATATTTACCAGTTTAGGAGACAACTAAACGAATAAGACAGAATTAACAGTGGAAGTGATTCAATGGCCAAAAGGATCAGTCCCTCTTCCAGTATAAAAACCCATGCTGTCTTTAACATCCATACAAAACAGCCTAGTTCCTTTTCCTGTTCTAAAAAATATCTTCTAGCAAGTATTAACTGTCTGCATTTAATAGCATTTAGCCTTCCCAAAGAAAGATACCCTTATCTGCAGTGGTTCAAGTGTTTCAATTTACAGCAAAATTTACACAAACAGTGACATTTTGGGGGCTTTGTTGCTGTTCCTGGGATATTTTTAAAAAAATTCTCAAAATTCACATGCTGTATCAAGAAGTCTAGTACTGTCGTAGTGTGGAGACAACCGAACGATTTTTATCCATTGTCTATCCTTTCTGAAATCTGCCTTGTAACGCTGTAAGAGTACTTGGGACAAAGTACACCCTCGGTGTTCGCATACTAATCCAAGCCAATGTAGAGCTAAACACAACTGCCAGTTCTGTAGTGAATTTTCTGTGCTATCTTGGATATCTTTCAGTAAAATTTTCAAAAATACATTCAATAGATTCTCAAATCCAACAGGAATCAAGTTTTTAACTCCCTTGGTTCCTAAGATCTTGACAATATAATTCAAAACAGATAATTTATTTTCTCTTTGCCTTTCTTTAAATTTCTGACCCAATACATGACATTATGGGATAGGGTTTGTCTCTTATTATGCAGACAGATATAGATGTAGATATTCATAGGGTATATATACATACACACATTAATGTATGTATACATAGGTAGCACATCTGATGCAGTAAGGCCCTGCATTCAAATGAGACAATCCGGATTAGTCAATTAAGATCAATTTCTTTCACCCTGTAAATCTAGAAGTAGCTGTCACATATTTTAAACTGAAAGAGGTTAGATTTAGATGTGATGCTAGAAAGAAATTCTTCACTATGAAACTGACAAGAGACTGGCCCAGGCTGCCCAGAGCAGCTGGGGGTGTCCCAGCCCTGGCGTGTCCAAGGCCAGGCTGGACAGGACTTGGAGCAACCTGGTCTAGTGGAAGGTGTTGCTGCCCATGGCAGGGGAGCTGGAACTAGGTGATCTCTAAGATCCCTTCCAACCCAAAACATATTGTGATTCCAAGATTCCTTCCTTATAAATTCTCAAGGTCAAATCCCAAGGTCATCCAAGAGCTCAGACATCTCCACTTGATTTACTGAATATTTTCAATTAAATTGACTGCAGTATAAGTGTCTGACAGATGTGAAATCTATTTTAAATATAAATGAATGTAACAGAGCAGAAATATGTAAATCACTCACTACAAATATATTACAGTACTAGAAGTATAACAATTAATTTGTTGTGTACAGTAATTGGATTCTCTTTGCACAATTTATTTATTGCACATATTTCAACAGAACATGCACATTAATACTTTGAATATTTCCACTTGTGCTTTCTACTCTCACAAAAGCTATTTTGTCATTCCTCGCTTCTGTGGTGATTCTTTATTCTTATTTTAATTGTAAAAAATCTCAATAAGTGCAGTGAATTCCTCACTCACAATTATTTTTAACTAGTTTTTCATGTCCTGTTGAATCTAACAGCTTAAAAGCTTTGGCTTTAACTGCACTTTTTGAACCTCCTGTCCTTATAAATACAGAGACTTTTTCTTAATAGGATTTCCAATTTGATGTGCCCTGAGATGCAAAGCCAGAAGGATTACTTAAACTGTTGAAATTTAATTCTAAATCATTGTGGGTTTGATCACATAACTGAAAAGGTTTTACTGCACATTGTACAGGGACGTGCCACACAGGCCTTTTTCACATCAGAAAGTTTAGAAAAAACAGTGTTTGTAGGGCAAGCTGATTATACTTTAGTTTTTTGGGCTATAGGTCTTATATACCATGATTTTTTTTATCATAGGTTTACATATTTCTATTTAAGTAGATATTCTAAGGGTCAAGCTCAAGCCGTTCCTAGGTCTCTAAATCAGGAAGAATAAGGATGAATGACAAAATACTTTAGAAGATTTATCACATTGAAAGCATCTATACCACCAGGGAATCAGATCCTCAGGAAGAATATTTGTGCTTTTGGACAAGGACTTCATTTCTTTTGTAGTAGATGCAAGAGAAGCAAAACCAAAAACTGAGTGGGAGGAGCCAGAATCTTTGAAATATAAGGAGAAAACCCATGTGGAATACATGATACATGAAGAATATATTCACATAAGCATCCAGTAGATGACAGGAAAGATCTTCAGATCATTAAACAGCCAACACGAACGCGAAGTCCAAGTGAACTAGTTGTTCAAGTCTTTCAGAAAGGTAAGATGTTAGACTTGCACATTCAATGCCATTAAAAAAATACTGACCCACAGTCGCTGAAAAATAAAAATTGTAATCCGATCTGTTGTGTAAAATACCCCAGAGTTTCATTCAACATTATCTATATCAAACCCATAACTAATTAGAGCTGAAAGCTGCCTCTTCAAAAATTACTGAAAGTCCCTACTTCAAGTAAAAAATTTAATATTTTAATAGACATTAACTTATTTCTTAATAAAAACTTCTCCATTTTTATTTTTTTCTGACACCTCTAGCATTATCCTATAGAAATTCTGGTCTTTCTGTCTAAAATAAAATAAAGTACTCTACAAAGACAGTATTCTGTCTTATGGACTGCTCAAAAGTTAAATATCTTTTGGGACTCCTGAATTCCTACAGAACACCATAAAGCTTCTACGTGAAAATTAGGTGTCTGTATCTTTTCTACAGAATCACTGTGAAAAGCTGAAATTTACTGTTATTGCACACTTGTCAGAATTGACATTTGATTTTTAAACAAGTTGAGATTTGTCTTCACTCCCTTTGATGGCCCTTTCAAGTTACTTTTTCTACCCTCTGTTTAACCCTATTGTATTTGTCACCTGCACCAAGAGTACTGTATCCAATCTTCCCCGTACTAAGGATGTAGCGAGTCCAGAGGAGAAGGGCCACCAAGGTTTTGACAGGGCTACAGCACAAGACAGGAGAGACTGAGAGAACTGTGTTTAGTCAGCGTGAAGTTAGACAGTTAAGGGGGTTGGTCTTGCCTTAGGTGTGGTTATATAGAAGGAAGAACCAGATTCCCCACAAACACACAGCAAAAGGCCAAGAGGCAACAAATACATTGCAAGAAAGTCTGGTTAATTATAAGGACAAATTTTCTATGTAATTAGAAATGTGCTGCCCAGAAAGTCCAGACTCAACAAGACACAATCCTGAGCAGCATGACCTAACTCTAAATTTGGGCAAGATGCTGAACTAACTGACATCCCAAGGCCCTTTCAAAGCTAAGTCAATCTGTGAAATAATCAAAGAAACTTATTATTCTTTGGTTAACAAAGACTCTCTGGATTAGCCCAACCCATTTTAAAACATACTTTAAAAATCTGATCCATGTTTTCACTTTATTTTTCAAATGTCCCAGGATGAATTTCCCACACTGTTTCCCATTTAGCGGCTGCCTCTATTCCACATAGGGCAAGGGGTAAGCAAGGACAAATAATCCCACTTCTGTGCTGGCTCAGGGTATTTCACCCCATCTGCAAAGATCATATTCGTCATGGATTCTTCCAGGGTAAGTATAATGCCAGTTCTTTCAGTAATCACCAGCTGTAATCACAAACGTAGATGACAGCAGCATTTCTAGTGGGCTCCCAGATCTATACAAAGGCTTTGGAAATTCATAATTTCTACATAATGCAAAGTTACTACTGGCAACACTGGAAGTTTTATATTTGATTTCTCTCTGATCTCTTCAGAACACTTGCTATGTTTAGCTTTGTCTACCATTGTGCTAGCTCTTCTGACAGTATCATGCTCGTCTTTTCAAACATGAGTCACCAGAAGGATTTTAGCGCTGTATGAAGCAGCTTGAGTAGGAGCCACTAGCATGAAAACTCACTGTGCTGGAAAGTTACCAGCTGTTACTACCTAGGGAACAGTGAAACACATCAGTTAAGATATAGGCAAAAACTTCACATCAAAAAATATTTTCAACTTTGAATGAAAACAAGTTTTGAAATATAGATATTTCCCATACATTAGAAATGTTGAGTTCTGACCACTCTAAAAGCAGTGTTTCCCTTTGAGATAAACACAGGGAGAAAGCAAAATAAGTCAAGGAACCATCACTAACTGAAATTACAGCAGTGTTAGAAATCCAGATATGTATGATTTGAGCCTTTTACCAACTTATCATACACCCTTTGGCAGGTGATGTCCAAATTCCTGCTCTAAACATACTCTTCCTTTATGTGCAATATTCATTATCACACTCTCCATGGGTTAACTGCGCATCATATCTCCTATCTGCAATGTCCATGTGGCTTGAAGTTTGCTACTTTGACTCTCTGATCCCTTAAGTTAAATATGAGGTAAGAAACTGGAAGATTCTTTGGAAAAAAAAATAAAGCCAACTTTTTTCCCCTAAGCAATTACCTGAAATTTGCATGATCTCTGAATTTTATTTCTGAGGTTAAAAACAAACAAGAAGTTTTAAAATGGAATTTTAAAAAATAAACAAAAAATGTTGGAAGAGGATTTTTTTATTAAGAAAAAAGTTTTCAGTGAAGACTGTCAACTGGATAAATCTACAAGTGTGGGAAAAAAAAACCCTATTTTTCATTTTCATAACACATTTCTATACCAACATATCCTCATCCTAAGCAGACGTCTCTGCCTGATCTTTATGTACCAAAACGACAGAAGATAAAGCCAATAATGGGAAAATTGCACTTAAAGAACTGTCTGTTTGGCAATCTTTTTCCCCCAAAGAGAACATTCAAACTTAATGGACAGAAGTCTTTGTTTAGACGGACAAGAAAAGGAAATCTCTCCAATTGCACTGAATTTAGGACCATCTGAAGTCACTAAGAGTGGTGACATAACAAGTCCAGGGTAATTACTTATCTATGATTAATCCAAGAGCATGTGACCTGTGTAAACTACATTGGGTGTAGGTGGTAAGGTTTTGGCAGTGTGGGTCTGCAGGTGACAACCGCTACCCATACTGAGGCCCTGCTTTGCAGGGAATGGCTGAGCATTGATTGCTGATGGGAAATGCAATATAAATGTCCTTTGGTTTGTTTTGCTTCTGCACATGACCTTCACTTTTTTTTCATTAAACTGCCTTTAACTCAAGCCAGGAGTTTTTATTCTTGTTTTCTTCCCCTGTCCTGCCGGGTATGAGGAGTGAGAGAGCAGCTTGGTGGGCACCTGGCAGCCAGCCAAGGTCAACCCACCAGAAATGGTAACCCAGTGATTAATATATAATAAACTATCAATTATTTTTAAAGATATTAAAGCTATTGGGTGTTTCTTAAACAATGGCTGGTCATACCTGACAATTTCAGTTTTTCTGGATATGCTCAGCCATTAATTGGAAAACTAGCAAACAGGACATATCTCAGTAAATGGATCATACTGTAAAAAAGTATGTATATCCCCATATGAAATCTTTTCATAATGGTAGCAGTACTGTCAGCAATCAGGCACCCATTCCTTCAGACAAAAGGGATTTATGACCCTACTTTGCAAAGCTAAAGTTTCGTTTCACTTTTTTTACAGTTGTAAATCACCAGTTGTGGTATTTCTTAAAACAAATAATGGATTGAGCATTCTCCTTTGTGATAATTCCACATATTAAGTACAAACCCATCAGGAAATTATCTCAATGAATAATACGTCAAAATAAAGCAATGCACTTTAGCTCATATTCTTCTGATGGATTTAAAACCAGTCTTTAGGAAATGATAATGTTGTTTTGAAGATGAATCTACTTATAACAGACACTATGACAAATGATTTCTTTTCAGACCAGCAATTTATAACGGCCAGGTGGAAGATGATATAAACTTAATAAAAGTTTGAAAACATAACAGAACTGAAGGCAGTGCATCAATTTCTGAATCTCCAATCACGAAGGTAATGTCCTTAATAGCTTTTTAGAGCTCTGCCTCTCAAGGCTATAAATGTTAAGTTATCCAGCTCATGCATCTCCTATCTTTTCCAGTCCTACTTTTCTCCCCAGTGTGAGATTATGAAATACATTTATCTTTGCCCAGTAGAATACTGTAGCTATAGACACAAAATATGTTGCTATCAAGGAAACAAAGTACAGTGGAAAGTGTTCTGATATACTTATTAACTGTTTAGTGTTTCTTTATTAGAAGACTAATATAAGCTTAGCTTCTACAAAATCCCCAAGGATTCATGTATAATTGACTGAAGTCTGTTATTGCAACAAACACTGTAAAAATGAAGTTTACTTTCACCATGGGAAAAACATGCCCAAGTCTCAACTGTTTATCTAAGAGTATTCTCTAACAACATACTCCACATCCACCCCACTCAATTTTGTCACATACATCCTGAGAAACAATCATGAGACGTTAATAACCTCAATATTAACTTAGTACAACTTCTTCCAGGGACACAAAGTTCTAAGCACGCATACTACTTGAAGCAATGGGGCAGAAATCCTAGGAAGAATTATTGCTGCGATTGCAATGCCAACATCTTCAGCTGATACTGAGGTTTTCATCAACATTGACATCTTAGTTAAAACTAGGTATGTTGCCTCCTGCTCCTAATGCTTCATTTGGTTGCAGAACAAAAATAAATGATGTCCCACTGGTAGCAAGTGGGTAGAGTGAGCAGGGAACAAAGAACATGCTTAAACATCGTACTATGAAATATATGCTAACATTTCATCAAGTAAGTCAAGAAACCGTCTCAAAATAACTATCACACAGAAAGAAATAGCTTAGTTCAACGGATACATGCATGTCTGTACACAGTTCAGCCACTCTGCTGAGAACTGTTGTCATCTCCCAAGATTCAAAGATTAAAAACCAAGATGACCAGAATTGTTCAGACACATGGCTGTCAGCTAGGCTTTGTGAAAAACGGAATCTTTCCCAGAATCTAGCATCAGTTTCAATTTTTGCTCACTTTTTGTATTCTTACTTTGTTAATTCAACAACAGAAACAAACCCCCCAAGTTTCACAGTAGACTGAAGACTGAAGTAACCAAGTTACTTTAATTTTGAGAACCTTTAAATATAGTCTTAATATTTTTTTTGCATTACCATAAGGCACAAGATCTCCTGTTTTAACGTAAACTGCCTTTGTCCTACCTATCCTAAAAATGCAAAAAACAGGGCAGACACCGATCACTATTCACTAACATTCTAAAGGAAAAGACAAAACAAAAACCAAAGGGAAGTTACAACCGGTAACAACAGTATTTGCAGTTTCTCTATTATCAACATTTCAATTCTCTCAGCAAAGCAGATGAAACCTGAAAAATAATCAGATTGCTGTGCAGGTGTGTGCCATCAGTTTCAGTGCTGACTGACTGAATTAGAGATGATAGGGTAGACAGAGCCATGCCTGCCTATCAGCAGTGAAAGCGAAGGTAAGCAGAGCACTTGATCACTGGACAAGAGTTATCAGTGCAGTGATGCACAATAGGATAGATGGGAAGTTTGAGAAGGGTTACTTTTTTCTCCTTTACTTCCTCCCTCCCTCTTCCTCTCTCAGGAGCCCTTGGATGAGAAGTGAAAGACAGGAAGCAGAGCACTGAAGGAAAGGAGTAAGCTAGAAGATGAGCAGAAATGCAAGGGCAAATCCAGAGAAAAGATAGGACATGAGATAAGGGGTAGGAAACAGAACAGCTAAGAACCTTCTGTGTCCATGACAAAGAAAGTCATCTGAAGAGCGGAGAATATATGAATAAATGACTCAGTTCAAACACAGAAAATAAAAATCAGTCTAATCTTCCTCTGTACCATTTCTACTACCAGTAAAGCACTCAAGTTCCTTGAAAAGATATAACCGAGACCTCCATTATCTAGCCTGATTTGTTAGCCTTTGTAAATCACAAAATCCCAGTCTATAACAACCACCATATCCAGATCTCAGAGAACATCACAGCTGATAAACAGAGATGTTCTGACAGACGTAGGTGGTTTGTAATGTTCACGGTAGTGTTGCTCCTATGAACAGAGGGTGCTTTCCTCCCTTTGTGCCACACACTCCCAATCTCAAAATCTCCCAATTGACTATTAGGCTCATCTTAATCAGAATGAACAATATTTTCCACCCCATGTTCCCAAAGGAACAGAGAGAACAAAATCAGGATGCACCCAATGGGAAATGAAACTGGAAATTTAGGCATTCTAAGAATTTTAAAAAAATATACAGAATTTTGTGATGGAAGACTAAATAAATGGGAAAAGTAAAACTTGAAAAAAAGAAATATAAATTCTAGAATACAAAAATCTTGGTACTTGAATCAATTACAATGGACAACAACTTCCCAAAAGAAGCAGCACTCTCTGTCACATGTTACTTTCAGGAACTTCTTTTCAATATATTGGGTTAACATGTAGTTTACCTGATGATTTTTACAAAACTGTGGAAATACAGTTTTGTAAGTAGTCCACAGAAATCTGCTGAACCACCCCTCTGCCCATCTTTAAGACTGAAGCAGGTGCCTCTTTACTGCAATAACATAACAGCAAAACTACTAACGTTGCATTTGACATTCTAAAAAAACATCGGGAAACACAATGGTAAACTTTGAACATTCCAAAAATGCTGAAATATAAAAATACCTCTAAGAAAAGATTTTTCAGAAGGTACTAATAAGAAAGACTTTTTTAAAGAAATCATGAAGTATATATGCATAAATTTTTCACCTTGAAAAAGAACTTGAAAACCTAGACTAGAAAGCTGTCCATATGTTTGCTCTAACATTCCTGGAAATGTGAAAAAAAATAGGTAAAATACTCTTCAGTAAAGTATGAAATAGAGTCTTAAAATTTTTGTTTTCCTTTTATAGGTTCTGTGATACAGGAAATCAGGAAAAGACTATCATTATCAATGATTATGATGATCCCTGGAGGCGATAACCTTTTACAAACATCTAGACACCCGCAAGAATACCTTTCTCCTACATACAGAACCTTAGGTGATAATGGCAGGTGTTGCAGTCATGCAGAAATTCAGCATCTGTCCTAAAACTCCCATGGATGTGATCTTCCTAATCAACACCAGAATTAATACTTTTGTGTATATTTGTTCAGTCACATTTTCAGCTGAATTAAGGAAGCAGATAGTACAGAAACTTAAGTGGAGGGCATAAAAGTACAAAAGTAGAGTTCAAAATATTTGGCCGAAGTTCTCTGAATTCTTCTCCCTCAGTTGTGCAAATGTGTGAGTGTTCCAAACTGTTCTGTCCACATAAAAACCTGTATGGCAACTAAAGGATCTGGCCAATAACACTTCAGGGACTTTTTTTATTGTTACTTATTTATCGATTATTTCTGATACATACACCATTTCCAGTGAAACCAGAAATCTGTTTCAGCATGCTTTATATATCTAATAGTTGAGATTTCCTCAAAAATAACATTTTATAGGTGTTTCAGTTCAAGCACTATATAAGCACATGTCAACCTCCAAACATTTTTGCTACAAGAAAAAACAAACATGTCAGCATTTTATTAATTAACGGTTTAGTTTTACTTTTAAAATTACCTCATTTCAGAGTTCTCTATTTAAAAGCATTATAAAAGTGGAAATAATCATAATTAAATTATTTATAATTGTGTTAAAACAATAATTTGAAACCCCAAAATGTATTTGGACTTTTCAAAGCTTTCTATTTTCCAGAATTTTTTATTTTCATTTATGATCAAAATGCCAAGTAAAAATAGAATTAAAAGGTTAATAAATAAATAAAAGCCCCTCTACATATTTCTTCAAGTCTCCACAAATATACACGGGTACATGTATAATCCCAGATTTTTGTGGGTTACCATGGTTATCTGCTTTCTTTGCTTGTTTGAACCAGAAATTTAAAAAAATAAATAAATTCAGAAAAACATATATTCTGCCACTTCCTATAATTCCCTTCTTCATGGTAGCTTTAAAGTATCAGCATAGAAGGGCAGTATGATTCACATGCCCTGGACAATGTTAGGGTTGTCACGTTATCAGGAAGGTCTATAATCAGAATGACCTACTCCGCTATATTTTAGAGCCATATGGACAGTGATCAGCACTTCCCAGTTAAAATGGTTGAGCAATAATTTTTTAATTCTTGGACCCCTGACAGAGGCCAACAGTGCACAGGCAATGATAAGGCTTTTAATGCATGCAAATTCGCCAGGCATGATGCATTTAATAATCCCTCATCTGAGTAAGTTGTAAAGAAGCCAGCAGGAGGAATAATTAATTTACATTAATAGCTCTCAATGTGGTTTGCTGTAGTGCCTGAGTTAAAAAAAAATAATAATAATAATAATAATCTGGAGATCTAGAAGTAAGAGTTCACTCTGCAACAGCTATTTGCATTCCGATTCTCTGAAAACCTGTAAGTGCACAATTAGATATCAAACACTTGGTACATTTAACAGAGAGCAAGATGTGCCAACAGCAAACTATAGTAACACAGCAATTTGCCAAACAGTGGCAAAAACTGCTTTTCATAGGCATTGAGTTTACAATTAGGGAATCATTTCCGAGTGAGTCCTCATTATCCTGCATGATGGCAACTGATGGATCATGCTCATAAAAAGTCTTTTGAAGTAAAAATAGTGATGGAATAATTGTATCACAATGTGATACACCATGTTTAATGAAATGGAGCAATGCCAAGTGACATTAGCCTTGTGAACTTTGTGCCCTTTCAATACCACTTTGAAAACTACCATAAGGAAAATTTTTGCATGAAAACATGGTTAGCATCTACAACAGCTATTATCTTTCAGTTTCAACTGTTCAGTCTCTAAATTTCATTTAGTTCACATTTAGGTCCACCCTAACACTTTGTTACCAGGACTTTTTTTTTTTTCTGATAAATGAAAACTATAAAAAAGCAGAATCCATCTATAGAACTCCCACAGGAATAATCTCAAGTAATTTCATTTAATGCATCACCTAATAAGACCATAATTTTATTAACAGAATAACATGTGACTCAAAATTACTCAATGTGACCGTATTTGAACAAAGTTGCAAAATGGTGCATTTAGTTCACCTCACAAGGTCTTAAGCTACATGAGAACTCATTTGCTTATTTTGATTCTCCATGTGGCAGACTAAGTTTTGCTTTCCACTATGGAATAGTTAGATAAGAGTCATTGTAATAGGCTTTATTATCAGATCACAAACATTTTATATCATCTGGTGAACAACTGAAGTAGTCAATGAGTTAAATGGAGACATTCAGCAGTTGCTTTCTAATGAAAACAATATGCTTACAATCTGTTCTACATAAATAACAGTTGCAGAGAGCTGAATTACAATTTCCTACCTATGGTAAATATTATTTTAATAGGATACAGTGTTAAAGGGGAAACAGTGGGATGAAAGCAAAAGATGTAACAATATAGGGTCAGGGTTAGGTAGGTTGCTCAAAGGAAAATTGTTGCCAAGCATCCACACTTGAAGAGCCAGCAACAGTTAGTTAATGACTCCTGACATGTCTTTTATTTCCTTTGTCTTGTGTAGAGAAATATGAAGCGAGGAAACAGGTGTCAGGAACGTTAACAGTCTTTCCCAACTGGGATGAATGTTGAGCATGCCTTTTTGGTTACATGGCAAGAATAATCTCAACAGCTGCATTCAGATATATACACACACACAGAGCCAGGGAATTATACAGATTTTTTTTAACATAGAGATGTACTTCATTATGCTCCCCTTCTTTTGCAACCACTGTGCTTTAGTATGCTTTCCCTACTCCTGAAGGTGTGACTAGCTGCAAGGATGTTCAAGGGGCAATGAACCAAGCTAATTAATGACTTCAGGGGAAGACAAACAAAACCATTCTGGGCAAAGAACTTTCAATTCAACCACATTTTATAACCTGCTCTTAAACATGGGACTTTTTTTTTTCTTTTCTTTTTTTCACTCCCTATGCTTTTTCAGGTATTGATTTCATTACCAGTCACCTTGCCATCTTTCAGGCACTTCCCACTGCACACGACCTTTTGCAGAAGGGAACAACAGTAATTCTCATACATTACCATGCTGTGTCTCAAGGTGCAGAAAGATCTCATTATCTGTTGCATACCAGTTTGTAAACCCTGATTATTCATGCAATGATGCGACTGGAGCTTCACAAATGTGAGAGGTCATGTCACAGACCTTATATTCAGTAAGTTTCATTTTACTGTAGCATTTATTTAATTTCTTTTTTACTTTTGCAAACTAGTGTTTAGCCACCTCACCTCATATAAGGCCACTGTATCACTTCAAGGGGGATATCACATATATACTAAGGTCTAGAATATAAACAGTGCTTTCAGAAAAGATCAGATACTTAAGAAATATGAGAATAGTGATCACGGAGTGGTTTGGCCTGGAAGGAAACTTCCAAGTTCATCTACTCTGGGCAGGGACATCTTCCACTGGATGAGGTTGCTCAAGGTCCCATCCAGCCTCACACTTCAAGGCTGGGGTGACCCGACCACACATGGCCTCCTGTGGCCTGAACTGCCCGCAGGGCCGCCCCACTCCCACCCATGCCTTCTGCACGCCAGCAGCCACAGCCCTGGCTGCCTCACAAGCCTCCTGCTTCTCACGGCCGCCACGGCAGCTGCTCCCCTCAGCTTCCTGCCTTTTCAAACTGCCCTCAGGCACCTCACGCACCTCGCGCTCCTGAGGTGGCGGGGCTGGTGGCAACTCCCCCTTCAAGTTACTGCACCACAACTTATGCTCTAAACCACTGTCCTGAAGGTTGTGTCTCACATTCACGTGGTCAGTATATTTCTTTGTGTTTAACTATTAGTAGTGTATTCATATAAAACACAGATGGACGGACTGATATATATTTATTCTAGGCCCTTCTAACATGCCCAGTAGAGCAGCGTGTCACACGTCAAAGCTGCAGTTTGGTACACTCCACAGATCTTTGATACAAGATCTGCAAGAACATATTTCCTTCTGATTTTTTAGAAGCTGAGTAGCTAAGTCAGTCTTTTCTTACAGTATTTCTAGAAAATCCGTGAAGTGCTGTGCTTGTGTCAGCATCAACAGAGCCATCTTTATCAAAGAAGAGCTACAGAATGAGGGTAATAACATAAATTTCCTCACGGATCTCTCTCAAACCTAAGTTAAACACTTTCAGGAGAGCAGCACACTGGGACTGTTCAGTCCTTGTCCCCTCCAAGAGAGATGATGCAATGCACCTGCACCTAAAATGAATGGGGAGCTGCATTCCAGCAGCACCTGTGGCTTAGTGGCAGCAAGAGAAAGAAATAAGTGACCAGGGGGGTCATTAGCCTTTATCTGCTAGTAGGTAATGTAATGTACAGGCAGAATCACCAGTTATGCCTGTGAATTGACGAGTTTGTGATATGAATGTGTATAAGTAATATTTAAAAAAATTAAAGTTTGCATAATTTAATTTTTCTTCCCATGTATCATGAAAGCTTTTTGGCATATGAATCAAGTTCAATTTGTAAAATTTAAGTCAGAGCTCTATGCTTGGTAAACCTACTAGTTCAGCCTTACACATGACAAAAGAACTACAGTTTTACCACATACCATGCAGAAGGCATCTGTATTTAAACGTCAAATAACAAAGAGCATATTGCATTCTTAATTAAGTTGTTTAAAAGCTAAACTATTCTCAGTCTTAAAATATCTACATTTTTTCTGTTGTCTGAATTTGTTTTACGCAGGGATCTTGTTCCCCTTTTTCTTCTGGATTAGAAGTGATCTCCTTACAGTAGTATTAGAAGACCATCATCCATTCATTCTTAACAAAATAAACTTACTTTAAGCTCCTTATTTTTACTCATGCTTTTGCAGGCCTTGACTAATACTTTTTGCTCTTCTCTGCATAGATTTCAGCATGGTCACGTTTTCCCTAAAATGGATTTGCCATTATAGTAACCATCTCCATAATGCAAGATTCACTTATGGTTTTTCTGAATTGTAACTTACTTTTCTTGAAGATTGACAAATTACTGTGCAAGATGAAAAGTGCTTTGTAAATATTCGTTTAGAAATACAGCAAGATCTCAAAGATAATTAGATTCAAATGCCTTGTGGTATGATAAGAGGAAAAAAAAAAACCTTAAATCAACACTTTAAAAAGTTGGGTCTGTAACACATCCAAACTACAGAACAGTATCAAATGCCAGCCCCTACTGGCCTTTTACAATGGAATTACTGATTATAAGGAGATTCTGTAGAAGGCCAAAAAACTACAATTCCATAGTTCATAACAGCCAAGAGACTATAATTACTTTGCAGTGTTCACCTCAACATTAAATATTAAATGCAGAAATGAGGACATGAACTGAATTTGTAGTGAGAAACTAAGAAAATAATTAGAAATAAATGCTGCTCATTTGGTTTCCCCCTTACTATACAAACTACTAAAACCATAACTAATTCTACAAATACAGCACTAGACATTTTGCTGAAGTGCATCCCATGCTTGTACATGGATGAAACAGCACCACCACCCTACCTCCAGTTGCCTCAAAAGGAACTCTGTTCTCCGGCAAGACTAAGTTAAATTTATATAAAAAGCACTCAAGCAAAATCATATCTTTCACTGTGAGAAAGCTGGAGGCATAACACTCACAGAGGGAAGTCACAGATTACTAAATTTATGCCCTGCCTCACTGTTTTACAGTTTGGAATTAGCACCTGAAGGCCTAACCTAAAACACAGTAACAATTATCATCAGATCCTTAATCCTTGAGGATTATTCACATCTCAGAACACTGTTCTCTAAAATTTTTGCACTGGGAGACAAACTGCAGAGATGAAGTTGAAGCCTTGCAGATGGTTTGGGGAGGAACAGGGGAAACATTCCTGGTTTCTGGTATTCAGCTAGGGAATAAAGTAGACAAGCTCAAGGCATGTGGCTATACCAATTTACCAGCATTATGGGAAATAGCTGTTACACCATTGAGATAGAACAACAAGTTGGGAAGAAGCTGACCAAAAAAAAAAAAAAAAAAACCAACGTTTAACATATGGTTACCAAGCACCATGACTTTAAAGACAATTTAACAAAAAGATTGCTCTTAGATACATATTTTTCAGTATTTTTTTTTTGCATGATGCTTGGAACCAAGCTTTGAAACCTGATTTGACTTCCAAAGCGGAAAAGTACAGTCTAGATGCAAATGATAAACCCAGAATATTCCATCCCTTTACCTCTGAAATCAATGGCACCAAATGCATTTCAGTAATTCTGAAAAGCCAGGATGAAACTGGCCCTGCCAGTATAGTGACTCTTACCAGCTCAGATAATGAATCAACTCATCTTGAAGCAATACCTTTTTAAATTTATATCTCTATTCAAATGTCAGCAAATTTCTGGCAACATTGCACTGCAAGGTCAGTCATGGAAAAGTCACACCGGTCAAACAGTTGCCAGGGTCACCTCAGGAGCTAGCCCAGTGCCTGCTGAGGGCAGCCACTGATTTCCAAAGGCTTTGGATTTAACTCACACCGAGAAGCTGAAATGTGTAGCATATAAGGTTGTGTAATGTCCTGGTTTTGGCTGGGATGGAGTTATCTTTCTTAGTGGCTAGCACAGTGCTGTGTTTTGGCTCTGATGTGAGAACAACATTGATAACGCATTGTTTGTAGGGGTTGCTGTGTGATGTTTATACTAAGTCAAGAAGTTTTTGGTTTCTTGGGCCTTGCCAGCCAGAGGGCTGGGGGGGCACAAGAGACTGGGAGGGGGCACAGCCAAGTCAGCTGACCTGAACCAGCCAAAGAGCTATTACAGACCATGGGGCGCCATGCTTGGCATGTGAACTGGGGGAGGTAGCTGGGGGGTGCTGATCATTGCTCAGGGACCAGCTGGGCATTAGTCAGTGAGGGGTGAGCAGTTGTACTGTGCATCGCTTGTTTTCCTTTCTCCCTTTTCCTTTGGATTTTATCTTTTTCCCCACCTTTCCTTTATAACTGTTGTTATTATTATTGTTGTTGTTATTGTTGTTCTTTCCTTTTTATTCTGTTTAAATTATTAAATTGTCTTATCTCAACCCTCAACATTTCTTTCCAACTCTCCTACCCACCCTTCGGTGCGGGGGAGTGAGCGAGCAGCTGCGTGGTGCTTGGGTGCCGGCTGGGGTTAAACCATGACAAGTAATCTTAAGGAAAGATTATAGATAGATTCATACCTGTCTACTGTTGAATAAAATAAACTAGGACTAATAATATATATCAGAAAAAGTAACTCCAGAAAACATTTGTTAGGCCCTTTTTCTGTCATGATCCAACCTGAAGTAAATTAAAGGCAATTATTTTCAAAAATATATTCTTTATCTTTTGATCCTGCTAACAGGAGAAACCTATTTCTTGGGTTTGTGCATTTCTAAAACATGTCACGCTTTTAGTCTTAAATTTCAATTTGTATTTTTTAAATGGTGGTTATATATATATAGCTTATGTCACAGCTGTAAAACTTTATGTCTTCAAAGTAAGTAGAAAAATTACTACTAGGAAACATTATGATGTTTTGCTTCTGGCAAAACCACTGTCAACACTGAAATCTGTACATTCTGATTAAAACAGAACTTCCATCACAAATTTTTGTCACCAAATTCACTTCCAGCTTACATCAGCCAAAAACTTTGGCCATCTCATTTGATTGTAGTGTATTAGCACACAACTTTTGTTTCACTTGGGAATTCTTGAGAAAAATAATAGGTCAATTTTTCAGACAAGCACAATAGAATCAACTAAGATTAAAAACTGAAATAGAAGATATACCCTTCTCTTCCATCTTTTGAAGCGTTCTCAAAACCTTTCCTGTCATATTGATGATCCACTTAAACTTTTTGCTCTCAATCTGATCACTTTGTTCACACTGCTTGAGAGATTAGGTAGAAAAAAAGATGTTTTAGCCATACTGTTCAGCAAATGCCAAGAGCTCATCTTCATAACATCAGTGCTATGTGATTACTTCCTTACATCGTATTTCCACAAGTAGAGGATTATACAGCCTACTGTAAAATCCACTTATTTCACTATTACCAAAGGGAATTTTATTGTCATAAGTACCTACATGCATTTTTATCAGTTGAGTTTACTAAAAGCAGTTGGAAAGAAAAAAATGTCCATATTCCATTCTCACAGCAGATGTAATTAATCATAAATCTCAGGGCAGATGGAACTGTTGTACAGGCTTGGAAATCTCTGCAGTACTTCCAAAATTATTGCATTTGCTGTTTTGTGATACTGCAAAACAAACAAAAATTGCTTGGTATTCAAGTTCGGTTTTCATGTTTATGTTTATATATCTAGTCTGCCCTCAATGTTTTCTGTTTTTCTTATTATTTGGTTTAAAGGATAGGCTTTACTAGGATTAAGACAGCTGTGTTTTGAACATTTCCAATTGTCTTCAGTTTAAAGTACTTAGACTTGATCCACTATTGTAGTACTAGTCCACCAAGAATACTGGGATAGCTCGCTGGCACCACTGCTCATTATAATTTTAAATTTTTCTACCCATATTTCTCTTTCTATCTGCCTGCACATCCCAACACAGCATTTACTTCTAGCTTAAATGCTGCAATGACCGGTCTTATTTCTGCTGCAAATTGAATGGCTGAGGTTTGTGCAGGGATGCTGATGGTGGAATACATAATGCCCTGAACAGAATCATATTTTGCAACGAACTGTATTTTTTATAAATGTAATGCTGCATTGTTATGATTTTGAAATAAAGATCCTTGTGCAGTCAGATATGCTTCTGCAAACTGGGGTTTTTTTGGTCCTCAACCCCATAGCATACACAAGTCCCTTTTAGTAATGAACATCAGGTTCAGACCATGACCCTTTTAATGACATGTAAAACTGTCTCCCTATTATAAAACTTGAGCTGATCAAAACCAGAACCAGAAAATACTTTTCATCATTTTCAGGACTTGTCCAGGAACTCTGATTTTGCAAAGTTCTTGGACAATGTAAAGGGACTACACAAACCCAGAGGAGATATAACTCTAAAGAGAACAACAGAGTTCAAACCTAATACATTCTCTAGCATTTATATTGCACCTCCCTGGAAACACTGTGTACTAGTCGTCATATCAGTAACACACTCCTTGCTCCCTACCACAGCAAAGTTCAGTCCATTTGCCTGAACAAAGTGACCAGAATGCTAACTTACTGTAGAGGAGTCCCCCAGTCATTGTTTTGTACATTCTGTCTGAAGCTGTTCCTTATTTCACAAGCACAATACTTTCTATGCAGTGTTTCATCATTCCTCTCCCTCCAATGCCTTCACTTTAAAACATATTGAGAGTATTTCCATTCACATACAAAATAGTTTCCCTTGATTTAAAAATAAAATAAATGCCACCAGACTGTAAAACCAACCAGGGCCTGAATCCCTGGAAGTTTCTTTAAATATTTCAGTAATACATGCATTGATTAAAGTATTTCATCCTCAGTTCTGTGTAATCAGCAGAATTACCAATACTCATAGCATCACCCACTCCGAATCACAAAATGCTAAGGCTATGAAAAGATTAAATTTGTAATAGCTTTTAAGCATTAATACTAAAATAAACACTTCAGCAATAAACATTTCAGCTAAGTGGCACTGCAGACTTTTCCATAACCTGAGGAAAAGTAAATGCTCATGAACTGTTTTCAGGATTTTGTACATATATTAGAAAAGTTAGAATTGCAGAAATTTCTGTTCATCTGCTTTTACATTAAAACTGGCAGTCACGGCAATTTTTTCCAAAGTTTAAGTCTCTCAATTCTATTGAGCGATAGATGTCAGCACTTTTAACTTACCCTTAAGTGAGCTTATAAAGCATTAAAAAAATTTATCTGGAAGTTCTAAGTACATTCCTATTTTTACTTTTTGCTTGCCTGCCAGTAAGAAAATCTTCCCAGGTTACTTGAGAGCAGACTTGCAAATTTAATATTAAAAGTTTTGTTCAATATTTTAAAGCACAACATTTTAATAATTTGAAGTTTTACAGACAAATAGACACTAAAAGAATTTTAAAATAAACTGTAGAAATAGCTTCAAGCAATCTAAGTTATTTACGTCCCTTTTGATATTAAAGTATCTGATTATTTCTGAACAGCATCGTACCAGTGGAATCTCAGAAACTTAACAGCTATGCTGGAAATACAAATCTGTAAACAAAAACCGTGGTTTGAGCATCACTTCATCTGTATCTAAATGAGCAACTGAACACTCAGTTAAGGAAGCCTCTCTCTCTGTAGGTGGACACATATTTCTGCTAAACCATCGATCATATGCCCTGGGTTGTAGATGTCCCAGCCCATGCTACACAACCATCAGGTTTCAAGCAAATGGAATTTTTGCTGTTCACATCAACAGCATTAGAATTAAATCCTTAAGATGAGAACTGATTGAGAAGAACTATAGTGAAGCTCTGTAAACACAACAGGAAACTTCATTCTTCCCATTTTACTGGCACGGAAATGAAAAAAGAGAATGCTTTCTCATAATAGGATCATTCTCTAGGTTATTTTCCAAATGTTCCCAGAATTCAATTCTTGATTCTAATCAACCTTATTATTTCAACTCCCAACAATTCTTATATAAAATGTTTACAAGATAGAGCGCATACATTGTTTCTAACTATTTTACAATTACCTACTTTGAAGTTAATTATATACTCACTCAGGACAACCCGGTTCGCTACCACTAATTTACCTCAATTATTCAAATGGATTTAATTGATTTTTTTAGTACATTACTCAAATGCAAATATAGATCAAGCCTGATATTTTCCTTTTGCAAGAGAAACCTTTAGACTGCTTATGATTTGCATAACTTTGTGAAGACCTTTCTTCATTAAAAATAATGACAACGCATTTTAAATGGACTTGCTATTAACAAAATGCTCTATTTGTACATTTCAGGCTCAAAGCCCAATCTTGCAAATAGCTAAGTAGTTTCAGCAAAGCTTGCTAAGTGTCAGAGTACTCTCTTTTCCTTCCTAGTGGTTTTCAACTTATTCAATTTGTGAAAGATAATAAATTTTTCAGTAGAGAGGAAGTCCTTGTATAGCAAATACAAGCATCCTGAGCACCAGTATGGTTTGTGTAGATTTTATTGTACATGCCTTACAGCAGTCTGCAGAACAGATTGAAAACCATTCCTCAGAAATTCAGCAGCATGCAACTTTGATTTCTAACTCTTGGGGGGGAAGGGGGACGCAATACTTGGGTAGAACCCAACCCAAATGTCCAGCTCTGTTGATCACTCAGATAAACCCCCTTAAATTCATTTTGCTTTACTATGCCAAAATTCTCATTTGAGAAGTGAGCATAATTTATGAAGCAGAGAACCTGTGATGAACAGCTCTGAAAAAAGAGGCAAGTGCTACTACTGAGGAATTAGCTGTGCAACAGATCCTAAAAAACAAAATTTAAAAAAACACAAAGCGTACTCTAGAAACAATATTCAATTCACCAGGATTTGCATTAGCACTTTGATAACAAGTCCAACAAACTGCATTTCTTTAGAGGGAACAGAGAACAGCTTGTCTCCACAGTCTATTATAATTACCGCAAAACTGCACTAGAAACTTGGCAATTTTGAATTTCATAACACCCATGACTGACATTCCTAATTAATACTATTGTTTTTCTCCTCTGGCTGAATTTCCTGAATTCCAACCTGCACAGCATACACTAAAAACAGGCATTAAAGAAAATAATATCAATGTTAATCTCTAGCACAAATATATTAAATGCCTTAGTAAAGTGTACGGAAAAGGACAGCATTCCTATAAATAATGGATCATTGCAGCCTGATAATCTTTATCCTCCTACGCTAATAAGATGATAATCTTTCTCCTCCTGTGTCCTTGCCTTTGAATTTCAGTGCTGCAGTGGCTAAAGTGCATTACCAGCTCTCCTTGTCATCTTGCTTTGAAATTTGTATATAAAAGAACCTTCTAAAAGAGAAAAGAAAAAAAATGGCCTAATGAAGATACAATGCAGAATGCTGTGCTGCATTAGTCCCTGATTAATACTGATACCAAGTTTTTCCCATTTCCTTTCTGTCATTTTAGTGTAGATCTAAGTCCTGGAAAATTCATAGATTTATGTATTTGATTCACGTTGGTTCGCTCAGGGCCCCTCTCTAATCTGCAGTAGACATCACAGATCTCCAGGGTATCCCAAACTATCTCCAGAAGCAGAATCAACATATTCGAAAGCAACATCAACACCAAGCTGACATCTCTCCACACCTCGTTTATGAGCAGAGCTGGTATTTATTTCTGCATAGCATGGTACTGAAGAATATAAGAGTATTAACTGTTACTGATTTCATGACCAGAGATTGTATGGCAAAATAAAAAAAATACTTAATTCATTAAAAATTCATTTCATTTCAGAAATGCTAAACTTGTATTACCTTTAAATTTGAAATAGTGATTTTGATGCAACTGGGGGGAAAATCTGACAGAAAGGAAGTAAGAAGGATAATATGAAAAACAAAGAGATTATTAGAGGTGATCAGAAAACTATTTTATTTATAAATAGTATATTGATTTGGCTTCACAAAAAGGAAAAAACACCAGTATTTTTAAGCTGAACCCACAGCATCCTACAAACACATGTCATCTTCGTTTACCCACCCCCATAACTTTATTTAAAAAAACACTTTGATGTAATTTGGATGTAGAAAACTACCTTAATTTGATGTGGCCAAGATCAGTTGGAAATCAGCAAAAGTTAGATTTCATTTCCAACAGAGACTTCCTGCAGGCCGGATATTAACAGCTCCAAGTTTTAGATCCAAAATTTAAAATATTTATTTTGACAGATTTAAACTGAAATAAAACAAAAAAAACCCCAAACACAGCAGAGACTGTACCATACATATTCTATATATTGATCAAAAATATTTGAAGTAGAATACTCTGCATACAAATTACACCGACAGCCACTGTCAACATACAGAAACATGGAGGTGATAGACTTAAATACTGGATTCCTGGGAAGTGGCCAAACATTACCTGCTGATGGGAAATAGAGAATAACATTTTTTACTTTACTTCAGCACACATGACCTTTGCTATTGCTCCACTAAACTGCCTTTATCTTGACCCACAAGGGTTTTTTTCCCCCCATCTTATTTTTTCCTCCCGCTTTCTGCTGAGGAAGGCAATGATCGACTGTCTTGGTGGGCACCTGGCACCCAAGCCAAGGTCAACCCACCACACACATGTATTTCTTTCTAAATTGGACAGTTCTGCAATGCTAGATCCATGGTCACTGATTTCCCAGTAAAAGAAATTTGATAATAATGCCTGTCTCTTTGAACTCACGATCTGAAGACTTAAACAAATTTCTAGCTACAGGGAACGGGAAAGGACCATAAAGCATTTAAATAGAGAGGCAGAGATTTTAGTTCAAGTGTTGGATGATGGAAGTGTGTATGAAAGTCTCAGTGTCTTCTGTTTCTAACTCCGTAGACTGCTTTCAAATTTCTCACTTCCATGAGAACCAATAAAACCAAAAATAGAATAGCACGGCTTGAGAATGACATTCAGAAAGATGCAACTGTTGGAGTCTGTTCTGCAGTGCTATTCAGTGAAACTAATGTATGTATGATTGATTGCAAAATCTGTTCTTTTGTAGATTGGGCAGAATTATTTTTTTTTCTAGCCCATGAAAATGTTAAAGATATCAAAAAGTGTTTGCCTACTGAATCTCAGTAAAATGTCAAAATTTTCAGTGCACTGAATTTGTCAGTTTAAGTCAATCAGTAGGCTTTATAAAATAGTTTTTATATGCTTTTGACTTATATTTCACTTTTTAAAAAATGTGTATCTAAATTGAATTGAAATATCAAAATAGAATAATTAAATCAAGGGGGGGGGGGGGGGGGGGCACTCACGGCGGGGGGGAGAGATGCCAGTTTGAAAATACCTAGAATAGAGTAGATCTTTTTACAACCTCAAAACTACTTTACCAAAATTTCTATATACGTCTTTTTGCTTCACTTTCACATCCTATAAGGAAGTAGTAAAGTGCCATATACACTTAATCCTCATAACTGCTTTATCCACAACCTTGCAAATATCAAGCAGAGCATCCATCTACAGATTTTGTTTTGAACACTTCCCTTTTATCACAAGGTCATTCAGTCAGTACAACATTCAAAGACCAAAAGTCTGTGCATGTCAGAAGTCTGTCTTTTTTTTTTTTTTTTTAAATCTGCAATGTCATCTTCATCAAAGTCTGCAAAGAGCTTGGAAAAGGCTGTAGTCCCTTGGTAGCCCTGTGTTTCGTGGTGTGTGGTTTGAGAAACGCTTTTATCAGGAAAAGTGTCACAAAATTTTCTTTATGAACCCCATAAAGTTCTGTGCTTTGGTATCAATACATTCCTAGAAACGCCGGCACTGCTTGAATATTTCTCTTGTAAAACTTTGACAGACTTGAGCATGTGGCAGTTCTAATGATCTTTGTCTTGTCCCTTTCACCTCATGACACGTTTTACCCTTATACTTCTCTCTTGATATTGCCACATCCACAGTCCCCTTTCTACAAGTTCCTCTGAAAAACTCAGTGCGGCTGACAGCAAATTCTCTCTTCTTATTCCTTTGGATGTGCTATGGGAGATGCACTTCTACGTGACAGAGACAGACTGTCCCCTAAGACCTCTTTCATGACTGGATCACAACAAGAATGACAGACGTGACACTAGGGACAAGAACGCATTTTCATTGGGTTCTGGAGAAAAATATTTATATTTCAAAAGCATTTTTTTTTTATTTGGCTGTGAGAACGACCAGACTTTGTGCCTCAGGATTTGTTGGCTAAAAGACTTAGAGAGTGAAATGCCAAATTGGAAAAAAAAAAAAAATAATCTGAATTTAAAGCCTAATACCAGTAATGAAAAAAAGCCATTAATAACAACAGGAAGGCATCACTGTTTCAGTATCTCTTTCTTTTGCCTTTTCTACTTCTTTTCTCTGGTCTTCTCCTGTTTTCATTTTCTCCTTTCCTCTCATGAATCTTTCTATCATTTTTATCACTTATTCCAGCAGGATTTAAAATATATTTATCCAAAGGTATATGAAGTATAGATTTTTTGTTATTTTTTTTACCTTTTGTCATTTACCTTCTTTTTAACAAAATGGACTGTAACAGTACGTATGAAAAATACCTGTAGTTGAAAGCGCAATGTTTTCAGCATTGGGTTGGGAAGTGTTCCTAGCCAACAGGTACAATATGATTACAATATGTCCTGGATGCCTGGGGAAAAGCTGCAAAACTAAGGCAAAGGATATGTGGAAGATGTGAAATCCTAATCTAGACAAGTGTTTTACAGGAGAGTCGAGATTCACTAGAATAAGGAGCTATTCTGGGAACACAACAGTTCTTCATGAGTATTTCACTGTTAGATGAAAACAAACAAGAAGAATAAGAGAAGCTTACAGTTTTCAGAGAAACTATTTTATCTCAGTATTACAGTGCTAGTTGTATGGAGAAGAGATGCTGGAGGATCATATGCCACTGAGATTCCTGCCATAAGGAGGCTGGTCAGATTAGACTAGACTACAGGTAAACCTGTTCTAACTCCAAGGAAAGACATACAGTTACATGGAGATGGCAGGAAGTTTTTCACTTCAATAACATATTAAGCATCTCCACCAGATAAACTGACATGGAAGAAGAAACACACAAGAGAAACAATAGGATAAAAAGGAATGGGTGGTTGGTTTTTTTTTTCCTCAGGGATCCACAAGAAATAAAAGGAACAATCAAGGGAGAAGGAATATATGGACCTGTAGGAAATGATCGAGACAGGCCTAAATCATAAAAGACAGCACTATCAGGTAATACAAAAGGATTCCAGTAAAGATCAGTGCACACCTGAGCTTATTCTTAAATTTCCTTGCTCTATGGAAGAAAGCAAGTATAAAATCATGCTTATTTCCAGTTAGAAATCAGGATTTAGAAGGTCAAATATTTTTCTCAGTAAATGGACATAAATCTGTAGTTAGTCTGACTCCTAGACAGACATTTTAACAGAAAACTTCTCAAAGGTAATCATGGCAGAGTAACTAGCACCTTTTCTCAGGGACACTGCAAACAACCTTAGAAATTACAGCATACAGCATTGAAGCATAAAAAATATGACCCTCCAGATGAACATTGCCCTAACCCAATGTCCCATTTTTAAGCTAAAAATGTACCATACAGGGGGTTTTATATAGACTAATGTTTAAAATGCTAATACAAAAGCATGCAGAAACATGTACTTCTAACACACAATGGCATCCTAGAAATGCAGAGAAGTTACTTACAATTCCTTTGGTAGGTATGTGTTGAACCTGATGTATGTGTTAAAACCAGTATCTGTTGCATAAGGTCACATTCAGGGTGCAGCTTTGCTAAGCTTTAACTAAATCCTCCAATTTCTTGCCTACTGTACTTCACGCATTTGCAGATCATGTATAAGACTGCTTCTCCATTTCAGAATGCTAGTTGCAATTCTGTTGTCATTTGTCTGTGCTTCAGTTGCAGCAACACATATGATCAGCTTGGTATCTCTCCTACTGTACACTGTTACTCTGCATCATCATCTTTCTAGACATATCCTGTTCATCTCAGTCTCATCCACCCTTGCTGGCACTGTTTATATCTCAAGAGATAATTTGTGACAATTTACAGATGCTTGCTTTATCAGTTTAGTTTCAAATAGTTATTTTCAGCTTATTCTCTGCATTGTGTATGTAAAAAGTAATGAACCATAGTAAAAAACATATGTTAGTTCTGAATACAGCAAAGACTTGAATACAAGTTCACTCCACAGTCTGACAGGAAAAAAGAAAAAATATCAAAAATACTATGAAAAATATTTAATTACACGAAAAATACTTGTAAAAAAAAGCTAAGCAATTAGTATAAAATTTTGTGAACATACGTTACTCTATTTCAGGACAAATATGCCTCAAACATGGGAGCCATTATTTCATTTTTATTTTAGATTCAACGTTCTTATGTGAGTCATGATAATACAAGCTGATGGTCAGGTCTGAACTGTCATCACGTTCAACAGTGTTTGCTTCAGAACGCTCCATTGTGTGATATTACAATTAAATACTCTCTGTTCTCATAACAACCGCACTTTGGGGAAGAATTGGGCTTTTAAGCATTATCCATTTAATATAGCCCTTTGAAAGTATCTATTTCTAAAAAACCTAGAGAGAAGCAATTGTGTTGATAAGGATCATTTCTTCTATGTTCAACACTATTGAAATCTGTGCTGCCATGGGAATTATGGTTCTTCAAGGCTAATCACAAGGGCAGTAGTAGCATGGGTCTTTATTCATGACAAGAGACTGTTAATCCTGAAGTGTTCGGTGGCTTGACTGCCTTGAAAGCCAGAAAGAAATGCATTCAGTACCACAAACTGGGAGACAAATTAGCTATAGCTCCTAATTTCCACTTGGAAAAAATAAAACTATAGGAAACCCCTAATTAAGATTCTTCCCTTAATAGAATAACTTCATCATCAAATGAAATAAGAAATACAACAACGACTAGTAAGTACAGATCACAACCTCTATCATGTGGTTGCAAGTGACTCAACACATTCGATTCCACAAAGATTATAGAGGGGGGATTCAGCCGAGTGCCTGTGCTGATGCACTACTGTTATCCAGCACTTCAAAAGAGCACCATATTTAATTTTCGTGTACAGACATTAAAACAAGCTTTTAAAATGGAATTTGAGATACCACTACTGGAAAGTAGGCCAGGTATATCAGGGATCTAAATGGAGATTTGTTCCCTCCCATAAGCCAGGTTTGAAAATTTTAATCTTTGCTTTTCTTCACATCATTCACAGTACATCATAAAAATTCACCATAAAGTGGTAGAACTGCTTTAGAATTAAAGACCAAAATTTCTTCATTTGCTCATGCATCACCCAATAAATAATCACAAACGGTTGTTATTCTAATCATTTTATTAATGGGATCATTTGCAATGTTTTCCTGAACTGGGCATAATTATAACCCACACTTCATCACCCCACCCATCCTCAGTCTTTTTTCAGCCTCTTTTGTTGTTTTGGGTTTTTTTTTCCTCTTAACTGCCAGCTGCTGATACAGATGTCACTTCCTGCCAGATGTTTTCATATTATTATTATTATCTACCCACAAATAGAAGTGACTGTACCAATCCAGACTTTGGAAGTGCAAGTTGCTAAGTGAGATTCTGTTGCTCCCTACAATGTGTCTCTACAGGTGCAATCTTGCAGGTGAAGATTATCTGCATTATTCTTTCTAACTAAATTTAAAAGAATAAGCCAAACAGGTACTTTTAAAACAGCCAATGTGTAATAACCTATCAAAGGGGGATATAGAACTCAAACCTATAGCAAAGAGAGAGATACTGTAGGGAGAGCTGGGCGGGTTGTGGTCAGTCCATAACAGCTCCTCTCAGTCACTCCTTGCCCCTCACACTTTTCCCTGCTCCAGTGTGGATCCTTCCACAGGCTTTAGTACTTCAGGATAAACCACCTCCAGCATGGGCTGCTCTCCACAAGGAGCCACTCCTGTCAGGAATGTTCCATCATGAGCTCTGCAGGGCTGCAGTCTTCTTCAGGTAATATCCACCTGCTCTGGCATGGGATACCCTCCATGGACTCCCATGTGGATACCTGGTCCGCCACGATTTCCCCGTGCATCAGGAGAATCTCTGCTCCGACATCTGCAGTGCCTCCCATCCTCCCCCTGCTCTCACCCGGGTGCTCACAGGGTTGGTTCTCACACATTTTTCTCCTCACTGCCTGGGCAGGGTTTTGCCCTTTCTTAAGTAAGGAACGGGCTGGAACCATCTGCACCTGGCACAGCCCGGCCTCCCCTTAGCTCTCCTGCTACCGAAACTTTACCACAGACACCCACTTCAGAGCCCACACATCCTGCGAGGCTGCTTAACCTGTGTGCCCAGTCACAGTACTTATATAAATCACCCCAGGAATAAAGACTTTTGCCTTGAAGTTTTAGGGAAAGTAGTATAACTGAAATTAAACACGAGGTGAGATGAACACAAAATCCACAATATTCCACTGTGCAATAACTTTGCACTTAGGTTCTGATCTTGCTCCATTTTAACCTGTCATCACTTGTTAAACTTCTATGCCAGCTTAAGACACTGAGAACAACAAGCCTCGTATCATTACAGTAATAGCTTTATTAAAGGAATGAGGTTTAAAGCATTACCTTTCTCAGCATCTGAAAACACAGAGATAATTATGCCTGATTTTCTTCAAAGCTTTCCACCCTCCTAATGAGGTCTAATGAATTCAGCATTGAAGATTTAACAACAGGTGCCTTTACATTAGGAGGCCAAGCTGCACAGGCACAAACAGCACCTGTGTTTTCCTCAAGAATGCTAAAAAAGGCCTCCAAAGCTGCTCCCTGGAGCAACAGCTGCCTTAATAAACAAATAAATAAATGCTATTACCTAATGTTCATAACTTGCCCAGGCCCTGGCCTCTACCCCAGTGTTGGAGTGTCTATATCTATCACAAGTATTGGTTTGTTCTCATAACACATGCACAGTTCCCAACTTTTTAGTTCAATTTAGACTATCAGATGCAGGTTGGTAGGATTGTTTTTATCCCTTTGCTTGAGAGTCTGCAAGAAAACCTTTGTAGGAGGCACTCCCATCTGCTGCTGTCTTAGGGAGCAGAATGTTCTTCCCAGATCACCACAGTGACCACATATCTGAGAGGGCATGTAACTTTCTTATCACACAAGAAGGCTGAAAATCAGAAACTGTAATTGTACCTCAGGCCCGTCCTTAAACCATGAGACCACCCTGCTTTTTCAAGGTGAAGAGCTGACCTCCTTTGTCTACAAGGCAAGACCTAGTTTTTCAGCCCAGTGTTCTCCAAGTCGAGAGACTTCTCATGGAATACAACCCAGATTCAGGTCACAGACTGGGATGGGTTAAGAGAGATCATCTCAGAGCAAGATCCCCTCACTGCTGTATAGGAGATAAAGAACAGGAATTCCCCAGGCTGGTTCACAGACCTACAGTGACAGCTAACTCAGCGATAAAGAAAAGCTTCTAAGTGATCCTACAAATTTGGAACAGAGCCTCTGTGAGTGGTTCAGTGGCCATTGGTGTTCACTTGTATCTTACCTGAATCCAAGGCATTTCCTTTTCTGCCTAAAAGTTCCTCAATGTCCAAGAACTTTTATTCTCTTATTTCATGCTGATTTATTCTAAGGAAGGCAATTTCTCAGCATTTGTTTCTTTCTCTTAGCAAGCAATTTAACTAGTGAGAACTCAGCGAAACAGCTGTTAAAAATTGGTGCTGATACTCACAAACTCTTTTATAACCCATGACAGCAACACAAGGGAGTGTCTCCTTAATACTTGCTGAGGAACTCTGGGGAAAACACAGATGAGGCTGGTCTCACTTCTAATTAGGAAAAGAATTATGCTCCTGCATTTTGGTCCCTACCTCAGTGCATAAGATAGCTACAACCTTCTCAAGTGACAACAAAAGACACTCAAACAAAAAAGCCAAGCAACTTAAAAGGTCTTTTTCACTGAAGTTAACCCACAGTCTCTGTCAGTTTCCAACTCCTACTTTTCATGCTTTGTTTGTCTCCATAAGAGCTACACGTTCTTCTGCTTCAAACTAGTGATGCTAGGAAGAGAACTCACAGAAATCTGTTCCCCAGGCTCTTGTGCCTGAGTCTTTTCCTGCAGACAATTGTGATTTATGGTCATCCCTAAGCGGTCCAGCTATTTACCTACCATATTGCCACACAAGCATTTCACTCCGAGATCTCCAGCTGTGCCTCAATCTAAAAGTTTCTAATTCTCTTCAGATCACTCAACACATCTCCTGCCCACCCACATCTGACTTCTTGTCTGGATCTGCAGAGGTAAACACATATTTATCTAAGGTGGTCAAGAGACAAAGAGGTGAAAAACTAGAGTTACCAATCACTAAACTGAGATTTTATCACTAACCATCACTGCTTATTTTCAGATCCTTAAAGAGGAAACATCTACATGGTAAATTACATTATCTGAACACTAATATATGATCTAATAAATCATATTATATTCAGTAAGATAAAATATATAAAACACATTCTTTGATGTAATAAATATGCTCTAAATGATAGATAACACTCACATAAATCCTTTCATAAAAATGTTGGTCATTTTAATTGTGACACCCACATAAAAATAAGACCTTAAATATACTTAAGTTTCCTATAAAGAAACACATACATAATACACAAAAGACAGTTAAGCCCCTCCCCAGAAGACTCTTACTCATACCACACAAACACCATGAGCATTAGCGTTACGGTCATTGCTCAATTGTTGTGGCACATTCCACTTGCAGCTTTATTTCGGGAAGGTACAATGGCTGAGTATGATTAATCAGAGTCTATTTGTTGCAGAAGCTAATGGAAGGAACAGTGCTAAGCATTTTTCAAAAATGAATAATAACCCAGGTACCTGGCACCTGCATGTGATGTGAAGCATTACAAACAAATGAGGAGTAATAGAGCTTACTAGGCATAAAATGTTACCGTTTCATAAAAAAAGTGCAGAATAAGCAAACTAGAAGTAATCACCCTGAGCACTTCCACCAACTAAATAACCTTTAAACTTTCTGAGGTCCTACAAAATACCATGATTGATTAGCACCTGCATGAATCTAAAGGGGAACGGGACATATTTACTTTGAAATTATACTAGAATTTTAGACCTTCCTTAGTTCTGTTACTGTTCAAATACTAAAACACTGAGTTAACTATTGTAATGATCCAGATCTTTCTATTGTGTTTCCTGGGCTTTTAAAGTACTTGGAGAAATTTTATTGAGGCTATAGGTATTTGCCAAATTAATGTCTGGAGACTGCCAGGCATTTTAAAAAGAAATGCCAATTAATTGTTTCCTTATGTTGCACATTATTTAATATACTTTGCTAGAGATCCATCTTGTTAACAGTCCCCCTGCTTGGAACTTTATTTAAAGAGCAAAAAAAGAACTTCTAAGGAAACCATGGCTGATATATATGCAGATAGCAGTTTTACAGCTGGACAATACCCTTTTTAGAAAGAGTAACAGTCACTGCGTTTGCTGGGTAAAATGTTGCCAGTTCACTGATACCTTATTTCCAGAGAGCTGGAAATCATATTTTGTCATACAACTATATTAATCCTACCCTAGAAATCAAAATTAAACTTGGATTCATCATTACCAATTTATCAATTTTAGTAGTCACCTATCCATGGCTTCATATTTTCCAATTTGTTGGAACTTTTTTTCCATCTGGTTTAGCTTCTTGCTAAAGATTACTCGTACATGCTTTGTCTGTCCATAAACACTCTTACCTCAAAAATCTTCCTTCTGATGTGTCCTAATGTACGAGAGACTTTAGGGTCTGTCCTTTTAATGGAAATATTCTCAATTTACACTAAGAACAAAGAGGAAATTTATTGGTCACTAATTCCAGCCAACATGTAACAAATTCCACTCAAGGAGAAGTAATTCACAGTATACATGGACCAACACCTGAAAAAAAGGATCACTAAGTACTTCAATTGCCCAATTACAGCACCTTTAAGTTAAATCCAAAGACTTGGGTTCTTTTTGTGGATTTATATTCCATACAGGCCTTAGAAGAACAAACAAAGTAGAGAGAACTTGAAAGACCAATATTTGTTGATCTTCATAATGCTGGAAGTTCAGGAAGTTTTGAGTATTAGAATTTCTGAGAGTCAGCTATTGTCAAATTGTTGTCCTTTTATAACTTACACACTTCAGAGGATTAAACAAAATAAAGAAAATCTTACCTAACTTTTTTCCTATAAGTAATAACACACCTGGAGCACAATTAAATATGGAGAGTACAAGGCAAGTGCACTGAGACTGTAACAGAGTTAAATATGGGTTAAAATTGAATACTATGAAAATCTTAGCTATCTTATTTCTCCTGAAATTAAAGTGCATTTTAAATAAAGGCTTTTTTAGAAAACAATACAGTACCATTCTCCTCTGAAAGAAGTTAGATATTTAGTAGGCTGGCTGACATTAGGGGTTGAATTTGCATTTGGCATACTTTAAATGTTCAAACTGAAAGGAGTGAAAGCCTTTGTTTTGAAACACAAAAATATCACACTGTGGAAAAAGAGAGAGAAAGAGACAGTGAAAACAACTGAATGATGGATTGAGAGATAAACATTGAGCATTATTGTTTATTCAAGCAGCTAGCAGCACTAAATAAGGTTTTCCCAATATCATTACTGTGGTGATTAACATCCTTTTTCACACTTAAAAATCATTCCTGAAACTCAAAAGTGAATTGATTTCTCCCCACTATAATTAATTACTCCACAATTAATTGCAGGAAGCTGCATATTTTTTCAACCCTGTACTTGCAAAATAGGGGCTTAATTCTACTCCCTTTCAGCTCTGTTCTGTGTGGGACCAGTGAACACTGGGGTATCAGGATGATGAAGTACCTGCTCCTAGCTTTCTTTCTATATAAAGCAAGAAACACAGATCTGCCGTACTACATCTCTGCCTCAGGAGAAGGAAAGCAGCTAGTTCTCAGTTTTAAATAAGGTACCAGAGACAAAAGACAGGACTGTAAAAAATATTCACTGTGGTTTAACAAGCACAGCCAAGCGTTCTGCTGGTTATAATGAAAATGGTGTCTTGAGAGTTTCTGTGTTGTAATAAGATAGCAGGGGTCACCTGGGCTACAGTGCATCACATTGGTATTTGAAAGAAAATTCCTATAAAAAGCAAGTAAGAGAAACGGAGACTAAAGATTGTTGAGGATATGTCAAGAATACTGTAATTTGTTTCCAGGTACTTTTTTTGGTTTTTTGAGCTGATTTTTGACAGGGAGAGAGAACAGAGAAATGGTGCTAATGTTTCATATTTAACAGCTACAAGAGTTTCTTGGCATGAGTTTGCTAATAATGTAATCAACTGAATTCTGCCATTCAGGTTTATTCTTTTATTGTTTTGATACACTGCACTTCAACATCAGCAATAATGGTACAACCTGTGGCACTTACATGTGTATGTGAACAACAGTGATAAACTAAACATAGTGCAATGAAAAAAAAAAACAAACCTGAAGTAGCTCATAATTCCCACATTGGTGACTAAAGAAGGTTTGGGCATTATTTTTTCAGAATTGAACCAGCCTGGATCGTTTCTGTATTTGTGGCAACTTGGCACTTACCAATCATCAATAATCTAGATTTGGATTTTGTTAAAAACAGACCACCTCTATATATTACTAGTGGTATCAAAGCATTTTTCTGAGCTAGTAAGTATTTAACACAAGTTCAATAACAGAATCAAATGCAGAATATCATCATTGCATCACAAGTCACCTTTTCCAGTGTCTGCTAAGGATGACATCCCTTCAGTAACTTATTTTAGTAGTTCTTTTACTGCAGAAAAAAAAAAAAAAACGTAATAAGGCCTAAAGCCCACATTAACACATTGCTGAGGTGCTTTCTATGCCACTAGAGCATTTGAAAGTATAAAAACTTGGCTTTCAGATCCTAACCCACATCCAATTCCAATGCACAAGATAATAATATGAAACTAGTTTATGTACGTACACATATGTGCAAGTACGCTTTCCAGAAATAATAACTTTGTGTTGATGAGATACTGGAAAAGCCCTTGGAGAAGAAAGCATTGAACTGGTTACCTTATGGTTTACCTTCCTATTTCAGCTTATTTGAAATCCTAACCTATAAATATGGGCAACACCAAGCAAAGAAAAACACAGGTTTTAACAGGTCTGAGGAAATTGATTTGTTGGGCTGAAGAACATTTCTGAACAAGAAGGTTACGTCATGTTTTGTCTCTAGCAGTCAGTACAAGGAAGACCACCCACTCACAACACCAAGAAGTACTTCCACCATGGCTTATCCACAGCCGGTACAGTCAGGCACAAAGCTCAGATCTCACATGAGAGAATACATCCAAATCCTGAAAATGGTCTCCAGTGCCACACCTCAAACATTCCCACAGGGGTTACAACTAGCTTGAAAGCAATATACATCAGAGAGAAGACTGCCTTTAGTTGACCTGTTTCCTGAGCTCTAGGGCCCACAGGTCAAGTGTTTCTCAACAGCTGCTAGAACTAGAAACTGTCTCAATGAAGGCAGGTAAAACAGCAAAGTATCATATGACTCAAGGAACTGTGGCTATGCAAAAAAGGTCCAGCTGCTTAAGACTTGCAAACAAAAGTGAACTTTGTTTTCATGATTGTTAGGAGGGCATTATAAGCTGTATTAGCAAGACCATGACCTGCAGGTTGAAAGAAGTGATCCTCCTCATGTTCAGCAATTGTGAAACCACACCTGCGTCCAGGCCAGGGCTTCCCCATACAAGACAGACATTGAGATAACATGTCAGAAGCCATGAAGATGGTCAGGCACTGTACTGAGGACTCAGGAATGGCTGAAAACTGGGTTTGTTCAGCCCCAAGAACAGAAAGCTAATAGACGATACGGCTCCCTTCAGCTACCTAATGGCAGCATGTGAGAGAAAAACAGGCTCTTCTCACAGGGGTAACAAAGAAAAAAGAAGAGGCAAGAGATACTGCCTGAGATATGGGAGCTTCTGGCTAGAAAGAAGGAAAACAAATTTAATCAGGAAGATGGTCAAACACTGGAAGAGAGACCCAGAGACCCTATAGGACACCCATCCTTGGAAAAATTCAAAACTCAACACCTATGGAACTCAGCAAGTGAAGAAGAAAAATGAATAATCAAGTAAAACAGTAAAACAATAAAACAATCCTTAAAATAAGCATCTATATATCCTGATAACATTCTGATTCTTTTAGCCTCTTATTTCAGTCAAGAATCAAGACCCAAATGTGCCAAATCCCAAAACCAAGGCAACTTCACAATGAAGCACTTGCAAGGTGAAGTTACAATGGCGAACTGACTGATAAACCATACAGACAAAAAGCATAGACTAACAATGAAACTGCTCAGAGCAGAGCAGTAGTAACATCACAGCAGTAACATCACAAGTAACATCACATCCTACACACCATAATTAATTCATCATGTTATCCAAAAATTCAGCAATCATTTCAATATATTGAAGTATCTTCAAAGAACAAAGCCTTTGTGAAAGACGACCATGCTTTCAGAATCAGACTTCATTGATGACTGAAAACAAAAGCTAAAGGTGCACCATTAAACAACCTTGTCATGGCCTCATATTATAATAATAAGGTTGTCAATAGATCTAAATTAAAGGCATCATTGTCCGCACTGAAAAACGTTTCATTTCTGCAGGCTGGGATTCACTTTCCCCTGCATGTTCCCTCCTATGTTAAAAAAAAACCCTGTAATTATAAATGCTTTTATTCAAGCAAATGCTTTTTTCCCCCCGACTCTGTAGCTGCATATTTTAATATTGCAACAGATTAGAAATCACAGCTTTCTAAAAAACAAAGAAGTGTCCCAAGAACTACGTCCTCTTCTAAAATGCTAATTTTCTTGAGATAAATAACATTCTTGTCATATGTCAATTATTCTAAAGGAAAAGAAACCAAAGAAAACAAACTACGCACATCCTTGGACTACAACACTGCAAAATTGTACCTTTTGAAAAGCTTTGTTTCCTTACCATGAACTTTTGCCTTTTTGAATTGCTAATTCAGTTAATGAGTTCATTTTGCTCTGAAATTTGCATCATGAAAATTACCAGCCTTACAAGGTCCTCTGTGCACAAAACAGTTTGCATATTTTGTTATAAAGGTTACCTTTGAAATTGGGAAATAGTAGGATGTCTTGAAAACATAAAAATGTAATAAGCTACATTAGGGTCAGTACTATAACAGTACATATTTTCATTTTTAAAAGAAAACATTAAGAACTGCATTTATTTTTATTCAATTTGTTTATTAATACAAAAAACCCCAACCCTAAAATAAGTCTATGATCATTGCTTTGTCTGTCAGGTTAGCCAGAGTGGCCAGCTAGACATGCAGAGCTGGGACTTGGACCGCCATAGTGCAATTCTAGATTTGCAGATTTACTTGTCCTATTCCCAGTGATAGGCAGTATATATGAGCACAGGGAAGACAACTAAAAAGTCTCATCTTAAATCTATGGAAGTTAACGTTTGTTTTCAGCTAAGTTTCCAGACACTGTTCTCTATGGAAGGCAGTGTTCAATATCTGCATGACGGGGAATATGAAGGAAATTATACTGTAAGGCACGTGCAGTGGAAACCACACCTTCGTTCTTGATTTGTTCACCACGTAGCAAGAATGTGTCTTGAATCAGGTTTTGAGGCTCCTGTGTCTCAGAAAAATGCTAATGAACCGCTACCTGCAGATTTTAATGCTAAAGATGGTAATTTCTGGAAACTAACATGTGTCGTATTTAAACAATATGACAAAAATAAATACAAAATTACAACATCTGTTTCCAAATCAACCAATGTCACAAGTGTATCTAGAGTCAGGGTTCAGATACATGGATTTCATACATTATACATTATAAATCAAGTCTTGGCAAAGGCATGGAGCGAAAGTCAGAAATATTCACATAGCTCTGATATTCTCAAACTTACATACATGCTGATTAAGATGCGTAAGGTTTTCTTTAACCTCTGCTTCTGTGTTGCCAGGACAGCCTAGTATCATCACCAGAACTAAGCATCTAACAAAGTGTAAGCAACAACCGGACAGTGGTGGCTTTATCCAGCTACACAGGACTGAGGGAAATTGTAAAAAAATCCTTCCGGGATTAAAACATTGTACTGTACTTAGCTTTCCGAAAAGATTGTTGTGGGACATTTTCCCTAGGAAAAACTGAGAACAATCCAAATGAGCAGATACATATTGGAATATGTATTTACACAGCTCAAAAGCCCTTTGAAAGCTTGGTGTTACAGGCAAGACAAGAAGGCAAAGCCTAATTCAGAGCACTTTTGCATTTTGTATTGTTTTAAGCCTAGGGTAAATAATCACAACTGCTAATAGGGCTTTACTGCACCAGAGGTTGAGCAAATGATTAACAAGTTGGGTGACAAGGCTGAGGAGACAGCTCCACACTGTCTTCCACAGGGAGAAGGCTGAGGAAACAGCCTCACACTGTTCTCCACAGGGAGAATCCCTTCAAGCAGGCATGTGAAAAGAGTAGCTGGTACAATCTACAAAGCGGCTGAGAATGACACTTGGGACTTAGTAGCTCACCAGTAGTTTATGGACCAGAGTTTTAGAAGATCTGAAGCGACTGAAGTACTTGACCAGCTGCCTTGAGCAGCTCTCAAGGCAATGTTGCACATCCAAATAAACTACAATATTCTACAAAATGTACTTTATGAAGCAAATCATAACTTCTTTAAACTCCTTAACAATCAGAATGTCACAATACCTATTGATGGGGAAATTTTAATAACTAATGGCTTACACATTTAGGTGTGAAATATAATTTTTGAAGGATAAGAATGTAAGTTCTGAAAGCAACCGATTGCACTGTTAAAGAGGTCGTCTAAGATAATACATAAACATCAAGAATTACATGGTGCTGGAAGGACACAGTGTTCCAGGTTGTAATCGTCATATCCCAACTTCACAGATATGTTTATAATAGTTCTTGCTATGAAAACGGTACTTTATGAAAGAAAAAAAAGACCGACCCTGTATATACAATTACTAATTCTGAAGTCTAAATTCATCTGCCTGTCCACTTACAAACCGCAGAAGGATGAATGACTAATGCTGCAGACCCAGTCATGTACACAGGACTCCAGTCTCAGAAACTGCTGATGGATGCTTGCATCAAAGGTTTTCATTTCAATATCACATTCTAACTGCTAGCTATTCTACAGTATTGCTCTTATACCCTTCTAAAATGGATCTACCATAATCTTTTGATTTCAGCGATACAATTTTATGTATTTTCAGAGATAAAACACCACAAAACAAAAATTCCCCAAACTCCTTAGATACCATAGTTCTAAGTTTTGAATTGCTCTTTAGTATTTCACTCTAAGACTGGTTCAGCCACCATTAGTGTATTTTATTGTTTGTGCTTTGTATATCCACAGAGTGCTTTCCCAGCATCATCAATGCAGTCTTGTTACAAAGTAATTTCAATGAGTCAATACACACTAGCAGTTTGAAACAGCAGGGACTCAAAGTCTGAGAAGGGCAAACTCCTGTCACAGTTATGTTTCTTGATTTATTGGAACATAAATGTGATAAACAGGACCCACACTTCATAAAAGCAGCAAGGTACTTTCCTAGGATCGTAGGGTACATGCAAACCACAAGCTTCAGAGGCTTTTGAAACAGAAGGTCTTTGAGAGGAAAGAGGGTCTCAGCTGAAGGTTAACTACATGCACAACATGCACCAATAATGTTTGTGGCTCTTGGACTCAATCCTAAACCTTCAAAGTTCTGTATAAATACAGAATATTTAAGATTCCTAAAAGGCTCTTTAATAAGATACACGTGACCCACATACCATCTTTCTGTGTTATGAAAGAGCATCATCACATTCAGAAAATAAGTTCTTGCATTAACAATGTTTTGTTTGGCCAAAAAGAAGAAATATATTCCCTTTTCTTTGTTACACTTATGTGATTTCTTAATCATAAGACAGTATGATTGGCTATACTGATGGCACCTAGCATTAAGAGGTTACCCAGCATTCAGAAATAAATGCTTCATAAAATCATCAGATGCGAGTTCTTAAAACCAAGAGACAAAAGTCTTCAGTCCTCTATTCCAATTATTCATATCTTGAAGTGGTATTCCTAAACAAAACAAGGCAAGAGAAGTATCACTGAAAACACATCTTCTAGCACTTTTCTTCAAGTGGCTTAGACAAGGCAGAGAACTTCAGAATAAGTGAAAAAAGGGACAAAAGAAAAGTAGATGAATGAAGTGTGCATGATCATGCTTCCCTGTCCTTATTAGTTCTGCAGCAATTTTTCAAAATGCTGTTGACACCATAATAGTCCCCAGGGAGAACATGTTAACTAAAGGGATAGCAGCTTCATTTATCAACAGTGGGATAGCAAATTTGCCTGTAGAAATTATGCCAACCTGCTAATACAGCTAATCAAGTATTGGTAAAATCAAGACATGCTACAAGAAGTCAAGGTCAAATTGCTGGGGTTTAGTATAGTTACTGGGAATTTTTTAAGAGTTTTTCATTCTAGAGTGTATGTTCTGCAGGGCTACAATGCACAGCCAAACATGGAGTTTAACAGACCAAAAAAATACTCTCACAGTATGGAATAGGCAAACATTTTTCTTTGAGAAACCTGAGCTCCCCTGTCCAATCCTTGAAAAAATAAAGGAAGCTTAAAAGGTTTTGTCCACAAAGATTGCATAATAGCATAAAGACCCACTGTTACAGTTTGAGTGGGAAAAGATGATAAAATACTATGTGTTTTCACACATACAACTTGAACTTCAGATAACCCACTTCCTTTTGAAAGTAAAGTTCCTCAGATAATTCAGGAATATAAAAAAATAGTCCTTAGATATAATTCCACATAAGAAAACAAATGACTTGCAGAGGGAATCAGAGGAAAGGACATTAATAGATGAGAACAGGACTGCTGTAATTATACTTCATTTATACTATTCACTTTCAGTTGTATTATTCACAGTGGGAGGAAGGTAGAATAGAAATTTCCTTGTTTTGACAGCGTGTACAGAATCTAGGCCTTTACAAACAGTTAAACTTTTTCTTGCTTTTCTTTTATGTTGGGTTGCACACGCAGATAAGGCTTTTGAAGCCAGACCAACCAGAGCAAGAAGAGGCGCTGATAACCCAGTGCCTATGACAGAACCTTCTGTCTAAATCTCACATTTGAAAAGGAAACTTGGGAGTTTAACTACATTCACAGGCATCTTACAAGCTGTGACCTTTTTTCCCTTTTCAAAAACCTAAATCATGCCATTTGCTTTGCTAATCATTTTTTATCTGCTTTCTATTTATTCTGCTCCTTTAGAAAGATGTGCTGTGGAGACTCCCAGTTACCTCTAGATCAGCGGCTCCTGCCAATAACTGGTTGGCATTCTTGTGCAGTAGGTTTTGTCTTACAATAGGTACACAACTGGTAATAGGATATTTCACCTCATTCTTTATATACTGGCCAGCTTCTGAAACAAAGGCAACCAATTAATTCCACTCTCACCTCCCACTCTGGAGAACTTTGCAGAGTGACCTGTGGTAATTCTGTCAAACACTATCTTTTGGACTTGCGTACTGCAGAGCAGCGTACCATCTGCTCCACAGTGCGATAGGTTAGTCAAAACATCACACAGAAATTGGATTCACTGAAAGTAATCACACACTAGCTCAGAAATTGCTAATAATGCATAGATAATAGGAGGATCTGCAGAAAATACAGATACTGTATTCTGATTAGCAAACAGAACTTCACTCCAATGCCTGCAGGTCTAGAGTTCCTGCTAGAAGAGCAAATACATACACATTAACGCATGACATGGGTAAATCCGGAACCCTGCGACCAGCATATTAAAAGCAGAAGCATAAATGTGCTCTCTCATCAGATTTTGTTACTAGTTTGGACTCAAGGGTCCTTATACTTTTTTCTATGAAAAATAAAATACGAATTCCAACTTAGTTTTAAAGAAGGGGGGCGCAAATAAAACGCAAGCATGGAAAGCTGCCTTATATTGCTTATATGAACTAAGCTGGAACATACTCATCTGTTTCATTTTGTTCAAAAAGCACTTCCTAACACAGCGCTTCAAGGGAAGCAGAATGTTCAGAAAGGCAGAACTCTGGGTAGCAGAACAAAAAAGTTACAAGCACACTTCAACAAAAACCCTGCACCAAAAGCAAAATGGATGTATCTTGGGCCCTTGCTAAGCCTTTACAGAGATAAAACATTGAAATAACAACCCTTTCCATTGGTACTGAAGTACTATCTGTGTATATGAACATTAGAGGAAAGAAATGCAGTTTGTTTGTGTATCAGTGGCTTGAGTGGTCAGAACACTGAGGTGTAAACACATCTGAGAGTAGGCAGTCATTTAATGGCTTTGTCATGAAGAATACTTTTGCTTTTTGTAACCCACTGTCACAACCTAAAGGGTTACCTGGTTGACAGGCGTATAGAGATTGCAACCATGGATTTGGAGGATTCCACTGTACACAAGGACACGGAGGCGTTATCCTCTAAATTTCTCTACTTTATCAGATTATGGCAAATACCACTAAAGTCACCACTCACAGCTACATTTTGTAATCACTAGTCACTTCACTGTAAGCCATGGCAGTACCTTAAATAGTTTTAGTTAAAAATTTGAAAAGCCCCATAACAGTTTAATGAGGTATTTTCACAAAACAAAAAAAACCCCACTGGCTGCACTTGCACAAAGCACAGTTGCGTATCTGTAATAAGTTCTTTATTTGTAGCTGAAGGCTACAAATGCGTCTTTCAGGAACACTTAATGTAAGTTAGCATCTGCTGTTGCAGTTATTCAGTGAAGTCACACACAAAATGGTGATTTCACACACAAAGAGGCAGGTAAACAGAAGTGTGGATCTACTCCTCAAAATATATTTAAGTATTTACTCCCAATGATTAAGACACACGTAAGGCAGACATACAGTGAAATTTCACCTTCTCCAGTAAGATACTATCAATGCTACTGGACTGAGCTTCTGTCCTTGACCTTGGACTGCAACAAACAGAAGTCCTGTAGCTCTGCAGAGAGCACACGAAGCAGTTCCCTTAAAAAGAAGCTAGAGAGGCATCATTAGAAGTTTTCCGTGCCTACAAAAATTCTTTTATTTAGGTGCTGTGTTATTGTTATGAGAGTGATTGCATCACCTGAGATCGGGTGAAGGCTCACAGAGCTATTGCTCAAAGTTAAAATACCTTGCCAAGCTGCACGCCTCCAGCCCCAGGCAGATCTGCTGCTGTTTAACAGCCTATGGTGAAAATACTTCCTAGGTGGATCAGGATGCTGTATGCTAGCTGCTCTACAAGAGGAAAAGCAAAAATAGACTCCCTTAAACCGATATTAGGAGAAATAATCTTGCCATATTGTCATCTGGTGAGTTCTTTCCTGTCCATAATTTTATATGTATAAAACCTCAGAAGAATAAAAAGCACATAATTGAGAAGATACAGATGGCAAATGGGGCATCTGACCTTCTGCCTTTAAATACAGTGGTCTGAACAGTGTGTTTTTTCAGGGAGTTTGATTTGTAATAGCAGAACCTTTTAGCCAGAAAATAGGAAATATATATAAAAAATGGAAAGCATTTGCTTTTATTATAGTACCTTTCAAGACCGTCAAAGCATTGGCTCCCTCCCAATTGGGGTAAATAACTACTATAACTTTATTGGCAAATAAAAAGACTATTTTTAAAATTTAAAAATACCAACTCTACTTTCTGTATTAAAAAAATGAATATGAAAACAGTATAATTTGGCTGAAAGAGGAAAAACTTGTTTTGCAAGATTAAAAAGATAATTTGACCTTAGTTAACTAACTTCTACACCTGTACTCAACCAATGACCCCAGGGATAAGATTAGCCAAAGTACATGATGCTAATGGGAGTTCAGTATCTATTATTTATTTCAGCATTCTGTAGGAATTAATTTTTAATAAGCAAGCAGGCATTGTGAATTTAAAAACAAATTTTCAACATCACAGATATTTATGTCACCAGAGGGAAGAGATCTTTAATTATGAGACAATAGGTTGATATTTTTTCCCCTACAAATTTCTTTTCCACACTGATGCTTTTTATCTCAAAACATTCATCTCACTTTGCAGGCTAGAGTCACTGTAAGTTTGTCTTCCTCATTACTTCTCTGCGTGGGTAATTGTGCTTCTAGTTTTCAGTCTCACTTCACTGGTGTACACCATTTTTTAATATCATTTGTTAATTTTTATTCCACCAGCATTGTTTTTAAATATTTTTTTTTTGTTTGGATCCATTGTCTAATTGTAGGCAATGAAATTTCCAGTAATATTAGATTCATGATTTAATTTAACAAAAAATGATTCAAAATTGGTGGTTTTAAGCTTTTTCAGAGATATCGTAACAGAACATCACCATTCATTGCTGCTGTGAGGGTGTTTATAAATCAGATTCCAGTCTAAGTCCCAGTTCCTTGCATTCATTCCAGCGACTCACATCTTGTTGCTACACTCATGAAGTGTTTTATTAATTGAGACTGAATAACAAACACCCACATTCTGGCACATCCACTTCAGGCCTCACAGTTTTACTTTTCTCTTTACGGGTACTTTTGCACTTTTGTTTACTGTATCTCAGATGCTTGAAGCTGTGATATCATCATTATAGAAATGTTTAATCAAACCCACAGTTTACTCTGACAATATTTGGCAGCTATAACTCACTATAAACATTAAACTGGCAAGCTTACTCATTAGATTTTCCCATGGCTTCTAAATAAGAATCATGTGGCATAAACCAGATATTTAGATACACACTGTAATTCCAAATTATTCTACCATGACTTTTTGTGTACAAATGTATACAAATAAGAAGAATCAGCAGATTTCTTCCAATGTTATATATAAATATAAAATAAAGTAACAGCAACTCGGCAAACGTATATTGCCCAAATAGGCAGAAGCCCCATTCAACTGAATGATGCAAAAACAGAGTTAAAGATACTGCAGATGCCAAAAAGATGTGCAGGTTCAAAAGCTATTTAGAGAAAAATGTTTATTACAGATGACTGAAGGCCAAAAATGGAGGCTTCCTTAGCAAGCCGTTATATCCACAGTCATAAGCTGCAGAAATTTAGGAACATAAAGATTATTACACATCTGATTGTTCTTACAGGTTTATAATACCTATTACTGGCCATATTAGAATAAAACATCTTGCACGATAGTCTCACCAAGAGCATTATCGTGCTCTTAACAACACTTTCTATCTTAGGCAGGAAATTACTGGTAGTTTTCTTTGAATGTAAATTGGAAAACACTGATGAGCAACATGCAGAATTTACAATTGCTTCAATTACTTACATAAACCCTTCCCTTTTTTAAAAATGTCAATACAAGATTGCTTTTGGGAGCTTATTTCTTTCTGCCTTCTTTTTAATACTGGTCTTCATAAATGGATGTTTAGCTACTTCCTCAGAAGCAAATCTATCTCTCAACATATACGCTTCCTTCACAGGTCCCATGAAATGACGTGAACAATCAAGGGAAGAAAGGATCAATATTTAAAAAAAAAATAAATAAAAAAGCAAGTGTCTTCCCTTACAAATGATAAGGTTTACACAGTTTATTTTCAGCCACTTAGTCTTTAACCTGAATACATTCAGACTACTAGAATCTCCAAACAATTGTTTAAATTTTTGCACATCATTTGTATTTGTCAAACTCATTTACATCCAAAACCATATTATCTGTGTCTATTCAAATAGGTACACCACAAATCCTTATTCTGGGTCTGATAGATTACTGCTCAAATATTAGCCTGTTATGAAATGCTTTGTTTTGTCTCAAACAGACTGTTCACATGCTTCAGGTTAAGGATAGCTTCAAGTACTCTGCGATACAAAGACGTTTATGAAGCCACTTCTTCAGTTATCTCACCTTTTGTAAACAGTCACGTTAAGAACTGTAGTAGTATAAGAACATTTTGTTTTCTGTTACGTAATTAAGAAGTTGGCAGTTATGGACAGGTTCATAGAGGTAGCTGACATGTTCTGGACTTTGTTGACTTGACATGACTTGACAAAATGACAAAAACCAGACGTTTTCCTTGCATGCTCATGCTAATAGGGCCCAGAGGACAGTGCTCACTACACCCTCTCAGGTAACCCACTCTAAAGATCATTTCTGGAACAAAATGAATCTAGTCTGACATCAGTTTCCCAGGATGCAGTAAGACCACATTCTCCCAAACTAGATTTGGCTGTCTCCAGGGAAACCAGGTGGCTATTACCAGCAAAAGAAACTATTACTTAAATAGTAGGTACCTAACCTCAATCTCTGTCTAATCGGTGCTTTCACAGTAAAAGAAGGTTAACTGTCCTGACAATAAACCCCAGACATTCTATGTATCTGATATTTCTAAGCAGCAACTGAATAAAAAGATTTATTTCTTTCTTCCAATAAGGAACAGAAAAAATATGCAAATACTCACAAGTTTAAATTAATCTGTTTGGGTTTGATTTGTTTTTTTAAAAAAAAATAATTAAGCATTCTATATTCAAAATGACTTCTTTTCTAACATTATTACATATATTCTTTGCCAGGGAAGAGTAGAACTGCTGAAATACTACTCCACCAAATTCATCAAGGAACACATTTTATGCTGACCTGAGAGACAGGCTGATTTGGGAGGCAGCAATGGCAGTATTTGCCTTTACAAAGCAAAACCACGGGCAAGTAGAGGAAGCAAAGGAATTGAGTACCAGCGTTCCACATTTAATATAGCAGAAGATGAATCTAGTGCCAAACATTTTTCGAGAAAAACAACCTCTGAGTAACATGATGTTTGAATTTCTGCTCTGAAGAACAACCTCTGACTCCTTAAAAGGAGAAAACTTTTCTGTAAATACACATTGTGAACTACAATTTCCTACAAATTGTCACTAGATGGCATCTTGTCATCACTTTAAATATCAGAGTTCATCACCACTGTCATTCCCCTGTGACAGAAAACACTAAAGAGTGTCCTTATGAGATTTCAGTTTACAATAATGCATAAAATCCTGGCTCTACCATTATGCAATACATACTATGCGGCTGAAAGTCACCTCAAAAAAGGCAGAAAATAAGTCCCCATAAGTTGGCTTTTAGTACATGTTACAGTGTATGCGTAGAAGTGATAGCAAAAAATAAGGGGAGTTAAAGGGGCAGTTGGGAAGGTAAGCTGTTGGGGAGTGTTCTAATTTATATTTTCCATCCATTGGAATTCTAAAAGTTTTTATTGCTGGCTTTTAGAAACATGTTTTCTGGATTGGGTGGCTGGGGTTTTTTATTATTATTATTTTAGTACAGGATTTTATACTTTATGAACGTTTTTAAGAAGAACAGAATGCAAAAGAAAACCACAGAAATATTAACTGAACTGTAGGTACTTTTAATATTAATGATGCATTGATTTATTTCCCTCTAAGAGAATGATAAAGACATCAAAATTAACAGTATGCAATTCTCATAACACAGTTAAATAGAATTTGTTTGATGGGTAGCTATACAGTATTAGAATCTTGCTTATACAAATATTTATGCAAATCAATAATTGTATTCATTTGTTTTCCAGTAGCACATTTTTGCAAGCCCTAACTGAAAACCAAGCAAAAGGAAAAAATTCAAAGGAAAAGCTGGGCAAAATTATCACATCCCATTTAGTTTCACTTGAATTAAATAAGTAGATATTTACAGAATCGCTGTATGAAATGTTTATTTATACCCTATGTATTATAGTCTCTTGCATTCCATCTATGGGAGCACAGTCCACCCCACAAACAATCAGGACTTCTAGCAGTGGAAAAGATCAGCTTTACACAGCTTTTATACAACTTTCATGCAGATACCACCTTTTCCTGCTTTTTCTTAACCTGTTTGCTTATTCTTAGATTGTGAGTATGCTTACAAACTCCTTCCTGAAAGTTTGTCAAAATCCAGTATTTAGAACCACCAAAAATTGAACATTACTAACAGCAAAGACATTTGGTTTTCTCCTTTGCTTACTCCACAATTCCTTTTGAAAGAACCCTGGTTCAGTTCATTTCACCCATAGGGTGGCTTCCTTAATCTTCCAAGTAGAAGCGGTGCGTTGAGAGCCTTCAACGTCAGTTTGGCTTATCCTCCACGAGTGACAATACAAACAGAACTCCTAGACACCCACTCTATTCATAAGTGTCCTCTTCTTCAGGTATGCCTTCCCTCTCTGTATTGACCTGCTGCTGAGCCCCAGCTTTTCTTTCCACAACAGAACCATGAATATTCCAGAAGATACAAAGATCTTCTATCAAACTTTACCTGGTATTTCATCAGCTCTCTAGATTCACCTGCTTGTTAACATTTGAATTTCCAACTATTGGAAATTGCTTATTCTTGTATTATTTAGACGGACTTTCAAGCCCTCAGCTAAAGCACAGAAGCAGAACTTCAGATAGGGAAAGGAAGGCTGCCAAGAGAACAAGGCGTTGCTTAGTACCATCTCTACTGCCAGCCGAGGCAACACCAAACTTTATTTTAATCAGTGAAAAAAATCAAAACCTCAACCTCTGTCAATTTATCCTAGAGATCTGCTTTTCTAGGAATAACACACACAGCTACGACTTTGTAGACATCCACACTGTTACCACTGTAGGCAACCTATACAACCTATAAAAGTAGCACTACCTCATCATCTAAAGGGTGCTGGAACATTTTCAAGGAGACTATTTCCAGTTAACACGGATTGCAACCTCCAGCCACTGGGCCAACTCATCTGATGCGATAAAAGACAGCGCCATATGCAACAACAGTGAGCAATAACACTAAACAACCGAAGATGTAAGGAATAAAAGTCAAGGTTATTTAACTGTTTCTAACTTTTCCTGTCTGCTGTGGATCAACACAGCAAGATACTTCATGTGCCTGGACACTCAAAAGCAGCCAAACCACATGATGTAAAACTTGATAAAATCTACCCACGTTAGGCAACTCAGGTAAAAATTTGACCTTGTTCTAAATTCAATTCACATGCAGTGAAAACCATAATGCACTTTCAGATCCACGTGACAAAGCTGTAAAGAATTTTCCTGTATTTACAACAGTTCTGTAGATTAGGTTGAGGATTAAAAAGAATTAATATATTTTCCCCTGATTTTTTCTTTTATTTTCACAAGTTAGATCAATTCTACAGTATCATCTGAGGTATCTGCACAATGAACTTTCCCTTTTCCCCTGCACAGACAATGCTCCCCCTCCCACCCAACATATTATCCAAATGGTCTTTAATGATGCTTAGGGAGGAGCTGTTTTTTCTTTCAATTCTATTCTTGTCCCTGGTAGTGACAGATTTTTTTTTATTATTATTTTTTAAATGCCAGTGTTAAGATATATTCAATTCAATAGAAAACTAAAATGTAATGAAATCTACTTTTTTGGCAAACCATTATCTCCAACTAAGCATCTTTGATGATGCTTAGGGAGGAGTTGGTTTTCCTTTCAATTCTGTTGTTGTTCCTGGTAGTGACAGATCTTTTATTTTTTTTTTATAATGCTGCGGCTAAGATACAGTTAATTCAATACAAATCTAAAATTTAAAGAAATCTACTTTTTTTGGCAAGCCATTATCTCCAGCTAAATAGGTATCTCTCCCAAAACAGCAGTAGAGATAAGGTAACTTCAGGTAGCTAGCACATTTCTATTCAGATCACAGGCAGCAATTTCTGCAGCAATTTTATTTCTCCACAAAAATCATTACTGTCCCTACTGAATTACCCTGAAGAGTCCTATTTTACTCTCAGTACCTTTTTTCAACATCTCTTGATTAAAAACCACACATGATATTTGTTATCAAATATCAATATATAGACAAGAGTTTGAGAAATGGAGACTGGGGAAAAAGCAAAACCATTTTAGAAAATGTAAACCTTTAAATAAGCAGGAATGAGATTTAAAGGTAGCCTAGGAGAAGAGTACGAAACTGCAGATAGAAGAGTACAGCACTTAGAGGATGCCATGAGAAAAGGGATAATAATGGCAGAATCCTAGCCCACATCCAGCCCTCTGGATTGTGACAGCTAGTCATTTGACAGCTTCCTAAAGCTTCCCAATGTTCATTTCTTCAGTTAGATTTTCTTGGCTGCACAGGTATAACTGATTGCCTGATGAGATTTAAGAACAAAAGGTTTTAAAAGGCACAATCACTCAGCTTAATGAAAACATCCTGAATTATTTAACAAACAATCTATTAGGCAGCTATACCTATCAAGAAACATGAAGTTTGATAGATCTGATTCACCACTGAGTTACCACTGTGGATTTATATCACTAGCTCCAGTCATTTCAATAAAATCTCAATTATGTAACACAGAAGTAAATTCAGTCTATGAGTTTCAGCTGCATTAGATTTTCGTATAGGCTCTGTCACTAAGAGCAGAGAAAGCAGCCATCAATTATTTAAAAAAAAATACCTGGAAATAAGCCTTTTAGGCTTTGGAACTGGGGCATTATTCAATAATTCATTTTTTTTATCCATTTGAATTCGCATATGTCAACTCTCCTTTTATTACCAGATTGTTCTATAAGCAATGATCTAGCAACACATCTAAAAAAAAATAAAATCTATGTATTCCTTCTCATCCATCACAACAGTTTTCCAAGCAGCAACAGAGACAGCGTAATTTCAAGAGAAGAAAGCTAAACTCATAACTCATTTTTTTTATGCCATGCTTGTGTGGCATCAGAAGTATCGTGGAAACCATGAAACCCTTTCCTCTTCCTATCACAACTCTCTCCGGTAGATCAAAATACACTGCTCAAGCTGCCTTTTAACTCTTCCCCTCATCCAAAAGTAAGCTAAAAAGCAATAATTAAAGGTCTGAGTTACTGAGGCTCAAGCAAGACAACTCAAGTCCTGGGGTTTTATAAGGCAGTACCTTGAAGTTTGAGGACACTTTCTTACAGGCAACAGCAATCAAAGGATTCAATCATAAAATAAAAGAAAAATTAGAACTTCCAGGTTACATTTGGCTAACATATTCTGTAACACCGTACCCCACCCCTTCTCCCCTCCTCTTTAAAGAGAAGGAGCTTTTCAATATGGAATGAAAGGTGTTTCTAAAAACTTGCTCTGCACTTGTAGCAGACCATTTTCTATTTTAGAACACACATTCAGTCAGAAAAACCCTACCTAATTCTTCAAAACGTTCATTTTTACCTGATACAAACCTAGTTTCAATGCAAATATATGACAAATTCCTAAAAAATTTCCTTCAAATTCAAAAACAAATTCCTAAAAATAAACCTTCACCTCTCATAACATTAGTTTACAAGTTAACTTTTGACAAACAGAAAGGCTGTGACTTTTCAGTAGCTGTTATTGATTTTGAAAGCTGTTCTGGTAGGGAAGGCAGATCAGTGTCAGTGCAGAATTACTGAAAAAAGATATTCTGCCAAAATTTAGTATATGGGATAAAAAGGATTCTGTCAAATCATCATCAGATAAATTTGAAAATTTGTATATATTATGAACTTTCAAGATATCTTTATTTTTACATTAATGTATCTAAGCAATTTCAAAAGGCAGGGATCTCAAACTGAATGACAGTGTTCGTTCAGGAAACATCCGCCACCACTTCTTTTCAGGGAACTGTCAGTGTTTAAGGTTCAAGTTTAAAGTTGCATTAATCATACCAGCCAAGAGGAAAAAAGGGGTTGCCAAAATTTGAAATATTCTGTATTCCTTTCTTCTGACATAAATCTACATGCCTACATCCTCAGGTCTGAGAGGATACCATTTAGATTATCAAATGAAAAAAAAAATGACCACAAAAAATAGAAACCCAAATGTGCATCAAGTGACATAGTGTCAGTGACTGCCATCATCCAACAAAGGGCACGTGAAAAAACCCTATGGCATGATATTAGCATTTTAGAGAGACAAAAGAGATTAAAGCGACTTAACTGCAACAAATTATTAACTCGGTACATCAAACTGACTTGAATATCATCAGCACCTTTGTAAATCAGGCCCATAACACCTCAGCATAAACTTATTTTATGGTACACTTGTTCCCCACCAAGTAATAATGTTACATGGCAAATGAAGGATAGGTGCAGTATAGAGGCAGACTGTATTATTTTTATTCTTTAAACCAGCATAAGGTACTTCCTCTTGGTCCAGCCCTGTTCAGTTTTCAAGCAAATAGCAGCATTACTCTTCTGAACACTTTGGTCTCACATGCCACTGAACTTCTCCAAATTTCTCTTTTCTTTTTCTGTATCTCCCTTCAGCTGGGGACACCATTCCGATATGGAATGGCAGGGGGAGGCTTGCAGTTGTAATCCCACCCTACAATTTACTCAGATGCTATCCCTCTCTGCACAGTAGTGAGACACAACCTGAAGCAGAGTCTATATGTTGACATTACACAATTAGTAGCACACAAGATAGATTCACTGGGCTGTTAATGAACTTACCAAACTGAATAAAACTGATTAGAGTCCTTGCAGTGTAAGACAGATCTTTGCCATACTATATATTCAAGTATTAAAGAGCATTTATGCTAATTCAAGTACAATCATGTCAAAAGCAGCAAGATGTCACGGGTAAAAATTGGTTCTAGTGATTGATGACTGCAAATTTAAAACACAACCTAAACTCAGCTACAGAATCTAATCTATTCAGCAAAATATTTCTACTTACTGGACCTTGAGGACTGTTCTTGGCACTGGAAACCAGAGTCATAACATCAGATTTATAGTCCTGAAAAGAGAGGATGGGGCAGGGGGAGAAGTCAGAATAAACAGAAGAGTTTGCACTTTACATAACAGGAATAAAAATCAGCATTGAGCACGACTATAATTAGGGTCAAGGGACCCATTAGTAAAAACATTTGATTACAGAGATTTTCATTGCTGTTCATCTTGTACATTAGTCCTTTTACTAAATTACACACTTCTTTGGTTTTACTATAATGATGCCAAGCCGGCTAGTATTCTTATCCCTACTTTAGAAGGGTGTGGGAGGGAAGGACAGGATGCTGATACAGCTACTGCCTTTCAGAAGCTCAGTCGAGAAGTCCAGTCCCAAACTAGGTCTGCACAGCCTCACCATGGAAGTTTGGATAACAGTTTCTCAGCCAGCCAAAATTCTCTTGTCATCTTCCAAAAATGACTCTCTATCCCATTAGAAGAGCCCTGGTTGATTTGCCTGCTAGGCGACACATGTAATGTGTTACAGACCACTACAGCACAGGCTGTGCAGGCAGGTTCATGGCTGTGCTGCCTCATCACCCTTTTGGACAGGGCTACCTTGGGGTCCACCCTAAAATGACGTAAAATTCCTAGTTTGCTATCTAACCCTCATGGAGCTTCTACTACATCCAAAGTGGCATTCTGCAAGTGTGGAGATAAAGCAGTTTGGGGCTTGGACACATCTTCCAAAGGCTTTGCAGTTACAGCTGAAAAGACCAGAATGCAGGGGAAAAAAAATAGTAATACAGAAAGTGTGAAAATAAGCTGACTATGCTGCCACTAAAGCAATAGAGAAACAAAAGCTTAGAGAGGTTTTTCAATAGGTGACACAAGTGCCACGGTATCTAGATACAGACACAAGAAATACAAGTGCAAGACTCAAGTCAGGAATTAAAACAACTATTTTTAAAAGGATGTGTTAGAAAGTAGTTGGCAAGTTAGATTTTTGTCTCTTCCCTAATGAGTGCAGCCACTACATTCATGTTTATACTTCGAAAAGGTCTCCCAGGGCTAGCATCCTGTTGTCTTGCTGCTCCTGTCAATAAGATCAGACTTGCACGTCGAAGTGAAGCTACGCAGTTCCTCCTGATGTTTAGGAATGGAAGCCTGAGCAGCTGAAACTGAAGCATGTCTGGCAAAGGCAACAGAGTAACTGCTGTGAACTTTTTTCATTATTATTATTATTTTTTAGTATGCCTCCAGATATTAAGCTTCCCGATCTTATATTTATAGACGTGCTGTGATCCAGTAGACGGGACATATTTCAGGGAGCTGATAGTAGTTCTCTGGCACTTCACTGCATGACCTTTTTGTGTCACAGTTTGCCCATTAATATATAGAGGACTACACCGCTTTCTTACCTAAAAAGAAGCTTCATGCCTGTCAACTGTCTCAAAAAACAGCTGTTGCAGAAACACAGCAGTTTGAAGCATATTACATTTGCCACTGACACACAAAAAGAATTGATGGACTACAAACATGAACATCTCTAACGGCATCAAAAGTAATTAAAAAAAAAAATCCTCCATGTATCAGAAGTCACAAAAGGAACTTCTTATGCAGTGACTATCCACTTATCATATTAGTTCCTGAAAAGTATATACAGGAATATCAGATGCTCTCCATTCAATTAGACATTGTATACATTAACATACGCATTTCTTCATAGCAAATGCTAAGAGACAGACTCTACAGGCCATATTTGTATATACACACACCAAACTACCATCAAAATCAGCCAACAGACCCAATTCCTTCAGTCCAACTGCATATTTCCCACAGAGGAAAGCAGTCACTTCCATCCACTGTGAGAAGCTGCAACATCTCAGGGGTTGACATCAAACGAAACCACCAACCAGATCATCTGTTTTCTAGCCTCTGCATAATTTAATAGCACTTCCACATCCATACTCACTGCTGTATCATTGATAAACTGTGCATTTTCTACATTTTTAGGTTTTCTTCATGTTTACTCATTTCACTCTGCTTGCTTCCTCACCTTAGCTCTCTACCTTAGTGCTACAAGCTACAGTTCAGCCACCTCATACCCATTTTACTTCTGCTTTATTATGCACATTATACAGAGTGTACACAGAGATGCAGTACAATGTACATTCAACTATTTATATTTAATGCCCACTACCTTCCACTTCATCTTCTAATTAGCATGCTTTTTCTTGTTATAAAGGTATCATGCAGTAGGTATCTATGACCCTAGATCATAGTTTCACAGTGCTTGCAAAGGGCACTGTAAGAATTCAAACCCCATAAACTGTTTTGCAGGGATGTTGCTCTTGCGAAAATCTCTAGGAGAGGCAGGCTGGCAGACATGCAGAGACAGATTTTATCCTACACAACTCTTTTCCAGAAGGCAATACCCTGAGTTCCAAGTAAGTATGCCATTTTTAACATGTATTTTGCAAATAGACTCTCTGCCTTCTCTGCTCCACCTCCCTTATTTCTAAGCAGCACACAGCTCTGTGAAGCAGTAACAAACAGCTTTGCACCAATGTTGCATATGGCACATCTACTCAGAAAGCTTGTGATGTGCTCCAAATCAATGACATGCTTGCCACCTGTGATAATCCAGGACAGACTGAGCCAGAAAACATTAGCAAAATTAGCAAAAATCCTCAGGCAAAGGTTATTTTTAGGGTGGCATAGAATTCCATCAGTAGTCCAAACTAACCTAAGCCTGTTAGCATACTAGGAAGAGCCTCAGTCCCTTGTCCAGCAGGGCCAGAAGTTTGGGCTGGACAAACTGGTATGTGCCAAACACCAATCTCCTCCTGTATTATAAAGATTAAAATAATCATTCACTCCCTACAGCTGCAATAACAGCATTTGGGTGCAGCTTTCCGATAGACAAAAGAGATTAATTCTCTAGTCCCAATCCCACGATGATCATAATAATTTTCATATGTAAGACATTTTCCTAGACACTATTACTGTATTTAAAACAAAACAAAAAAACCAACATTGTTTGTGGAGTTGCATTCACACCCTTTTTCAGGTAATATGCCGTAATATTATCTCATCTATGTTTGGGTTATGCGAAGTAGTGTGCCACTGAAATCATTTAACTGCACGCTTGCCTTAGAGTCTGCAGGAAATGGAAATTACGTCACTTCAACACTGCAGCATTCAGAGCAGCACAATAAAAAAAAAAACTTACTCACTCCCATGGAACTATACTTCATGCTCCTATCAGTGCCTCCTCCAGGTAATTTCTTTTGGGCCTCTTGTTTCCATGAATATTTGTTTTTTGAAATGGTTTCTGCTTGGTACTCAAAGATGGAATTGCAACAGCCATTTACAGGCCGTTATCAGGGTCTACGCTGTTATAAAGGGAGCTGTGCAGTCTCCACATCAGGGTTTCCAGAGGCTTCTTATGATTTCTTCTTCTACCCTTCTGCCCTTACAGAAATCATGAAATAGCATTAAAAAGCTCCCTAATTTTTATATGGGGCACACCCTTCTCCCCAGCGCTCAAACTGAAAGTTTAGAGTAAATGTCAGCTTACAGACATTACTATCCATTCTTCTGCCTTTAATGGGAAAAATAAATTTTGGCAGTCTTTCCCCAGTGTTAAAAGTCTTAGCTACTCCCTGGGGATAGAAAGAATCAATGCAAGTAAGATCCATATTTTCTTTCTTGGAACACTACTACTTCCAGCAATTTATTTGACTGACTATGCCTTCTATTACCATGTAAATTGTTTCAGGCTGCAGGGGAAAAAAAAAAAAAAAAAAAAAGAAAAAAGTATTAATCTCCCCTCAGTAAGTCATAAAATAAAGAAATCAATTTCAAGGTCAATTTAGTCTAAATAACACCTGCTGCCCTTTTTGTAACATGCAGACTCCTCTGAAACACTAAGTTGCTGTCTATAAAGGCATCAATACGTGATGTTTCACGTAAATCAAGGTAATGTATGGTACAGTACAGCCTATTTTCAGCATACCATCTGAGGCTTAAAGGAAGATTCAAAACAGGTCCCTTGTCATCATGCCTTTTCAGCATAAGCATGAGGCTTTATAACAGAAAACTAAAGCTAAGGAACTCGTGTGTGTATAGAGGTCTGGTTCTGCCAGAAGCTTGTATCTCTGAGGTTTTGGGGCTATCAAGGGATTCGCAGCTTTGTGCAGGAACTATTTAGATCCACAAAGGGTAAACCTCAAAGCAAGAACTTCAGGGAGGAGAGGAGGGAAGTGGTAGGCACAAGAAGAAATCTTTTCGTCTTCTAGTGGAAAGCAGAATGGAACGACAAAGAATAGGAAGGAAATAGGGTGATGGGGGGTTTTCCCCCCCAACCTCAAACCAGGAGTTCAGGAAAGGAAAACAATTTGAAAATTTCTCTCCTGTTTGCACAGAGGGAAAACTTAAGTGGAGATCCATTTTTCTTTTGGTCAAACCCAGTCCTATTTTTCCTTTAAGTATACTTAATAGGTTTTCATGGTAGCAGAAGACTATTTGATGACTCTACAGATCCTGCACATTCATGCACTGTTTCCTGAAAGGTTCACCTTGAACTCTGTTGCTTGTCTGGACCATCACAGAAAAGCTACAGACGCACAGGACTGGGTGGACAGGTGGATGTATTTCCACCCACGGTGGTAGTTTTCCCATAAGGTTAGTACAACTGCTTTTCCTTTCGCATGTGCAATTTGCAACAGTGCTGCTGCCTCTCTAAATAAGAAGTCCCTGATGGAGTAATTCTGAGCCAAAAGGTAGTCAAGGACAGTTATCTCGGGCAAAACTGGAGTTCAGGGAGAGGTTTCTTTCACAAACACCCGAGACATTCCAAGTCTTTGTAGAACCCATTAGGTTGGAAGTTAAGGAACATGCCAAGCCTGCTGCATCTAAAAAGACAGAAGAGATATTTTTTTTTAACAGCCTTTTTATTTCTTCCCTTGGGTCTCCCAGCAGGAGACGACAATCTAGACAGTCAATACCCAAGCAGTGTTCCTGAATGAAGCAAATATTCAGATATTCTGGAAAGAGGATTCCATAGTCTTATAAGACATTTAATAAATAAAAATACAACTTGAAGGCTTTTTAAAAGGGCTGAAAAAGGCTGAAAAAGCAAGGCTGAGCAGACAGGAAACTGTAATCACATTCTAGAAGACAGTTTCACAGCAAGAGTCATTTAAACCATAAATAGATTTTCACTTCCTTAACAGGGACATATAATACAGTTCTCCAGAATAAGGAATCTCCCAAGGGTTTTTGCCAGGCATGCAAAGGCTGACGTTCCTACACAGAGTGTTACAGTAGCAGAATTCTCCCTCAAACAGCTGGCTGGCAAGTGGGAAGTGGTGTCCAAAGCCTTTCCACATTACATTGCATAGGTGAATCCAGCAGTTGAAAGCATTTTCACTTCCTATTCTACATGGCAGAACTACATTCCTACTGTACACAGAGGGGGAAAAAACACCAACCCAAGAATAACCATGTTCTACAGAGCAGGGACTGAGTTAAAAGTCAGACAATACTACCCCTATTTCACAATCCGTAACTAGCAATGGAATGTGGAGCAATTTTAATTATACCGTCTTTCTATACATTCAGCTTTATATTTAAGGTATCTAGAAGAACATATTTTACTTAAAATAATCAAAATATCATTTAATCAGTGCTAATTTTTGCATATATTTATAAAGTACAACAATTCCCCTATGATATTATACTAGGGAAAATGATCTTTAGAGGAAACAATAAGGAGTGCTCCCTTTTTCCAACAGACAGCACTCGGTCAATCAAATCAAAGGTTAGAAATAAATTTGAAATATAAATTCCCAGAACAGCCTGTGAAAAATACTTATTGGATACAAGAACATTTTTCATTGTTGAAATCCATGGTTCTGAATCATATTTAACACAAACCACTGAAATCTTACTATCACAAGCCGTCAAAAATAATGGTTGTGTACCAGGAGCTGCCAATATACTCACAGCTTAATGAGTCAAGAAACAAGTATGAGATTTGCTCAAAGTGATAAGCATATTAATTTGTATGATGTAAAATTATACAAATATCCATTTTGCAGTTGAATTGTCTGGCAGCATGAAATTCCACAGTAGAAAAATAAATAGAAGTCTGGATTGGCTATTCAAAAGCCCAAAAGGTTAGAACCATAAGGAAAGAGCAAGCTAAAAACAGTGTATTTGCTAAAGTTAAAGGAAACCAATAAAACACTAACATCAGAGATGTGCAGCAAGAAAGAGTAATGTAAGAAAAGAGAGGAAATTTTTTTCAGCAGGAAATTCTCTTCTCAATATGCCAAGCAGACACTTCAAATGCTGAAGAGTGAATCCCTTGGAAGAATACGGGGAGGTGTTTCCTGAAGATGAAGGATGTAAGCAATGCAAGAGGAAACCTAGAATATCCCTAACTACATCTGCTCAACCGAATTGTTAAATATTTCCTAATCCTCAAACAGTCAGTCAGTGAAGTGGGTAAATTATTGCAGGATGCGTTGTGAAATCAGGTTGAAGGAAAAGACAAAACAACTCAAGAGTTAAATACTTTCAAAATGTAATCACAAAGAAAAGCATAAAGATGAGGATGTCTGACATTTCCTATCTCCCAAGTAGAATAGCTTTAGGTTTACTGAGGCAGAAGCTTTCAGTAACCTACAAGTCTCTCAGGGATGTTTATCTAGGAGAGTTAAAAGACAATCAAGAACAGAATCTACAGAGCAGTGATAATCATCACCGAGGTCTCACAGTTTGAGGAGTTCATCCTTGCGCTGTAATAGCCAGTAAACATCCCCACATATCTTCGAAAATCAGTACTGCCCTTGGGCATAGGTAATACTGATTGGTAGACCTCAAAGTACAAAATTCCAGCTGAGTTCAGAAAAAGAAATAAAAAGTTTCTGTCTGTTGGAAGCTCAGAAAAACCCAGCCAGGCTGTAACTCTACTCAAAACAGCCTCATATAATGTCTCCGACGACGACGACTCTGCAGCGAGGCAAGAAGTGTTTTGCTAGAAACCTCACAGAAGCATACTCCCATAGCACTCCATCACTGAAATATTAAATTCAGGAACTCTCTAACATTTTCTTCAACTGAATTTAAAGGCAAAAGGTCAGACACAAGAAAGTATCCTGATTTGCCCCGCCCCACCCCCTAGCACGGAAATATTTCTTATACTACATCCTTTTTGATCATGGATTGTTTTCAGATTTATTTCTTCTGAGTGGTCTGCCTGTCTTAGCACAGAAACAAAGAACACTTATTCGTAGAAGATACTTTAATGTGATTCTATGGCATCAGTTACAATGGAGTGATGCACAAATCAAATTTAATATCTGCCATCAAGATCCGTTAATGGCACAGCATTGATGTTATACCAGCAGCGATGCATTTTAACTGCCTTCCATTCTCATAACCCAAAATGCTTAGACGAGTTAGGTTATATGCAAGCTTCTAGGGCTGCGACTTCAGACAATAATAAAATATAAGCATAGTTATCATGTCATTAGGAACAGTTATATGAATCTTTGAGGTTTATTCATTTAGAATTAAATTGGTATCTCTCATACTTATTGTAAAATTAACTCGTACCAACATACAGTCTTTTTCTCGGGAAGACCAGAATGTACTTTTTCCAGACTTTGATATATTACATACAGGCCCACATATGTTGAGCCATTGTTACAAAATTTCCTTTGCATGAACCACTGTTCCTCAAAAATAATGGAGCCTTGACTCAAAAAGTAAATATTTCACTCTTGTGAAAAATTAGAGGTTTGTACAGGCCAAACAATGGCTGCACACCCCTTTGCTTTAAACAGCTTAGGGAAGCATAGCTGACTACTTCCCAGCTCCCAGGTGAATACCACATAGTGAATCCAGCTTTCAAAAGTATTTCTATTTTTCCTTCCTGCTAATAGCAATAGCATGTCATGAATTCTACATCCATGAGTTAAATAAGGATTGATAAAGATACATATTTCTAAATATTAATACATCATACCTTGCGCTATGATATTTGATATGTAACCTTCCCTCATCTCCTGTTAAAGCAGGAGGCTGTGCACTACCCATGACTTGGGCAGTTCCTCCTAAGAGCATTTAAGCCAAAGTTTACTTTATTAAGAACAAATTTTAATATATGTACCACCTGTTTTTTGTTAACATTATAACTATACTGACTGTTCTCTGAATGCGGTTTCAACAAAGAGCTGCAATTACAAGCCACCTTATGCTCTGAAGACTTGTTTAGCACAGATTTCTTGTAGGACTGATAGAAAACTACAGTTATGTATTTCAATTTTTGTTATACTACTATTATTCATGTTATTTTTCAGGAAGGTTGATGAAGCCTGAAATAATAGGAGATTTCTTCTTTTTATTGAAGAAGTACATATAAATGCAAACAAAAGTGAGGAATCAATTCAAAATCCTAGGATAGCTCTCCAATAAATAAAAGTAAAATGAAAATTCAGCTGCATGCAGCTATTACAAGCTCATATAACTCTGACAAGATAGCACTTATAGCTCTGTGTTTATTTCTGGCACTATAATATGAGGAATGCTCTATCAGTTGGAACTGGATTACAAAAAACAAGATTCAATTTAAGAATAAATGGCATGAGTCTTGAGGGAAATTTAAAATTTGTATATTTAAGAAAAATAAATCTATACAGCTTACAAGAAATAATACTTTGCACGGTAAGTTTATGAAGGAGGTATACAAGCTATGAAATTATATAGATAGTGCTAACATACAGTACACGTCAGTTTAAGAGAACCAGCAGTAGAAATTATAGTAACAATAGAAAAGGAAGGCAATAAAAAGCAGATGCTCTGAGCAAGGACAGTAACACACAGAGAATTAGGTGCACAAAGAATAGAATTTAAGGCAAAAATCTTTGTATCCTTTCCCCACAACTCCCTCCCTCCTCGCTGACGTTGGGTTAAGCCTGTTTCCAGAATACATTATGGAAATTGGAATAAAAACAGTCAAATGATTTCTGCAAGAATTTTCAGCATCTCTGTAATGCTTTAAGGTATTAGAAATTAGAGGAAAAACATGTGACTGCATTAGAAACTGAGAATGTCCCTCGATACCACTCTATGCTGTACCTATGCCCTCTTCCTAAAGATTTCTCCTCAAAGATGGTTGTACGGAAGCAAAACCCTCGCTAGCCCAGAGAAATCAGGTGTATTCAAATTTACAACCTATAGAACCAGTTGAAATTTTGTCACTATTTCAAGACCACAAACATCATATACCAAGTTTGAGTTTTCATACAAAAGCTTTCTTTTACTAATGACTTGGTTAAAAGTATATGCCTTTTCTAACCTATTTAACGGACAATTCAAGTACATATTGAAACATGTCAACCCCAAACTTTCAGCTTCCAGAGAACAAGAAATTCAGGTCAACAAAAAAAATTACAGGCCTAAATCAAAGCTCCAGAAAAGGAGAGAACCCTTCCCTTGACTCAAGCTCAAGGGAAAAATTGGTAATAGGATGGCCTACACACACCTAGTTCAGCAGCACCGTATTGCTGCTTAACCTCTGCATTATTCCAGATTTTTATCAGTGAAAGAGTTCAGAACCACATCGATTGTCTCTTACTCAAATGTACGTCTTTCACAGGCACCAGCCCTTGGCAAACAGCAATACCACGATATATATGCAGATATTTCTAACTGACAGTGACACTTTCTACTTGTCACGAGTCTCTAGTATTAATTGCCACTTGAGAATCAATTCCTCGAACCAAAGGTGTCGGCAGAGCACATACCTGTATCAATATGGGAAATGAACAGGCACGTGCATACATAATAGTGGCTTGATTTCCTTTAGGCCACATAGAGAAACCTTCTAGTAATATCAGATCTAGCAGCTTGTCTCTAGCAGAGACCTTTACTTAGCACAGACCTTTACCTCACATGTTCCCAAGTGTAGTTAGCACAAATTAGGGCACATAATAAATAACCATTTCCACTCATGGAACTCAGGCTGTCCTTTACAATCTGAATGTGTCCATTTAAAATAAGGGAAGAAAGCCTGTATTTAGGGTTTCTGAAAATAATCTACATTCCTTAGGGTGCTGTAAAAAGCTCTTTTTAATGATTACTGTCTTGGTAGAGAATAGGTCAGTATCCACAAAATCCTCTAAGCAAACGAAACAGGGTAGATGTACTTTCCTGATGGAAATGCAAATGCACCCAAACAACCCCCAAGACGAGAGAAATGAGGGCACTGGTCGTTCCTTGAGGGCACACAGAAAAGCAGACGCAGCAGCCCTCAGAGGGGAAAATGCGAGAACAACGTGGACCAAAGAGACCATCGCTTGCCTGCATTGCAGCCCAAGCCAGCTCACACCCAAGACCTGAGCCAGTGGCCCTATTAATATTAACAAGGCTTCCAAACACAGTCACCTTCACACTTTGAAGTCAGAGCACTGAATAACGTCCTAAATAAGCCCCTAAACTCAAACTTCTCAACAAGCTAAAACTTGTTGCTTGAAGGAACCAAAATGCTTTCATTTATTCATGATGAAACTTTCATCTCTTGTTGCTCCCTGAGTGGAGCTGAGCATGAAAAGGATTTCTGGGTGTTTTAGCTTCAAGGCATGAAAATGTGCAGTCAAAGCAGATGGCTGTTAGCCAGCTCAAAATTATATGTGACAGGTGAGAATTTGCTTCTGAAACAGACATCAAATTCCAAGCAAAGATGATCTTTAATACTTTCAAAACACAGGCTTTCCCCAAACAAACAGTTTCTGAAGAAACCTTACAAAGCAGAAGAAACATTTAAAGTGAAGAAACATTTTAAATAGTTCCTTCTGATTTACAAAAATGACTTAGCAATTTTCCAAGTCTTTATTGAAAACTGCGTGGTGAGAATTTTCATCATTTTCACCACAGTGATTGCCTGGGCACTGATACCTCCCACAATCAGACATGGTTTCTGACTCAGTTGTAGTTCAATCACTTGATCTCCTGTCTCTCCTTTGCCAGAAGGAACTGCGTCAAGACTCTGCTCTCTCCTCCATGCCCTTGTGTTAGCTGTCTATAACCTATCTATTGCCCACAGAGTTTTATTACAATTCAATTAATGATTTGCCAGCGGCGGCTCTGTTCCCTGTGTGACTATCCTGTAAGAGAAGGAGCTCATGCAAGTGTGTATGTAGAGGAGCTGGTACCTACCTGCCTCTGAAAGGCACAGGAGAGGCACAGGGCAAGTCTTAACCGTCCTGTCCACTGGCTGCCGACAGCTCAGCGAATTACTGTTTACACAGGATTCAATGGCACAATGAGCAAGACTTTACACATCTGAAACTGGATACTGAGAAGATGGTGCAGAAAAGGTACAAAGGGCATAGGAAAGGAAAGCTCATCTCCTAAAATATATTTTTGTTTCATAAACTTACTTCAACTAAAGGTCTTTCTGTTGGGTGGTAGAGTGATGCCAGCCCTTTATAGCTTACAGTCTTCCATCTATGATACAGGAATCCAAACCGAGCACATTTGAACAGAGGGCTTGTTTGCTGGGTTGTTGCAACCAATGTCATCATTTTCCGCACACCTATTATCAGTTGCCCTTGTCTTTCTCTGGCTGCCTTGGTTTATTTTGTGGGACTTTTTAATAGAAGGAATAAAACTGAACCCAGTCTTCAAGATACTGACACAGCAAGGACTCCCACAGCAGCATAACAATATTCTTGCTTCTGTTCTCTACTCTTTCCATAAGACAGAATTTGTCTTCTTAAGATACTATACAGCTTTCCAGTCTGAGATTTATCACACTTTGCTACAAAGCATCCAGCAGCAGATACTACAAAACCACACTACTCAATCCTGTTGCTCAAAGGGAAGAAATTCACCTACCAGTTGCACAACAGGTTCCAGCTTGTGTTCTGTGACACAAGTTACACAGGCTTTTCCTGGGGCGCCCAGCATTTAAATCCTTACAGCAGAGAACTCTTCAGCATTCTTTATGTTACAGCGCACATTAGACATCCTACCCTCCAGATACAACTAGACCTGACTTAAGAGCACTCTTAAGCTTTGCATATTAGGAAGATATGTTGCTACAAGACAAAACTCTTCAAGTTTGTGTCCATCATCATACATTTATCTGATACAAGACTGCTTATTCTCTTTTGGGAGAGAGAGAGAAAACACATTGATTTTACCCTAGATGGATTGGCAAGTGAAATGATACTGAGACAGAAATTTCAGCATTTACTTGGCTTTAATAAACCAAAGTGAGTAGAGTGCCAATGCATTACTGCTGGCACATTGAACATGGAAGGAAAGGGAAGGATATCAACCCACAATTTACACCAGTCAATCTGTGCAGGGAAGTGTGAACTCAACATTCACATCAGTATTTGTGCACACATTATGAGAGCACACAAGTCAAGCTGCAGAATCTGCTCTTAGATTTATTTCAGGGGGGGTATATACTTGAGCATGTGTGTTTGAAGTGCTGCCTTCTGCAGCAGAGAACTTTGCTTAGGGTTGAAATTCACTGTTGGGCAGGACAGCACTGCAGCTTCCAGTTGTTGCAGATCTCTGTGCTTCTGTGGACTCACAGAAAATAGTCAACTTCTAACACAGCTGCAGTTCCAGATTAACTAGATTCTGTACTTTGTATCGCTTAGTCTAAATGTCACTCTACCAACAGGAGGTACATTTGAGCAGCCAGTACTGACTCCCGGTGTTTTGATCCATTTCAAATATGGAAACAGCTCCCTGGTTACTTACTAAGCTGAATTTACATGGGAAGTTACCCTACCCGGGACCTGTTCAGTTATCTGAGGCTTACAGATTCCAAAATTAAGAGTACTTAGGTTATAAATCAAATGACATCTAGTTAAAATAAATTCTAGTAATATTAGAGCTTACAATCTGCAAAACTATTGACTGTACCCATGAGGAAAGTATATTGATTAAAATTTATGTAGAGCCAAAAAAAGTTAATGTCCAAAAGAAAACAATTTGCTTTACATGTAATGAAATTTCCATTAATTTAGTAACAGTCAGCTTGTAAATAACATCTCTGTGATAAAGATTGGCTTCTTCTGGCTGCGTGTCCAGCTTTACAGAGAATTGTTGAGTTTCAGCAGGTTTTGTATTTGGGACTTTTTTTGCCCCTCAGCCATTTCAGCATAGGAAGCAATGGAAAAGAGATCATTGTCTTAAAGGAAAAGAATCCTGCATACAGATTGCAGGACTTGATACTAGAAGCCATAATAGCCCTTTATGTTCAGCAAGAAGTACTGATAAGCACTGAAACCATCCTATATCCAGTGCTCACCGTACAGTTGCCTGAAGGTGTAAACATGAATTTAATGCTAAGTCTACACGAGATATTTTTACCAGCACAGCTACACAGTTGAATCACCTATGGCTGTAGAGAGACTAGCTATACCTTTACTGGAGAGAAGGGCGAGCTGTGATATCAGACGCCAATCCTCACTTCTTATTGTGCACTGATCCGCCTGCATGGCTGGGGGAGGGAGCAGGACTGAGGAAAGCTTAACCCTGCTAAACCGAGCCCCCAGCAGAACACGAAAACTACTACTGAGATACCATTACACTGGCGATGGCTGCTCCCTGTTCTCCCAGGTTCAACCGGTGTATAATGAAGAGCAAAACACTGGTCAGACCTGCTGCACCCGCTTCTAAGTCTCTAGATGAGTTAAATCCTCCAGAGGCCCTTAATCATGGAATTGAAAGACACTATGAAAATTAGGAGGTAGTTTTGGGGTTTTGCTTTAGAAGTAATTTTTTTCAGGATGAAGAGTTACTGTTGTGTATCTCTGAAATTGCTTGGCAATACAACATAAATATTTTAGAAAAAACTTTGAGAGCAGCAGTCCAAAGAAAGTGTTAATAAGATGTCTATAAACAGAGGTTTCTCTCCTCTCAAATTAGATCACCAAAACCTCAAATAACACCCAGTTCAACAACTTTGAAGGGTCAAATGTTGGCTTCACTGTCATTTCATTTTTCCCCTGGTTCTTTATCTTTTTTAAACAGCAGCTATGTTTATGCTTGGAAATAGTGAGAAGTGAATCTTCCCAGAGCATTTTGTGCTTACTTGCCAATCCATACTTTGAATCTGCTTAACTAGAATTTACAAGTCAATTGATACAGTGGTTACATCTGACACACATCAGTCATCCTGTCCCGATGATGGACGAGGCAAGCTGACTGCAAAACGTGTCAGTTTTTAAAGCATTGCCTTAACCAAACAGAAATGAGCTAATAGCAATGCCAAGTTGTCACTCTATATTTATCAACAAAAGGGAATAATTTTTAGGAAAATAATAAACCCTTCTCACAATACTAATGCTAAATGACCTGAAAAACTTTCCTAAGGGACTGAAGTCATAGAACAAAGTTTCATTTTATCTTCATAGATCTGACAGCTCAATTTCCCAAGTTCCCAGGGACTTTCAGCAGTGCTGAACAGAGGCAGTAACAAATGTCAGTGTTTACTTTGAGATCCCTTTGTTAAAGCTCTCTGTACTCAGCAGTCTCTTTAATAACACTCTTTAGGCACAAGGAAAGCATATTTTGCATAAAGCAATAGGGAATGACTCAGCAGAGTGTGTCTATTATGTTTAAACAAGATGGAATTGCTGTATTTAACTAACATATGTTGAAGGTTTCCTAATGTGAATTCAAACTCTTCAGCTCAATGTGACCATAAATTATCATTTGAAATACATTATAAAACTGTTCAGATTCAGTCATTTCCCACAAGCTCTCCCTAATTCCACACACTGACTCTAGAAGCAAAGGATTTTTCCTTCTGTGCAGGAGTTCACAGTAAATAATATTCAAAACCACCCCTAACGTCCCCCAGATTCTTTTAAAAATAAATCTCTTCTCCAACATCATCCCTACAGCCACGATCTGCAATGACAAATGGTACAAAGGGTCAGACTGTCACCTGTTGTAATCCGCATCCCCCTCATGTGCATCCACTCATTGAATCTTGTTACTTGTGTCATACACTTACAGGCATATGGAAATACTGAAAGCCCTTTCCATATTGCCACAAGAACAAAGAAGAAAAATGCAGACATACAGAAAACAGTTATAAGCATGGCATCAAGGAAAGATGCTCTCCAATATGTTTCTTTTCCTCATCCTTTTTCCTCCAAAACTATTTCACATCTTCCTAGTTGAAGGAAAATTAGGAGAGACAGGTATTTTCCTTTCTTCCAGCAGAATACCAAAGCATTAAAGGTTTTCCTTCCAGTAGACTGATGTACTGTTTCCTACTTTCAGTCTTGGTGGCACAGACCAAAGTTTTGGTCCATAACATTTACACTACCCACACAGGGTCTCATAGCTAACATGTGACAGCCCTAACAATGCAGCAAATACTTCCGTGAAACCATGTTAGCGTAGCTGTTATCCTCCTATGATACATGGCTATTCCAATGAGAGAACTGAATAGGGGAAAATATGTGGGATATAACGCTGAGGGAAGACAGCACTTCTCAAGTCATTGCACCCACAGGCTTAGTTTTGCATTTTCATCCCATGTCCCATCCATTGACAGCATTCTGCTGCCTTCAAGTGACCTAACCTACCAAAACAAATTTCCATCCTTGTTGACGTGAAACAACAAAACACTCAAGTTAATAAAGAAAAAATTTGGTCAATTCCTTAATAACTCAACTCTTAGTCTTCCATACAATGTCAAAAAAGGAAAACAAATTTTAATTGTGGGGTGGGGTTTTTTGTCATTTTGTTGTTTGGTTTTTTTGTTAATAATATGATATGGTGTAGGAAACTTTGATAGCATCTCCCTTGCCTCCTGAAATTTGTGAGTCTTATAACAGCTCTACACATCTTCATCCATTTTGGAAATTTATCTTGATATGTGGGAACTTGTTACAACACTTCTACTGGCCAGAGAGGATTTTTCCTCATTGCAATATCAACAGAACAATAAAGGTTAGAAACTGCCTGGGCTGAACCCTTTTTTTTCAGCATGTACGCTTTTTCCGTGGTAAAAATCAATAGATATTGTTAGTTCAGCTAGCAGTTTTATTTATCAAGCAATCAAATATCAAGTACATAATGAACAGGGAGATATTTTAATCTAGTCCACATCCAGCTCATGTTTACATGCATACATCCATTCACTTCAGCCACTGAAATGAAAGCAATTGCCAAGATCAGTGAATTATTCTCAAGCACTAATTTTACCTAGGAATCCATACTGGTATTTAGCATGAGACAGCTGCCTTGACTGCGGGGGGGGGGGGTTCTTGGTGTTTTTTGGGTATGTTTTGTTTTGGTTGGTTGTTGGGGGGTTTTGGTGATGTGTTTTGTTTGGTGGTTCGTTTTTTTGGTGGTGGGTTTTTTTTTGGGGGGGGGGGTTGTTTTGTTGGGGTTTTTTTGGTGGGGGGGGGGGCATGAGGGTGGGGAGTTAAATTGCATACATTTTTCCTCTTAGGAAGAAGAAACACTGCCTTTGAAAGCAAGCTGTGCTGACATTGCATCTATGTATAGTCACTTACATATTTAAACCTTACCAGCTACGCAAAAATCTCCAGTCTCAAACATATACATATTAATACTACTAAACCTATTAAAATATAATAATGCTTAGATATCCACTGTCATTATAAATGCATTTATCTGATTTGATCTCAAACACACAGATGTGTCCTTTTTTGAAAAAAGATATCTGTAAACAGATCAGATCTTGCATCAGACATTCAGATAAGCTAAAAAGCAAAATAACGATTTGAGAAGGTATTTGTGAAAAAGCATACCACACATATTTCTTGCCTTCTTTCCAGAAAAAAACTCCTGAAAAATTCTATTTTTTTCAATTCTCATTATAAAATACCCGATTTTATTAACTACTAAGCATAAATATGGCATATATTCTCTTATTATGTACATTAAACTACAGGGTAAGGCAGCTAATTCCCACCTTAAAACTGAAAATCAGAATCCAACTTTATCTGAACTGGGGGACACTGCACTGCTAGAAATCTAGAAATAGTGTCATCAGTAGTTATTAACCAATTTATATAGTGATTACAGAAGTGAGCAAATCAGTGTAGGCTCAGAACCATAAAGAAAAATCATAGGTGTCTCTAATCCCACACACCTCACAGACACTTTCTCCGCCCTCAGACTTTTTTCACATGTATCTTTCTTCACAAATACTCCTTTTCTAAGACAAGGCTACAGTTCTGCTCAGTCATTAGACCTGACCTTATGAAAAGATTTTCAGAACAAGCAAATAAATTCTGCACATTAACATTAACATCTATAGTTTGAAACGCAATCTGCTGAATGGAAAGTATTAGAGGAATATAGCAAAAAGGAGAGGGTACAAATAACTACACTGTAAATGAAGCATTCAGCTTCTTTTATAACTGGAAAAGATTTTCAGCTTGATATTTTGGGGAGGTATTAACTCCGCTTTACACATTGTCTTAAACAATATTTTTATTCCATTCAACAGAAGCCTTTATTATGGACACGAAACAAACAAGCAGTAAAACCATTTTTAGTATTTATTCATTGCATGATGTGGCAGGATATGCTACCAGATACTCTAAAAAACACATCTATACTATGCAGAATCATATTTCCTATGTATTCTGCATATAATTTAAATCACCATATAATTCACCACATTCAAATATTCCTAGGTTCCTTGTTTGGCAACAAGAGATCAACAAAAGACAACAAGCAGATGCAGAAAGATTAAGGGTCAGATTCAACACAACTTAATACACAGCCAGAGCCTCCAGCTCCACAGTAAAATAAGAAACAGGTTTCACTTTAGGTTTTACGCTTACTAATATGCAACACATAGCAGTAAACATTTAAAAAGCCTACATAGAAGAATTTACTAAGAATTGAACTCTATAGCTAATTCCCACCTTATTACTAAAGGTCAAAATCCCACCAAAATGTCTGTACGTATCCCTGCAACAGCTGCAATGTGATGTCTCTGTCTAGCTCTCAAGCAACACCGTAGCACATAGTGAATTATAAACACTTCTTTGTCTTAGAAGTTAAAAGAGATGTGATATTGGTTGCAGTTTTGATGGGAGCTTTTTGGTAGTTTTGGTTTGTTTTTTTCTCCCCCAATAATTCATTTACGTGGTGCTGAATAACCTCAGTATTGTCCTTACATGATTATAATTAAAGTCCTGAGGACATCTTATTAAACCTACTTAATAGGAACCAACAATGTCCAAGATTGCACTAGATCCAAATCCTCGAAGATCACAAATAATCATGTTCCCTATTAAGATACTTCTCTTGATATCAATGCTGGTAACAAACACAGCTCTGTTTTCAAGGACAGTCTCCCCACTTTCAAATGCAGCAATCAATGCTTTGCTTTTTTTTTTTATTGTTTTCTGACTGCAGCCAAGATACTGCCTCACATTTTCTCATAGCTCACATGGAAATACGATGCATTGCAGCTCTGGAGTTGCTGTTGGCCGGATGTGATGTGGGAAAACCACCACACTCCAGGAGTTCACAACTTTCTGCATGCAGCAAGAATGATGGTTACACACCAGGAACAGCAGGCTCCATGAGGCAGCAACAGTGAGAATTTCAGTAACAAAGTGTGATGATGTGGCAAGATATGTTCACTTTTAAATGACATACCCAACTGCTTTGGTCAAAGCTCATCATAACTGTTTTCCTCATAATTAATTGGTTGTCCAAGGTTTTCAAAATCTAGCTGTAAATTACAGATTCAAAGGTGGTTAACAGCAGCTCAACTGGGTGACAGGAGTTTATGCAGAAAGTTTAATCAATTAGAGCTTTTTTTTAAATATTAAAAAAATAAATCAGACTAATTTCCAGCTCAAGACTTGATATGTAACGAAAATAAGTAACCAAGAAAATAACTGGAGGCTTAACTGCCCATTTAAAACAATGAGTTTTATGAACTATTTTCCTTTGATAATATATTTGGCCAAGAACTTTTTCTGAAAACTAGTACATGCAAAAAGGGAGAGAACCAGGATCAAAGAAAACAGAATATAGAAAAGAGAATGTAGAAAAATGGAAACAAGCAATGGAGACAGAACAATAGGACAGTGAACTAACTTGAAGAAGCAGGATATCCAACTCAAGTTGTTCTGTAGAGCCATCCATCTAACCTCTTTTTAAAAGCCTTCAGTTATAAAAATTTCACTTTTCCCCAAGTCATTTATTCCTGTGCTTAATTTTAAGCTTTCAGTTAGAAAGCTCCTCTTAATACTATATCTAGATCTCTCTTGCTACAATTTAAACCCATTATGTTTTGCTCTATTCTCTGTGGATCTGCATTATCATCATCATTACTTTAATCTCTGCAGCAACCTTTTCTGCATCTAAAGTTTGCTAGTATGTCTTCACACACTTTTTTTTCTCTTCTTTAGACTAAGCAACCTTCACTTTTTCAACCTTAACTCATAGACAATAATACAATGTGTAAGAGTCACTATTTTACATAAGTTCAGGCAGGAGAGGGCATAACAGGGATTGAAGCTGAGCCGGAATACCATGCCACTGTTCAAATGTGAAAGATTTTATATTTTTCAACAGCTTTTGAAAGTGGCACAGCACCCGAGTTACTTTTATATACAGTTATGCACACACATATACAGGTACCTTTACTTTTGTGATATCTTAACATTGGTGGTTCAAACCTTAAAGGATTTGTATTGTAATCTATGTATTTTTAAAAGTGCACATCTAGCCAAGCCAGCCCTCTGAACTGGAGGTGCATTCCCGAGTGCAATTTTCATTTCAAAATTCCCGAAGATTAGGTTTATTCAGCTTTCAGAAGCTGGTTAATTTATTCAAGCCTGGAAAGCACAACCACAGATGGCAGCTTTTGGCTCCAGTTCCAAACTCCTAATCGCAATTCCCTTCAGATGTAGAGTTTTCATTTGGCCCATACTACCAGAGACAGCTGTGAAATCTATAATCTGGTGAGTCTTTCAGATTATAAACTCGGAAAGTATTTAGTTATTCTTAACTCTGTACTTTGGATGTGTTCATGTGCCTAGGATCTCTGAGCAGTAACGATTCTCAGAGTGAAGGATGCAGGAAAATACAACTTTTTGCATGTTCCAATACCAAATTCCTCATGCTACTCCTACCTAGCAACTCAGTTCCACTCTTAACAAAGAAACACTGCTCCTAATAGATTAAACATACTCACCCAGGTGCAGATAGCGCTGCTTTATTATTTTATTTTTTTTTTTTTTTAGAAAAAACTGTAAACATAATGAACAAAAGACAGCAAAGAACAAATACGTTATTTGTCCTTTTTTGATTTGGACTCAGAAACAGAAAACAAGCAGGAGAAATACTTCATTCAAATGAGCTAATGAGAAGTCTGTTCTTGTACAATGAGATCCAGAGAAGTCTGTACTTGCCTTAGCTTCACTGCTTTATTTATAGTATGTGTGCTACTCTTATTTGAACTCTATATACACCAAGTCTATACATATAGATTTTAATTCATCAACTCCACTGTTTCTAGAGTAACAGCTCTTCCATGAATAAAAGATGTTAGACATTAGGCTGACAGTTCCATGACAGTTCTTCACCCCACTCCTTTTAAAACCTGGTCAGCTTTGCAAAGTTGAAGATATAACTGAAGTCGCTAGAGAATTTGAACACACAAAAATCCAGGGAAATAAAAAGAAATATACTTCCAAATCATGTGTTGGCTTTCCAGCCCAACAGAAATAGACATATTCTGTACTAGAATCAGTGGTGTCTTACAGCTCTGTATATAAAAAAAATTTCAATTTGTATTCATTAGCAGCAAACTGTTTGAGAAAAAGATGTTGTCCCTCAAGATATCCATGCCATTAAAAAAAAAAAATCATTCCATAAAGAAGTTTTTTGACCTATTTAATCATTAAGTATCTTCATTAATCAAGGAAAATATTTCTTTGGTTAGTACTGAAGACCAGGAATTTCTCCTACTCAATACCTAGACCAACAATTTTAATTACTATGACATTTAATTAGTTTTCTTTTCTGGGTTCAAGTGCCTTTTGAGCCACAGAAAAACTGAATCAAAGCATGCTGTCTCAGTAAGCCCAAACAGCAGCATCACGTCCTATGCAAAGTCACCCAAGGACTGACTGCAAAATTATCCTTTATACAGCAGCGATGCACGGGGGCGTTTATATAGAAGTCTCAGCTCCGCTGTGCCTGGCATCAAAACTTGTCTTGGATAATGTAAGTACAAAGAAAAACTGACAGTAGGTAGAAAAATGAGGTCAGGAAAACAATAAAGAGACTAAATCTGGTAAAACAAGCATCTGCTAAAGCACACCAGCTGTCCAGCCACACCAGGAGTACTGCCAGTGTCACAGCAGAGCTGAGTTTCCACATGGTACTCGCAGATCATTTTTTTTTAAAAAAAAAAGCTCCTTCTGTCTTACCAGAGGAAAAAAGTAATACACATTTTCCAAGAAATATAGCTATACACTCTCAGTGAAAGTTTGCATTTAATGATTCATATGGTAAGAGAAAAGATACGTAGCTGAAGTAAAGAGGAAAAATCATAAGCGTGTTCTTAAAGGCAGAATTCCCGTTCCTAGGTACTTAGCTACATGCACCTGTCCTCATTACCTGGAACAAGGCCCTGAGGTTACAGAGCCCCTTAGATTTAATATGGATTATCTCTCATAACAGTTCAGGCTGTATGCTGCAAGAAAAAGGCAACCTTCTGAAAATGCTGTTGTAGATGAACTGGCCTGACTGAAACACTTCGGGCAAGATGCCTTTATTATAGTGCCAGCTGGGCAAGATGGAGTCCACTAGGAGCAGGGAAAGATGATCAAGAATTTGGTTTGGGTGATACTGAACTTAAATTGACAGTTGGACATCCACTCTGGGATGCAAGACAGGCAGGCTGAGATTCAACCCTTCTGTAGTACAGCTCTTACTGCTCTGCAGAACAACACTTACCCATCCCCACAGCTGGGCTGCCTTTCACCTCCTGGCTAGTGTGGAATGACAAAACGGGATATGACGCTCGGAACTGGAGGTAGCAACGGCTACAGTAAAGCAGCCATTACTACTAACGGCCAAACCTACTACCTAATCTAATAAGGAAATAAATTCTTAGTAATTTTTTTGTAACAATACAGTACTCCCTACCTTCCTGGATGAAAAATCCCAGAATATTTCTTTCTCAGCGTTCAACAGTAGCTGCACGAACTACACATAGCTGACACCTTCCAAAGCCATGCTTTGGGCACACCTGCCCCTGCAGGGCTCTACCCTCCCACAGAAGTGCTGACTGCTACCTGGGGCATGAAGAGTTCAGTCTGGAGAGAATGTAAAGAAACTAATGTCCAAATAATGTAATAGCAAGAGCTTTACTCTCCTTTTTTTTTTTAAAGACAACTTCATTTTAGCTGAATCATTTCATTCCACAATTGCTGACTGCAAGCGTTACAAACAGATTATTCATTCCTATATCACTGCATTCTGCACATAATGTTGGCTTCTTAAATGGCATCTGCAGCTTGCCAGTCTGACTATAAATATAGCTCCTTAGGAACCATTAGGTCTTTTAGAAATATTTAGGACATTTTGAAAAGCTTTGTTATTTAGCTTCTAATAGTTCCATCAGGGACCATTAAATCTATCAGGTAAATAGGTCTTCTGAATTATTATTTTTTAACCACACATTAGTGGTTCCTAATGACCATGAAGATGTTGCTACACTGAGTACGCTCTTAAAACATATTGATATACACAGGAAAATGCATGTAAATACTGTATTTACCTCTTTCAAATGTTGTCTGCTTTGAGAGTTAAAAGACTATTTAATGTGTTCCCTAAAATAATCAAAATTGTGTAATTAGCGCAAGTTAAAAAGTAACCATTTAAAATGTGCACATTAAATTTGCTTCCACTGTCCCAAAATTCTTTGCTAAATGTGAGCAATACTTCAATAAATAGAAAAAAAACTTTGAAAAACTATAATATTTTTCCTTTGTCGTAGCCTACCAACAGGACACAAAATTCCTTCCACCTAGTAAGCTATGCACTGCATGGATGATCGGGGAATATGTTATAAACCAAGTTGTATCATTTGGTTGAAAACAACAGTTACATAATAAAATCGCCATTACAAATAGAACTCTGATTTCATCCTTAGCTGGAAATCTGTCTTAAAATAACCACAGGGTTGGTCGGTTTGTTTCTAACAAGCAGCAGTCTAAAGAAGGACCCTCAAGCTACCCATATCATTGCAGTTCATTCTGCCTGGCATAGCACTGCGGGGAAAAAGGAACGGAGACCATGCCTTCAATTTGGCAGTAGAAAGGAAGCAAAACACAGTAAAATTACAAAAAAAAAAAAAAAGTAATTAGGATATCAATTCCACCTTCACAGAAAAGAGTCTGGGTAGTTTGATTTCAGCTAATCAGTGGGGGCTCACGAACAACCTGAACAGATCTTGTAGATGGAAGCAATAGCTGCCTGTCCTGAGCATAAATAAATGAAGTCAGAAGAAATTACTTCAAGAATTGACAAATTCCCTTGGATTAAAAGCAAACTACAGCTTGACTCTATTCCCCTAAACTGACTGAATAAAACATTTTCTAAGGAAAAAAGGGAGAAAATTGAAACGAAAGCAACAACATGTTTTTCACTGGCATGTGACCTATGTTGACTACACTCACAGAAAAGCTGGTGAAGAGCCCACAGGAGGAAGGCACAAACACTGAGTGGTAATTTGAAAATTCAGTCTGCCATCAAATATTTGTTTCAATTTCAGTGTAGTATGCACTCAAGTATAGGGAGAAGTGTAAGGTCAATAACACCAGGAAATACTAATCTAATGGACAATAATTCGTATATTAAGCAAATATGTTTTCAATAATTTCCATCAGTCAGTTACTAACTCTGCCCAAAGTCAGACTGCACATAGGTTAAGCCTACTTTTCTCCAACAGTGAATCCCTAGATAGGATTACCAATTACATGCCTACCGTGGCAACTGCTGTACAGACACGCCACAAAGTCAAAACAACAGAGATATTTCCTCGTTCTGCCATTAACTCTGTAGTTTGACCTTCTGTTGAAAAACCACTATGTCATAAGGTGCTTAATATATATATATATAAAATATTGGGTATATAAAACACTAGGTAAGTATAGAGTATTTGTGTAGATTAATTTGCTATATAATTATAGATTATAACAGTATGTAAATAATTTTCTATAATTACATATTATCTATATAATAACATAGTACTGAAAAAAACTCAAAATTCAAGGTATGTCCAAATGAAACACCTTTAAGTAGGAATGCAGCTTCCCTTCACTTTTTGTCCAGAATGAGAAGTCTCAATGAAATCAACCCTTCAAACCAGATCTAACTCACTAGATCGCCTCTGCATTGAAAGCATCTTGAAATTCCTGAAAGATCCTATAGGCAATAGTGCCACATTGTATGCCACAATTATCCAAATTTAATTTAGCTCACATATAATCTTTACAAAGTATGGTAAGTCACAAAAAAAAAGCCCACTATGTAACTGAAAACATAGATATGTGAAGTTTAGTAACTGGAGGATGGGGTGCTCAGTTGATTAGTAAAGGCATGAGTAGGACACATGAAACTTCTAGCAGTCAGGCCCCTGCTTATTGATGGGTGAAGCTATAGAAGCCCTGCAGCAGAATTATCCTTACTTATGTGATCTCAATCTGTTTTCTATTGATTTTCTTACACAGCAGAAAGTTTTGATTAACTTTAGTAATAGTGATGACTGCTTCAAAATGCCTTGAATTGATCAGACATAAGGATTTTCTGTTAACTAAAAATTAAAAATATATTTCTTCCAGTATTCCAATTAAGAAATGCCTTCCTCTTTGCAAAGGTATAAACGAAAAGATTGTAATGTTCCGCTAGCCATCTTGTTGACTTGGAAGGTCATTAGGACACCTCCCAAAAAGGTGATCTAAGCAGGGGGAGAAGTTTTTCTATGTGAACATGTATTCACAGCACTGAGCATCCTTCAGAGACTGCACAGCTCAGCTTGTTACATGTACCAGAAGATACCACATTTGCAGGAACTGAAATATAAAATACTAGCAACAACCCAATATAACAAAGTAAACAAAACCACTTGTAAGTAAAGCGTTTGAAATAAAAGCTGCCATAGCAGACAATGGAATGCTTGAATGCTGTGTTATTGCATGAGATAACGGTCTTCAAAAAGCTTTGCTGTCAGGCCCGGTGTGCATCACAATGGCTGGTTTAAAATATTTTGTGTCTTCTGAACTGTAAATTTTTGCAGATGCTGCAAGTCTTCTATTTTACAGGCCTTTCTAGAGAAACTGGAGAACTAACATCATCATGGAAGTTCAAAGGTTTATATACTGTCCAGTAAGGACAAAGTACAAACAGAAAAAAAAGATTGCATTGCTGATAAAAGGGTTCACATGCAAACACACCAAACAAAACAGAGATGAACTGCCTTAACAAAGATGACTGAAAACTATGACTTTAAGAATTGCCCTTACAACAAAAAAAAAGTTATTTGTTATCCTATCAGTTTGTATTAGATTAAGCAAATTCATCACAGAAAAAAGTGCCATTTGGCTGGCTACGTTAACCAGAAACATCAGGTTTTGGTGCACATCCCAAGCTGAAAGCTGCTTATTAGACCTGGCAACATTTTTTTTTTCTTCAATGAACAAAAAGTAAAAACATAATATACATTTAGGGTTTGGTTGTTTGGGTTTTTTTAACCTAAAGCTATTATTATGTTAATCAGAATTTGTGGTCAATAGCATGTATTTCTGGTTAAAGACAGATGACCCCACGAGCTTTTGCACAACTCACCTCTAAAAGGAAATTTTATTTGAAATAGAACTAAACCATAGGCTTATTGTGTCATTTAGGCTTCATGGTTCCATTTGTTGCATTTCTGGCTCCTCAGGGGGTGGGAAAAAAAAAATAATCACTGAAATTGCTAATATATTCACAGTGTTTGTAATCCCAGGACAGAGAGAGACCAAAGGGCCTATATGGGAGGAGTTAAGTGCTGACAAAAAACCCAAACCTCTGTTGGGTTAAGCATGCAAGAGATAGGGGCACAACTGCTTTCTTCTTCCCGGTCACTAAGAATCCTACTAATAACTTCCACTGCCCTTCCCAGGAAGCAGATGGAGATTCACAATCCATACACACTTCTTCAGCTGCTAACATTGCCTTGGCTTCTCCAGTTAAATGCCAAAAAGATGAGATCACTGCTGCGCGAGTGGTGGAGCTTGTTCTCTACGTGAAGCCTGCACAGCTGAAGATGGAATTTTACTCTGCCTCGCAATTTCTGAGTATTTGAAAGCAAAACCCCTACAACCCCTTCACTCTGTTTTTCGTTTCTATAGATGCTTCCTGTTTCAACCTATATTCTTTTTCATACATTTTCTCCCTAATGAATAGCTAAATTGGAAGCATAATAAGTTATCTCCTAAAACTTCACACTTTATACTGCAGCACACAGAGCAAAGAGCAGATTTGTTTTCCTCAAGTTTTTGCTGACACCCTTTGGAATCTGTAGTTCTGTGAGACTAATACTTCAACAGTTGTCTTCTACTTACCTAGAATAGATCTAAACTGACGGCGCCACATCCTGAGATCCTTGGATCGCTGCAGTTGCTCTAGTCAGTAACTGATTCTAAGGTTCGTAGCAGTCGAGTTCATCACACAAGCAAGCTTTTAGATTTCCATCTCTGTACTCTGGTGTGCAAGCAATAAAAAAGACTTAGTGTCACCTCCCTGTAGCTCTCCAACCACCTTCACATTTCATAATGGCTATCTAAACCCACATTTTTCTCCTCCTGTTTGATGAGAAGCATGAGTTTGTGATTTTTTTCAGACATGTTCAACAAAAGTCTGATGCTACCTTCCAGACCACTGTAACTTACAATTTCCTGTATCCCTCCACACTGCACATTTTAAAGTGTTAGAGTATCTCTTCCATAATGTTATCTAAAAATAACAACAGACTGGCGTAAAATCCACCGTAGAAATCTCACACCATTTGAAAGCAGCCAACAGAAAAACTCCCACTGGTATGCACTCTGGGTAGTGAATGATGCGTATCTTGAGAGAAATGTTGTGGAATCGATGCTAGAGATCAATCACTTAAAAGAAACACAGTCATTTGGGACAGTATCTTTTGCAGGGCAGAAAGCAACTCTGCTAAAAAACACTATGCACACTGTACATTCGTATGCATATGATTATGTAGAAGTTCATTTATAATATATCTCAGGAGATGCTGTAGCTTGCATGAAGTTATTTAAATAGTTTGGGGACTTTGCAAGAGAGATTTACTCTTGCTCTCTCTGTGTTTTGTTATGGAAGGTTTATCATCAATATTAAAGTTTAATTCCCCCAAAGCAGTGCATTAATACATTCATAAACTTTAATACCTAGAGCTTTATACCCACCTTCATCATATATTGAACACAACTGTTAAACAGCAGTTCCATAATTTCCTGAAGTTTTTTCATAATAAAGGGATTTCAGAAATATTTCTAAAGCACAGAGTCATTTTGATGCACTACATTTTGCCTGATTTTAAATGTCTGCCATGCAAAAAATTGAGTTTTATGGTTTTCAAAATAAAAACCAAGACTGTAGACCCGTAGTTCTCACAGCTCATTCTTTCCAAACTATTTTGCTAATCACACACACTTTTTGTAAATTTATTATTTATTGCTTGCCCCAAAAGCCTGCTTTCCAATTCACACATAATCATTTGGGTTTATGCCCTTTCATTATTTTGAAGGCATGTATTGCTTTGTGTAACAAATTCATCTTTGGGAGTCATTTCCCATTAAAGATCAACCCGCTATCCCAAATACTGTAAATATTTCTAACAGGCCATTGCCTGTCCTAAGAGTCCCCTGTGCTTCTCATACAGAGCAAGATATTGGGAAGAGGACATAAGCTGTCTTATTAAGCAGCTAATTAGCGTGATGGCACATTATAACATTTTTCTTTGTGTGTTCTGTGCACTTAGATGAGGTGACATCTAAGGACACAGATCACAGACAACTACGCTAGAAGGAGGAATGAAGGACATTGAAGAAGAACAAACAGGAAAATAAAGCCCATTTTGTTACAGTAGAAGAAAGCAAACGGCACCCTTACTACAGGGGGGAAATAAAAGTACTCCCAAAGACACTATCACTTGTCAGAATTGCTGCTGCTCTTTCTTTGACACCATGGCATGTACAGAATTGAGAAGGGGAAATTCAGAGACTATCAGGACCGCTTTAAAGCTGGCTCTCAGCGTCTAACACAGATTACACCACGAACCAACAAAGCCAGAGACACGAAAACCACCCCCAGCGGTCTATGAGTGAAACCTTAATTCAATATATAATTTATTTAATTTGGCTTCTGCTGCCTATAATTGCTTCAATTCTCAACAACAGCTGGCAGGCACAAAGAGAAAAAACATACTTAGGACAGCAACAGAGAGAGATTTAATTAATTTTTTAAATCTTTGTGGTTTATTTAGCTTCTGCTGCCATCTACAGTAATCACCACAAATCTGCACAAAGACCAGGTACAGCGCTAACAGCAACAAAATAAACCTTCAGCACAGTAACAAGCAGGGCTAGAAAGGCACCGGGGACTTTCACTGTCACTGGAAGATCTAATGAACTCCCTCTTCTCAGCTGGGGCCTAAAAATTCATTTACAGCTACTCGTCAGCTCTGTAAATGAATTAACTCATCTACATAGTACACAGATACAAGCATAGACCTTACGAGCCTGTATAATCAACAAAGTAGCGGTGCTGGCTATGAGCTAATGAAATTTTTAATTTCTCTATAGAAGATTATCACACAGGTATGACTAGTTCAATTCCGTTTCTAATTTTTCCATATGTTCATGTCATGAAAATGGTGGACACCATAAGAAATTAATTTGTTAATCTGCTCCCAAAGAGCCTTGTGTAATGAAAATATTTTTCACTAGTTATCTTAAGTAATGGACGTTTTTACATTCCAGATAACACCAAATAATGCTGCACTTCTTCCAAAACCTGTACATCTAATAAAATTGGTTTGTGGCACAAAGTAATATGCCCAAGGCACACTAGTAATCTTTACAGGATAAACCCAAAAACTCCAAACAAGAATGCAGCATCTGTTTTAATGTTAATTTTAACTTAAAAATAAGTAAATTGAAAAGACACTATACTAGCTAAAACTTTAACAACACACACAATTTCTAGTTCTTTGAGTCTTATCAGCAGTCCCACCAATTTTCATCTCAACTTTGTCAGTGCTATACAGTAGCATCAGAAGCAGCATAAATCCTAAACTTCACTTTCCGAATATATTGAGCCAAGTTCATCTTTTTTTATCCTGTGATTTGTAGCTTTTCTTTTGGGGAGTTTCTCCAGCTCCAACAGTCTGCATATTTCTACTGTCTACAGCATGACACCCATTTTTATTATTTATTTTTTTTAGTTTGAATACAGTCCATTCCTGGGATTCCCATTGGTAGTGTCACTGAGGAGTAACAGATTGAAACAGCTACATTTTGAGCTATACGCTTCATTAAGGGATGGGCTCTAATGCAACTCTACAGTATTCTTACTCCACTGATGGACAGACTGGCACTAGGCTCAAACTCAGAGCTACCACAGCCAAGAAAGGTGTGATTATTACCTTGTTAGAGAGCTGTCTAGTGAGTATCTCTGCTGAAATCCAGTGTTCTCAGATAAACCTTAAGAAAAGGTTACCCAAGGCAAGGCATAACTGAAAAATCAATTTTCTTCACTTTTCCAACTCTGACAAAGAGTCAATATTCAAGCTTACACAGTGCAAGTACAGAAAATATTTCTGAGGATCTAAGAAAGTAGTTTAACAGGTTTTTTATGCATAACCGTACTTGGTACTTCATCATTAGGTATTGTTAGAAGGATAACGCATCAAAATATTTGTTTACTTAAATTTCTGCCATAACACCGTCAACTGAGAAAGACACAGAGTATTAGCTGGACTGTGAAACCAAGTTTAAGCCGTAACAAAATCTTCTGAAGATCAGCAAATACTAATGTCAAAGTGAACACACCTTTTCTAGCTAGCTGTTAGTACATGAGTACTATTGGCTACATGAGATTTGGAGTATAAGTGGAACTCTGAACAGTTTTCACAGTATTTTCCCCCTCTGTTTTTGATTGCTACAGACCACAGCAACACCAGGTAGAGTTTCAGCTTCTGATTATAGTCCTGTGGCCACAGAGGCAGCCGGTGACAGTTCCTGGGAGAGGTTGCCTTCACCCGACAGTAACCCAGGCATTACTCACCTCACTACAAACTGCCACCCACAGCAGCAGTAGCTGCCTGGTTTTTCAGGATCTGGCAGAGACAGCCACAAGCAGATGAGATTAGAGCCATTTTGCCACCCTAGAATTGCCTCCTTTGCCTACTTTAGTCTTGCTGTGCCACAGTTATGAATTATGCTTGAAACTGCATGGAACAAAGCAGCCAAAGTGGAGATTTCCGTGGGTGAGAAGGTACGACTATCATCCCATCTTCCTTCAGTTCTGCTTCCCCAACACACAGAGGTGTTACCAGGATAAACAGATCCACAGCCTTGGGGGTTTTTCAGGTATCAAGGTTGTTGGAGCTCTCTGACTGATAACGAAACTGCTCCGAGGTGCACAGAAAAGCATTTAAACATGCAGTGATCACTAAGGAGCCTTAAGTGCAACAGTGATAAGCACCTGGCACAAGCACTCAAAATGAAACAAATCTCGTCCTGGCTCTGTGACTGGTACCCTACATGACACTGAGCAACTCATTTCAGGTTCCCCATCTTATGGGGTTCATGACAAAGACCTGGACCTGGTTTGTTTATTTGGGAGCAAAGAGGGGTGGGTGGGTAGTTAATGTGTTTTGAGACCAGCTACAGAAAAGTGTTCACAAGGTCACATTACATATTGCCACCACGGGCACCCTAATAGATTTTGGTTTGTAACATTGCAGAAGAGTACTTGGCCCACTGCAGCTGCCAAATATCAAGAACTTCAAAAAGCAGAAAAAGTGAAAAATAATAAAAAAAAAAGTCAGAGCCAGAAACCGTAGGCCATAAAATGACCCTGATGTAAGGTTTTAATACAGAACATAACAGCAGCCCACTTTGTCGTCATTCTGTAAATAGCTACAATCTGTTCTAATAGATTTACAAATACACTTGAATGTACCAATAAAAACCTGACTCAGCACAAATAAAACTCAATCTGCATCTCCATGCAAAATCTGAAGTCATACCTATGTCCATATTAAATTTCAGCTGTTTCTTCCTCCCATAGCTTTGTCTGAAGGTTAAAGCACAAACCCAAAAGGCAGGCTGCAACCACCAGGTTTTCAGCACAGTCAAGAGCAACAAGCCCTCCCCACCAAAACTTCAGTTAGCAACTCCTGATTGAAATTTGCTGAACAAGCTCTGACACACTTGTCTCTGACAACATCTTTTAAATTATCTGACCACACCTGTTTAATGTTTGGAATGTTACATCAATGGGATCTTCAAACTCCAAGGGCTTTACAACTTCCAATACTAAATTCAAACATGTGCTTTCGTTAAAGTCAAATGTGCACATTGAAAACATTAAATAAACTAAGTGTTATGGCTTCTTAAACTTAACTTTCCCAGTCCCAAATCACAGAGGATCTGCTCAGATAAAGGCGTGTTTTTTTCAAGTTTGATGGCATTTTTTTGTGGACTTTTACAGCTTGATTGATTAGTTAACGCTCATCTTGCAAAATACACCTTATTAGAGATGGCTTTCATTACAGATCCATGTATACTCCCTTTCTACATGCTTCTGATCATCACACCTTTACTGTATTTATGGAACTTCCATGCAAAATCCAAAGAAATTACAGTTGTGGACTACATTGTTCTTGATCCTCATAAAAAACAAACACCAGCACTCTCACCCGCCAAACCATTAAACCCCACATATTAAACAATCACCCCAATTAGAGTCTTACATCACTTGGATGGTTTCAGGAACTTGCTGGGAGTTTCAAAACTGCTTTGAAATGCTGAGATAAGACATGCTCATTTTAAAAACTGACTTGCAGAAAGAAATTGAACCATATACACCGTACAAGATTACTGAACACAGAAGAGCTGAAAGTGTTTGTCAGATTCCCTTAAAAACGTGCCAAGGCAAAAATCATCTGCTGGTGGTGCTGTAACATGAGAGATTTACAGCTTCCTTTCTGCCTGTCCATTTCTCTTCCAAACCAACATTTCACCAGCACACACCACTGATTCACAGAAGGAGAGGTTCTCACATTAGTCCTAAAACTCAGAACGATTTCAGACTTCAGGTTTTACCTTTCAGTCTTCTAGAAATCACCAAATTACCTTCAACAACTCATTAAACAAAACCTTTTACATGCCAGTAAGTAAAGACATTCTGAATATTTTAAGAAGTCCATTATATGTTTTCCATTCTACTTAAAGAAGGCAAAGCATAAAGCCAATAAGGAAAAAATGAGACGGAAGAAGAGAATCACATATTATAGTCTCCGATAATACCTGTTCTGGTGATCAAAAAGAAAACGTTGCCTACTCAAAAAGCTGTAAAATCCTTACAGGATTAGGATTATGCCAAACACTTCTCCTTCACATAAAATATAGTCTGAATTTTTTGCACAACTGCTGGAAATTGAATGATCTTAGAGCTGATCCTGAAGTGCCTTTTCCCTACTTGCTATGCATATAACATCCATGAGGATACGGATTGCCCTTAAGCCAATGAACTGTACATCTAATAGCTTGCTACTGTTTAGACATGAAACCTTGTAACCCAGAAGACAAGCTTTCCTGAAATAAGCTTCTTACAGCTGAGCCTGTTTATAAAAAAAAAAAAAAAAAAAAGCACAGTGATGTTTTATTAATAGAGCTAACATCTGTAGGCCAAAAAATTATGCAGTAAAACTACCAGAACTATTCATGGCTTGTTTGCACATTTTTTGCCTCTGCATATTTTAGGGCCAAGTATATTTACCTATTTACTTTAAGAGTCCCATCATTTAAATGTCACATGAAGCATGGGAAAAAAGCTTCAAACCTAAATTAAAAAAAAAAATGTTTATACTGTACCACACCTATTATAAGTCAGTCTATGAAAACAGTGGTGAATGAGCTTCACCAAATTATATTTGAAAGCAAATATGAATCGTTTTACAAACCCAGTGAGTATATCCACAGTTAAAAGGACAGGCAAAACAACTTCTGTCTAAACTACATTTCTAAACTCTTACAGCATTCTGATTGGTAAACTATTTCCCAATAAAAGTGATCACTAAACATGAAGTGATAAAGTGACATGAACTAAAAATGCAGTTACTTACAATTTTAATAACAGGATTTTCAAGAAGATGTAATATTATTACACAACTGTAGATAGAAGTGTTGCTGTTCACGTAGAGTACCAGATATCAAAAGTATTAACTGCTAATAGACAATCAAGTGTACGAGATCATAATACCTATGAGCTGCAGCCCTTTTACTGCAGAACAAAAAAAGTAACATAAAATTTCACAGTTTGAGTTTGTTGTAATTAAAGCCATCAAATATAAATTTGAGACATACTCAAGAGCTGCAAACTACCAATGCATTCACATGTATGCCAAATGACAGAATTAATTACATAAATTGATGTTTCTATTGAAACTAATAATACTTTTGTTTCTTGGAAATATAGCTGAAAATGTTCACCTAAAGATGGTAGTGAAAAAGATCTTGTCATTGAAGTACTTCTCTGGTACTTAGAAAGTCTAATTACTTACTAATTCTGCAGTCAATTCCCAACACAGAGTTAGTTAGCTAAGTTCACCCATCTCAATTTCCATTTGTAGAACAGGAATAATGCTTCATCCTACTTTTTTTGTCAAGCATCCGCTTTACTATGAATTCACTTAAAGAACTTTTTTTAAAAAAATGCCTTTATAGAGCATGCACTGCAATAGGCTTGCTGCCTTCATAAATTAAGACCATGACAAGAATGCCTACTGCATGTGGTTTTGTTTCAGAAGCAGCTTGTGAAGCTTTTTTTTTTTTTTTTTCACAAGAAGCTGACAAAAAGCCTCATAGTTGGGCATCTCAAAGAAATCTACAAAGTGCTGCAAATACCAGAATTTTAACAGGCTGAGTATTTTCATGCAGCTACTCGGTGAAGAACAGTGATAACGAGAGGGGGAAAAATTCTCAGAGGGATATATTAATTGCAAATCTGTTTGTGACACTAGATCAAATTGAAGATATTAAAATTAAAACCACATTAAAATAAAACTGCACTAAGAATAAATCACAAAAAAATAGGCTATGTTCTACAGAATTGTCCAATAAATTCTGGAATCTGATTTCAGTCAGAGACACCCATAAAGCTTCAGGAAAGCGAGCAGTTCTGCCAGGCTGCTGCAGCTTGGGGGCCTTGCAGGCACAGCCACACACATCAAGCATACAGGGAAAAACATAGTTAGTATGCTTTTTCAGTAAAGGCATCTAAGATGCACCAAGAAAAAAGTCACCACGACAACCTTGAATGGGTTAAGAACCAACCAACCAGAAACCCAAAACCCTTATAGCAATCAATTGCCTCCTTATTAAACCCTTACAGCAGTCAATTGCCCTCTTATTAAACCAAATAACGCAGACAGAAACTGTTGGAGGCAGCGCTGTATTTTGGAAGGCTGATTCTGAGAAGTGAACATAGCACCGCCTGGGCGAGCAGCACGGGTGGCCTTTCAGGCGCAAAGTAGTCACCCACGGAGTAGCGACCATGGAGGTCCTCAGGTCAGGACAGCGTTCCATGCTCTACAGACCTCACACATTTTCAGTCATCTGAAAGCATCGTAAAGGCAGAGAACACAGGTAAGGGATGAACGCCCGAAAAGCCACACAGCTGCCATTCAGGTTTTGGAGTACAAAGAGCCCCCAAGGTGTTGCCAACTCACTTTAGGTGCCTCTGGGTACAGAGCGCACTGGTGACAGGCAACCTTTCTGCCCCACACCTCCGCAATTTCCTGTGTTCTCATGCAACTAGTTTGATATAAATTTTTTATCTTGCCAGCCTGACAGTTTTATCAGAATTCCTTATCTGATCAGTTTTACTGCAACTTGTCATTCATGAGAAACCATTAATAATAAAAGAAAAGAGTTTAATGGTAATTTGACTGGCTAAAACTGACTGCCAAGTATTTTAAATCTGAACTTTCAAACTTAGCACGGTGATCTAGATCAGCTGAGGGTAGTGAGCTTTTGGCATACAGAAACCTTTATGGCCTTCACAACTAACACTGAGGGATCTCACGAGTTGTTTTATTTAAGGTATTTACCACCACGACTTTGCCTATACAGAAGTAGACATCTGGAGAAAGTATTTTGGGCACTTGTTCTACTTTCAAGCTATCCCATTTTCAGAATCAAATGGTTCATTTTATAAGAGCTAAGATGATTTATAGAAAACCAAGTAAGAAAATCCAGGGCAACCAAAAGTCATCAGAAGCCTTCAACAGCTCAAATAAGCATCTCTGATCAGAGTGGAAATAAACACTGGCAAAACCGAATCAGGAGTACTTCTTAACGGGGTTGGGAGGCCAGGGAGGAAGGTGAGGTGGGGGGAATGGATTTTCTTTTTTTTTTTTCTTACAGAAACATTCTCTGTGGCTTCTCATGGTCATGGTTATCATTAACTGGAGGAAGAATAAATGCCGATAGCAAAATAAAATGGATTGTTTAAGAAGTTCAAAACCTTCTCTATTCCCTTTGTTTTTTTGATAAAGTAGCAATTTGCACTGGAACAAAATATCAGTACTCAGATTAATTCATATTCTGTACACACTCCGTAAGTCACTGAGTATTGCTTCAGTTGCAACCTCCAGTAATAAATGTGCTGAACGTTTTAGATTTAAAATAATATGAGAATAACAAATACCCTTAGCAGACAGGGCTTGACTCTGAAATATATGGGGGTGGAAGTGAAGAGTGGTACACTTTATCTTAGTTGACAAATTTTCACAAACAGCTGCAGCTCTGTGCTCAAGCACAGCACACTACTTACAGAAAACGAGTAAAATACAGGAATTCTTCAGCCCAGTTGCCTATGAAAATACTCTCGGTATTCACTAGGAAATTACCATAGACATGATATGTATCAGAGTGCCAGTTTCCACATAGACAGCAGTGCATAAGGTTTGGGGAATTTTAACCAATCAAGAACATCGTTAAAGCTCAGACATGGATAAATAGCAAGCAGCTGTACCAAATCTGTGCATTTTGGCAAAACCATGTATTTTAGACAAGGTACACTGAATCACCTATACAGCATGAAGTAATTGTTAAAAATTTCAAAAAATAATGTTTCTGATTAAACATCAGTTAAAAATTATACAAGATAAAAAACAATACTACAGTTGTACCAACAAGACTTCCCCTTGTGTCACCATGTTCAAACATCACTCCCTTCTCTAGACATTCAAGTCAATGAGCAGTCTTCATACCCTCAGTGACCTTCAGTCTGCAGCCTAGGCCAGTTAGATGAGCAAACTAGCATTTCTGAAGAAGTGATCGGTACCTGGGAGCTCCTGCTGAGCTTCAGGCTTTGGCCTTAAAGGAAAAATAAATTAACCATAAAGGTAAAATACCAGCTATCAGAATGCACTGAAGCAGCATAGCTGGAGCCAGCACCGAAAAGCTTTGGGGCAAAATGATTTATGGATCATAAAATTAGGTAGATAAGTGATGTAAATCATGGAGGTAAATAGGTGAGCATACGTGGCGCTTGAGGATGAGAAAATTCTTCCAGACAAATAAGACAATGAGGTGACCAAAGACCCTGCTAGTACGAGAGTGATTTTTTCAGTTACCCCAGTGGCCACAGGACTAGTCCCACAAGGAACCTCCCAAGCAAGTGCAGGTAGGATGAAAATGAACATAAAGATTGCAGAAGCATCTCTGTTTCCACAAACACTCAGCAAAAATTTTCTTTCAAATTCCTTAGAAGCAGCTTGCAGAACACCTTTCAGTCTATCCCTTGTAGATGAGCCTCTTCTGCTTCCTGCCCCCGCGGCTGCACGTGCTGTCAGCGTGTGACAAATGCAGTCTTAACGGGATGCCACAGTAACAAACAGGACATTTATTAAATCACAGACAAATTGGAGACTCTTATTTTCTGACTCAAATTAGAACTTAAAAATAACTTTGGGGAGATGAAAACTCCATGCATTTGTCAGTTATGAGTAAAGAGACGAAATGGCTAGTCAAAGGGAAAGCCCAGCTCCCCGCTTCCCCTGCTGGGAAATGGTACCACCACAAGCCATTTGCCACCCAGCTGCAGCGGTCCCCAAACAGAGAGCTGTCCAAAACTAACCAGGGTACAAGGATGCTCACCTACATCTCAGGTAATTACCTGATAGCATACAAGATAGCCACTAAGGATCGGTGTTAAAGCATCTATCATCACCTTCTTGTCTGGGTCTATTTTTCTACTATGATCAGGATTACAAGCAATTTATTCATCATCTCCAACATAACATGTACAATTTCTACTTTTAACTTTGTTTGAAAAAGATGCAGAATAGGCCTATAATTAACTTTTGTGTTTTAAATGTAACGTTGTGTGTCAGAAAGCTTGCCTAATACAGTTGAGAGCAGAGGGCTAGAGACAGCAATTTGCCATTCTATATCATACCCTGACAGCAAGCTGACATTCTATTTTAAAAGTACTGAGAAATTTGAAAGGTTTCCAGATAGCAGGGATTTAAATGTTCTTTCTGAGCTGAGATTTACTCATTTTTTCCACTCCATTGGAAAAAAAAAAAAAAAAAAAAAAAAAAAACCACACCAAGAAAACCAGAAAATCATTACTCCCTTTATAATTACAAATGCACTTGTTTGGGGGAAGGGTTAAAGCCCTATGCTGGGAGCTACAGAAAGCAGCACACAACAGCACACAAGCAGTCATGTAGCATTAAATAATCATATTGCTGGGATAAGGTTTTTTTAGGTATTTTGTGAGTAAATCTAGCTACAAAGCATAACACAAGCAGGAAATGTTCTATTCATCTCCAGCTGCAGTGTGGGGAGCAGGGAGGGGCAACTGCTCCAGTGATTCTTTTCACCAAAGTTTATAACATGCAAAAGCCCAAACAAACAGGTAATAAAAAGATTAGAAACATTTACAAGGATATTCCAGAGGAAATAAGTCATGTTATAGCTACAGCTGCCTTATCACACTAGCCCAAATCAACATCACAGGCTGCTTTTCTATGTATTTTTTACTCCCTGCAGCTACAAATGAGGCTTGGTGATTAATTTCATTTTTGTAGCAGTAATAAAAATACAAGTTCAACAAGAACGTGAGGAGGGACAAACGGGGACAAAGAGTGGAAAAAAACTGCAAAGTTACAACTGAGCTTTGCAGTACAGTTATATCTTACATTAGAAAGGATCGCAGATGGGAAGAAAAAGAGTTTTGAAGCATTAAACTTTAATGACTAGATCAAACATATTGCTGTATCAACTGTAAGCTAAGCCTGATAAGATAGAAAGGCAAGATGTACCATCAATCTCACCAAACGGGTATTGTCATTCACATTCTGTGCTTATTACCTTTACCTGTCATGTGTGCACATGACACATACCCCAGTAATATCAATCAATGCCAAGACAAAAATTGAGGTAAAAATCTTCCAGAGTTGCTTTCATCTGAGAGAAGCTGGGTTTTGCACGTTTCATTGACTGCTTGTGCTCCCTTCCCGCGCAAGCCCACAGGTACTGCCATGTAGCCAGTCGCTTACGCCACCGCTGTAACAGGCTTTTTAAGAAATGGGCACAACTCACCTGCTCAGCATTGCAGGTGGAAACCTGGATTTAATCTGTAATGCTCAAATGAGAAGGTCAGTAAGCTTTCTTCACCTGAGCTACACCACTGAGCCTAATAACTTCAGAAGACAAATCTGCTACACACTGCCATCCCTTCCCCAATATCCCTAACACCACAAAGCAGCACCACCCAGAAGGGCAGCCAGAGACACAGGCATTCCAAGCCAAACCATTTTATTATTGTTAAAATTGGTTCTCTTTCTATAATTGATTGTGACTTAGGGAAAGCACGTCAGTCATTTCTGCTTAAAATTTAGAATAAACTCAGTTTGCTGTGGTAAATGACACCACACTGGGAGGAGTGGCTGTTACACCAGGGAGTAATTTTTTATTTTTTTTTCATTTGGTCTTGCCTGAAAGACTTTTGAAAAGTAAAATGAAATTAGCAAGAATGTTTCAATACAAACGGCTTTAGTTTTAACATGGCCTTTGTATAACACATGTTTTTCCTAAGATAATCTGATGGCCAAGTGCCCAAAATTATTGCTTCTCAGAAGACTTTAATGTTCTGTAGCCTTTGAATCCTTCAGATATAACCAGAATGGCAACTCCTCTTCAGGACAGCATGATTGTCCCAGTTGGATAAGGAACTGAGCACAACATCACCAATCAGTCAATCCCATGTTATGGCTGCTCACAAAGGTGCAGGAGAAGAGTGGGATGCAGGCAGTACCAAAACAGCTACTTGCATTTTTAGGGAGAGGGGTATTTACTCAGTAGCCCAGTTTGAGCCACAAACCAGAGGTTAAAGGACCTTTAAGCGGTGTGTTTTCAATGAGCTGGAAACCAATGAAGAGTTGTGGTACTCCTGTGTCTGGCTCCCAAACCTCAGCCTTCGGCCTCGCCACCCCAGTGGGGCAGGCGCATGGTACATCTCAGAGCTGCATCTCACAGGCAGGGTCTTCACAGCTGGGTGACTCACATCAGCAGCTGTCAGGGGAAGCCAACTGAAAAATGCCAGTGATGCCGACATGATGATCAGTCCCACAACTCAGCCAGGCAAACACTTTCTCTTTCAGTGAACATCATTATTTAGAAAGGAAATCTTGCAAAGTCTTTTTATAAATTTGCTTATTTTTTTAGAGACTATTGTAACAATTTTCCTATGGCAACTAAACAGGTTAATTATTTCCTGCAATACTTCTAACACGTACAAACTATGGCATTTTAAATCACATATTAATTGACTATTTAAGGAATGGAATGCTTCTTTTGCAGTGATCTTTCATTGTGACACAGGCAATTATCTTCATGGATGGAAATCTATAGCTCCCAGAACTGCTGAACAATTAGTGAAAATTAATAAAAATCCAGGCATGACTTGATATTGCAGTCATAGATCAAATGGTAAACTAACACCAACTACATCTCCTCAGAGAATAAGATCTGCAAGTTTCTGTTTAAAGTAAGTCTGCTAGTAAAATGATTTTGGAACATGTACTTCATCGCCATAAACAGCTGCTGTGTGTCACAGTGGGAATCATTTCACCAAGATCCCCCTCAGTTAAATTGGTAGCGATATTTGTTTCTTTGGGGGGCTGCAAGTAGATATTTCTGCTTATGCATAGTACATAGATCTGCTTCCTGAGATCTGCCTTCTGAACCTTTTAGGATTTCATCTTCAAATTCAGATCTTTGGAAGCGGCTGAGCAGCTCTAGAATAACTAACTCAGCGCTTATTTGATGTTCCCGTATTATATCACTAATTACTTGGATCAAACACTTAATTTATCTAAATGTGGTCAGGCATGATGGGATCTGCCCCCACACTTCCAGTTCAGATGGTGAACAAGAGTAGAATTGCCTGAAATAGTTAAATGCCTTATTAAACCTACTGAAAGTTAGTGGTACTTATGCTCCTAAGTGCATCTGGATCTTCTGAAAATTGTACTACAAAAGAAATCTATTATTGACTTGGAGCCTGGGCCTATAGTCCCCACACAGCGAAACTCCCACTGTAATTCAGTGAAAACTGCACAGAAGATTGCAGAACAACATTTTTAGATAAAATAATGGTCCCAAAAATTATTCCACAGCACCAACAGCCACTAGAGAAACCACAAAACTCCAATACAGGCTGAAGCGGAACATCGGACATGCCACATAGCGCGCTGTAAGTGTGGAAGCCTGCGCCCATTTAATGCTCTTTATCTGTAAATACTCCCTTTCTTTTCCCTTCTTAGCCCCCATTCCCCACAAGCACAGCATCCATAAACTCTCAGACTGCTTCTTGACATAATCAAGCAATCTTTAACCAGCGTGAAGCTGAAATATGGAGGTATGAGAAAGGTTTGGGAGTGCCACTTTGTGGACCCACCAGTTTCAAAGTGTGTCACTGGTGAACTTCATAGCCTGAACTAGAAATAAGAGTCACTAAAGAGCCCAGCAGAACAGAGAAAGTCTATTTTTGTCCCGGCTTTAATTAATTGTGAGGCACAGCTCTTGGTTAAAAACATTAACAGGAGTACGCTTTACTGTGTATATATAAAGAACTAGTTAATAAGCGTAGTAGCACACTGTTCAACTCTAGGTTTCTGGCACTCATAAAACTTACTTTTTGAACACTCAAAATTAGTTTCTACCAGCCATTTTTTACATCATTTGTTAGCACTTAAATGCCACAAGAGCTTTCAGCATGAGTAAGCAACACCATTTAGAAAATCCATTTGCTTTGGCTGTACCAGCAATTGTCCTTCATTCTTTTTTATGAACATTATAGGAAACAAATTTTGCTTCTAGGGGAACAACAACAGAGAGCAAATATTCAGTTAATATCCTCAAGCCTGCAGAGAAATAGCAATATGTTTTAGATAGGTGGGATAACACTCAACAGAATAGCCAGAGCTGTGACACAGAGGTTATTTATCCAGAGGTGGATCTAACCACAGCTTCCACCGTATCAAGCATACACATCTGGTCTGCGCGAGCATGAGCACATAGCATGCAATGCAGTGATTTAACAGATATATTTGGATCAACTCCCCTCACTCCAGGAGTGTTGTTTTAGACATCCTAATCTGACACTTACTCCCAAGTCAAAACTCACTCAAGCAGCTTTGAGGCTTTCTCTTGATAGTGACTTTTAATTCAGAAGACTCAAATGCTTTTTAGCTTCTGGTTTTGCAGACATCTATGGAGACTAAAGTCTGGGTAAACTGGGCTTTATTTTCTGTAGTTTGATGGCAGAATATTATGACTGCCACTCTCAGTAAACTTACTCTAACCTACCTATAAACAAAAAAGTGATAGCATTGTTAAACATACCAGTGATAAATACAACCAAAACAATCACTAACTGGTCTGTGTGATTTCTTACACTGAAAAAGAGATGGTGTTTTTCTCAGTTCCAGTGCCGGTCTTTGAGATGTCACCTTCACAATCAACTTCATTCTAAGAAAATCTACCAGCCCCTCTTGTTTCTTTCATTTCTGTATTTTGTTTCTGTTATTTCCTTGTCTCTAATTCCTTTCTGAACTCTCAGTTGCTCCTTCCTTTTTTTGTTTGTTTTCCTTCTCTACTATTCCATTATTTTCCCTTGTATCCCGCAGATCAAGTGAGCAAAATCTTACCATAGTGCACTGCAGTACATGAGAGGTCAGGAGGCAAGTGAGCACCAAGAATTTAGAAGCCAGTCTGCGGACACTCACTGCTTGTGATAGCTCAGGCCAGTAGAATCCATTTATTCAGAAGACAAAAAAAATCCAACCTCGAAACAGAGGCAAACATCCCAAACCAGCAACAGAAGCTGGGGGAGGCGAAGGTGGAAGGCAGAACCCTGTGGCGGTGTGTGTCTGGCTGTCTGCTGCAGCACTATCAAACCCAGGTTAACTTCAATAAGCAGTTCCCACGCCTTGCCCTGGCACAGCTACCAATTCCGCACAAGGTTTCAACAGTTCATCTACTGTCCGGGCTATTTCTTCACCCTTGTCAGGCCAGTCCACCCTGCTTCTTGCCTCCGCCTCGTCCAGAGTCTTTCTTTTCTGGGCTCCTCTTCCAGCCAGCCTCTCCTCATCCAGGCCCCCTGCTTCTCCTGGGGCCTCTCCTTGTCTCTCCTACATTTGGGGCATTGCCTCTTCTCCCTCTGCTTCTTCTGGGGGTCTCTTCATCCAGTGCTCCTCTCCCCTACCCCTTACAGCTATTTAACTACTTAGCAGGAACCAGCCACAGCTGCACCTTCTCCACATTAGCCAGCCCACAGCTCTATATTATCAATGTTAATTAACCTGCCTTCATTCCTCTATAATCCTCTACAGCTGTCCTATCTGCTGTAATGTCCATCTCGGGGAGCCACGTCCGCCCTGCGCGGAGCGGGTGCAGCGCGCCCCGCGCCCCGCAGAGGGCACGTTTGCCCCGGGCAGGCGCCGCGGCCGGCAGCGCTGCCTCCCCGCAGCATCGCACCGAAACCCGAAGGCAGGTTCATCGGTTACGCGGCTCCAGCCTCCAAAAGGCGAATACTACAGCAATTCCTGCCGGTTCTGTTTGTGCCGGTGTTCACAGCCACGCTTTTAGGGGCAGCCGCCTGCCATAGCCCGTTTTGTTCAGGGCCACCTTGCAATTTTATGAGACGATCATTTAAAAACTGACAGGTTTGTTCTACGTGCTGAAATTCCAGGCTTTTGCCTTCACATCACTGTTCACAAAGAGCTGATAGCTCACCAGAAATCCATTTCGAGACAATTCTGTGAACATATTATCACTACTTTCTTCTCCACGTGGAGATTTCACTTCTCTTTTCTCAAATTTTTTTTATGTGGCAATTCTTTTAATTTATTTTATTAATTTTTTTTAAGGAGTACACACAGCCCTGGGTTTTTTGTTTATCCATAAAGCTACCCTGTAGTGACATAACTTCTCCCTCAGCCTTCACTGTATTACAGACAGAACAGTATGCTCCCAGTATGTCAGAAGGGAAATTTAACTCTTCATCTCAAAGGGCTTCACTCTAAAGAGTAACACTTCCTGGACCAAAACTTTGGGGATATGCATGCTTTGCACCACCACCACCATCTTTAGAAAGGCTCAATAGACCTGAATATACATTAAGTTCTAGTCTTAAAATGGCTCCAGAATACAGGATGCTGCATAAGGAAGAAACAGGAGGAACGAAGGGATTAAACTGAACAAGGTGTTTGGAAGGGAAATCATTAGGAGAGATCACCAGATATAACACAATTGCAAATTAAGCTTCAGGATGCATGTATTCCAAGAGGATTTTGTATTCCAGACACAGTCTTTAAATCTGAATATCTGAATTCATGCTAGTCTAACATAAACAGCAAGGCTCTGCTGCAGTCCAGGGTGAAATAAAGAGCAAAGATTAGCCTGGTACATTAACAAACCCATGACATCATACGCTGCTGTCACCTGGTTAGCAGATATATACAGTGTGCAGAGCCACTTGCTGTTAACCCCAAAGAGGAAAGACCCAGCCTGTGAGGCACAGGGCCGGCTTGGGGAGCTCAGTTGGAAACTGTCAGTGAAGCGACCTCAGTAGAGGACTTTGTTTGGCCCTTTAGAGGGTAGTGCTGCTGCGGAAAACTCATCCTTCCCTCTGGAAGGGGCTTTTGGCTATATCCATCATACAGCTGATCTCAAGCACTTAAAAAAAACACCTTTGTATTCTAGCAAGCTATTTCTTGCATTTCTCTGCATGCCAGCTACACTATGCTTAATCCATCACGTTTGTAGCTGTCTACTGCCAAGAAGCAAATACTTCATTGAATATTTTATAGCTATTGCATTTTGTGGAGACAAACTGTGACTACTTAGATCAGAATAAATAATAGCAATAAAAATAAAGACTTCAGTGATTTGATTTTCTTAAGCACATCCAAACCCTTTCACTTTCAAAGTAAGACAAGACACGAATACAAGGCATGCATCTGTCATTTACACAGCAAGAATCTACCTTTATGCAGCCTACCTTCTTTCTTCAATATAAACTAATACTACTCCCTAAGGCAGCACTATTCATCTCTATCATTTAAGTTATTCTCTCTTATTATAACAAAGTCATAAAAAATAACCTTGTTGGGTTATTAATAGAACTCCATTGTGAAAATAAATAATTGCTCTATTCATTAGTACACTGAGTCAAAAGGTGAGAATAGAGTAGGGATGGCTATATTTGAAACAAAGTGAAGAAAACAGATTGAAAATGGCATTTTACAGACTATCTGATATTCTTAGGTTGGTTACTTATAAGCAGTACATTTAGTGTACACAAGTAGAAGAGTAGACAGATTAGTATTGAAAAACAGGCTATGTAGAGATTGATCAAAAAAATGTGGATTAATCCATAGTCCTATTCCACTATGGTAATACAAAATCCCATAATTTCAATGTTACAGCTGTTTTTGGAAGGGTTACAAAAGTAATTGAACAAAGGAAGATGTATCTGAACACTGGCTCATTTCCTTCCTCCAACTTCCACACACCGAGTTGTTTAACTGCAGACAAAAAAAATATTACAAGGGAACATCAACACCTTCACCCTTCAGTGGTCACTTCTCCCAGCCTTATCACAAACTGTTCAAAACAACTTGAGATCAAATAACCATCACTACAACCCAACAAAGCAGCAGCAGGGAATGAACTAGCTGAACCACGAGAAGTTATTCTTCCTGACACTAGATAACTGCAGTTCTCCTTGTAGCAGCAGAGCATGCTTTGTACTCCTCAGTGCTCTTCTGTGACACAGAATTTGAACAGACATATTACTAACCAATGCAAGTCTGTCATAATGAGTTTTATAACAATTCTGTTGGTTGTATAGCTCTCATTTTTAGATCTATAGACAGACTAATTTGGACAGTTACCACCTCCTTCTTCCCCATCTAACAAGTACTCAACATTTCAAGCTACCACTTTTTACAAGGTTAGTACTTTGTTAATTAAGCAAATTCTATCATCTTTGCTGTCAAGCCGGGTAATGCTTGACATTCCTGTAACCGTCATGCAGATGAACACCACAGAGTCCAGGGTAATCAAGAACACAGCTAAAAATCAGATTTGGGATTCCTAGGGGTTTACAACTGCAAAACCACATACGTTGGCCAAAATTTTTAGACCCATGGAGGGCTATAACAGAGAGAAGGCACTAGCTACGTGGAGAAGTAAACTGCTACAAGACAAGCAAGCAGTTACTAGTGAAAGGCTGGTGCTGTAAGGAACAGGAGGAGAAAAATTAGTAAAGACTATGCCGAGTCAGAAACCAAATATATTTTTTACTGCCTTTCATCCATGGTAACTCTCCCAGACAAAAAAAAAGGGGCACAGATCTTGCAATACTGTTCTTCAACAATCTCAGTAACTCAGACAGTGGACTTAAAGCAATCCTTATACACAAAAACCCACCATAAAGATCAAATATGTATTCATTACTTCTGGAAGTATACAGTAACATTAGCTCCTTGTTACATACCTTTTACAAAAAATACAGCTATAGCCATAAACTCCCAATTGTTTATGTCTACTACGTGCAGCAAGCATAGACAGCATCAGGAAATCAAAACTGGAATCACTAGTGCCAGGAGTGCTAGACCATTGCAAATGAGGTTTCAGAATTAGCACCTCTTATTAGTGGGACACACCACCAGAACCATAGTCACTCTCGATAAAATATTGGAAGCATTAGTTAAAATAGTTGGGGTATTGCATCCAAAAATTTCTTAGCAGTTTCACAAATTTCAGCAACGATATAAGGTGACAAAAAAAATAGTGAAATCATTACTCAAGCCCCAATTTGGATCCAGATTTTTATTTAGAAATGCTAAAATATTTTCATTCCAGACATACTGTCTGCATTACTAATTCTAACAGCTCAAAGAAGGAACATTCATAATCAATTATTACAGAGTTAGAGCTGCATTTTAGCAATAAACTGTATAACAGGAAATATTTCCTTTGTAATGGCAAGAATGTAATCTTTCATAGCTCTTAACCCACGAGTAACAAAGTTCTTTGATCTCCAAAGTTGTGGAAAAGAAGAGCAAGGCTTTGAGAATATGATTGTTCTTTACCAGACAACTTCACTTAAATTGTTCCATCTAAGTGAACAATTAAAACCCCTGTAATACAGGCAATGTTGTTCTTTCCACCCTCTGAGTATTTGGAGTCAGGTAAGGGAATCTGATGACTTCATTTTCTCAGTCCCCAGGATGAAGAATGAATGATCTTGAAGTATAAGCCACAGATACCCAGTTTCTGTCTCGGTATACTGTAGGCAGCTTAGGCAGCCCAGGGAAAACTGCTACCACTTCTGTGCCTCAATTTCTCGTTATAGGGAAAAAACAAATTACATACATGTGTATTAACAGTTACATGAAGCTTGATTATTGTTACAAGTATTGCAGAAACTTTATGTTGAATGTATATACTAGGTACCATTTATATTTTTATAAATATATAAAAGGCATAAAAATCAACCTAACAAGGATAGAACCATTTTTACACTAGTTAAGTCACTGACCCATCAAGTTTACTCTACCTGCATCCCAGTACAGCTGTGAAGAGGCTGAGCCCAGCAGACCACCTTGTTTGTAAGCACCTGTATCACACAACTACAAGTCAGAAGAATTAGGCAGCAAGCAGATGTGGAGTGCTGATGTTAGGGGAAGAGAAGATCTAGAATTGTGAGCATCCCATCCAATTCTCTATACATGGATTAAATATTGTGAAGATGTTTCTGAAATGCTGCCTCTGAAGAAAAAAAAAAACCTGCTCAGCATTTCCAGTTCCGAATGACCACCGAGTGTTTTAACAAAACACTAAGAAAAAGGATGGCTGTGGATTTGTGAGGCAGCAATATGTGCTGTTTCAATAGATTGCTCTTACGAAACAAGTAACGATCGGCACCTTGTCACGTTGACCTTGATCCATGAAAAAAATAACTAAATAGCAATCATGAATGATGTTACAACTTCTCTTATTGAAAGCTTCCCTCTTCTTGCTGGAATAACATACTTTACTAACATTTACCCAAAGCAACCCAACCTTCAGATCTCAACCACCTTTAACAACTTAATGTAAAAAGGACTGCGGCTCTAGAAGCATGCTTTCTCAAGATAAGGAGAAACATCATCTTGAAATCTTGAATCAAAGCATGTAGAATACACTAGATTTTGGAACTGGATGAACAAAATACTTTTCTACATAATTATGATATTCTCTCACAGTCAGGATCAAGAGATTGTAATTAACATTCTATTTAGAAAATTGACAGGATTTTTTCCAAAGGTACTGTTACAGGACCATGCTGGAGCAAAGATCTGTTTGCAAACAAGTTACTGTAGTGTGCTGAAGTACCACAGTAAGTCAATAAATGAGGTAGAAGTATACAATATTCAAGAATATGTAGCATTGGTCATGGCATTTGTAAGATCAATAAAACTATTTCTTAGCATACACTGCAGATAACTTCTCACATGTAGTGCTTCCCATGCTTCTCTTTTTTAAAAAAAAATATATACATGTTGTGTAATACTTTCTATCCAACATGACACTTCCAAAACCTTTCCAGATCTATTTTGGCACTCCTAGGTCTCAAACAATTACCAGGGATATGTCCAAGTTTAAATCATTCACAAAATACTAGCCAAAAATAACGTTTAAGGTATAACTTTGCAGTGTGACTTCTCACATCTCAGCTAACGCAGGCACTGTTCTGTCTCCCAGCTTCCACTGCCAGTACCCCTCCTTCTACATATCATCAGTGCAGAGCAGGTGGAACGGCAATATTGGAGACTACTTGCAACATCATTCTCAGCACTGGAGTGTTAAACTGGAGAAAGTCTAAAGGAGGGCCACTGAGATGGTTGGGATGTCGAAAAACATGATGTTACAAGGAGAGGCTGAGGGGAATCTGTTTGTTTACCCTGGAGAAGAGAAAGTTAAGGGAGGGATCTAACTGCAGTTTACCACTATCCAAAGGGAGAATACCAGGTCAGACTTCTCAGGTGCATGGCAAAAGACCACAAAACAGTCATCACAGGTTGCAACCTGGGAAATTTCAATTGGACACAAGGGGGGAAAAAAAGCTTTTCAATGACAATGGCTTAGCACTGGAACAGGTTTCCCAGAGGGGTTTTGTAATCTCCATCACTAGATATTCATCGGATCAAAACTTGATCAAACAAGGCCCTGACAATTTGTTCTAACTTTGCAGTTAGCCCCACTTTGAACAGCTGTTGTACATGATGCCATCTGTACATCTCTTACGATCTGAATCTATGATTCCATTTTACCTTAAAAGGCCATGGCTCTCACTTTAAAAAAAAAAAAAAAAAAGAAAAAAAAAGAAGAAATTTAAAAAACCAAGACACTATATGATCCAAATAGCCTCTAAGTTATTTTCTCTCATCCATCAGCCTAGCTATTTATTCTCCATCTGCACAGCTTACACTGCTCTTGCACTTGTCTTTGAGTTTCATCAGGCTATTTTGATTTGACACAATTTGATCTTGATGCATCCACATTGTTTCAGTTTTTGTTTTATCCTGTAGTTACTTTTATATAGGCTGCTTAATTTTCTACTATCTTCCCATTGATTGCAAGGGGAGTTAACTCTCTAGTTTGCTTTAGAAGCTTTCTGAAACTGCTCTGTAGCTATTTTCCTTTTTGATCCCAAAAGCACTTAGAAACTTCGTGACTGAATATAACTATCATCTATATGCAAATTCCTTAATTTTTCCTCTGCTAAGTTATATTTGTGAAAAACCAACACCTTAAATGATGTCTATTTTCATTGCACTTGGACTTGATCTTAAAGGTCTTTTCCAATCTAAACAATTCTATGAATCCAAAAATGAAAATAAATCTTAAAACAAACAAATAGACACCTATACAAATCCAAACAGTCTCACATTACAAAACATTCTGGAAAACAATCTTGAGCGAACGCAGCTGGTAATACCTAATGAGTATAGGTTATAGCCCATAGTTTTAAATACACAGAAATTTAGTCTGGCATTTCATACGACAGTCAGCTGTACTGCAAGGACCAGGCAAGGCAAGCTTGATGTGGCTTGCAAGTTGAGTTCTATTCAAATAAGAATCAAAAACGTCTGAACTGGCTACAGAAACCTCTTGCATAATACACTAGATTCCCTCTCAACACGTTCTGGCATTCCTCTCTCTTGATCCTGTCTGGAATCAGGAAGTACTAAGGCAAGATAAATAACTGGAGTGTTTTAAGCTCTTATAGCAACTCCCCTGCCTGTTTCCTTCTCAAAAAGAAAAAAAGACGGACTTATACTTCATGACAATTTTGAGCAGAGCTTTTGCAAGTTTTGTTGTAACTCAGGAAAGGTTTACCCAAGTTCACTCATGATACACAGTAGTTCAGCTCACCTAGTAAGCTGCTCCTGGTTCTCTCCATTTCAGTTTTAGCCTTTGCCTATTTGATAAAGGCTAGTAAGTTTCTACAAGTAGAACAGACTAAAAATAGTCAACTCACTGTTAGGTCTTTAACATACTAAGCAAATGCCACAAAGAAATTTACTTTCAAATCTCTTCCCCGGATTATAAAGACTGATGGCTCCAGCCAGACCTTGCATAGATTCTACTCGGCACCAGGACAGCACTTGGGGTATGTAGAGACCCACTCCGTGCTAGACAGCCCCAGGCGCCAGGGCATCTGCCAGCTTCCCACACAACTGCAACCCCCAGAATTCTCCAGGTCAATAAGATTCAAAACTCTCTTGGAACAAAAGTAATCTCTCTCAAGCTAAAATGAGTGATTATGTGCAAGTGGAGGTTAAAAATCCCAATTATTACAAGCAGAATAATTTAAAAGATATTTTTATTTATTTATTAAAGACCTGAATGTAGACTTTATCATAGCTAGGCAGTTATTATCAAGTCAGCTTTGCCTCTCCTTCCCTTGGATTATCTCTACCCTTTTGCATGCACATCCCCCACTCCCTTGTGTGCTTCAGTAAAGTAATGACTATTTTAGCAGGATTTTTTTTTCCAGTGATTCATTTCCCCAGAGAAATCAGAAGGTGGGCTAAGAATGAGAACACAGAAAATATTAATTATGAGATGTTAGAAGCCCAAAGAGAAAAATCAGACTTCATACACTAATACAATACATTCAGGTTCTGCATTTTATTGCATTGCAAACTCAGCAATCCAGTGAGAAATGCAAGAGGCAATTTTCTTTGTGTAAGTCACACATGGCTGATCATTGCATCCCCACATGTAGCATTTGTCAAGAATTAGAATTGCATATAGAGAGATTTTCAAAATTGAATAGCAACTTAGTCTTTGCCTCCTGTTAGTCTCAATGCAAATTGTGCGGTTAATTTAAGTGGTCCAAAATTCCTGAAATCACATTCTTCCCTTGTAATTTCACTCATAAATAGCAATTGAACTGCTTCATGGAAACCCAAAGGCAGCTATGCCAGGGTCAGGGATATTCAACAGCTTTTTTCATGCCTTCCAGGCCTGCAGAGTTTATAATACAGGAACAAGAAACACTTTTTATTTTCTTGAAAGATTTGTTCTCTAACATCTTAAAACGTTAATTTTAAAATGTTAATACAAACATACCATTGGGCAGCATTGTCTTTTCATTTCACAGAGCTCCAATGCAAATGTGAAACACCACATCCACATCTGCTCTGCTTAGCTGCCCTGCTGTCTCCCTCCATGGCTTCGAATGTTTTCACCCGAGTTCATCTAGCTAGGACCCCAGCTGCATCATCCAGTGCTTGCTGACTCCCAGAAAGCTGTGCGTGCTGCCAGCAACTTCAGAACCATTTGTGCTATCAGACACATCTGGTCCCCAGCTTGCACCTGCAACTGTGGATGAGACATACTCTGTTCCATTACTACCCATCTTAGCAATCTTCTACAAGAAAACAGTTTACGCCGGTATGTTCCCACCAGTGCACCATGCACTTAAACCTGGGTCAGGGGACACACATGGAGGCAGAACAACCCTGCAAGCAGCTGTGTCTGTGAGACACCTAAATGCCTCCTGTCTGGAAGCCAGTCTGCTGCTGCTGGCACTGGGAAGAGAGGCAGATGACAACTGCTGGGAAAGAGGACATAGTTTCTTGCTGCTTGAAAGAGGCAGTTGCTTGCCAGGGGATGGGGAGGAGGTTTTTACTGCTGGGATGGTCCTGGATATGGCTGAACAGCTCTGGCTCACCAGCCTGGAGATGGCTGGGCATTCCCTGTTCCCCCTTAGACTTTTCTCAAGGCCACAGTCTCCACCTTCCTCTTTCCCCATCTCCGTCTAGTATCACTGTTCATGTCTCAGTTTTGGGACACAAATGATGGATTGTCAATCATTGTATTATACTGTTATTTTCATATGTACACAGGCGAATCTGTGAGGGTAGTCCTCGATGCAAAGAAAGATACACGGCATGTGCTTCTAGGATTGAGATAGGAAGCTACAGGAAAGATGTCAGACAGGCAGCAGTTTAAGTGCTACGATCTGGCTAACCTGAACAATAGAGTCTGCGTCGCCCATCTTACATCCCAGGTTTCCTCTGCTAGTGCCATTTGCCATCTTATCAGTTTTCCTACATGAATCAGGCAGTGCTGTAATAAGTAACTAAGGGTAATCTGCTGATCAAACAAGGTAAGCAAGAGGAATGAACCCATTGCGGGAGGTCTTGAGAACTTCCCGAGACATGTCCACAATGTTATCTTGCTACACCAAACATGGGAACGTCCTGCTTGACAAGAAACCACCATAACGGAAGCAGCAGAGGCGCGTACCAAAGATGGCAGAAGCGACCTCGGTGAAGATAAAAAGAGCTGCTCAGCTTGCTTGAATTTGCGAGCCCTTGGTGGAGCTGCAACTCCCCGGCCACCCAGCGCTGCTTTTGCTTTCCTACCTTAATAAATTTTTAGTGAATCCATTTCGGACTCGATTTGTTTAAATTCAACTATAACAGTGCTGTGCCTGATTGCCTCCCATATACAACCTTAAGCCTCAATGAAGTGGCTGGAATCTTGAACGTAAACTCAGGAACAGCGCAGGCTGCCTTTCCAGATGCCACTTGATATAGTGAAAAACCTGGAACTCTGATGCAGACAGAAGCTGCATAGCAACAGAAACATCAACACCCGAGAAAGAGCCAAGGGCGGGAGCTTAGCACTTAGCACTGAGAAGGGACAGTTAGCACCGATGTAGATAAGCTCAACAAGAATGTAAATAAGGAGCCTTCTGAAGAGGACGTGCTCTAGGTTAAAATAATTGTGGTAGTAGGTGATCAGCGACCTCCTACTCACATGGCCCCCATCCCAAAGAAGGTGGATCCCCCGCCCGGGGATCATGCTGATATAGATTAAAACCAGCCCAGCGGGCACGTGTTAGCTTGACGTGTTTAGGGTGGACAATAAGGAGGGACTAATCGTTAGCTAGCAGATGTTTTCAGAGAACAGAAACTAAATAACAAAGACTGCTAATGTATGCAAAGATAAACAAGAACTTCAGGTAACTGCCCAAGAAGATGAAAAGTACATCTTGAAGAGACGCCAGAGGGAGGAGATTCTGAATGTTCAGAAACCTTATGTATATGCATGATTTTGTATAACAAATATCGGACTGCTTGTTGAAACGGTGTGCAAGTTAGGAGGAGCGATCCCCCATGTGCCTGGCGCCGCAATAAACATACCTGCTTTGTAACTCTCCTCGAGTTGTAGAGTTCAATTCCACACGTGACTCTTGAGAAATCAAGATATCCTTCATTTGCAAACCCCACTCACACACACATTATACAAATTAATAAATGTGAAACTAATGTAAAGGTTGCTATTATTGCTGTGTCACAGATCCTGACTGAGTGAGCTCCAGGACTAGGTACTTATACCTATAACATTAGGGACAGGGCTTTTATTTCCATCAGTGCTTTCTCACTCCTTGGAAAAAAGAAAAGATAAGTAGATACCTAAGCAGGAGAAGGCTACAGGCTCCTCACAGCCTAAATCTCTTGAGCCCACTGGAAAATTTCAAGACCTTTGTTAATTCCAGGTATCATCGCTAAGGTATAGGGAGAAGGTAAAGCCTGACGCTTGTTATGATTTCCTAAATCAAAGCACAGCTCCTCGCTAAAGTAAAATCAATGCCAAGCTCACAACAGCAGCGCAGCATAGCGCAGCAGGCTTGGAAACCAGCTTCAGTGCAATGCTGTGAAAGAAGCCCCAAAGCTAACCATGGGTTATGGGCAAGGGAGAGGGAAACAGTGTGGGGCGAACCCACTGAAGAAATGAAAATTAGTTTATACAGTGAGAAAAATTTGAGGAATCTACCTCTGCAGACAATTCCTGCACTTCCACATTTCACTTATATCCTTTTCAGAGCTATATGTGAGAAACACTAATACCCCAAGTACCCACCTTCTGTAATGAAGATTAAATGCAGTAATTTAGTATATGCTGATACATCTAGCTGCTCCACTTCTGAAAAAGTCTTTGCACATTAGGGAAAATAGGCAAAATCATGGTGACCACTGTATTATTGTGGCTACGTTCTGTTGGATGGGGCTTTCTTCTGGCTAGTACTGTACAAATATCACAGCAAAGATAACAGTTGCTAGTGAAAACAGTATCATGCTACATCTCAAAAAATGAGTGGTGAATCATTAAATACACGCAAATTTACACACATTTTAGCTAAGACTATTGTTATACAAGTAAATACAGCAATAATTATAACATCTTTAGGCTACAACCACACAATTACACCTGTCATACTTATAGCATAAGTTTCTTGAGAGAACAGACTAGAAATTAAGATGGGAACCTGGAACAGTGACTGAAGAGCAAAGGAAGTGTCAAAAGGTTTTCAGACCCCGTAGTGAAAACTGTGCTGAATACCAGACAACAGTGAGAAGCACTGCATGGAGGTAGTTGCTAGAGGTGCAAATAAGGGAATACCAAAAAAACCCAAAGGAATCTGGAGTTGTGAAAGAACAAACTCACAATGACCATCCTCTGCAGGTAGAGATAAGAGGTTAAGATTACACCAGTCACCCTGAAACCCTGCAAGAAAAGCATGGTGGCACATCCTCATGGCACTGCTGTCAGTTCAAAAAAATCACAGTGCTTCTAAGTTACTTCACCATCTAGTAATTCAACAGCTCCTCTCCATCACTGTTCTCCTTTCCAAGCTGTTTATTAGGACTTCAGCTACCTAATTTTCATCCTAATTTACATCTACTTTGAAAACTGCTTTATTGTACTCTGTACTGTATTTAATCATTTGTCATTGTGACTTTCATTATCAGTCTTAATATGGAAAATTTCTCACAGATGCTGATAATTTAAGCAGGAAAAATAGTAACCACATCTGTTAGCACAGTCATGCCACGCGGTGTATCAGCTGGAGGGCCTGTGAAGACTGGTAGTCTCCAGTTAGCTCCTGATGTGATGGACTGACAGAAGCACATGCTGAGTATACATGTTTTCCGCTGTTAGTCTCAGAGCCAAGTAAATTAACTAGATGATTTGTCAGACACTTAACTATTTGGGTTGTTGACAGGAAAATAGCACTCATCAGTAAACAACAATGGAATCTAGTTACTTTTTAAGCAAGAAAATGTATCAGAGAAACTGAAAGATATAAGCATGACTGGTAGCTTTTTTTTTTTATGTACAAGATCCTTATTTTCAACTCTTTTTGTATTATTCTGAGCAAAGCTCAGGAATTTCCATTTTGGCCTTTAGGTATTTTTTTCTAGTAACTACTGTTATTTTGGATTTATGAATCTCAGAAAGAAAAACTAATAACCATGGCCAACCATCTCAAATTTGCTGTGGGTTTGGGTTTTTGGTTGTTTTGGGTTTTTTTTTTTCCCCATTAGCACTACCCTTTGTTTATTGAGGATAGGAAATCATTTAGATGGTACTTGGGGCTTTTTTCATAAAGGAGTAATTATCATTACATTGCAGTAATTTAAATTAGTATGCAATAAAGCACTTCACACTGAGTCATCACATTTTCTTGCAAGTGATCCACAATGGGCACCTACAATTATGCATGAAAGGAGTGTGCCACTCCAAAATATAGTGCAGTCAGCAGGAAAATGAGCATGAGCTATGCTGAATGCATTAAGTGTACAAATAAAAAGGAAAAAAAAAAATCAGAGAGCGTGGCAGCATATTGCTGTAATTGATTCCTGCAAGTCCTGCAGTTTTCTTAGGTGCTCACTAAAACAATGCTGCAGAGCAATTACTACATTAAACAAAAATGTTTTCAAGCTTAGCTCACCTCTGAACTTAGGAAACCTTTTAACTAAGCTCTAATATTCAGGCTCAAGGCTAGGGTGGTAATTTATTATTTTTAAGATCTTTCTCTTTTTATTGAGGCAGAAGATATCTTGCAAGTGTCATCATTGCATAGCAGGTTTTCTTTCAAGCGGTAGGCCTAAAAGAGCAATAGTCTTTGCAAAACTGCTGTTTGAGGCATTTCATTTCTGCTTCGAGTTTCAAAACCAGGACAGTCAGACTGGAGATACAAATCCCCTCTAATATTTGGATATCTTTATTTTAATTGAGAATATGCCCTCTCACATATAATATTAAAATAAACAGATCTTATCAGCAAACCATAAAAAAACACAGCAACAGAAAAAGTCATTACATTTCACCAGTTTTTGAAAGAGCAATAGCTACAAGATCAATCTTTCAAGAAAATGCATAATTTCCATGAATAAATTTTTGTACGAGATTTTCAGAGCTTCTCAGGGGACTTGGATACCCAGTTTCACGACTGTATATAACTTATTCATTTTACAATTGGGAAAATTGTAAATTTTCCTCTGCACAGAAGCAGAGGGGAACTCCTGTTACTGATAGAAATGACAGACATGGAACAATAGAGCATTCTTTTTGTGCTTTTTTTAGAGCATGGCTGGGACAATACCCATTCCAATTAGTTCAAGGAGTCATTCAGGCTAAGTGGTTTTAACCAAGGAAATTTACGTGGATATTTATTCTCATCCTATAGGACTTTAAGAACAGGCTTCCATTGACCAACTTGTCAATTAGATGAACAACCAGCTTCAAAGTAGAAGACCACATAGCAGTACTGTTCTTGCTAACAGTAACTCCTCATGCTGCCAGCCATAGGTAATCCCTAATCTGAGTTTTCTCTACTGCTTCTGTAAAAGTTATTCTACTTTGCATGAGAAGTAAATGTTCCCACATCAGAGAAAGATGAGAAAATAATCTCATGGCCAAACAACTAAAGCATTGAGAGGAATGATACCACTACAAAGTATGGAGAGAATAGCCATTGCTACTGCATTTATTGAAGTTTAGTGCTTTATATTAAATAATTACTGGATCAGGGACTTACCTTTTGCCTGGCTTCATCTTTTGTTACCCTACAGTGTTTAGTTTTTCATTTTTCTAATAGCCACAGCTGGGAACCAGACTGAGGTCCCCTTATTAGTATTCCGCAGCACACGATGTGACAGCAGTGGCCTAGCAGCCTCATCCATTCTTCCCTTCCCCACCCCACAGCACCCAGATTTCATACAAGTATGATTGCATAGACACAGAACTCTCCTGCAGTAGGATATAAATTCATATCTGGTCGCTAAGCAGGGTCTATAAAAGTGAGGCATTATCCACAGTAGATAGAGCACTGAAGTTAATTGTTCATACACACCTATGGTATCAAATGGGATGAACCTGAGAGCACTGCAGGAGCAAGCCAAAAATCATTCTGAATTTGCTCTCTATCATCCCTGGTACCTACCAGATGATACCTAGTATCTACCATCTAGTAGTTCATGGCTACCAGAGGACCCCTCTTGATTACTGGAAGAAAAAGAGCAGGTGAGCCATCTGTCTTGGAAAAGAGAAAGTAGACACCCTCTGGTTGTTGCTAACCCAAATTATTCTCCAATTTCAACTTCAGTCCCCATCTCTTTGGTTTGTTTTCTAACTATGAAATAAATTGGGTCTACCTAAGCAGTGTCAAAGACTCCTTCCTCCCACTTGTAATTCTTTAATGAACAGGTACCTGAAATAGATATTTTGTTTTGGTGATTTTCAGTCAAGGAAGAGTATTTGAGCTTAATTTTTGAACTGGGCTGTTTGCCTGCAGTGCAAACCTTCTTGTTTCCAGATTTTTCCTTCCTGCTGATGGTCTGCAACTGCTGGTGGGTGCAGCCCTATATTTAAGATGTGATAATTGTTTCATTGCAGAAAAGAAGCCCTAACATTAACTTTTGGAGGCTACAGGTAAAAGAAGTGGCAGAAGAACAAGCCAACTGTGTTGCTAGGTAGTAGAAGACTGTTGCTTAAGTAGGAACTATTCCTACAGAAGAACTGAAAGTGAAATATAGGGCTAAAGTAGAAGTCACCATCATGGTCAGGTCATCTGGAAAATCAGGTTAATCCAGGCCTGTGTTTGAATGGACAAGAGCCTGCTGCTGGAATAGGGCACTGCAGACCTACAACACAGCCAGCCATATTTGCCTTTTAAGCTCAAAACAGACTCAGTCATCTCTCAGTTTATGCAATTTCTCTGCTAAACAGATCTCTGAGTTTGGCACTCAGACTATGTACTTAGTAGTACTTTGATGGAAATGAACCTGTCAGGTAGAATTGTTAAGAAAATCCCATTCTTTCTGTTTCATCATTTAAGTTGTCTCTACTGAGTTCATGGATTACCCAGGTACTCCAATAACTTGCTTTCAATCTCATTATCCAAGTAATTTATATACGTAATAAAATGCTTCAGTCTTGACACTAATTCTTACAAAATTTTACATTGGTATTAATTTTACTTCCTAGATTTTAATTGAAGAGAGTACATTTTGTCACAAGGGAAATAAAGCGCTAGTTCTTCTATCCAACAGCCATGTGGCTTCATTAGAAACTACATTAGTTCCTCATTAAGCAACAATAATAGTGCAGAATTGGGATCAATAAAAAATACATTGCCCTAAGGTGTTGAATAGTTTGGTTCAATTATACTCAATACTTCAAGATACAGTACTAAAAAAAACGCAAACCTAAGAATGCTTAAGAAATGCCTTAACACAATGCTTAAGAAATGTCTTTTTATTTTCAATTAATATAGATTCTGATTGTAATGAAATAAAGGCACATGCTCTGGCACAGCTCTGCACACTCCAAGAAAAAATTTACAAATTAAAAACATGCACAATTACAAGCATTGTTCCATAAACTACAACATAGGTAGCTTCAAGACCATCTTAAGAACTGACAGAATTAACTGAGTTTCACACCCACAGAATAAAGCACCAAATATGGTATGCAGCACCTTTTCTGTACCATTTGACAATATATTAGCAGTTATCCAAGGGTCAGCTGATAAATACTGTAAATAAGCATTAGGTTTCAGGGAAGGCAGCAGAAGGGATGAACTAAACTCATTCTTTGGAGGAGTCAGTCTATGCACCGTTACACCCCAGGACAGGAGAACAGCCCACTGCTGCTTTTTGAAGGCATGAAATGTTTAAAGCATGAAAATTAAAAAGCACAACAATAGAAAAATAAAATTGCAGAGATGAAGTTCAGCCAGGGATCACACTTTTATTCACACTCAATGTTACTTCTCAAACATACAGCCAAGTAAAATCAGAAGGGTTCTGCAAGGAATAGGGTGAAATATCCCATGCAACTTCCCTCTTTGTTTTCTAAGGACCATTTCTTTTCCATCTGTACTGACAGATAGAAGGCCACAAGGAAAATATTGATTTTGCTTCTGTCTGTGTTTTCTGTAAACCAGCAATCCATGCTTGGTTTAACCCTTCTCCCCTTACACTTCATGGTTGTTGCCTGCATACGGTATTTTCAAGCAGAGAAGCTGGATCTTGATATTTAGACATGGAAGATAACTTCAGACAAGTTATGTTGTTTTTTAGTGAGTAATGCTGTTAATATGCCTAACTATACTATGGCTAAAATTCCTAATCTGAATTATAATCAACATTGCTTTTATGTTCTTATCAAAGGTACATTAACTTACTCCACAATAACTCTATAACAACATAATTTTCAGTACAAGGAGATTCAAAAGGCAGTCTTCACTTCTGGCATGAGCTGATGGCCGATGTGGAGTCGTTCACTAAAGACCTGAAAAAAAGTTGCACTGGTATGTATTTCAAGAACATAAAGAGTATCACTAGTTAGAGATCCTGCGTATATCAGATGCTTCCTCCTATGTCCCCAGCTGATAGCCAAACCTGTTGCTGAGTACTATTTTTTTTGGAAATATGTGGCGTGATCAACATTTTGAAGTACCTTAAGACTTTGGAACAGGAGTCCATAGCCCATGCAAATTTTAAAAATCATACACACTATCACATTCAAAGTTATGCATCTGTGAGCAAAACTATAAATCAGACTAAGGGTTAAGTTTTGACCTGGAACCACCAATAATGATAATGCTCAGTGTCCTATTCCTGTGCAAAGCGTCTAACTAGAAATACATCTTCAATAATAATAAAATAAATCAAATAATAATATTTGATTTTATACATTCTTTACTGGAATTATAAATCTCTTTTTTTGTGGTCAAAGCCTCCTCTGTATTTTTTTCTTCTTGGGACATCCACACTCTGAACTCCAATAGCAAAGTAATATTCAGGATATCTTCCCATTGCTGCCCACCAAGTCCTGGAAGCACCCAACTTCGGATGTGTCTTGTGTACGAGTCTCCTAAAAATCCCTGCTGATGTACTAGAGTGCAGTCCTTTACTATGAAATAGACATTTATACAAATCAAAGCAGACCTTTCAATCACTTCTTTCAAGCGAATGAAAAGCTTCAAATATGCTCAAATTGCCATCTTCTTACTTGAATACATGAATTTAGAGAAACAATTGCGTAAGTATAACACATCCAGGCACTAAATTCTTCCTCTCCAGAAGTTCCTATTTGGATTTATTGTTCACTTCAACAACAGGCTTGTAACCATCCCTAAGTCTACCTTCAAGAGAGACAGGGATCAGCCCTGAAGCCCTAGGATCCACAATGTCACACAAAGTGAGAGCTATTGAGACTGTGACTAGTTTCTTCTGTATCTTTGCACAACCATGAAAGGTCTTCTCTACTATCATGCACATGCATCCCACTGCAGGGTTCCTCATCAGCTGGGAACCTGCATTGCTCAGTGGCCTCGTTGTAGGTGCTCGGGAAGTCACATAAGGAATAAGCCACACTTCCAGCTGTAAGAGAAATCCCTCTTCAACAGGGACCATTTTCATCAACATAATACAAAGTTAAGATGTCATGGAAACAGTGATTCAGCTTTCACAGCCCCATGGGAGAAAGTTAAACCTCACCTTTGAGCTGCTACCTCAAGGAAATAGGCAATAGCATGCTAGCTGAAAGAATCACTGACTTCTTTTCCAGGGCTGTCAAAGGAGAAAAAGTAAGCAACTCTCCAGCAGTTATTTTGTATATTCCACAGGTTATGAAACGTTTAAACATCTCAGCTTCATTTTGACATCTGAAAAAGCAATATCAGCAGTTTGCTGCTTCACATACCACAAAGCAGTAGATGTCAAATATTATGTGCAACTACATTTTCCCTTGCCTTGTTCTCATCGTTTGTTTTTCAGCAGCACCTACAGGCCACCAACCTGTATGAGGGCCCAGTTGTTTTAGGCAATGTACACCTGCATTTTAAGATGCAGTATTTGATTCAAAGATGGCTGCATATCACAGGTGAAAGCATAGGTGAACATTTGTGCAGAAAGAATATACAGCTTTTTCCTCCCACAAAGAAGATACTAAATATATCCATGCCTTGTCTATCAGGCTGTTATTGTTTTGGAGAGAAACAGAATCTATCGAAAGCTGAAACTGAGGGTGTTGGATTATGTTCATTTCAATATTGATATGTTAAGCAATATTCAGGTTGACAGACCTCCTGCATTGTGAATCTGCGGGAGGGACCACTTAATGCAAGCTTCTTGCATGCATATTTTCTTTGTTAACTGCAAAACTGGGGAAGATCTGCAAGAAACTGATTTTTCCTTCTATAGCCTGACTAACTGTTTTTATAACTACAGTGTGAGTAAACTAATATTGCCATTTAATAACATCTCACCTCTACTTTGTACTAGCAAGCACAACTACAATGAGTGGGTATTTCACATCTCCCTCATAATCTTTCATCTAACTATACTACCATATGCAAAATTCAGGGTATAATATACTTACTTACTGAAACCTTAAGGAATATAAGCAGAGATACTAGAGTTAATTAAGACTGACAATGACATAAACAAGGATCCTCATTCCATTTTATTCTTAGGTGCTGCTATCTTTACGGCATATTCTGACGCAATTTCACAAAATCTATATCATCAATGGCTATGCCTTAGGAAATGAATCATCACAAAATTCCAAAACAGAAGCACTAGGTAACTGCAGGGAAGCCACAGTTCTGACTAGTAACTGAATTCTCATTTTAAATGCAACAATTATTACAGCTTGAGTCCCAGGTTAGCGAACACAGACATAGTGGGAACAATAGAACTATAAGAACAAGTAACATCAACAATATAAACTCAGACTGTCAGGAGAACTGGAGAAGAAGTTCCATTTCTCTGAAAACTAAATTAATGTTATATTTTTCAAGAGGCTTGGGTTTGTGTTGTTTTGTTTGTTTCCTTTCAAACAATACTGTTAGACTAAGGCAGAAAACAAGAGGGGAAAATCCAAGAATGTACTACTTGACCAACATTGCTCCAGTTTTTCCAGAGACAATGGTAATTTATTTCATCTACCCATCCTAGAACTGTGTCTCATTCATATATAACCCTTCAAATCTAACAGACACGCAGAAATGCAAATACACAAGTGACATCAGTTTTAACATACAGGAGGCTGCTGTCTTTCTGATTGTATTTGATATTAAATACAGCAAGGAGCTCTATTTTATTTTAAGCAAGGCTCAAGAGATTCATTTCTTCAGTGGAGCAAAGAAAACAGGAGTGGGGAAAAATGATACAAGAAATTAAAAAACAATTAAAAAGGACTGAAAGAAAGAAAGAAAGAAAGGGATCCCTTCCCATGAGGTCCCACTACACCCAATATCATTAACAACAGTCCTACATGAGTTTTCTTGCTCAGACTATTCAGGAAAATCTACATGATTCTAGTTTCAAATTTCTAAGACTTAAAAAAAAAAAGCTTTAATTGTTAAAATAATATTACATTTATGAACTTTAGTTGTGTCTAAATTCATGAGCTTTTTCTCCCTCTGTCAAACCAAAGTAACTGGGACATGTAAAAGAAAAATGTTTTTCCAAATGGTCATTCAATTGCCGAACTCCAATTACCAGTCTTTGATTAAAAAGGGTAAAACCAAACATGTCCCGAGATTCTTAAATGCTGTATTTGTTAATACAGTAGTCCCTACCTAAAAGTTCTGGTGATGTTGAGACCTTTATCAAGTATAAGTGGAACAGAAGTTTTCAGCTATCTTAACAGCTGAGCAGACCCCTCAGTAACAATTCAGATACTAAAAGATCAAATATTGTTACCAAAAAATGCCATTATTCTGGTTTCTTTCAGTGAAGCCAATCTTTTAAGCATTTCTAGAGATTCAGCATATACAAAACATACTGAAATGCCATGCTTCCAGCGAGCTACCTACCAAGTTTTTTCCCCACCTTCACTCAGTACCACTATGTTCCAACACAGAAGCTTCAGTAGAGTAGTTGAAAAAGTGTAAATATGCATTAGGAAGATTCTTGTGCTCAAAACCCTGACTGAAAACACTGTGTCATCACCATTCCTAGCTACTTTTCAAACACGTGGCAAGAGACAGCCTATGGTCTGACGCGCTTCTAATCTAACTAGACATGACAAACCAAGTGTAAGGAAGCGACTTGCTCAAGGACATAGAGCAGATCATTAGCAGAAGAGCAAAGAGAATCCAGGTCTGACTGTCAGCAAAGTTTCCTACTCAGTAAATCATATAATCTCTGGAAATAAAAGTAGCATTATGAATCTGCAGTTGTAATAATTCCTTCCGCTTTAATTAGTTTCTACTGAGAAATCACTGTACAATCTTTCTAACACTCACAGAAGTTCATTTACTTAAAACAACAAGACTTATCCCAAAGGAAAACAGAGAGGCCTGATACTAAAAAACAAACTGTTAAGCAGATCTTACTTAATACAAGAAGAAAGAAAGTTGTGTTGAAATTTGGAGCGCTAAGCAAAAAACCTACACTTAATAGTATAACACAACTGAAAAGTAGGAAAATAATTTCTTCCATATGGGAATAGGCACATCCTTCCTCTCAAATTTATGCTCTGTATCTACAAGCTGAACTTTGGCAATGTATATTGTTATTAATAATACTTAGAATCAGTATCTGTTGTTTCCAATTTTGTTTTTAATGGATCTCAGGCATTTAAGTTTCCTTACAAAGCAAGTTACCTATGATTATTAAAGCACTTAATCTGCATTTAAAACTCAGCTGCTCTGTGTTTGGCCAAGTGTCAAAATACTCCTCTTGAAATGCATGAAGCATCAGAAATCCATCTGTGCCAGCAGAAAGCTCTTTCTGCATTTTATTTTTGTTCAGATAGTTTTGAAATTTGTCCTGACATAGGTTTGTAATTATTGTGCTCCTTCTGCCTCTTAAATGCTATAAACTGACTTGCAGGTGGATTGGTCAACAACTTCCCTGATGATGAGGTCAGAACTAGCTTACACCCAGGGCCTGAATATGGACCTCTATCCCAAGCCACATGAGCCTTAAGCATCTCAAACACTGCAGCATCATTGTTATACGTAACCACAGGTTGTGCTGTAACACTGCTGACTTCAATTGCTGTAGCTTGAAATCTGCCTTCCTCCTGTTCATGGGCACTAGGGTCTGTGCCAGGGCCTTGAGACTACATTGGAAAAAGAAAACCTCCAAAAGAGTCTAAGACAAGCATTCTGCTCAGACACTGTTTTTCAGCTCAGTCCATCAGGATAGGATTCACAGGCTGAGGTGGTGAGAGCAGGAATATCCACAAATACAGCCCTGTCTGCTTGGTCTGTTAAGAGCTATGTATGAGGTTGGCTTGACCAAGCTTCTGGATCTTGACCAAAAGGTTGAATGTGGACGAACAGAGAAATGCAAATATTGTTCCTGCCTGGTTGCTGAAAGGAAAGTCAGTTTACCGAAGTGAAGCTTGAACTCTGCATGACAAGGAGATCTGCAGAGAGATTCACTTTGAATTGGAAAGACCCTAGGAATCAAGCTGGATTTCTCCATTGTTTTTCTTAGTATTGCAGTAACAAAGACTAGTATTATGCAAAGGTATAACAAAGACATAGTCCTTGCCCCATGTGAACACCACTGACTTCAAGAGATAAAAATGCAGTTCTTATTCCTCACTCCAGACTACAGACTAAAACCTGTTTACAGACTGCCTTCAACACTGAGGAAGAGTTAAGGTCACAGTTGTTTGTGCAGCACTGCTCACAATGGACCACTTCTAAGATGAAAAGATAATGCAGCCTGTCAGTTTAGTCTTTTTCTTGTTATAAGTAACAATAGCAAAGAATAGTCAGTCTGCTGGCTTTCCCGAGGAAGAAAGTAGAGAAAAGACTCTTTAAAACACGATTTTCACATCATTACATGGAATTCAAATACTGTCTGTTTTCTGTATGTTTGACCTCAGTTATTCTTAAATTAGCTAAATTCAAAATTCTAAGTACAAAAATTAGTGACTGTCGTCATGTGTGTTTTTCCCACTTCACTTTAAATTTAATGAGGTGACACGCAGGAGCTTTGTTTTGTTCCCTCTACGCAGACATGCAAAATGACTAAAGTCCTTTGGATGCACAAAAATTCCTACTGAACAGCATTTTGAAAATTAAACAGGATTAGGGCTCTAAGATGTCAAATAAATAGAGTCTAGTAGACCAAATTAATTCTAATATTTGACTAGAAAATGTAGACAAGTGAGTTCTCAGTCTGACAAAGTATTAAGCTCCATTGAAGTCAATGGAACTTTAAACGTGCCTAAAATTCAGGTTTAAGTGATCTCTTGGATTTGAGTAAAGGACTTCATTAAACAAACACATCCATTAAACATCTTTTCAATATCATGAAATACTGTGCTAAAAGGTTCCAATAACCAATATATTTTTCTTTCGTGATTCTTACAGATATACATTGTCTTGTGTCAACAATGCTGCTGCTTTTATCTTCCATCAGCATCTCCTAACAGTTCAGACCATCCATTAATACACATTCTTAACAACCTTGTGTCATGCCTGTTACGATTCAACTTGCACTAATTTTACTGATGAAGCATTATTATTAAAAATGCCTTCCCTTTATTAGAACAATAAAAGAATCTTCAAATTAAGTGCCCATTTTACTACTCACCCATCAAAACCCTAATTGTTGTAAAAGACTTTTGTATAAAAAGTCTTTGAGTGTTTAAAAGCAATTTAGCGTACGGGCAAGAACATTCCACATGAAAAATAAGGCTGGAAATATCAAATGGAAATGTGCTGTAAACTTGTAAACTGGCCAAATTAAGTGAGGCCCACCTTTATTATTTTAACTGTACCTCAGAATAAAGTGAAGCTGTTACACAAACACTGCTTACATGCAGCTCAAGAGGCACACAGAGAAAATGAACAATGAATATTCTACAGTTATCATCAGCCTCTTATTCTGATGTTGCAAGTAACACCCATGAAGTCAGTGAATTTATTAACTACAGTAAATTGGGATTAATAGCATGCCTGGGAGGCACCGACTGCATAGCAAACAAACAGTGGTAAAAACCATAAATCCTTCAAGAGATATATTTGGATGTGGTTTTATTAAAAATCTGGATTACAGTTAAGAGGCTTAAATCATCAGGAAGGAATCCATAGGCAACTTTACAATTTTGCTTAGAAACTAGATAGAAACTGATTAAATGAACTGCAGCTAAGAAGCATTCAACTTCCAAAAATTGTTACAAATTTTAGAACTTATCAGTATCTGGCAGTCAAAACATATGTGGGGACGTGAGCCTAAACTACATTGCTCCGTTCACATATATCAGGCAAAAATTAATGCAGCAGGGATTAATGAATATTTCTAAGGACTTTTGAAGATAAAAATCATTCAGATCAGAGGGGATCTCTGGATATCAAAGTAGGGTCAGACTACGTAGATCTTTGAAACCACCAAGCATGGAGATTCCAAAGCAACTCTGGGCAACTTGTTCCAATGCTTAATTATTCTTACAGTGATATTTTTTCTTTATACCCAGCTGGAACACCATATTTTTCAAATTTGGGCTAGCTTTTCATTCTCCCTCCATATGCTTCAGAAAAGAGCCAAGCTCCATCTTCTTGGTAACTACTTACACACAGTTCAACAGCAACTAGGCAATTAGGCCTTTGCTCACCTTTCTCCAGAAATAACAATTCTCTCAGCCCATCCTCATAGTTCATGTCCTTCAACCGCCAACCACCTTGATGGACCTCTCCCAGTCTCACTCAAGTTTACCTATACTTATCCCATACTGAGACAACTAAAAATTGGACACAGTATTCCAGGTTCAGTCTAATGCATGGCAGATAAAGAGGAATACCAGTTTCCCTAGATCCATTGGTTGTGCTTGAGTGATGCAGCACAGGACACTGCTTGGCCTTGATCACTGCCAGAACATACAGCTGGCTCCCGTTTAGCTTTCTGCCCACCAGGATCCCAGCCTTCAGCAGAGCTTCTACCCAGCCAGGCAGTCCCCAGCTGGTACCACTGCAGGGTTTAATCCATTTCAAGTGCAGAAATTTTTATCTGTGCTGTTAATCTCCATGAGATCCCTACTCCTCCAGCCCTCCCAGAGACAGCCCTTGAGTTCATTAACACCCCCCCAATTTGGCATCATGTGGACTTGGTGAGGGTGCACTCCATCACCTCCTCCAGTTCATTGACAGAGATATTAAACGTAACAGTTCCAAGATAGACCTCTAAGGGCTACATTTGTAACTGGCTTACAGGAAGAGGATGAAGCATTAGTAATGGAAAATCAACAGAGCAGTTTTATTTTTTTCTCTTCAGTTTTGCTTAACTGAAATCACTAATGTGCATTTTTTTCTTTGTTATTGTTAAATAAGCTTAATTCAAATTAATAAATACACTGTCTAGGGTCAGTCCAATATAACTGGGCACAAAATTAATTTCAGCAGTCACAGGTGGAACAAATCTGGCTCTGTTTCACAGTACAAAATGCAAATGCAGAGACAGTGATATAAGTTCTACAATCACTTCAAGGCAGATTACAGTACCAGGGCACATGGCCTCTGTAAATAATGGCTGCCACTGTCACAGCCCTTACTCAACTGTGCTAATTACATCCTGTTATCAAACGATGATGCAATTAACCAGGTTGACCATTGCTGTTATACTGCATGTTCTTTTGGTGACCTGAAAGAATAAATTTAGATTCATTCTTGCTTCTTAAATTTCCAAAGTCACAAAATACAAAGGTTCCTCCATGCACTGCCATGACTCACAGCTTCCTCTTGCCTATTGAAAAACTGCAGATTACCCAGGCCTGTAAATTACAGGACTTAAGGTTAAGTAAATGTAGCAATTTATCAGAGACCTTGTACAGATCTTGAAATCTTTTTCTCAAATGCAGAAGATGACATAATTTGGAGGATGTACTCTTGTTTCACAGATCAAGTCGTACTGGTACATTTTCTTAGGGTCTCAATTGCTATAAATCACAGCAGCTTCCTTAATTTGGAGAGATTTTACATGACAATTTTGACTTGCTCATCAAGAATGGTTTATTTACGAATTTGTCAAAGGTAACTGCTTCTGACTTTTTTTCCCAGCAAATCTGTCTGGCTTTCATACTCATTAACATGGCTGTCTCCCAGACCTTTTTGATACTCAGGATAATTAATTCCCAAGAGAGCTTCCTTTATGCATCAAGATGTAAATTTTGAGCTCCTAAGACAAAGTAACCTGTGGCACTCAGGCCCTCACCTCCTGAAAAAATCAACAACAACAAAAAAATTTTAACACATCACCCATCAGCCTCCCTTTCCATTGGCACTACTTATGGCAATGACTAACGAGCAGTTCCTCCACATTTGATAACTAGACATTTTGGCTTAACACACACAAATATTTGTGTTGGAAGCACATGGGACCAAGCATCTACAGGTATATTCGTAGATACTGAATATACTTAAGCATTCTGCAAAAGCACCCATGTCATTACTGGGCATTTTCAGTTTTTTGAATATGCTCCCACCTTATGAGATTCAAATAAAGCTGAAAGAATGCCAATTCACTCAGCATTGGGAATTCCAGCTGACTGAGCAGAACTTAATTTTGAAAGCTCTATAAAGCCTAGCATCTGATCCCTGGGCACCTGCATTGCGTCATTCATAACTAGCTCTGAAAAATACACTTCCAAAACTAGAAGTAAAGCAACATACTGAACATTACGGAATAAGGCAAGTCAACCCCTGCAAATATGGATAAGCCGGGGAATGCATAAAAAAAAAAAAGTGTCAGTCTATATAAAATTCAAGCTCTTTCTTCTGCAGTTATATCAGCATATAATGATATTAGGAAAAAAGCCTTAAATTCTAACTTGCCAAAACTGCCTGAAAAGACAAAGCCTCCAATGAAGCAACAAGTCACAGCTTAAGAAATTAATTGGTATCCATATGGTTCTGAACAAGCCACATTGTGTCCTGTCCTGCAGGTTGTTAGTCCATAATAGCAGAAACACTCACATTAACATTGGGACAGTATTTTCAACTGGTTTATGAAGCTAGATGTTATCAAAATAACATTAGCAGACCAGAAAGGCACAGGTCCTCTGCATATTCAGCGCTAGATGCTCAAAACAAAGGAAACACGATCCTGCCCTGAACAACATCTAACTTAAAGAGAAAGTACAGATAGAGGATAATAGAACAAAAATGCTATGATCACAGGTTTACAAATAGAAAACTGAAGCAAGAAGATTAAACCCTTTGCCCAAGATCAGAGAGGCATTTAGTGGTAGGAGCCTAGTGTTTCTTGAACCCAGTCCAACCCCAGAACACAAAGCATCTTTGCTTTCTACTTTATCTGGTTGGGTTTTTTGGTTAATGCAGAGATAGCACATTTTGTATTTTTCCTTAAAACAAACCAATTGAACAACCCTTATTGTCTCCAAGAGTCCTACTGCCGAGAGAGATACAGAGGCCTCAGATACTGCAGCCACCATGCACTTCTAGAGAAAACTAATATTCCTCATAACCACACATTCTGGAGCACTTTATTTCTCAATTATCAAACAGAGTTACCACATACTATTTCAGCTGTATAATGTTGATAAAGTGTGGAAAATAATGATTAAGCCGTTGCATAATTTTTCTGACATAAAAAAGCAACACCAAGGACAAACCCACCCTAGCAAAAAACCTGAAGTAGAACCTTGTAGCTAAGCTGTATCTTAGAGCAGTTAGATGCTCCAAAGTATTTTTTTCTCCTACTGTTGGACTCAGTTGAGTGTGTTCCAAACTCCAGAGTAACTTCTTCCAGGAGGAAACTGAACTGAAGAAGGGAGAGAGACCACAAGCTTGGTCAGGGTGTGAGGAGACACAGTATTGCTGATACTATTTCACAAAGAGAAAGAGCACACAAGGAATACTAACCCAGTAAGATTTTACATATATATGTAAGATTTTCTGAATAGAAATATCTTGCTTACTTGAGCCCAGCAGCGAGCAACTCAACAGTCTGGAGGTTTCTGAGAGGTTCACGCAAGCCACCCAGCCAGGCCGCCTGCTCCACAGCTCCCTGAGGGAAGCCAACACCAAAATGGCACCTAAGGGAACTGGGAGCTAATCCTTTCTGAGTGAAATCACCTGCGGTTTTATTCTCCAGACTGTGCAGCCGTTAAGAGTTTATTCACTGGGGCAAAAGGGCAGCACAGCTGTAAGGAATACAATGAGGTTGGCAAGCCCCATCAGCCTCACAGTTGGGCCACCTGGGTTAGGAGCAGGGCTTGTAGATGCACAACACCTGTGAGGGGTCAGGAGCAGCCACCATGGGGGCAGGGGGTCCTCAGCCTCGCACCTAGTGCCCCCGGCAAAGCCAAGCCCAGTCAGGAGCACCAGCCTCCCTCAGCCAGCAGTGATGGGCACCATGTAGCTGGGCTGTGTACTTCAGCACAGCAGGAGCACCAGGCCAGGCCAGGGACTGCCAGTGGGCCCACCAGGCACACCCTGGGCTTAGATATAGAGATGGTAGTCAATCCCAAATGATTTCTACAGTAACATGACAGGTTTTGTGGATGAGGAGAGAGTAGCTACTGTCATTTATCTCAACTGTAGGAAGCCTTTTAATGCTGCTGTGTCCTTCTATCCAAGTAAGGACATTAAATCCAGGACGGGTTGATAAGTAGATGACTAGCTGGATTTAAGAAAAAAAATAATATATAGATGATCAGGCCAGGCAGTAGTGGTTACTGGGTTGTTCTGTATCTAGAAGCTGGTAGCCAGTGGAGTACCACTAGGTCTGTACTGGGACCTGTCCTGTTTAACATTCCTGTCAATGACCTGGAGAAGGTCATGGAGTGCCCTCTCTCATGGCACCACACTGGGGTAGGGGTTTGAGTCAGTGTAAAAGGCAAGACCACCACTCACAGGGACCTAGCATGCTGGAAGAATAGGACAACAGGAAATTCCTGAAATTCAACAGGGAAAAAATGCAAATGTATGCATCTGGAAAGGAGGACCTCTTTGCAGTTACAGTAAATAGAGAGTAGCTCTGCTGTACAGTCTGAAAGTCTTGCTGGACAGCGAACTGAACATGAACAAACTGAATATAGTGTGTCTTGGCAGCAAAGACAACCAATGTAATCTCAAACAACAGGTCCCAGGCCCACCTTCTCATTAGCAAACAGTAAGTGTATACCAGAAGCAAACTGAACTCCAAACTTCCTTTAAGCAGTGCACCATCTCTCCCTTTCACCACATTAAAATGTTACACTTCCACAGAGCTTAGCTTGCAGTATCATGTTACTACATATAGAGAAAGAATTTCCTTTTCAATCAGGCTAAACTTTACATAGTAGAGTTTTAAGGAACACAACAAAGTACAAAGCAGTAAATTTACTGTCATACATTTTGTCTAAGCAAAAAAATTATGACAAACAGTTCCAAACAATTTATATGTTCCCAAGAAAGCACAGAAAATTTATAGAAACATAATTCAATCTTACTACCTTACTTGAATAAATAAGAGATTAGTTGATGTCTAAATTGGTATATAAAGTGTTTTCATAATAATAAACCTATCTCTCACAACAATGGCTCTGAAATGCACTTCAGTCAAGTTTCTGTTCAGATTAGAAGAACAGATTACATAAAAGCTTCATAGCCCGGAAATATATAAAGCAGTAAAACAAGAAATTTGTCACATTGTTCAGAACTAACACCACCAGAAACTGGCTAAAGATGATAATAGAAAAAATTAAGGAGGTTGATTATAACTTGTCATTTTTAAGTTGTTCAGAGAGTAAGAAAAGCTGTTCAGTGAACTAAATAAGCTAGCACAATTAGATGCATTTGTGGAAAGACTATATATGATTATGGAAGTGTCTCTTTAGGACGTAGTGGCTTGTTACTGGGGAATCTAGAGGAGTTTAAGGTTGGCCTTTCTAGTCCTACAAAGTATGTAGTCCTGCAGGTAAGTAATTTTCTTACTACTTCTATCTCTCTTGTCTATTACTACTACATTCAAACACATACTTGAGGACACAAGATTATGTAGTGAGCAACACATTAATTGAGATAGTAATGCAGTTAGACTGCAAAAACAACAACCACCCAAGACCAACCAAGTAGCAGATCACAGACATTGAATAGGGTGTTCATAGTTTAATCCTGGATCCAGCAATATTAACAGACCTTTTTCCACAAAGACATATGTTACAATATTTGTGATAGTTATTGCAGTATTCATTAATTAAACATAGTACAGAAGGATCCAATGAGATCACATAAGAACCAAAACTTCAAAGGCTTTGAGGAAACATCTTATTTTTTTCCAGTTATAAAAAGGGAATAGTAAGATATATCTAGTTCAAGATAAGTTAATTAAGTATAAATCATTTTAGTTCAAGTTCTTGGATATGGATTAAATGTTTAGGCACAACTTTTCAAAAGTGCCTCTGCTCTACAGCATTAAACTGCACAGAACTATCACCACAAAACCACCAGTCCAGGACTACCACGTATCATGGCCAGTCACCTGTGATATGATCGCTAGACACAGTAATATGGAGAATATTGGATTATACATGTCATAGCTGGTGCAAGGCCAGAAGCTGTGATTCTTTTCAAGAGAAGCTCAGCAGAAGGCAGGGTCCCTTTCCTTGCTTAGAGGCAAGGTGGCATGGATCAGATGTCCAGCAATATTTTTTAACTTTGAAAGGAGGCATCTCTTGGCTCCTAAGCATATTCAAATTCTAACCTGAGAAGGAAAATAAAACCCAGTGCACTCCCGTAGTTGCCAAACCTGGATTTAAATAACTTCATAAATAGAAATCTCTCTAGAGAACTTGTGTTTTATAGAAACAAAGCTCAAACAGTAGCAGGGCATCTTAAAGACACAACTTACCATGCCTGTCAAATGGCAGTCACACCACGGCAATGCAGAACTTGCCTGGAAAACAGGGTACGTTAAATCACATCCAACTCCGTGCTAGATAGAGACAGTGGTGTTGGTTTTAGTGCCCTAGTGAAGTTGGATATGTGAACATTAGACTTCACTCTCAGCATCGAATGCAGGATGCATATAATATTCTAGAAAGAAAAAAATAATTTACAATGATCAAGTGATGTGAGCAGCCAGAAAGGTGGCCTGGCTTGAAGAGGGGAGAAAAAGAATTACAGAAGAAAAGAAAATGCCTGCCAGCCTTGAAACTAGGTCTGGGAACCAAGAACAGCCTTGTAAAGTGCAGCCGGGGTACCTACAATCTGGAGACTTTGTAAGATACCACTGATAAGCACAAAAAGACCTGAGAAACTGTAACTACAACTTATTGTCTAAAAAATAGAAATAGTCTGGGAAAATAAAATGTCTTAAAGAACAGAAACATCACCAGCATTGACTGTTACAGATGAATAACAGAAATTCACAGCATCTGTGGGCTGCTCAAAGTGATGCTGTCCTACACTCCCTTATGTCTCTATGATATAAAAAGGACCCAATTTTTTTCCAAAATGGAGCTTCTCTCTCCAAGAACTTCCCATGCTGCACACAATTTTCCTTCCCTATTGAGGCTGAATTCTACATGAATTTTCTACGAGACTTTGAACTTTTACCAGGGACTCGCACCGGGGCTCACTTCGGGATCAGTTAAGTTTGTCCCCTCAACCTCTGAGATGGTTGGGTACCCTCTCGGGGATCAGTTCATCCTCTCCTTTGGGGTAGTTTGGTCTCTTCTCACATATGACTAATTCACTTAATACTGGTATTAAATATCCATGCAAGTAATCTATCATAAGAATATCTGCTGTTTATATTGTTGACAAATTGCTACACTGACGACAAGTCTGTAGCAATCTGTAATAGTTTATACTTACTTGCTATTATATTATTTGTTGCTATATGATTGGTTGTTGCCATACAGTTCTTTGCTGCTATAATTAACTGCTTCCATACTATTAACTGATACTGTGTTATTGACTGCTGATAGTAGTTTGTAATAGCTTTAAATATATATTTACTTCATTAATCATGGATATACTTGCTAGTGGTGTTTTCTGTGATATTTGCGGTCATCTTTATTAAAGTAGATAAATTCAGAGAATAAAAGCCTCTGTGCCCTTGTGTATTACAATATCTTGCAAAATCCTCATACACCTGCAGACTGGGTAACCTTTAAGTCATGACATCAAGTTCATAAATGGGCAAGTGTCTAGGAGTGAAATTAGTATAGAAGACAGAACACGAAAAAGGCAGCTGAGTAAAAATGAAAGAAAACAAAATGTTTACCAAATCAAGTGAAAAATACAAAGTAAATTGCACCTCTTAGGACCTTGTTTTTCCACTGCAGCTAGGCACACAGGCATAAGACTTCTGAAAGACCACTCTGGAATATTATACATATATACACGCACATCACAATTATTTAAAATTCAGAGCTTTCTGTACTCTCCTATATACAGGGAGCACTCCCGAGACAGAAGAAATCAAATCTGAAAGCCTTTCACATAGATAAAAAGTTCTATATATTATTTCAAGCCTGCTCTGAGTAGCTGATACTCTTCCTGAACAAGGACAATTTGAGTACTTTAACAGGGTGAAACGGATTTGAGAGTACTTCAGCAGAATTAGAACAATTATGTGCATTAGGCTACTATAGGAGCTTAAGCACTTTAATGGGATAAAGAAGAATTTAAGCGCTATGCACTGTATGACAGTTTAAAAATGGATCATTTGATAAAGATTTAAACTAAGTTAATGGATACAGTAGCAATTATCTACAGACTGAATTGCTAGAAACAGATTTTGACAATCATCTTTGCATGAATTCATGGGAAAAAATTTTATTGCTACAGTGTACTGTCCACATTTAACAATTTAGTGAACTCTTTCTTTCTTCCAAAACCAGAATGAAATTAGCATAGATGCACCTAATACATCTCATGTAGCTTAGGTGGCCTCTAGTTTTCTAATCACCCCTACAATGGTAGCATTTTTTAAGTGACAACATTAGGAGGAATCTGCAGATGTTCTTCCTCAGCCAAATTTCACTGCGCAAATCACTTCAGCATGAACAAAGAACAGATGAGAGGAGAAAATGAATTAGTTCAATGGCTTATTCTCTCTCCTGCATACACACAGTAGATACAACTGGCACACACGGTGACAAGCGTGCACAGGAAGAGAATGTCTCTTCAGGTTTTCCTCTTTAAAATACACGGGTCCTTCTCGTATCTTCTGAACAGATCTATCACCTCTTCGTGTCTATTTTAACTGCTCTGGCTGTGTGTGTAAGGAAGCGTACTAGCAAACTCAGGAAAGTTACATACGACTCGCTGTGAGCTGACACAGAGCAAGCGAGGAGACAATTTGCTACCAAAGTTTCCTTGTCACCAGGTAAAAACAGGCTTTTCTGCAGAATAACATCTCTCTGTTAATGATAGATTTGGTTAGAGGATAATCTGCTCCTTGGTATTCTCTCTTATTGCTCTCAAAGCCGGATAGGGAAAAGTGCTCTTTCTTACAGGCAGAGGAAGACCAAGGGCCTAAAGTCTTTACAGAGGGAAAATGACCTGGAAGGACCCACATTGCTGGTGAAGTAGATGGTGAAAGAGGGCTTTGTAAAGCGTGGAACATCACACGTTTATATGTGCTCACCTCAAGACATGGTAAGGGTCTTTGTTTTCAGAAGACACTGAACTATCTGGAAATGGTGTCTCCATCTCATCTTAAACAGGATATCCAAAAAGTTGGGCAACCAAAAAAAATCAGTCTTATAGGAAATTCTTGGCTTAGAATTTCAAGTATTTGAGGCTTCCAAGTTAGATTCCCAGCCAACATCAAACAACACAAAAAAATGTGTAACATTGCATGGGAAAATATTTCCTGTTTATAAATTAACTATTATTAATATGAAGTAGTACATAAACCACATTGTTACTATTTCACAGACACTAAACAGAATGCTAGTAAAGCCTATAGTAATATAACCTTCACAAAGAGCAGTATGAACGTATTCATCTTATAGGCATCTACTTAACATAAATTTATGAGGAGAAATTTTTAAACAAGAAATGTATCAACTTCCATATGCTGAACACATTAAGGGAAAGCCACATAAGTATATGTAAATCCAAACCTAAGTTATTTCCTTAACATGATTAAATTATTCACAGAGCTTATAGCTGCATTTAGCATTGTGGTGCAGAACTGAGGTCTGAATCCTGTAGTTTGAGTGTAACGAGGTAAGCACAAAATTAATTAGTGCTTCATGAAATGACAAATTTGGGGAAAGACCTTTACAGTTATTCTTATATTAACATCTAAAGGATGATTCTAACATGTACCAACTTTATACATACTTGCATAATATATTATACATTTCAGATGAAAGCAGCAGCTTCATTTGTCATTTGCCTCATCGAACCACACACACCTTATTATCCAAAATGTCAAGCTAGTGTCTTTCTAGTCTGTTTTTATTACCACACCAGGCTATGATCACTAAATTATGTTCAGATACATTGACTCCCTTCAACAGGGAATAGGGAAACACCACAAGAAATTAACACTAATCTTCTAATTCAACAAGAATAAAATATGTGACTGATTAAATCTTAATTAACAGTTCACAAAAGGCTGCTTAATGTCACGTGGCATATGCATCCTAATTATCTGACTGCTCCATCACTGTTTGCATGAGGGAAAAGGCCTGTGCAAATTTCCAATTGCTTTTCATTTCTTCTTCCTCTCATTCCTTACATCCATTTTTAAAGTAACAGAAACTAGTTCCAGTTTCCTAGTGATTAAGACAGCTGCATTTGATTGCTGTAAAAATGTTGGTTTCGTCATGTTCATTTTGTCCTTAGCTCTTGCAGCTGCTCATATCTGAAGTATCACACCCACCTACACATAGCATATGCAGACACGGTCTTTCCAAACTTAAGAGATCAAGCACACAAGCCCAGAAGAATTAGTCACTTTCAGGCCACCTGAAGACATGTTGTTAAAGTTAAAAAAAATGTTAAAAATTTGTGCAAACTTCTTAATATTGCACAAAAAAATCACAACAGGAATGTTTGCAGTATATTCATTTTCATGTTCTAACAACAACTGTTGAGTTTTATTAAGAGATAGATCTCCTAATAAACTAATTTGAAATCTGTAAGTCTACAGAGTCGTAATTTTCCATAAACGGCATCAGAAATTCATCAAATAACATTAATTACTTAGTTTTACTTGTCATGCCTAAATTTTTGAAAGTATGGAATTTATTCTTCCCTGATCTTACTTACGACCGTAAAGTTTATGCAGTAATTACTTCTTCCTCAGATATGTTGTTATAACCGCATAATTCAGCAGGTAGTATCAAGAAGAAATTCTTGATTAGGATAGGTTCTTAGTTCAATTTAACTTTTGGACAACAACTTGAGTTCTGTTAACTTGAAACATTTACAGAATATTTAGGACTTCTTTCGTGCCCAATGTTTATGCAGAGTAAAGAAAGCAACGTGACCTGTGCTTAGAGACCACATAAATCACTTGGCAGCATGCTGGGCATAAATAATTTCTGTGTATGAGACTCCTGATGAAAACTGGACAGTAAGAACAAAGTAAATATTTGCCTCTGATGAGCTATTTGAGCTTTTCAAGAGCGCAAACAAAGTAGGCACAACCTAGCTGAAAATAAATGTATTTCCCCTGAAAAACTGCTTCATTTCTGCATGGCCCGAGACTCCCAAGCCCCAGTACTGCCAGAAGGAGGAGGTCTATACATTTTAGATCTTCTACTAGACTCTGCTGTAATTAAAAGGTCTTCAACACGTTTGAGAATTTAACCCAAATTATCCCAGTTTCAACTTTCAAGACACTATGCTCTACACTTGGAAGTTTTACCTCTCCTGGTAATAAAGCCACCCAGCATTAGTTACAAATTACAGACAATGTTTGTATTGCTTTTAGCTATTTGTAAATGCAGGTCTGAAATGAAACAAACACTGTCACCTTGGACAGCTCACTCGTAGCAAGGATTCTTGCCAGTTTCAATACTTCAACTAACATTTTCCACAGAAAAGCCAAGACTGCCCATTTCCCTCCCTGTAATTTCTATCATGGGCACCTTCTTAGAAAAAACTATTTTAAAGGAAAAATACAGAGTCTAAAATCTACATTCAGTTACACGTGCAAAATCCACTAAACTTGACAAAAGGAATGCATAGGGTTGCAGGTATAAAGTTTGGGTCCCTTCATCCCTTTCACCTCCTTTTCCAAAATTTAGATCTAAAATCCCACCATACTTATTTACCTCCATGTAGTATGACCATAAATTAGAGGTACTGGCAACGATGAGCAGAAGTGTCTGTGTGTGCCCACAAGGTGTGTTTTTCTTAGAATAGTTTGTTATTTTTGAATAATATTTGATGACCCTGAAACAAGGCTGCATGTGTAATTAGGTTGTGCTAATAAAATAGTTACATAATAAGAAAACCACAGCTTGAAGGCTGTTGCAAACAAAGAAGCTTTAACAGGGTTCCACGGAAATAAAAGCACAGATGACAGCAGAGACCTTGAAAGTGCTGACACAGCACTATATTAAAGGTCCCAAGGCTATAAACAGAAATAGTTAATTACTGATCACTAAAGAAACACAACCCTGAGACATGGGTAAAACAGGGTTTAGGGATAACAAAGGGAGCAAAGGAAGAAGGAAACCAACATATGTAAAACATACTATGAGTATACTTGGCTATAACAAATTGTTACCCCTTTGAGAAAGGGCAAATGGATCACTCTAGCAGACATAAAACCAGTCCTGTGCAGACCCAGAGGGTAAGAAGGAAGAACTCCCTATCATCAGCCTCACACTCCTCCTGGCAAGTAGGCTGAGACACTGACTACTTGCCATAGTGCCCTTTGCCCTTTCACATAAGTGAAATTTCTAGCTGATATTGCATATGTACCCATGGTTTCTCTCCAAAAATGTGAAGGTATCTTTTGATTAAAACACAGTTAATGGCAGGCAAGCCACGGGGGCCTGTATATAATGTATAAATAAAATATTTTCTGGTTTTAAACAGTTTAAAAGAAAAGATATTTTAGAGATTAAAAGATTACATAAATTTACAATATGCATATCTTTGAAATAATCATTTCGATAACCTCCAGGTTGTAATCTCAGCTTTTATAAAAACTGGAACCATGATAAAAACCAGAACTGGAAGTAGGCAACAAAACCCTTAAAACTTGTAATTGGCACAAGATTTATTTCTTTTTAAAATGAATACATAATTAAATTGCAATTTTCAGAACTAAGCCAATTATACCCTGGATTGCTACTGTTATTTTTATCTTCCCTTCTGTCCCTGGCATTAAAGGAGAGCACATACACAGTGTATTTCAGCAGGGGTAACAGGTTTGACTAAGGAACACCTATAGTCATTTTTGAGGAAGAAAATAATTTTGCAGTCCAACACAGGTGCTAGTAATTATTTTCAGTTTGTTTCAACTCCTTGAAACTTCACTATAAAAAAAAAAAAACACCAAAACAAAACAACCAAACCAAAGTCGCATATCTTAATCCTACTCAAGCAACATGTCTTTTTAGATAACAGAGCAATTAAAGAATGAATGTCCTCCCCCAAAGAAAGTCATATCATTTCTTTAAAATTGTAGCATATTTTTACCTTAGTTTGGCTTTACCTTTAGATCTCACTGATAAACTGTATTGTAACAAAAAATTTCACTGTTCTTTGAAGGATAAGCACAGCTCAAATTCATGAAATAGTAATTTATTTCCTTCTGCCCCAAAAAAGCCAACAGATGCATAACTAAAACTGAAGGACTGTATCAGCATTGTGTCACATTCCAGTGTCAATAGCTGATGTTACTGAAGGCACATGAGAAAGGAAAATAAATACAAAAGCTTTCTCTCTGTTATCAGTTGCAACTAAAAAATAAATTAAACACTGCTGTTGCTCATACAAGTCAAAAGATAACACAAAATCACTACCTGCACCCCAACAACATACAGAGACTGTCACGCGTCTATTGTGCTCCAAAGGAATAGTCTTTTCTGGCAACTGTTTCACTGTATAAGGAAAAAAACTGCACAGTAAATGCAATCTCTAGCACAGTATCTCAATGGGCAAAATTCAATGGGAAGGCTGTTAACAGGGGATACTTGGTCTTTTCATATGTTTTCTTATGAATCTTTTCATTCCCTGACCTCTTTTCATTCTCTGCCCAAGGTGAATCTCATCATGATGATGCTTTTTGAAATGCTAAAAGCATTATGAGTAACCTAGCACATTCCATTTCTTAACTTAAATTGAATCCAAAGTGAAGAAGTGAGAGAAGCAGAAATCTGTGCCAAATTAGGTGCAATTCTCTGCATCAACATAAGGAAAGCATAAGCATAAAAATTTTACCTCCCCAGTCTCCATGTAGGACAGAAAAGGATTACATTGTCCTGATATGTTTTTAAACAGTGATTCTTTTGCATGACATTAGTTAGGCCTTAGTTATTTCCGGTTATGTTACTAATGGCTCTTTTCATACGGCTTATTTTGAATCCTGCCATATTACCTGAGCCAAATCCATTGATGGCTATTTTCTGTTATGTTTATATTTAGCCACTTTCACATGCTGCTTAACACTTACCTATTTTGAAATCACTGCAGTTCATCCGGTGAAAAAACACAGAGAGAAAATCAAGCCTATACAATAAAAGGAAATCATAGACATAGCATTTACACATGCACATACGCATTTACACAACACACACAGATATATACAATTAAAATCACCAGTTATTTTCCATTCAAAGAAATGGGTAACCTGTGGTATTTCAAATCCCAACCCACAGTAACTTTAATAAAAAAATTTTTGGGAACCCTTGTAACTTACTTTCTCACATTCACTTCTGCAGAAATATAGTTAGGGCTGACAAGATAAAAGCCTTGTTCTATCAGGTTTACTGAGTTCTGAACAACTGTCCAAAGCACCTTGCCACTGTCCCACCTTCTACTTCTCCCAATACACATACAAAACTCACTTCATGTATTTGTACTCCTACTTTATGAAGCCAAATATCACCAAAACTAAGATAAAAGCGCTGCATTTTTCTCCAGATGATGGTATATACACGGGGCCTTGCCAGGCTGCAAAATAAACCTAATTATATTGTGCAGTCCCCCAGCTGAGCTATCTCTGCTTCCAGGAACGCAAGCAGAAGCAGCAGGTATCTGAGTATTCAGATCATGTCATCTTCCAAGACTTAAAAAGAAAATAATTATCCTCTAGTAATTGAAAATACAAAATGAGGTTTAACATCATGTTCTGATCTTTTTATTTCATGCTGTGAGAGGATTAATTTACTGAAAATGGAAAGTGCTCCCAGACTGCTGTACCTGGCCCAATATATTTCACATAATCAGTGCTGATAAGTTGTTTGGGGAGCTAGATACAAGACTTCAAACCTGACCTACTTCAGTGTATACAGGACCAAAAGTCAGACTTTCCCATTATGACTGCTATACAGCTTTATTCAAGTCATTTGCTCTCACTGTGTCTGTTAATTATTCTGTGCACTAGGATAATGACCCTAGGCTGTTTTGAAGAGACTTCACATTTTTCTGGTAGTGCAGAGGTACTTTTCCAAATCAACAAGATTTCTCTGTCCTATTATCCAACTGTCAGTGAGCAAATCTTTTCCCTTCCCTACCGAAATGCAAGATTATCCCTTAGTTAAGATTCTTGTAACCCCACGAATAGGTTTAGAGAACACTACAAGTCTGCCAAAACTCTTGAGGAGATTCTGCTTTCAGAATTTCTTAGACTGAGTAGCCTTCCCACCAGGAGCTTCATAACCTAGCCTCTTTCTTCAGGTTTGATTTCAGTCCAGCAATTTACTGGCTTTCCAAATCAGAGGCAATTCTCACAGCCTCTTCTCAAGCTCTAGGAAACATCACTCTGCCACTTGTGACGTGGGGCTTCGTGTTTGCTCCATGTTTTTTCATAAGAGTACCTCAAGGCCCTCCGGTTTTGTCATGCTACATACCCCAAGCGTATGTAGCAGTTCTCAAGGGCAGAAACAACCTCTCTGTGCTCCAGAAAAAACAACATGTATCTCTAACCCATTAAACATTCTAACATAAAATAAAAAAACTAATACTATCCATCTCATAAGTAAATCAAAACATAGTTTGGGGGGTTTCATTGGGTTATAATTTGCTAACATAATTTTGTTAAATCAAAAGTAAATAGGATAAACCTCAACTTGTAATGAAGCACAAGTCGTAAAAGCCATATGCAAAAATACATAGAAACGTAAGTTGATGTCTTCTGTATTTTTACATATACTTTTAAAAATTACTATTATTATTATTAACTTCAGAAAGCTTTACAAAGGTTTGGTAGATATATCTGTGCATTTTCACGTGCTTTTAGTGTCTTTCATGCCTACAATTAACTCTTAAAAATTTTGTAACTAATCTCAGTATTTCTGACTTTCTAGAAATGTTTACATTTTCTGAATTCAAAACGTTATCTACAAAATGTTTTTCTGCCTCGGGAAAAATATTTTCTAGACACCTTTTCAGGAATCGGAAAAACTTTGTCACTCCTAAGCTGTCAAGTGAAAATGGTAGGCTTCCTCTCACTTTCAAAGTTGCCCAAATCAGAAATGGAGCTGTAAAGCTCAAGAAACCTGCTGGAAGCTTGACAAAGGTTCTTCAATGCTAATACATTTCTGAAAAACAATGTTGTTTTAACAAGCCAGCACTTACAAATCAAATCATGATTCACAAAATAATTCCCAGAAAGCCCTAACAGCCTGATGTTATTCTTATGTAGCCTCATAGGAAGCAAACAAAAATCTATATCTTGCTGGCTGTGGTAAGTTCTCTAACTGCACTGGCCTTTCTGCCCTGCCTTTTTTGTAATTATAGGTATTTGCATATAGTAATTTGTAATTACAGTTCAGAGTGATTTATACATATGAAACATTAAATCTCACTGAGCTTAATATCTCTCCAAAAGAAGTTCCATATGTAATAAAAAATAATGCTTTATATCTGTGATACCTGTCGTCATTTTAAGATGCCTGCATTTCTCAAGTGTTTTGTGGGTCTGACATATATAACTGCAAATGAAATTGTAATCTGGCGCCCCTGGAACACAAATGATAGATAAACCACTCCTCATATTAGAAAAAAAGTTTGTTTCTGAAAATGTAAGACTAAATGGGAAAGGCATTTTCCCCTAAGTTCCCTGGAGTCATCCCTCCCCCCTCAGCATCCTGTAAATGTCTGCTAACCTATGTATTTATTCTCACAAGTACCTTTTCTCCAGATTACATAAGTAGGTTCTCAAGGTTAAGAGAAACTTGAAAAGGCTTGCTTAAAAATATTTAGGGAGTCATCTGAAACTCACAAAGCCCTTAGTCACAGAAGCATGATCTCTATAAAATATTTCTCCCTGTAAGAATAATATGTGACTATCATTAGTTGGTGTTAGGGTCCTTTTATTGCAGTAGTGCAAGCCTCCTGTCATTGTAATCTAGAAAAACGTATAAAGCAAAGGAACTTCTGTCCCCACCTCTGCTTTAGTGTGTTCATATCTTTCTCTTCATTGATCACTACCATCTGAATTCAATTACAGTTTAAACCCCGGCACCTTGCCACTGTCTTTTTGGCCCCGTATTGTCCTATTTTTCTGTAGCCTTATGAATACATAATGCATCTTGAAAGCCTGCCCATTTTACTTTTCAGATGGCTCAAAAAGATGTAGTGCCTATGACTGTCTTATTTTGTTCCTTAACCTTTGATCAAGAAAGTGTTATGTAAAGAAGAAACATCATAAAACCCCATGACATTGGGGGGCAGGGGAAAGGGGAAGCATTCTTTACCCACTGGAGGGAACAGAAATGTTCAGACTTCATACACAGGTTACACAGGTTTGCTAATGCTGTTAAATCTCATGCTGCCAAAAGAAAAAGCAATGAAAAGTGTTCCAAAATCACAGGTTTCCTGTATTTTGAATCTGTAACATAGCTCTTAAAAGCTACAATCTGTTTCTCGTTTCTTTTATTATCCAGGTCATCTCCTGAAAGATTATTCTACAGTAAGTCACAAAGCACAGACTAGAAATGTATTTATTCATAAAAAGAAAACAAAAAAATAACATTGAGTCCTGCACAGGTGAAAATGTACAACTGGGCTTCTACTGGGAGTATCCAAGAATATCTCTAGAAAGAAAAAAATCTTAAAAATTTGAACTTCTTGGCTTTCAAGCTGACACAATTCAGAAGTATAGACTTTTCGGCACCTTGATCTATTGAAGTTCATTAAAACCCAGGTCTCCAAGAGCGGACAACACTTAACACATAGATTTGAGGAGTAAATGGGCACTTAAAGGAGTGTCTGCTTCTTAACTGCTTCAGTATGCGAATTTGTGGAAACCATCTTCAAAGCACATGGCACTCAACAGGTTAACAGTGGTCTGAAGTAGCTTATCAGTAACGATGGAAACCTACACTTCAATTAGCACAAGTTCTGTATACATTATTAAAGACAAGTGCTAATAAATTATACTTGGGTTACAGGTGGCAGCATTTCATTTTTCCATTTAAGAATTCTGCACAAATTCTTATTTCAAAGCCACGTGAAAATGAAGCAGAGATTTAACACTGTGTACCACTCTCAGACTGGCTGGCCACTGTCCCTGCTTCCCTGGCAGACAACGGCCTTGAACTGCAGCAGCCCCACCACGCACCCTTAGTGTCCTGTGGCCATCCTTGCCCCAAACTGCTCACCAAACATGAAGTAGAGCAGACGAAGCAGACAAATACCAGAGAAGAATTATCTGTAGGATGAGGCTGCAGCAGAGGCAGATGTACCTGACAGTGAAAACCCATGGACATTAAAAGTGATAACAATCCTGCTCAGATGCAATTTGTAGATAACCTGCTAAGTTGGTGACAGGGTTGGAGAAGAGTACAAAGGCCTTTTGCTAGTTGCGTAAACAGCATCAGGATGAGTAAGAGTGCAAGGAAAAGCTGTCAGAACAAGGACAAAACTCCACAGCACATGGGAAGTTGAAGTTTACAGTCAGGTTTAGATGTACAGAATGAAAGTTGAGCTAAAGAGAGCATATAAATAAGTTTCTAGTATTGCTGTACCTGCAGAGGTACAATTTCTTACAGTAAATCACAGAAGGATGTTACAGAGGAAGCCTATAACAGCCGTATCTTCTGTGTTTTTTAAGAGTTCCACTTATAGCTGATGGCAATGAAAAACAAAGAAACTTTCATGTTACCTTTAAATAATACCAGAAATTCTCAGAGACCAAAACAGAGAACCCACAGCTGAAGGAATATGCGCATGAACAGGACAAGCCTGGTAGATTCTCACTGGCTTTAAACGCAAAGAGGGATTAAACATTTCTGCTAATGGCTGTTGGATTTTTCAGTTCATCGGGGTTTAATGTCAGCAGCTCATAATGCTCAGATAGGTGCATAGTCTGCTTTCTGTCTCTTTCTGGGTTTGCAGTTGGCTGGATTTGATAAGAATAAATAGCAGTAAATGCAAGGAAGAAAGGGAAGAGAAATGTCCCAGAGTTGGCTCAGACTGCAATAGCTAAATCAAATAATTATATATAGGTCAATGCAATTTCTCTCAAACTGTTTATCAGATTGTGCCATAAATAAAGTAGATCACCCTGGGTTTAGGAAAGGCAGGTCCCCCTTGGCAAACCTGCTCCCCTCCTGTGACAAGATGACCTGCCTGGTGGGTGCGGGAAGGGCGGTGGATGATGCCTACCGGGACCTCGGTGTAAAGCCTTTGGCACCGTCTCCCACAGCATCTCCTGGAGACACCGGCTGCTCACGGCGGGGCCGGGGGGGCTCTGCGCTGGGTTAGAAGCTGGCTGGGTGCTGAGCCCACAGCGTGGTGGGGGATGGAGTCACATCCCGCCGGTGCCGGGCACACGGGGTGTCCCCAGGGCTCGGTGCTGGGGCCAGCCCTGGGTAACGTCTGTACCGACGGGCTGGGCGAGGGGATCGAGTGCCCCCTCAGTCAGGCTGCAGGTGACCCCCAGCTGGGGGGTGCTGGGGGGCAGGGGGCTCTGCGGGGGGGTCTGGGCAGGCCGGGCCGAGCAGCCGAGGCCACTGAGTGAGGTTCAACAATTTGTGTAACAATTATAGTACAACTTTCAGTAGCAAATATGATTCAAGTGGACTGCAGTTCTTAAGATGAAGGACAAACCTTCATGCTGCCATTCCCAAAGTAATGTTCATCTGTCTTACCTATTGAAGGATTTATGCATTCAACGCATACACAGTATACACCATACTCACCATTGCCAGAGCATAACACTTTGTAATACTTAAAATCAAACTATTTTGCTTTCCTTATGGTAACATGGAGGCCAAAATATTATTCAAATATGCAGTATAAATAAACAGGAAATTTAATGGAAATGTCATAAATGACAATGAAGTTTTGAATTCCTGTTGAAAAGAACACCAACTCTTTTATTATTATTATATGTCTTCAAAAACCTCTTCCAATACTTTAACGATATGCAACCATTGACATATTGGGATGCATTTTAACACATTCTGAGTGATTGTGATCAACCTAAATCATTCTTAGCCACAAAAGCAGTATTTTCATGTCAACACAGAGAGAGCTTACACCTAGTTAAAGTAGGCTGTAAGGTTATGATACTCATTATATCACCACTGTAACAGCTACATTAGGTTAAATAAATCTGTGCTGCACGTGGAAACTTTAGTGTGCAAGACCTCAATTCCTAGTTTTGAAAAAGCCCTTTAGGAACTCTGAAAAAGGCAGAGCAGTTCAAGAAAGGACACAGAGCAAAGATATCAGAGAAAGAAGTGTCCTTTGTTTATTCTGTATCTCAAGCATTTGTCCAGAGGCAGCAGTGTAAAACCAGCAGCGTAAAACTTTCCTCAATCCATTTCAAGAATCACATGTCTAAGAAGAGATACACAATTCTTATTCCCTTTCTCAGCAGAAGTATGAAGAATCAGTGCAACTGGCTCTGTAATTTTAAAACGTGGGCAATAAACTGATGAAGAAGCAATTATTAAACTGCAAGCTTGATAGAACAAAACCAGAGATGTATAGGACACATGAAGCCCTGATTCAACTATTTTATTTTCAGGTTTCATATTCCAGAAGCAAATATTTATTCTAGCCTCTGCCAGAGGCTGAACACCACTAGTGCCTCAGCAGTAGTCTGCAGAAGACTGTTTAAGCAGTCTATGGTCTGTACGAAACAGTTTCAAATTATTTCAAAGTATTTCTTTATGGGATGGAGGTATAATGGCACTGTGACAAAAAAAACATTCCAAATAGTCTTTTGATAAATAGTAAGACTAGTTGGTCACATCAGTTCCCCCAAAATATAATATGTTCACATCCCATTTTAGTAAAAATCATACATTATCAATATATATGTGTTTTAAATAGTTTCACCAAATATTCTTTGGTAAAAAAGCTCTGTTTTACAAAACAAAGAAAAATTAATCAAATTATGTCTATGTTCTTCAAGAGGCAAGTGCCAGAATGGTATTACATTATTTGTACTATAGGCACATCTCAGAGCATTTTACAGATGTGCCTAGAACAGTATATGGATTTTTAAGATACAGTATGCTCACACATACACAAATAGTAGAAGCCAGATCTAATCAGTTTGGACCGTCTTGAAAAAAAGTAAAAGAAAAAACCCCTACCTTCTTACTTTCCTCTTCTTTTCTTAAGATATAAACCAAAACTGCTGTGAAAGAACAAGGCAATTCATATTAAACTGTAGGAATCAGGTCAAAACTATTTAATGAAACAGGGGGTTTGTGGAAGTGAAAATAATAATTATTCTTGCCTTTATTTGCCACCATTTTTAGCAGGAAGGGTAGTAATCAAAAATTTGCCAAAAATGAACATTACAACAGAAAGAGCATTGAGCAGACTTCTTTTTATCTTTTCCCTCTACATGGATCACCCTTTATTCTGTGCCCAAACTCTCAGATGCACGATCATCTCTATGACAGCTCCAGAAATTGAATGATCCTCTCTATGACAGCTCCAGAAATTGATTAAAAAAAAAAAAAACAACAAAAACAACACACCAAAAAATTATTCAAACATTACAATGAGGAAAACAAGAGCTAATTTGGCTATTCATAGCTCACCAGCTCTCTCACGATTGCATCACATTCTGCAGCTTGACAAACAGTTGCTTTTAAGCTGTGGTTCTTTCCCTGCCATGATTTTGAAAAGTGCAATTGCAATACCACTTGCCACAGCCTAACAATATTAGCGAAAAGAATAAAAAAGAATCCTGGAAAAAGAACATGTGTCAGTTGTACCACACTGAGACTTTTCAGAGTAGAGGTGCTATGGGAACGAGTACAGCTAAATTATTACGCAGTCTCCTCAAGTACCATGCTTCTCCAATGATTCCAGGTAATCATATTAACAGCTTCAAATGTTCTGTAATGACATCATTCAAACACATTGCTCCCAAAGGTTTGATATTAGATCAGGGAATTACCATTCATCATACGTTTGTGACAAATCTAATAGTATGAAATGATTTGTTACACAAGGCAGCTTATGTTAGTTTCTCCCCTAACAGCAAATGTCTTCCCTTACCTCATGCATCTAATCTTGTCTGGAGCTAAGATGATGTACAGGAACCCTTAATTTGATATCTGAATTAAGAGAAGAACTTTACCTGAGGTCAAGAACAGGCTACTTCAGTAGCCTTTCAGTAGTTGATGTATGGGCTGTATTTTTCAAAACCATTTAAGGGCCTCAGGAATAGCAGTCTTTTTAAAAGTTAATAGAATTTGGGCATTGATATTGCATATTTGAAAAGCCAGTATTGGCTGCTCATTTAGGAAAAAAAGATAACAAAACAAAAAAACCTGACAACATATGGCCCATGGATGTTTTAATATCCAGAGCAATAAACATGTGTGCATCATTAAATTGGCTGTGTAAGCACTAGAAAGCCATGTCTTGCAGGTATCTATTCAAAAAATTAATCGAAATTGCAAGCAGAGAAGCACCCAGACTGCCAAAGAGAATATGGTGTGCCAACTATCCACTAAAATACAGCTTTTGTGTCTGCACCTGCCCTAGAGATAGGGCATAGAGATAACATCTGTAGGTTTGGTGGAATTCAGAACTGCTGTAAGCAAAAATTAAGCACCTAATATTCCAAATACTCCGCAGATGTGCAGCACAGACAAGTGTTCCTGTCAAAGGTAAAAAAATAACGAAATCTCAGGAGCAATTAGTGTGCGGACTATTCTTACACCTTTCAAAGATAGTGAATGCAATTGTTCAAAAAATATTCCTAAGTAAACATTAAAGTATATAAATACCTGGCTTGATAACTTTTTTTTGTCCTGGAGGAAAATATGGCCCTATTTCCCTCCCATTTCCATATACTATCCCCCTTCTGTCTCCATACATGGATAGAATGTAGGAGTTGATTCATACTTAGATAGAATACCTGAACAAAAACTTGAAAGTGGAAAATAGATCTGCCAGCATTACTTTTCATTTTCCAGGATTACTTTTCAAGTTAAATTATTGTTGGTTCTTTTTTCTAATTCCACACTTGTTGGAGAAGTTGGAGGCATTTTTTCTACCTTTAATTTCTCCTTCTAGTCTATTCTACAATACTTCTTATGACTAGCGATTACTTTTCATGAGTTCTATATTTTTCTTTGACGTATCACACATGCCTATAAAAAGATGTGTGTATTCAAGTGAAAGAGAGGAAAAGGCAAAGAACCTGTACAGCCATTTGACCGTATACTTAATTAACTGCCTCAGAAGTGACCTCCTTCCTCTGTTTTTATTTGAACTGTTGCCTCCTTGAGGACAGAATTTTTTCCTTTTTGTTTTGTGGCATGCTCAGGGCTATTCAGAAATGTCACCTCACAAACGAAAAAAAGAAAAGCAACAGGCAAGGAAAAGAAAGCCCACTGAAATTCAGATTATGACACTTCTTGAAAGCTGCAAGGAAATGATGATACTTTACCTCAAACTGTCAGATGCGTCTTCCAAAATCCCTCATTGCTCTGTAATACATTACCATAGCAACTTGTCTCTCCACTGATACAGTACTCCCTATGGGCAGGCTGCACTTTGTCAATGCTGCTGCTTCTCTGATGATGCAAGGAACACTGAGCAGTTAAATAGCAAATCATTAAAGCAATGTTTCCCCAGTGACCACACTGAATCACAGAAGGAATGGATAGCAAAATTATGGCAGGGGAAAGGGAGAACAGAGTGAGAAGAGCTTGCAGCACTTGGTGTAGGAGGAAAATAAATGTGTTGGAAAATAATAAAGCAGAGAAACAACATCTAATGTTTAATTTCCTTAAGGAAAGAAGAACACAGCATTACTACGGTGTAGAGCCTGATTTTATAAATCCTGTCACTGATACACTTCCTTTGCCAGTCCTCTGTCTCCAGTTTTGCTCTAGGTAATACAGACCTTGATTAATATTTATCTGCTCAATGACAGTTGTCACCTAAATGGTCAGCCACCATATCTGTGACTTCACGCATCTGACTACGTATTTTGTTGGGCATGAAAAGATGATTAAGATTAAAATCTAGTTTTTCCTCTTTTACTTTTTATATTTCTTAATCTTTCATCTTCTTACCTATGCACAGGTATTTTAAAACAGCTGATTTCAGGATCCAGCCCCACTAGACACAAATCAATTATCTCTTAAAAGAGAAACCCTGTTTATCATACAGTACAAATACACATTCTCCATATAGCTTGCATCCAATGTTGTCTCAATATGCCACATCCGACATGCAGAGAACTGAGACTCAGAAGTGTTACAACACTTCTCCCACAATACACAAGGAACCAGTGACAAAGGTGGGGGGGAAATCATTTTCCTAATTCTCACTGTTTCTCTTGTAAAGTAATAACTGAAGTCATCGAGCCTGGAAAAATAAAAATGCCAATTAAGGGTATTTTAGATATCTATTACCTATATGATACAGACATGTTTGAAATATTTTGTCTTGTGTTTCTACATAATTGCAGAATCCAAGGTTCATTCTCAAAAGGGTTTTGTTTTCAATAACTAGAAAATGTTACCATATGCTTATAAGTACACACAGTTTTAGTCATTTATACAGTTTTGAAAATACACACCATTTATCTGGAATGGGTAATTCTGTAGGTATCATAATAACAGAGTCAGGATAAGGTTTTTCATCCTCCTGTGCTGCAGGTACTCCCTGCAACACGCTGTGCACTTAACATGGAAAGAAAGCATGTCAAGAAGTTGTCTCCGCTTTCACAGAGCGAGACTGTTAAGCATATGTAACAGTTGCTGCAGCTACAGCACGCTTGAGCTAACAAACCTTGGCTATGGCAGTGGTGCCACGTGATGCCACATGTGTGTTGCATGAAAGTCAATCCATACCCTCAACTGTTCCTGACCTACTAGGAAAAACAGATGCAATTAAAAACATTGCAAAGAATATAACTTTCTAATATCTGTAGTTTACATGCATGAGCTGGGACTTCAAGATCAGACAGAGTGCTGTTTTAATAAAACAATGAGGGCCTTTTTTGTAATCAAGTGTTCAGAGTGTTCTTTGTCACTGTAAAAGGTTGCTGCCAGTTTAATACAGTGAGGATTACTTGAACAATGGTGGTTCTGCTCTCCAAGTCCAAATTTGCCTCAGCCCCTTTTGCTTGCTTTCATTCTTACAAAGCAGCAGCTTGGTTTGCCCAAAACCACTAATTTGCTCTTTATTTACTTAGAAATAAAAATCTACCTAAGCTGAATGCAGAACACCTCAAGGAAGAAATTCAACACACAAACCAGAGGAACTGGAGGAAAGCAAATGTCACTCCTATCTTTAAAAAGGACAAGCAGGAGGACCCAAGTATTTACAGGCTGGCCAGCCTCACCTCGGCACCTGGGAAAATACTAGAGCAAACAATCCTGGAAAACATCCCCAGGCATGTGAAGGACAAGGACAACAGGAGCAGTCGCCATGGACTCACCAAGGGGAAGTCACGCCTGACCAACCTGAGAACCTTCTGCAATGAAAGGCTATCTGGGTAGACAAGGGGAGAGCAGTGGATATTGCCTGCCTTGACTTCAGGAACACCTTCGGCACCATCTGCCCATCAGATCCTCATAGAGGAGCTGTGGAAATATGGGCTGGATGAGCAGACTGTGAGGTGGATTTAAAACTGGCTAAACATCCGAGTCCAGGGGGTGATGATCAGTGGCGCTAAGTCTAGTTGGAGGCCAGTAACTAGCAGTGTACCCCAGGGGTCAATACCGAGTCCTGCCCTTTTTAACAACTTCATTAATGATCTGCATGTCGGGGCAGAATGTCTCCTCGAGCATGTTTGCAGAGAACACAAAACTGGCAGGAGTGGCTGATACACCAGTGGCTCATACTGCCATCCAGAGGGACCTTGACAGGCTGGACAAATAGGCCAACAGGAACTTCATGAGGTGCAATGCTTTTTTTACTGTGGGAGTGACCAAGCACTGAAAAGGGTTGTCCAAGGAGGTTATAGAAAACCCATCCTTGGATATATGCAAAAGCCATCTGGACATGGTCCTGGGGAACTGGCTGTCCGTGGTGCTGCCTGAGCAGGGGATTGGACAAGATGACCCAAGAGGTCATCCATCCTCAAATCTGTGATAAGCCAGGCTACACAGACATTTCAGAATTCTATTTATTGGTCCTTAAGAAATATCCCATACTGAGCTCTGTCAAGGGCTGTGTCCTAAGGTACCATGCTAATTTGGTTGCTGATGTAATAGCATTGTGTACTTTTCTTTGTATCAGCCTGTATAGGTCCTTCATGAAAGCTATTCTGCCTCAGCTTAATAAATGTCCTTTGTTAAAAATCCTGTCAGCTCTGGGTACTTTTCCTTTTGCTCTTTAACACCTAAGCACTAAGCACAGAATGTCATGATATTCAGTCACTTTTTCTAGAAAGTATCCACTAGGCAATTAACATTGAACTTCTTCAAATGCTGAGCCCTGTGTGATTGACATTTTGCTTGTTTTAGCAGTTCCCATGTTGTGGAAAGACAGCTCGTGTGTATGGTACAGGAGTCAAGGGACTTACAAATCCATTTGTTTTGATATCTGGAAAGACAAAGCAGTCTTAAAATATGATGAGCTTCAATTAAAACACAGCTGAGGGCAACAGGCTAAAGCATGACTGTGAGAGCAGCAGAGCTGAATGCTGACAGAAACAGGGATGGAGTATTGGAATTCAAAGCAACTCCTGTAACTAATAAACACAGCCAAAGGCGTATTCCCTTCAGAGCAGTTCATTAAGTTCAGCCAGCTATTGCTCTCTGTCTTCTTATGCAGAAGTCAGAAATTCCTTCTTGTTTATGGGCTGTTTTTATGTTAAAGAATTTAACAATACCTGATAGAGAACATCCCCTCCCAGAAAGGTCAGTTTGTAAACAGCATACATTACATACAGTATAGGCACATATCCAATACAAATATGCTCCAGGGACACCTTAGGCAGCAACCTGGACTTCCAACTCCAAAGCTTTTTCAATTACAGACTCTTTTCAGCTCTGTTGCAAGCTATTACATGACCTTCACCTAGTCAACCGTGTTCTCTTCCTCTATTTTACAAGCCATAAAAAGGAGCTCGGTTCTGACCTATTTCACAACTGATGTGTTTCTGTGTTCTTCTTTAGGCTGTAGGCAATAAGGTTTATGGATCACAGAGGCCTCCATAGATGGATTGAAATATTTTATTATACCCATTACCATTGAGCAATCCTTATGCTTGAGAAAGAAAAAAATATTTTCCACGTATGTTTGCAGAAAAGTCCAGCTGCAGAATACATGTACACCGATAATTTTAAGACTGAAATAATCCAGGAAGAGAAGAGAAGGCCTAGAACCTCAGAAAAGCACTACATCATCCAAAGAATGACATAACTACGTTTCGTCTTGAATACAAAGCCGTCTGTACATGCTAGTGTGCGTCAAGTGTCTGTTTCGACTGCATACTTTTACCTAATGATACATGAAAACATGTAATCCTCATGTACCACCATAGATAATTATTAACTTGACTGTAATCCACAGGGGTCAGAACCCATTTCCTACATTCACAGATGTCATCACTGTGATTCTAGTCCTTACTTAATGGAAAATAAACTACCATATCAGGATGGGTAAATGGAAGTAAAACACCAATATACGGCGGCAATTTTGAAAAAGTTGAAATCCCTCTGCTGCATCCTAACTACAAGACCTTTCCTCCTTGTAATCATGTACTGCATCATTACTATCGGGTTCATTTTGTATTGATTTCTGTTATAAGCCACACCAAAGATGAACAGAAAGAGAACATAAAGCATCCTGTCCAGAAAACACCTTTTGTGGCAAGCTCTACCTTGCTCCATAATACACGTCACTGCTTTCAGTGGGAAACGCCGAGTGACGAAAAGGGCCAATGTGAACATGGGACTATTTCTGGTCAGAGCAAAACATTTACTGAAAAATCAGAGAAATGCATTTGACAAAAATGCAGGCAAGAGAAATAGTCACAATAAATAATGGCTGCTATTGTAATGCCATTACCCTGAAGGAAAAAGAAAGGACAGTAAAAGACTTCATTGTTTAAGTGACTTATTTCTTATAAAGATTTTTCTTCTCCTCTTTTTAACAAGAGGGACAGGGAAAAGGACAGCAGCTTATCTTGCACAGCCCTGCTCTGATCACCAGACTACTCAAGATTCAGAGTCCTCAGTCAGCAATGGCAAAGTCTGTATATCTCCCTAGTTCATAATCATTATTTTTTAAAAATAAAGTCCTAACAACTTTAAAGGGTAGGAAAGCTGTTCCAAAACATCCTGTTGCCCATCAAATCACGTACTCTCCTAGCTAAGGGAAAGGTGAGGTACCAGGTTCGTATCCTGCGATGACACAGGTAGAGTTTGTAATTATAACCAGACCGTCCCTCACAGCTGTTCCTTACCCAAACATCTCCCCTCCTTTGCTTGCAAAGATGGAAGACCATACACCCCAGGCCTTTTTTAAAGGTGTTACAAATGCCTGAAAAACAGGGGAGGGGGGGAGGATGGGACATGGTGGGGGGGAGGGGAGAGGGGGCGGAACGACCAAGAGAAACGAGGTCAGAAATTCATTTTCAGTTAAAACAATTTAATAGTCAGTCTAATATATTATGGAAAAGTAACTTTGCTATCAGTCTAAACTATTCCCCTCCAGTTTTCTAGAAGGTCTTCACACATCAAACTAAATAATCAACCATCTGGATGGCTCTAATTATGCTCCACTGCTGAAAGAAATACAAATAATCCACTTTCACTGAAAAACACCTACTTGCACAAAGCAGGTAGGGCCTGCAATTCGGAATAATGTTGCTGCAAGGTGGCATTTAATACCCTTTTCACTGTATTTACTCATGCTGCACTAACTCATGCAATCATGCCAAACAATGGAATACAATGACAGAACATGCTCCTCTTGCTTAATACTAAGGGAAATACAGGGTGCTTATTCTCAGTACAGAAGATCCAAATTCAAAATTGTAAATGGTTCCTTGTTTTAATGATTTTTTCTATTTTATCTGTCCTTGTCATTGCAGCAGAAAAACAGTATTTGTGACAGTGATTCATTCTCCTTTTTCTGATCTGTTATCTTGTGACTGAATTATGGGAATTGTATATTTTCATTTTAAGAGCTCTGTAGACATCACTAATGTCAGTGAATACCTAAATTCTCCATACTTACAGATGATTAAGTGTTTTGTTTCTTTGCTCAATTTGAAAAGGTTACATCTAGTTGTCTTTCTGTATCTCAATTGTATTGCTCCATTTGAGAAAAATACCAGCTTCTCGACAAGACACTCAGGAGTCCTGTCCTATAAAATCAAAATACTCAATTCTATGCAAAAGTATTCAAAACCAAGTCTTCGTACAGTATGAAAAACAACTAACAGACTAGAAATCATAATAATAAATAGATGATCCTCTTATCTGCCTAAGACAACTATCTTTTCTTCTAACTTCAAGGGACCCATATAAACCAGGGACTACACCTTCATAATAGACAGATACCCTTTTCGCCTCCTATCCCCCAAAAGGCTTACCAAAGTATAGCTGAATCTTAATGATTTTTCTATTTCCTCCTATCCCACGTAATCCCTAGTACAGAATATGCAACTAAGGCAAAAGACATGACCAGAGCTGCACTGTGGTATGGTATCTCCAGTGCGGCGAATGAAGAGACGGGAAGTAGCTTGAAGCAAGCAAGATGTCGATTTATTAGTGATTCTTTTACATTAATATACGTTTCTACGTTCTACATGTTAGACACTGATTGGTTAAATCTTAAGCGTGAACTACGCAGATTGGCTATTTTCTAAGATGCATCATTTAAACAATAGGTACTGATTAGTCTATCTTAGCATCAATCTTTATTCTAAGATTAGGGGTTTTCTTTCTACTTGACTTTCGTGAATAACAAAGTTCCTTATCAGCACTATCCAGTTCCCTTATCTTGCTGTATGTCCCTCTTGTCTGTAGGGTTGGCATCTCAGCTGCTATGGCTCAAGAGTCTGCTGTTAACTTGTTCCTTTGTTCCCAGGGCTTATGCCCTACAAGTCCTAACACGTCTCCATTCATCAGGCTAACAGTGCTCAGACTCTCATCCTTGAGGCCTTGCCCTACACTCCAGGACCCTAGAAAGGATCTAAAAGCAAGGGTAGTTAAGTACAATTTAGAGCAACACCAAATCTATTCTTGGTTTTACCAAGGACTGAAGCAGACTCTGGACAAAGCAGGAAAGTACATAGTAGTAGTTGGGTATCATCTCTCTTCTCCATACCTGGTCTTCAACTGCGTACAGCTGAGCTGAATGAGGCCATTGGAACCAGAAACTTTGGAAAATAAAAGAAGTACCAGCTGTATTTCTGTCACGAAGGAGCATCAACTTGGGATTTGAGAATGAAGCCAGGTTCTCTGTTCCATGTGTCCATCATCAGTGCTAACTGCCCAATTCAGACTTAACACGAGTGTACAGGGGTTTGCGTGTTGAGCAGAAAGACTCTGCTCAGTTTCATGAGAACTACAGGAATGAACACTTAAAACCTTTTTGGTTTCCAATGAAGAAAACAGTGATGCAAGATATGCCCAGGGATCTGCTTTTTCAAACATGCCCATTATTAGGAAAACTGACAATATAAAAAATAATAACACAGCATGTAATAACAGACAGCTAAGATTCTAAAATAGCTAGTAGAGATCTTATCAATTACTCATTCCATGGCACTGCCATCTTTACTATAGATAGCAAATCTGAGTTCTAAATACTACTGTGGACACCTTAAGGATGTGCAGGGAGAAATCTACATTTCAAAATACCTGTTACTTCAAAGAAGATTTTATTAACTTATTACCAAAGTCTGGTTATAGTGTACTGTTTCCACTAAGAATAAATAAATAAAGGGGGGAAAAAAAAGGAAGGTTCTTCTCCCCACGAAGGGGCAAAATCAGCTTTGAGTCATCTTGAACCTCATATTCTGGACTTTTATAAGAGCAAGTAAGGTTTTCAGCATAAAGTAAAGCGGGGGCGGGCAGAGGGGGACAAACCAAAACCACCTGTTAAATAACAGTGCATTTCCCTTTCAGGACTGCTCAGTGGTTGTTCTGCTACCTACAACAGCTGCCAAGGCACACAACTATAAGCAGCACAAAGGATTCATGCCTTCTTGCTGTCTCTGCTGAGGGGACGGTCTGAGTCATATAGGACAGCCTCTGGCTAGATACTGCCTGCACTCAAAGATGTTCTCCCCCAGCCTATTAAATGGCTTTTATAGCTGCTTTAAAGGCTACAACAGAGGAGAAAATCCCTCCCAAAGGTATACTGCACTGTAAAATCTCTCTATGATTCTTGCTTATAAGATGACAGCCATAGCTCTCTGTGTAATCGATGCTTCCTTTAAAACCACCTTGAAGAAACAACTGAGTTCTGTGGCCAGAGCACACTGGAGCAAGGCTTTCTGAGCATTGGTTCGATTCAGTGAGCAGATTTCTATGAGATGTACTAGGCAGAAGGTCAATGAGATGATCACGTATAATGGTCCTTTCTGGCTTTAAGAGTTTATCAACAGCAATCCTTTACAACTCATCTTATATATGTATACCCTTATTAATAACAGCAGAATTTAAGTAAAAATATTCTTATTTAATCCTATTGATTTATAAAACAGTGAAGTTACAGTCCCTGTAGGCAGGAATTTGAAATGCCAGAGGTCTGTGTGAACATTACACATCTTTATGAGTTCAAGTTTGTTACATGTGTTGATTTATGTGCAGTAGGCTATGTTCTGCAGCACTGTAAGCTTTATAAGTTGATAGAAATAACATTGCTGAGCCTCCTTCTCCTCCCAGCGTTTACAGCTAGATTTAATAGCAAGTGTAAGGCTTTTTCTGTATGTACACAGGATATTTCAGAGATTTTACTCCTGTCTCACTCTCCATTTGTCTCCATGTCTCACTGCTAATAAGTGACCCACACCCACAGGTATCAAGAAGAAATCAATTAGCAGTCACAGGACAACATTTTCCTGGTGGCTCAGACCAAGGTTCAAACCCTCAACCCCAAGCTCACCTCCATTTTATACCAGGCCAGTGTTCTTGAGGCAAAGAAGTGAGAAGGATAGTTCCAAAACCCAGAAATGCCAGTGAGGTTTCTTCCATTCAGCTTTCATGTCTTTAGCAAATACCTTCTAAAAAGATTACAAGGAAATAAAAATCTATCTGATGTGATTTTCACCAAGGTAATGTATTTTCCTGTGGGCAGAGATATGGCAGTGCCACTTAAGTGAAGATGCCAGGATTCAGCATCCATGCAGTGTCACAACCATCTAGTCAAACAGTAGTATAAATTCAAGCTGTCAGATAGGATTCTGCCAATATTCAAGGCATCACAGCCGTAGCTCTGACTCTAAGAGGGGACCAGCTTTCCAAGGCAGCAGAAATGCCCACTGAACTACTTAGAAGACAGTAAACTGGCTAAAATTAAGTGCAATATCTAGTTGATACCTAACCTTCTTGCAGTTTGGGTTGCATAGTACAATGAACATGTAAATGTTGCTATTAACCTTACCAACTGCTTGGTTTTATAAGAACAAATGGTCTATTATGACCATGTAGAAAACTGGCTTGATTTTAAACAACTAAAAGATTAACAACTAGTAGAATCATCAAAGCTATCATACAAATACATATATACCCTCACATTGGTGTTTACTGAAGCTGAAAACATAATTGGCAGATACAGCTATTGTGATAAGGTCAGATCCTCTTAGGTTAATCATTACATAGGGGTGAGGCTTTTTTTGGAGGAGGCACTTTGGAGAAAGGAAACATTTGCCTTGTGAAAAGTTTAATAAAGCAAAGAACAATGTATGCAACGTGATTCATAGAAATTCTTCTGAGATGTGCTGTGGGTAGAAGCACAGAACATTTACAAAGATTTTCCTTGACATCTCCCTGCCTTATTCTAAAGGTGTACACCTCTACACATCTGGGTGTCCTGAAAAGGAACACCACCACTGTCCTCAGCAGCTTCTGTGGTTTGATATGTTTAAACTTTAAATCGGGCCAAATCTAGTTAAATCGATATTTCAAATCTGATCTATACTGGCATAAATGAAAGCAGGTCATAGCCCTCTTTTAATCTTTTTTCCTACATGCCTGACTATAAAAATTTGTCTTTATATCCTTGAAAAAATCTGTGCAGTTGTAATATATGACTGGTTAGAAATGAGTGAAAAACGACAACTTGTTTCTGTGAAAAATTTAGAAAAATGATGTTATTCTATAGTTTTTATTTGCTTTTACTTGAATTGTTTTAAATAAAAATATATTTTCAGTCCTTTTGTATGTCCCCTTTTTCCTCACTTTTGCATGAGAACACTGAGAAATCTTCCATGCTATAACTTCTAGAGCTATTTTCCATATACCATTGTATTAGTTAAAATATTATTTACCAGCCCCTCCCAAAAAACTCATAAAAGTACTAAACAAGTATTCCTTTGTTTTCGTGTAGAAAGTATTATTGATCATATTTGAGAATTGCAATTATGATTATTCTAGCTAATTGATTGTATGTAACTATGCACAGTATCCCCACAGAGATTATTTCCTGTATGGATTCCCAGTCTTTCAGGAGCAATTGAGGAAGTACAGAAAGCCACAGGCTGCAGAGTAAAACAACTCTTCAGAGACTGCAGGATGGGACCAGAAGGGGATTAGTGTTGAAAACCCCAGGACATGAGAATCCGCTCTTGTGGAGGCAGGCATCTCCAAGCCATCTCAACCATCAGGCAAGACATCCCCTAAGGCCTCTGTACTGTAAGCACAGACCGAGGGTCAGCAGAAGAGTCCTCTGCACCTTCGCAACATGGGAGAGCTTATCATAACCATTATGCCACACTGCTAATATTAACCATGACTGCACGCTGATGAGTGTTTCAGTGTCTACCATTGCCAATTAACAAAATCATATGTGATGCAGTTATGATATTACCATAGACAAACATAACTGACAATTGTACTTGCCACTGCCATGCTTGAGTTATCATACTTTTTTGTTACTGTCTGTATAAGCTACTAAAAGATCAGTAGCGATGTATATAGCCACAGCCATGTAGCCACAGTTTCTTCCTTTGACAGATAATACTGCTGCAGTTTTTTCTTCCTGCTAACACCAAGGCCAGAAAGGGTACGCGTGCCTGATGTAAAGTTATTTGCTATAGATATACACCAGGTACACTATAACATCCAATTTAAATGAGAACATAAAGTCTTAATGTAATACTATTAAGTAACTTACACTTTGCTTTTTCTCATTAATAGACATTCTAAAAGAAGCCATTAAATTTACCCAGGGTTAAAACCAATGAGAAAACTCAAACTGGTCACCCATTAATTCATTCACCCTTGTGCCTCCCAGGCCATTACTTCTCTCCTTATTACAGACTTGCAATAAACTTCTTTCTTTACTACCTGGCAAGTTGCAAAAATAGAATGATGGCTACAATGTCATCTGATTTATAAATAGGTGAAAGCAATGGCTGAGTGTGTATTACATTATTGAGATTTATTTTACAGTTTTGCTAATACACAAAATTATTAATTACTTCATACACAAATAAAAGTGTTCAAGTACAATTTTTCCTGAGGAATATTATTCCTTTTATTGTGTTTGTAAAGTTGGTTCATTTATCTGTGAGCCCAAGAATATGGAGCCTTTTGTGTTCAGGTAATATTTAAAAGCAAGGCAAGTCTGAGTTACAACTTGTGAGTGTCCAAACAAGAGTATTTGCAAAGAAAATAAAGCTTACAAAACATTTGTTGAGTATAATTTACTGTATGTTATTTTCAAAAAGAAGAGAATGATTTAAAACAGCTGTGTGCATATATATTATTTAGCAAGAAAAAACTCATTTAGCTTTCTGTTTCAGATAAAGAATTAGTGCTTTTACCTTCCTTAGAATTCTGAGAGTAGCCTACTTCACCTGCACTAAATAGCACATTTATTTGATTTCTCTTAAAATTAGACCTCTTAAAATCCCTCTTAAACATTGTTGTTCAGGATTAAGCTGCAGTCCCTACTTCTACCAAACCAAGAACCCACAGAATCTGAACCAGAAAAAAAACACAGTAGCAATGGCAAGCTCGTAGCCTTTTATGTGGAACAACAAATAAATGTAGCATTGTAACCTATAAACAAGTACGTATAGCTACATTTATTTCTTACCTGTATCATCATCATCTGCACTGTGGCAGTGTTCAGAAATTGCAACGGAAGGTCAGAATGACTGCTTTGTATATCACATAGCTCAAATAATTATGGTAGTTGCTTTAGAGAGTGAGAGCTTTGTTGTGAGGTAGTAGAAAACCAGAGTAAAGGGATACATTTTGACTATACTCTTCTGTCCTACAAGATTGCTCTGTCTTTGCTTTTTAAGACTAGTTTGGTGTGGAATGAGAGAGGTTTTAAGGGAAAAAATGAGAGGTATCACTTTGACAGTGATTCAAGAAAGATTTGTACTTATTCAGAGTGGGTAGGATGACACATGGATCACAAATGAGAGAAAACAAGTTGTAATAAACACCTTGTGGAGTTTAGTGAAAGTACAGAAAAGCTGTCTTAATGAATTGTTTAAAAACAGAAAAGAAAAACTTTACTTCTAATTGAATGAAAGCACATCCCACCTACTACAGATTTGGACTAATTCTCATGTACATGGGTTCATACTCTCCATTCCTACAGTGATTAATCATAAAAATTTGATTTTGAGTGGACTGCAGGGTAGCTCATTAGACAATTGAATAATGGAGAAGAGACAATAGTGAATTGATTTCTTTAGCAAAATGAAAGCTGACAACAAGAAATTAAACATTGCTAACTTTTCTAATAAAAGTGCTAGATCAATACCTCTGAACAGCGTGTTCCATTTTTCAATTTATATCAGCAGACCCTGAATATTGTGATTGGTGAGAAGGAACAGAAACTGAGGTACAGAGGAAAAAAAGAAAAAAAATTGTTGAACAGGTTACCTGGAGAGTCTGTCTGACACTGCTGAAACAAGCCCAGGACTTCTGCTCCTGGAAGAATCCTAGAAGATGCTGCCTGCAACTCTGAGCCGAGTCCCTGCAGCAATGCTTTATTGTGGTGCTTGCTTCAGAAGGATCAACACTTTCTGTAACATTACCAGGTCAGCGATGACCAATAAGCCTTCTCCTATACACAGATTTAATATCTTGGCAAGGGTGAAAGCCATAATAAAAAAATCCTAGACATTAAGGAAAAATCCTTTTTAATTGTCAGTTAAAATGTACAGTGTATGTTAGGTATTTGCATGGCCTCCAACACTCCAGCATCACAATACAGGTTTTGATGCACCTAGCTCATGTTTCTCTAATGAAATACAGAAAAGCCCTTAGCCTTGCTGCTTTGAAAGATGAGAATGAAAGTACAGAGTAATTGATTTGCTCAAAGTCATCCACCAAATGTCTGTGGAAGAGAGAAGGACTATGATCCCATGTCTGCAGGGTACTGGGCTACAAAACAGATTTTTGTAATCTGCTTAATTCTTTCCATCTCTGAGAAGCAGTCACAGTCTACCAGGCCAAGACAACATTTGGAGACAGCAGCACATCACAATGATGTAACTTTCTCAGAAATTCAGGTACACCGAGTTCCTAAACTCCAATTATAGCAATAGGAGACAAAGCTAGCACAAGATTGCTATCCTGAAAAAATGAGACAGAGAGAGGAGGGGGACAGGGGATAGAGGAAGAGAGACTGAGGTGGGGGAAGAGAGAAGGAGGGAGACAGAGAGATTAGTGGAGAGACACAGGCAAAGAGGAGACAGACATGAAAAGACTGAGCTCTGGCTCAGCTCAGTGCTACTAGTCCAGCAGGAATGTCTCCTACATGGTGACAAGGTTAAACCTATCCAAGTGCCACAAATATTTAAGATAGCGAAACCTACTTCCCAAGAGAGGATGGATGCTGGCTGCTAGCTATGTTACCTCTAGAAGACTGACTAGATATTGAGCAGCACAGCTCTTCGTATGCAAAACCACTCCCAAAGATGAAAAAAAATGTATTTAAGCAAATTAAAGTACTTCTCCCATTGTCATCAGTAATTATTTAACATTTAAAAGCTATGATACTGTTTTGTAAGAGTGAGTTTAAATAGACGGGTATTAAATACAAGGTGGAAAAAAAGTAAGTTTTCTTTGCTATTCTCTGGAATATGAGATATACTTTACTAAAGTTTTAATTCGACTTACATTAGGATTTTTACTTCATGCTCCTTTGACAGCAAAAATCAAATAATCCCATCTACTCTGAACAGTTTGTGATCAAGGTAGACAAAAATGATGAAGAAAAAGAAAAAATAATGTTCTTAGTCTCAAAAAGTGGAAGAAAAAGTTGCCTACAATTCAGACAGGCTTACAAGAGTCTTCCTTAACCAAGACAGGTTGCGCAGTATTCTTTTACAATATAACTAAGCTATCCACAAACAAAGAGCAGAAAGTACTGAAGAATTAGATCAGAAAATATTTATTTTGGTGGACCTAGTGGGATATTAAAACATCACCATGAACACAAGGAAAAATAAACAAATGAAATCCTGAATGAGGAGTTGAAAGGCTCTTGGCTACTTATAATGGATTTCTCCTTCCTGAACACCTTCAATAAGACTTTTTTCCCCTCCTCAAAAAAAAATAAAAGCAATTCATTGAAAACTTCTTCACATTAGACTTTTCAAACTACAATGAATATTTTGCCTCTATTCTAATCATTTCTTTCTTGGACTGGGAGAAAAAAAAAAGGGGGGGGGGGGGGGCGGGGGAGTGTCACGACATTTTCCTGTGATTTCACTTTAAACTAAAATCCTCCTGAAGGTGATCCTATTCCAGTCTGCTTCTTTTTGACTGGCTGCTTTCTAGGTAAAATGGCCTAAGGCAAAGGTATTTCATCAAGTAAGTGGAAAAACAAACAATTGCGCTTAAGCTGAAAAACTGTGGGAAAATTCAAACTAAAAGGATAAAGGCGGTATCTCAAAAAGAGAAGAGAAAATCAATAGTGAAGAGATAAGATCTGTAAAAGTGCAGGAAAAAAAGATATCAACACCACACAGAGAATAAGAACTCACTAATGGTACAGATCAAAGGAGAACAGGAACATGAATAAGAGGGATTGAAGATGTTCTGAATGAGAAGTACAATATCAATATATAAAGTATGAATAATTGTAAAACATCAAAGTAGCACTCAAAATTCACAAGTCTCAAATTTAGACTTGAGATTTATGAAGTGATGGGTAAAGGGAGAATCATCACAAGCAGAAAACTTCAGACTGAATACTAGGGGGGAAAAGGTAACACAACCAGAAACTGTTCCATAGAGTAGACAAGGGGGTCCTGGAAGCACTTGAGAAGAGCTAGAATGGAGAGTGTTTTACTTCAGAGAAAGCACATTTCATTAGGAGGTCAGGGATCAGAGGAGATCATAAAACATGGGTTGCTTCCTAATCAGTCTGCAAAACTTTTCATTTCTTTGCCTGAACCCCATGTCAACTTACAGAAGCAAGTGGCCCCCAAGCCACCACATAACCCTGGTTTGGACAGGAAAACTAATCCTGCCTGTCCCAGCCATCCAGCGCAACTGCCTTTTCCCTGCACCTTCATCACGGACTGTGAAGAGTTCCTAAGGCTCCTCTCCTGCAGGGAGGCTTGGTGTCAGCTGGTCAGTTGGCTTCAGCTGTCCTGGCTGTGCCCCCTCCCAACTCCTTGCACACCCCCAGCCTCCTCGCTGGTGGGGTGAGCAACAGAAAAGGCCTTGACTGTGTAAGCACTGGTCAGTAATAATTAATACATCCCTGTATTATCAACACTGTTTCCAGCACAAATCCAAAACACAGCCCCACACCAGCTGCTATGACAAAAATGAACCCTGCCCCAGACAAAACTCGCACAAGGATGCAGCAGGGTTTGCAGCCAGTCTCCCCAACCCACTGGGCTAGCCAAGCGTGCAAGGGACACTCACTGCACATCCACGTGTGCAACAGGGAAGGCGTGCACACAGGTCCAAAATCACTCCAGTTAATTTGCCTGAGAAAGAGACCTAAAAAGTTCCTTTCACGATTGCAGTATATTTACTGTGCCAAATATAAAACCACATGCTACTCATAAAAATCAGGTCTAGGAAGAGTTATGCCTGGAGCCTGGCCAGTCACCAATCAAACCAATTTATACCTTAGATCTGGTTTAGGTACAGGGAGAGGGAACTCACTTTTAGTTTTAAGCTCGCAGAAGCTCAACAGAAGAAATTAGTAAAAGCATGCTGGAGAAATAAATATTGTTTTATGCAGCACCTTGTTGCTTCTAACACAAATCATAGCTCTTCAGTCATTCCTAACTATTTGAAACCTTTCCCCTCCAATGTGAAATCTGAAAATTCAGGTTATTGTGACAGGTTTTATTACTTCACAAATGTTTCATGAGTACTCTATATGGAGTGGGAAATTATCAAACTAGCTTTTACATGATCTGTCTGTTGTCTCCTGAAAGACACAAATATCAGAGCTACTCTAACATTAGACAGCTGGAAAACAAGATTATTATTAAGATCTTTTTAAAACCTCTTACAAGAGAGAGGCCTGACCCAACTCTCTTTGAAGGAAACTGGAATCTTGCCATAAGCACCAACAGATTATATTCAGACAGGAGGTGAATGCTGAAGTACAGAAAATTGTAGGAGACTAAGTAATCACTGCTATAGCAAATCCAATTAGTAAACTAACACCCCTAATGCCAAATGCCTGTTCCTTGAATGGCTGATAGAATTGTTTTGGTTGAATGATTTTGTTGCACATATTCCCCCTGTTACTTGCCTTTTTAATATTCTGTTCATTTAATCAAGTTGAGTAAGTAACTCAGTAAATATTTGGCTGCTGTTACTGACTCTGATAAGATAGGTTTCTTCCACTCACATGTCTTCTGTGCAAAACACAGAAGGACTGAACTAGTCATAGTGAGCTATGGAACAGAACTCAGATGAGCAACCTTAATTCTGAATCAACAAATTTAGCAAGTTGTTTATTTTATTTATTTTCTTTTTAATAAAATTAGAAGCCTTATGGCTTAGTCCCCTATGTTGCTGGAAAAGTTAGCTGATCATAGCAAGACATTCAAGCTGGTAAAATCTGGACTGCAAGGAACAGGCAAATGGACTTTATAAATGCAGGGTGCATGAACAAAAAAAGCAATGAAATTCAGTGTTGATACATGTGAAGTGATGCACGCAAGAGGAAAAGCCATCCTGAATTGATGAAATCTGGCAACCTACTAGCATTGGGGGGAAAAAATATCTTGGAGCTATAATAGGTCAATTAAAATGTCAGCTCAATGCTCAATAGCAGTGAAAGAAAACAGCATGTTAGGAATTATTAGGAAAGAGCAGAGAACAGAACTAGAAGCCTCATTATGGCACTGAATAATTCCATGGTGAGTCTACAATTTCAATATTTTGTGTAGCTTTGCTTCTCACCTACCTTAAAAGGATCTACTAAAATTAAAGTAGAGAGGAGAACAATAATGATTAAAGTTCTCTCAAGAATATCTAAATCAAATACACTTCATCCTGGGAACGAGCAAACTGAAGAGAAATATAAGCCAAGAGCAGCACAGACAGGTGGAAAGGAAGTAGTTGCTTACTATCGGCTGAAAAGCTAGAGAGGAAGTAGTAAAATTATCAGCTTGAATGTTTAAAAGAAACAAATGTTGCTTCATGCTTTACTCAGTTTCACTGTGGAATTCATTGTTTCAAGATGCTGCGGTTGCAAAAAGTCCATTTGACACATAGAAAAAAGTCTATAGACAGTTACTATTTTCCCCACCAAGGCAAAATCAGAAGAAATATTCAAACCAGGAAGTTATCAAGACTGAAATACGTATTTATATTCTTCTCTGCAAAACCTTAATGATGGACTCAGCCTTTCCTCCGTAACAGAACCTCTGGAATTCTTAGGAAAAACTCCTGGAACAGTGATTGAAAATTTGGTTCTTTTTAACATCTACCCTAAACTGGTGAGCTACAGGAAAGGAGACCTGCAAAAGAAATCACTGTTGAAGTAGGAAAAAATACTGTAATGCCAAAGATCTGATACAAATTCCCAGCTTTGCCTCAGCCTCCTTGTATAACCTTAAGCTGATGATTTCATTTTTCTGTTCTCCAGTTTGATTTGTAAAATGAGAATAGAAATCTTTCTTCCGATCCAATACTCCCCATTTACTATGTAGCCTCTTTGGCTCAGGGCTGTCTTGTCCTAGATAATGTAAGGCATTTTGTGCAGGCAAAAAGGCTTCCTGGTTCTAGCTTCTAGATACAGCTGTAATGTAACACAGTATATTAAGATTATATTTGAGTCATGGATTATATTACATTTATACCTTTACATTACATTTTGACTTACTGTAAATCAAAAATAAACACTGCCATTCATTTATTTCCCCAGTCCAAATGCTGTTCATCTTTACATCCACAGGTGTGAATCAGCATGTTGCCAAATCAAGATAAATCAGACAAATGTCAAATGTTGTTTGGGTAATACCTGCAAAGAACACTGTGCTCTGCCTACTAACTTTCATGCGAGACCTACCTCTCAGTGAGGCTAGAAAGGAATACTAAAGCCATTCACAGTGCAGCCCAGCCCATGCAATTTAATTTTCATTCTAAAATACAAAAAAGGTGGCTTGACTTCAGACAGATGCAAGTACACCAGGCCTTGGGGAATCTATTTAAATAGAAGCATTTTACATGGATTGTTTTAAATAACACATTTTCATAGCATCAGGTTAAAAAAAAAAAAATAATCTTACATGCTCTGAAGGGCTCTGGTTAACTTATTAACATACAGATAAGTGGGGTTTACTTTGCTATGCTTCAAGAAGATACATTCTAATGAAGCCAGTGCTTTGAAAGTCCATCTACTCTGAATTACAGCGTAATTAATCTGTGCTCAGAAAGGCATAGAGCAAAACATGTCTACAGAACCCACAATGCCACAGAGCCAAGGGCAGACTGCTCATGAAGTCAAGGGCCAAATGTTCCCCATACAAATGGATCTGTACAATAAAAATCAAGCAAAGTAGAACCAAAAAAAACTAAACCACCCAACAACAACAATCAGTCTCCACAGACACATGGCCTTTAAGTTGACATTAAATTGCATGTGGAAGTTCCAATAAAGGGAGAGTATAGTGGACTGTATGCTACTTTTATTGTTATGGACTGCTGTGGCACAAATCAGGCTTTTAGTTGCAATCTAATTTCCACTCGTCACTGGTAATACTGATCAAAAATCAACATCACTTTAACTTTATCAATAGGTAAGACCTAGTGAAGGCAATGGAAGAAACATATTTGTAGTCATATATCTAAGAATATGGTCCTAGATTTGTAATATGTTTCCAGCTGAGTATTTCTGGGCCCCAGCAGACTTTTACAGAGCCTATGAAGCATGCATAAAACCTAATAGCATTCCAACCATTGCTGGATTTTCTGCCTTCTGTTCTTTATCATAAAGTGGGTTATGATTTACTATTACCTTCTATGTGGACTGTTTGTCACAATTAAATTCTTGATACTCTATCAATAATAAAGTTGAGTAGGAGTGGCACAGGAAGCTTTTAAAAGAGTTAAAGCTTCTTTGATTGGCTTGTGGCTGTGAGCCCCAGGTTCACAATGCATTTTATTCTAGCAAAGGTGATTTGTAAGACACGGAAAAAATCTGTTTTCAAAATATTGACACCACCTTCCCTTTCTATTCAACATTAGCTTCAACTCAGTTTTGCAAAAGTCTTTAAGTCAAAACTATTCTGAATTCAAGCCAATGGTAGAGACTTGGCATAATTTGTATTGCTGCAGTGCTTGCAAGCAGGAACAGCTGCCTAATACCATTCACACTCAAAGAAAAAGCTGGTGCCTCTCCGGGGAGTAACAATGTAATTGTGGAAAAATGAAAGAAACAACTGGGAGAACATCAGGTAATAGCGAGCTTGCTATGAATACAACATCAATATAGGAATTGCTGCAAGAAACCTTGTTACCTTAAGTTGATCTTCTCAACTCACAGGGCCCTCATTTCTAGGATGTTACCTTGAAGGTTATCCTGTCTGGATTTAGAGTTTTTGGAGGAAGTGTTTGAAGGATGGGGAAGGTAAGTGTGCACTTAAACAGAAGCAAATTTGTTTTCTTTGCAAGTGTACTATTGACACTATGGGCACTGTACACAAAGTAGCAGACATCAGGATGGTGAAAAAATATATATTTTGATTTTATTGGATGGTCTTTAACATGACCTCCAGAGAGGGAGAGAAAGCTTGTGATATTAGTGTAGCCACGTGCTGATACCGGGAAAGCATCTAGTATGTACTGCTATGGGGACTGAACTTTTTTGTTTTCTTATCATGATATTCGACTTTTGCAGGGATGTCATATGGCCCAGTCTTTGCACACTGAGATGTCAAGTCTCAAAGACATCTCATGGTGTCTGTCAGAGGCATTAAAAAAGTAAAAGAATCTCTTATGTATTTACAGTTGCCCTAAGGCCCAGACTCTCAGTCAACAAACCATTTTATCAAGAGTTCCTGCACTGTTTGAAGACATATATCGAGCCTGCAGCACCTACCATCAAAATCAGGATCTTCATGGCAACATTTTTCCTCCCCACCAGTGCTCCCTGTGTATGGTGCGTGCAACTACACACAGTAATGGGAAAATCTACATTCTTCCTGACAACTACTCTCAATAAAATAACTTGGAAAGGCCTTAGCAGGCACTTCAGTCTGCAAGTCTGCTGCCCCTCTCTATGGTTTATGATCTCCAATACATCAATAGCGTGAAAGCATTCCAGTGATGTATTACTAATACATCATTAGAGTATTGTCACCTTATTGATGAATTGCATGCACACATTGCTAAAGTCCTGTCCCTCTGAAGACATATTATATAAAAACAATTTCCTCCCCCCCCCCCCCCCCCCCCCCCCCCCCCCCCCCCCCAGGACTTAAGGAGCACATTTACTTTACAAGCTTATTTCTCAGTGGTTCTGATTCCTGTCTGGTATTTTATCCTGCACTACTGGATATACGAAATAATGAAGTCACTATAAAGCATTATTCCACAACACACAGAAATGACTGAGCAGGTGAAAGGCTGTGAAACCACTCCACCTCCACCCCCAGGAAAAAACCCAATGAGCAACAAAAAGCAGAATTACAACATATTAAAGCAATTATTGGCATGGTACAAAATAAAGGCTGCTTGAATACAAAATAAAGCTTGGACAATATGAATTCAGCATAGATAAATTGTTCCCAACTGGCTCATCCAAAAAAAAGTTAAACCTTACTGCACATTCCCCTTTTTTACTACTTATTTCACAGAGAGATGAAGAATGGTAGTTATTCATGAGCAATGCAGATTTTGAACAATTTCTGAATTGCCAGACTCTATCCACTTTCTACACTTTGCATCTTATATCTCTCCATCATTTTGTGAAGAAGTAGGCATCATTATTGACACTTATATAAAGGAAAAGCAAGGCACAGGAAGGCCAGCTGATTCATGGAGATCTTCTGATAGCTGAGAGTAAGAGTAAGGTCCCCTAAAGTCTCTTACCCACAGCTATCAAGACCATTCCTCAGATCTTAAGTGCTATTTAATGCTATAGAAAACATTTATTTTGACACCTATACCATTTTGCATTTGTCACAGGAAACTCCTCAAGACCTTGTTGTGGCTATGATGTTACTTTTTTGAAGTGGCATCACAGTTAGGGCAGACTCTTTGCCCTTCTAAACTGGCATAAACAATTGCTTCCTAAGATACAATTCTAAGGTAGTTTGATTTATGTGGGTTTGTGTTGGCATTTTTTATTTGTTTAAGGCATACTTTCCAGTGTCCCTGACAAGCTGAACTTGCACTCTTCAGGGTAGTCAGGGTAACTGCCTTCACACCATCACCTTCTCTTCCTTGTTTTACAATTCCCACCTTTCCCTTGAAGTCTCAAGTGCTATTTTCCCAAGTGATTATATATGTAGAATGTATAGAAAATTTGGTGCTCTCAACAAACCTTTCTGCTAGCCTCCTTTCTTTAGCAACACTGCACTTTGGCTTACACAGAGATGGAAATAATAGAGAAATAATTTTGCAATCAGAAAAACATAGCAATGGCTACTCTAATTTACCTCCTTGATGCGATGTGGGTCCCTTTCAAGGCAACATCTCAACATGGGAAGGACATTATGGTTTCAAAAGCCGTGCTTCCCTTTTGCTTAAAAGTTAATTTTCCGTCTGTCTTCCAAACAGATTAAGAAGCTACTTCAGCAAGCAAAAGCAGTATGTCCAGCTAAAGACACTAAGTCTTAAAGGAATGAAGAACAGGATATAAGAACAAGGCAAAATCTAAAGCCAAAAGCAGGATGAGTAATTTATAACCAAATTTGCCTCAGCCTCCTAAAAATTGCATCAACTCTGACCCTGCATCCTTTGGCCTAAAGAAAGATTAAGATGAGGTTTATATTCTTAACAGCAGTGCTCAGTGAGATCTGTTAAAATAACCCATTTGGGATGCTTGGACACAAGAAGATGAAGCAAATACTGAACTAGTAGAAGTGAATATAAAAAATATCAGTCCCTAATACCTGAGACTGAGATAGTCAGAAGATCTGCATTAAAAAGCTTGTCCATCACCTGAACATCCCAGAAAAGAAAATGACAATTAAATCCACTTAGTTATAGTTTACTGCTATCCTTTGGTGCCAACTCAGTAAAGCATTTAGTTAAGCAATTGGGTAACTTTCCTCCTATTTACAAGCTTGTTTACACAGACTTTCATGATGTTTTGACTCTTGACTAATTCAGAGGGATACCTAATTTCAGGAAATGGTAAAATCACCCTCGGGTTAACAAAAGAAGCAACTCTGAGAGCCTAGTGAGAAAGAGAGGGGAAAAGAACTTGAAAGTATTTTTGAATCTACTAAAAGCAACATTAAAAGACAAAAAGGTCTACTGCAAAAAGAAGCAGCAAAGCACTTAGAAATGCTATATTTATTCTGGGCAGAATACAAACTCTTCTTCCTTGCCAAGTCTCCTGCTTACATCAGACATTGAATTTTCCAAATATAGCCTAGTAATTATTGATGGTTCTTTCTTTTTTTTATACCCAAGATGAAAGACTGTCAGGGACTGTTTGAGAGCTCTTCCCCCCCCCAAAAAAAAAAAAAAAGCAGCCTAGAATTTTTACCTGATTTCTGGTAGAAGGGAAATGAACAGATGTGCACATGCAGCAGCACACACTAGAAAATGCTCCTAGAAAGATCCCAATACGTTAGTTTTATTTCTCCCAGACTTTTGTTTCTGATCCTTTTCAGAGACCAAATAGATCATGTTATAACGGATCCAAACTCAAACAGCAGCTTCCATTTCCCACCAGTAAGATGCACCACCTTCTAAGTCAATCCATTTTTCTGAAGGTTCATACCCAAAACAGGCTTTTGCAACACAAATTGGTTAGGAAAGAAATGGAGCTATTTGGACATATTTAGGTTAGCTGTAGTTTTCAAATCAAATTTAGGCATTGACTTTAAAAGCTCACTTAAATGCATTCAATTTTCTCAAAATCATGAAAGCTGAAAGTGCATTTTATTGGATCACAGACTGCCCTTTCATTCTGGAGACAGTTGAAACAAAAAAAGGACAACAGGATTGAAATACGCAGCACTTGGTTCAGCACTACATTATGCTGTGTATTTGGTAGTCTCTACGTGCCAGAAAAGATGGGAGGGGAGAGAAGAACAGGAAAATTATTGTTCTTTTCAAGTTTCAGCCTGCAGTGCTGCCAAGTACCTTACTAACCAGAATTTTTAGGCAAGGCGTTCAATTAAAGAAATCCTGAATTTATCACTTATGGGCTCACTTGCTGGATTCAAGAATCCAATGGCAACTGAACAAGTGTATAAGGTACATGTGTTCTACAAATAAATAACCCTGATCTTAAAATGAATCACATAAACACATAATGCTGAGGTATGTTTTGTTAAGGAAAATCACATTAGAAAACAGTAAGATAATCATGGCTTCTGAATGCTGGCAAATATTAGTTGCAGCAGTAGCTCTTGCATAGGAGGTTATATTGATCATTTAAAACTTGTTTACTTTGGCTAAGTAAATGAAGACTTTTAGATACATCTATTATACTTCAATAAATTCCATGTTTAATACTTAGTGTTTATTTAGCACACAGTGCAATAACTGTCTAATTAAATATAGATTTGCAAATCTTGTTTTAAAGCAATACTGACACTGAAAGGACTGCCAAACCCCTTTTTTTTGTACAATGTTGATTTTGGTATCAATCTCTCTCAACTTTTGCATCAGTAAAACTGCTTTTTTCCTACATCTTAACGTCATACTCAAGTCCTGAGGTTTTCTGTCTGCACTCTATTCCCTCCCACAGACAAATTAACATAAGGTATTGGGTTAACTTGATTTTCAAGTCCTAGACTTCAACGTTTTGTATAGTTCCACATCGGCTTCATTATACCATGAGCATAGCGAAAGCCAGGACAAGGCCAAGAGGGCAAAAATTAAAACAAGCATCAATTATCGTTAAGCACATACTGAAGCCATAGTCCCACAATAACAAATGCCAGTTCTGTGTGCTACTGAATCACTCACCAGTATAAATTTGATCTGAATCAGTCATGTTATCCAGACAGTATGGGAAGAATTTATGCAGAAGGATAAACAATAGTCTGTCGGCAAAAGCTAGGTATTACATTGATGAGACTTGATCTGCCATAAAGCCTACTGATACAAACTTAAGCCATTGTGGTGTTTTGTTTGCTTGTTTATATTAAAACAAATTGAACAATCAGAGTGATTCAACAGCAAACCAGCATTCTCCCTCAGAAGACCACAGAATTTTTGTTCCATTAATATGAACTAAAACAAGATTTATTATAATGGCTGAATGTATCCGTTACGTTTCTTCCATTTCAGCAAAAGTACTACCATTTGCTGAGCTGAGCTTGAAAATAAGCTAAACTTTGCATTTCTGTTGCACCTCCTATCCAGAGATATGGAAGCACATTACTACCATTATTAGTCCTCTAGAAAGGAACAAAACGTCTGTCCCACTTAGCAGCTGGATAAGTTTACACAGCAAGTAAAAATATGGTGATGCCTGGTAACAGCCAACATGGCTTCACTGAGGGCACATCATGCCTGACAGATTTGGTGGCCTCCTACGACAGGGTTACAGAGTTGCTGGATAAGGGAAAAGCAACTACCTGGGAAAGGGAAAGTCATCTACCTGGACTTTGTGCAAAGCATTGGACACTGTCCTGTCAACATCCTTGTCTCTAAACTGAAGGGACATGGATTTGATGGATGGACCACTGGTGGATAAGGAATTGGCTAGATGGTTGCACTTAAAGAGATGCTGTCAACAGCTCAGTGTCCAAGTGGACCAAGCTGTGTGGTGTGGCCAAAATGCTGGAGGAGGGGATGCCATCCAGAGGGACCTTGACAGACTTGAGAGGTGGGCCCATGCAAAACTCATGCAGTTCAACAAGGCCAAGTGCAAGGTCCTGCACATGGGTCAGGGCAATCCCAAGCGCAAACACAGGCTGGAGGGAGAATGGATGGGGAGCAGCCCTGAGGAGAAAGATGTTGCGAGTGTTCATGGACAAGAAGCTCAACATGACCCGACAATGTGCGCTCACAGCCCAGAAAGCCAACCACACCCTTGGATGCATTAGAAGAACGTGACCAGCAGGTTGAGGGAGGTGACTGTCCCCCTCTATTCAGCTCTCATGAGACCCCACCTGCAGCACCGCATCCAGCTCTGGAGCCCCCAACATAAGGAGGGCATGGACCTGTAGGAGAAAGTCCAGAGGAGGACCAGAAGATGGTCAGAGGTCTGGAACACCTCTTCTTTGAAGACAGGCTGAAAGAGCTGGGGTGGTTCAGCCTGGAGAAGAGAAAGCTCTGGGGAGACCTTATAGCAGCCTTCCAGTACCTGAAGGGGGCTTACAAGAAAGATGGGGAAGGACTTTTTACAAGGGCACGTACTGATAGGACAAGGGGGAATGGCTTTAAACTGAAAGAAGGTAGATATAGACAAGACACTAAAAAGAAATTATTTACTATGAGAGTGGCAAGGCACTGGCACAGGCTGTCCAGAGCAGCTGTGGGTGCCCCATCCCTGGCAGTGCTCAAGGCCAGGTTGAACAGGTCTTGGAGTGACCTGGTCTGGTGGAAGCTGTCCCTGCTCAAGGCAGGGGCGTTGGAACTGGGTGATCTTTAGGGTCCCTTCCAACCTAAACCATTCTGTGATTCTATCATGTCAGCAATACACACAGAGCAGTCCCGCTCTGCAGCATGTGTCCCTGACACTGAACTGTTGACTTCGACATGGCTAGTGTGAATTTATATCAATGTGATTCTAGCCAGTCCTGATCACTGCCTTTCAGCAGGTTTTTTAAGCAATTAAAATTAATGACATGCAGACACCTATAAAAATGTAGCAAAACAAAGCTATGGAAAAAAGCAAAGTATAACTCATGTTTGATCAGTGTAAACCCCTGACCTCTAACCTTACATAACAAGCACTCTTCCTTCCTCCACCCCCCAAAAAAAGCTGCCCAAGTTTTACCTCCTAGTAACATACTGTTCATATTGGCATATGCTACACAGGCTTTTGCTTTTGACAGTGTTATAACAACCTGTATACACTATAATTTCCTTTTTTGTTTGATCACCATCATTCCCTTCTCCTCTGCTCTGTGGAGACTTAAAGCACATATAAACCACCCAAAGCAAAAGTTTCATCTATCATATTCCAGAGTCAAAAGGTAGAGTCACACTGTGCAGATCTGAACTGTAGGTGATTCCAAGTTGTGACAGTCACACTGTGCTGTGACCAAAGCTGAGACAAAGCTAGCTGGCTCACATCTCTTTCTGCATTAATGTTTTCAGGTCCCCCACAAATACCTCCCGCATGTCAGTGCATTGTAATGAAGGGATTTACAAGCTTAGAAAAGCACTAGAGCATAGAACCCACTGACTCATTTCACTGGACAGACATATCCTTAGGAACCCTTCTGACTGCATCTTCTTTTTTTTGCCAGTGTTTTCAGAGTTGCAGGTAGTGTTGACTTACTAATGCACATGATGAAAGAAACTAATGAAAAGCCTTTGATCTGTATTTCTATACATCTCTAATGACTAACATCCAAACTATACTCATCAATATATCAGTTGTAGTTTTGTCAATTGGTGTTGTGCAAGTGTCAGCTGAAATAATAAAAATCTGGGGTATTACAAAAGAGAATATTCCCCTCTTTAATTTCGCCTTGGTTCTGAAAGTGGGGTTGGGCTTGGTTGTGGGGGTTTTTGTTTGTTTATTTTTGGGTTTGTTTTTTTTTTTTAAACAAAATCTCCTTTGTTCATGATCTGCAGGCTACATCATTCAAAGCCCAATCCTAGGCCTTTAATAACAAGTAAGAGTAAGTGGCTTCAACAAGATTACTTATCCTAGCAAAGACTGCAGGACTGAGTCCAGGTATTCCCTGCCCCCCCCAACAGGTGTTCATCTCACACTACCTATCTCTTACCCAGTGAGATTACAAAGAACTTGTCGAACAGGAAAGAGAAACCAGATTTATGTTAAGTGCAAATAACTGTAATTGACATTTTCCAGAAAATGCTATTATTCAGAATTAAAGCACCTATCCTAAAAGTGGAATTAAATGATCTAAAATAAGGCAGTATCCTTGCTGAATAAAAGCCATGACATCTATGACATCTAAGCTCTTCAAGAGCCATCATGAACTAAGTCCTCACATATACAAGCCTTTACTCCACAGTGAAACAACGCACAGATGTTGAAAATAAGATATTTTGATGACAAACAAAACTAGGCTCTTACTTAAACTTGTAATCATTGAGGAACACATGCAGAGCTGACTGATTAGAAGCCTGGAGCTGACATATTAGGCAAAATTACACAGACTAATTAGAGTCAATTTAAACAGAACTGCTAGCAAACGAGAGACAGAACAAAGCTGAACCTAAGAAAATCCCTAAGCAATCCCTGTGCAACCCACTTCTGAAATAGGACACTCTGCTACTGCAGCACTGGTAGCACTTCAGTAACAACTAAACCCTGCCATAAGTTTTGGCATGCTGGAAACATTGATGGATATTATTTCGCTTATAAATGAGATTATAATGCAAACTTCCAGTCATCAGAGACTGAACACCTCTGATGTTCCACACAACTCCTCTCTACACACCAGAAAGTTCTATGTCATCTTCAGAAGAATTAAGCTATGCATTTTTGTAATTTTTGACCAGTTTAATCACTTACTAGAGGAGATTCCCTGGATAACCATTCATTTAATTTGCCAATTTATTCAAAATATTTCTCTCTCAAAAACAACATATAGAAATGTGATTTTGAAAAAGTTTAGACATCTTCATAGACTGAAGACAGCTACTCTCACAGAGTAACATGAATTACTCTTAATAGTGTTCACATTTAAACACAAACTTAAAACACTCTTTGAGAATATAGCCCAGTAAACATATTTCTTTATAAATCTTAATGCACCTAAATGGTAAGATGAAAGACATCTGAAGAGACAATTAAAAGTCTTGACTTATGTTTAAATGATATTTAGTACCTCCATATGTTAAAAGCAAGCAGTAGCTCTGTGTGTCAAATAAAGCATTTGATAACAAGGCAAAACAAAGTACATTGAGCCAAGCTGATTTGTACTATCAATTTGCTTCGTACTTTTCAGCCTGTGGGAGGCACTTCTTTCCCCACTTTTAACTCCAAAACACATGCATTGGTTCATTGTTTGGGGCATGTGAAATTATCCACAAGAAACATGCTCAATCAGTGGAGGTGGTGGAATGAGATGGTTTAATCTCTGGACTGAAAACAGTTCCTTGTAAAAAGGAGTATTTTGTGTGAATTCTTTGAACTACTAATCACTGATTTACTTCCTCCTAAATGCAAAAAGGCACAATTTACACTGAGATTTATTCTGCGGGAGAAAGAAGAAAGTTCCTTGGGAAAATATTTGGAAAGAACTGAAGTTACCAACGTGGGTTGATGCCATTTGTCAACAGTGATTTGTTTGCCAAGAACAAAAATGGGGTTTAAAAAACAAGTGGCATGGCAGACCCATGATGAAATGCAGGTTTTGGGAAAAAAAATAAATTAAAAAATCAGTCTTTCCTCTGTATGACTGTACAGAACACAAAAATACTTCAAGTCTGCTAATCCAGCAGATCTTCATTTGTGAGAGCTTAATCTCTACAGGTATCACTGGAGCTACAGACTGCATTCAACCCAGAAAAACTCAGCAAATTCTTCATGCCCATTGGGGAAGCTTAACTCAACTCCAGACAAGAAAAGGAAGAAATTGTGTCTGAAGTGGAGCAGAAAAGCTAAAAAATGTAGCAGAGGCACACAAGCAGCATGTATTCATGCAAGAAATGTGAAATCCAAAGGCTAAATCAAGATGCTCAAAGGCAGAACTATGGAGGAAGGGGCAGCTGCAAGGCAAATAAATCTCCCAGCTATCTTTGCCAGCAGACCTCCAAAAGGTTGTGTATATAGCAGGTTTGACTTGTGAAAACCCGTTGCTTCACCCACTGTTCCAGAGGCTTTTTGGTGCAATGTAAGGCTGTAGACGAAATTCATTTTTCACCGCACACCATGGCTAGTCCACAAAGCAGAAAATATTCTTTACACTGCAAATACTCTTTTCCCCCTATGTGAAGTACAGCAGATACATCTGCGCTCTGTAATTTGCCCCAGCAAATAAAGAGCTTTCTAACAGGTCTCACTTATTTGCCCACCAGCAGAAGACCATGCACAAGTTGACAGATACAAACAAGACACAGAAGATTGAGACAAAGACCTTCGGTGCTTTTCTTATCCTCCCTTGCTACTGGCCAGCACGCAATTTCACATTATTACTTTGGAAAATATAACTTAAACATGTAGACATTTCCTCCTATACAAACATTGGAGTTGTAGTAGCTGAGAGTTTCAACTGAAATGAAAGATAGTAAAGAGAAGAATAGCTGCTATTGGAAATGGCTTCAAATCTCAGGGCAGTAAAGAACAACAATCCAGAAGCTGTTAGTATAGCTAAAAGATGGAAGTACATTTTTAAGTATGAATGAAGACATAAATAAAATTAATGGAACAAACCAGTGAGAATTCTTTGACTCTCAGAGCCAAAGAACATTAAGATCATATTTCAAATATTAATCTTCTATTTTTCCTCTAAGGTTTGCTACGCAAGCACAGATGAAAACATACTGGGAAATAGTAAATAAACTGGATAATCAGGATCTAAGTTTCTATTAACTTACAGGTAATTCCATCCTAAATATAGGGAACTCTGAAATGCTTTAGGACTCAAGTTCAGATGTTATCCTTGTAAACTCCTGCTACGTGCTAGCAGCAGAAGGTATATGAGAAATTTTGCATTTACTCTCTTTGAGCCTATAGTATTTACAACATGTAGCTTAGATAGAAACAACTAGACTAACTGAATTACATTTGGAAATCATCACATACAGATATCAGATCTCCTCCATAGTCTCCTTTGCACTCTCATAAGCAATAAAATCCTTATTACATTTAGGGATAAAAAACAGGGCAAACTGCCCTTTCCTTATTTTTCAAGCGTCTTTGCATTTACTGATTCCAGAACCAGAGGGCAGAAAAAAACACAGATAAATTTTTTTCCTGTGTTGTTTCTAGCTGACTGAGAAGAAAGGAGAACTACAATTAAAAACACAAGAGCCTGTTAGATCTTTCACTTTGTAATCTCGGATTCAGACATCTAAGGTGAGAGAGCTAACCCAAATGCTAACAGTAGGACAACTCATGACTTCTTGTTGTCTAATGTTACCCTGTCACCTACATACATCAATTACTGTCTGCCTAAAAGCATGCAATTCCGTTGTGAAAATTATCTTAGGACTGTGACCCTGCTTTGTAGAAGAGTAGAAAGAAGTGGAAGAAGGCAGGGGTGCTCACATGAGCTTCCACTGGCTGATAATTTGGCTATAGAAGCCTAAGACAGAAATTCAAGTTTTATGCTGTAAATGTACAGAAGAGACCACTCCAGCAGGAATATGGACCAAATTTGCTAAACAATTTTATATTTCTCCAGCATCTCTAATTCTAAACCAGTAATTATATAAATTTAAGGCTACTAAATAATAAGGAGGAAAAGCAGATATGGGGAAAAAAAAGTCCCAACAAATATGCTCTTAAAGCACAAGGTTTTGAATGGATGAACCTGCTTTCTTTAAGAACCCAAGTTACTAAAGGAGACTTTGCTAACAGGAGACCAACAGTTGGACCGGTGTACATGTTCCAGTGTCTTCCAGTGACTCCTGGTGTGTTGTGATGTTGAGGTTCAGAAAGTGACCTCTGGAGACAAAAATAGCAGCAGTTGTATGTGACCTAGTAACTGAATCATTAGATACGGTGTTCCAAATGCACAAAACCATGAAAAATTGCAATAAGATTAATGTATTACAGTGAATTATTTTAGAAAACACTACAGCACAACAGCAGGATTTAAGAATGTTTTCTAAATATCTTAAGAGGCACAAGTTCTTAAAATTTGAATATTGCTAATAATATATATGCTCTATTTGTTCTTTCAGGTCTAAGTATTTTAGCACTAACCACAGAAAGTGAGATCCTGTGTTGGAATTTGGATTTTGTTTTAAACAACAAAAGCCAGCATGGAAAACTGCTAATGCAATAATCTTTACAGCACTCTCAAACCAGATGTAGGCTTTGGTAAGCTATTTCCTTCTGCAAACAGAACTTTGTTTGGACAAGTAACTGAACATGCTCTGGAGAGTACACTGCTCCCACTACAGGGACCTGCATCCACTGATTTCTGTTAGCATCATACTGAATGCCAAATAGCCTTTAAATGAGAACACTAAATTAAGAAGTTCTTAGCCAGTAAATCTCAGCCTGCTTAAACAACTTGCTGCATTTCTCTCTGGAAGAGCCCAATAGTTCAAATGATCAGTGGCTATATTGTTATAATCAAATGGCATCATGATACAGAAGCACAGCCCACCTGCTATTGATAGCAGGGTCGGAACCTCATTTACCAGCTTTAACATCTTCGCATCACTGTGCTGTCTGTCCAACATGCACTAATCAATGTAAATATTTAAGTTATAGCTACAGTAAATTCCTGGACATCCTTTGCCTGTGCATTGAACAGTGGAGTCAGAGAGCCCCCAGTAGGCTGGGAACACGGCCTTATTTTACCTAACAAGCCTTAGGGTGCTATACAATATGGCAAACATCAATTTGAATCAAAGCCTACAGAAACTGGTAACAGCTACAGATTGTAGTATGATTTTTTTCAGCTCTACAGTGCACAGGAAACACAGCCTTGGGAATTCATCACAGGTTAAAGCAACTGAGGTGAGATAGAAGTGATTTTCCAACAAAACAGAACATTCACTTCCCTCAAATAAATTAACATTATTTCTTACTAGTCATAAGTTCTGAAAATAGTGTACCCCTCCAAGATGGTGTCCTTCTCACACCAAGCTTATCTTCATACAAAAGGTTTGCATCTGCAAATGCATTATTATCTTTGAAACTCAGATGCAAAGCTGGACTGTCTGCACTGGGAAATTAGTAACCTGCCAGGCAGCTTTAAAGGTAGGACCTTAATCTTTAAATATAAAACATCCATCTCACAAAATTATATGCCAGTCCATTCAGAAGTTCTGTAATTAAGTGTATGTTACTTCTGTATTGTCCTAAACTATAATTTTTATTTGCACATTGCATTGCATGGCCAAGACTGCGAGTAACATTCTCTAAAAATCTGCTTCCTCTGGGCCAGATTCCTGGATTCGTCTTGGTCTCAGGCTCTTGCAGGTTACAACTCCACCGATAATTATTTTCTTCCCTTATACAATGCTAAAGAGCTACTAAAGGCTCAAAAAAGCATTAGCCTGGAGACCTGAATTCCAACATTACTTGCTACTTCCAGATGAGCTGAACAGTTGTGCTAAAAGAATAAAGATCATGAGTTTTAATGAAGAGTTCCCACTTCTCAGGACAGCCAAATCCTCAATCAGTAGTACTTTGAAGCATCACCGGCACTTCTCCTTTATTAACTTCTTTTAGTGTTCCATAACGGAATCTGTTCAAGGACCATGCTTACTCTAGTATGGAGCAACAACAGATAGCAAAATGTTTAATAAGCAAGTAGTTGCAATGGCATCTCACTATGATGGGGGTGTGGGGGGGCAGCAGACAACACAAAAAGAAAGAAGTCTGGTTGCTTTTGAGTTAAAGGCCCTATACACACACTTTTCTTTCTTTCCCCAGCACAGAATCTCCCTATAAAAAGGTTGCTCATTTTGTCTTGTCTGTGGCAAACAAATTAGGAAAGTAGAAAAAAAAGTCAAACCACCTACTCCCCATCTTCTGTTCTCTTTACTGTGAAGGCTCACCTCACACACTGTCAATGCAGATTACTGCTACAAATAGAAAATCTCCCCTAAGATAGTATTTTTGCCTTTATATTTTCATGTTGACTCAGATTGGTTGAAAATGTGCCTGTTATCAACTTAAGACTGTAGGGCTAAGAAACAGATGATGCTAGCTTTAAATCATAAGGCTTAGAAAAACACATTTCTATGTAATAGGGGCATCTGCTATTCTTCATGCAGGAGTGTAACAGCTTCAAACCCTAAATGACAGCAGTACATGTCATTTGTACCAGCATTTTCATCTACCCTCCCTTGTTAATATTGCAATTTTGGCCCATCATATAAACAACATGTTTTTGTATTCTTTTAAAAAGCTAGAAAAACAGAGATTATAGCCTAGGGGGTGAGAGAGAGTCCCCCATCCAAAAGCACAGATGCTGACAGGCAGGAGAACAGAAATAAAACATCACAATCAACTGTGATAGACTAAGATTTCACCTGTCTTCTCATATACCAAAGTTATCCTCGAGAAGTTTTCAGTCACTTACTCAATATCAAAGTATTGCTAGCACAGCATTTATCATAGCATCTGCTTGATATTTCTTATGTTGAAAATCCAAAAAATTACTAATAGTATCTAGATTTAAAAAACTGGAAACATGTTAAAGATGATCTGCTGCATCTGCTGGCAAGGCCTTCTGCAATGCTGTATGTTTTTATCCTTGAAGAGATCAGCAAACAGGTTCAGAAGAAATTAGAACAATAGCTTCCTTCTACTAGCCTAAATTTCAGGGTCAAGAAACTGCATTATTTTTTCCTTAGTTTTATAGATATTTGTATCTGAAACACCTAACAAAAGGCAAAAATCCAGGTTGTGATCCAAACGGAACATTTATTTTTTCAGCACTTTACCTATGTTAACCTTTTCCGCAAGAGTAAATACTTAAGAGGACTCAACTTTAAAAATCAAAATAGAAAAAAACCTCCAAGCAACATTGACATAAAACCTTTAAATAGCTAACCATTCACAGGCACCACCTCCCCTAAAAGTGACACTCACATCAATGATTATTCCAAACATGTTCTTTTACTTCTCATTTTCCAGTATTTCTTTGCTTTAATCACAGAGCATATTGATGCAGGTGGGTCTTCCCTTTCTCCTTTACTCAATATTCATCTTTAGCATTCTTAAGTGCAAAAACTTTTAGTAGCTATCTATTTCTTTAAGATACAGCCATGTGTTAGACCAGTTCTACAAGCCCGCATAGCACTGGGCAAAATATTCAGCATTTCTTTTTCAGATTCTCTCCCGTTATATTCTATACTGTTCATTTCATAGCTGTTTTCAGAAAGATAGCTTGCACTCAAATCTGAGAAATAAATGCAATACTATAGACTGGACAGAACAGACTGGTACATATAAACAGGACCTAAAGAGAAGTCACTTGGAAAAACCATCGTAGATGACACTGAAAAGGTTTTACCGGTTTGATCAAAACAGATGATCTAGCGGACAGCAGGAAAGAAAAACAAATCAGTCTTTTTGTACCCCGCTTCAAGTTACACAACACAGTATTGGCTATCATCTCTGTAACCAAGAGATAGAACATGCAACAGAGATTTATGGTTACTAAAGTTGTACAAACCTTCCTGTTTGTTTTAAGTCCCTGAATAAATGCACTCCTACAACTGAGGGTCCTTCTTACCAGGCAGGTGGTAAACGTTACAAATAACATTTTTAGAAATGACTGAATTGTGGAAGTGCAACTCCATTGTTGGTCCAGAGAATCAGGAACTCAGTTCTCATTAAATGTGGTGGCCTACTGCCCACGACAAGGGTTTTATACTTTGTCTTACACAAGTATTTATCCTTAATTCCGTTTAGAGGGTTTGCAATGTGTAACAGAGCCATCAGCTACATGTTTTCTCCGGTTCCTTTATCTTACTTTCTTGTCTAAATCCTATCCACTGAAAGAAAGAAAATATCTTAACTATTTACAACATTTTGTTGTTTAGTCATACCATTACTGTGTAGAAAAATTATAAATTAGTCTGATGATTTAGACAGAAAAGCTCTGCAGAGCTTTTACCTGCACATACCATAGAAAGTATCTTTGATCAAGGTTTATAAGAAAAGACCTCTTCCCAGGGACACGCACTCCAGCTTCTTAAAGAAAAATCAATACATTCTGGGAGGAAGCATCTGGAGGATTAGCTTTTTGATTTAACAAAGCATCCCTCACTCCGGGACTTAGATCTGTTTGAAGCTTGCAGATCTTAAATCACACGTCAAATTTAAGAGTGAGCTTAACTGTTTCTCTAAATAGAAGTCCTAGGAAAGTGGTTTTGCATTTGTAACACAGGAAAACATTGTCACAAGAGTCGATACCCTTCAGATTTCTCTGGTTTTGGATTTTTTCCTGTTTTGTTATAGCTAAATCCAGCTCAACTTTTTAGTCCTTCCATCCAACACTGAATGGTTGTAAAAAAGCTCATAGAACTAAAATATTTACCTGCACTAATAGAATTAATGTAATTTGTTAACAGAAGGTCATTTTTCATATTGAAATAGCCAGTGTTTTCTTTCCAGTGGTTAGAATGCCTCCTTCTACATTACATACTTTTGAAAGACATCTGCAGGACTGTCTGTCCCTTTTCTTTCCAGAAGGGCACCGACTTGATGTAGTGCTGAGGAAGTATAAAAAGGAACAAAATTATGTAACATCTATTGAAACCTCAGTGTTTAAATTCCCTTTCACCAGGGCTGTCAAAAAAAGCAATTTTTATTGAGCTATGGAATCCAATAAAACTGTAACATTGCAAAGGCACTGGGACTGCCTGAAGTAATAATGTATGTATGACTAGGAAGGCAGTTTTTAGACCATATAGGCTAAGGGGTTTTTTTCTTTTTAATCTAGACTTTAACTTATCTTTTCTTCAGGTAAGAACTTCACAGAAAGATTGTTATCTAATAAGAAGTCAAAATCTTGTCTTACTGTCAACAGCAATAAGGCACTCAAATACAGCTGTAGGTCTGGAGCATATTGACTTAGGAGTACAAATTCAGCTACCTTCCACTGAGATTTAAGACCTTACATATCAAGATCACTTTTGAAAAGATGGCTGAAGTTTGTGAATCAGTTAGGTTTTATGTATTTATTCTGTAAGTGAAACATAAAATACATTATTGTTAACTGTTGCCTTTAAAACAAACTATTTTATCTCCTCTCACCAGATACAAGAAACTACCTACTCGTTTTGAACATTCCTTTTTACACAGGGTCTAATTTATGGAGATATTCGAATGGCTTACAACTATTTGTGTCATACTGTATCTGATTGAACATAGCAAATCACCCATGCTCTGTGGTAATAACTGGGCTTTTTGCTGCTGACCCATAAAATACTTTCACTACAAATATTATGTAATCAAGTTTTATAGCAATAAGTCCTCCCCTAAAAAAAGTCTCAGTTTCAGCTGCCATGCATAGCAAACAGCACTGAAAAATAGGCTGCAGTAGGAATTTATCAAAAAGGCAAAAACAGTTGATGCTATTTTCTAGTCATCAACATTTTCTAAAAGAGGAAAAGGGGGGTAAACTGTTATTGACAGCTTTTTGAGCAATTCCCAATTAAAATCTTTTTGATATCTTCTCCACTATGACACCATACTAAGTACCTGGGAAGCATGAAATAGGGAACTGTCTTCCACTGAAGTGCTACTGAAGTTTGGAGAAATTCTTCTCAGGAAAAAAAAACCAAACACACACCCCACACACAAAACAACCTCCCCTTAAGGAAGGCACAGCCTGTAACACCATCCTACTCTTGCAGTGCCCTTGACCAACTTCTGCAGTTGCCCTCTATAGACATTTTTGTTTCAGCTGACTGCATTGCCTCTCTATTGTAGTATTTCAGAAATTTTGCCTATAAGGTTATCCAAATTCTATGCTGACTCCAAATTGCTTTTTCTTCCAAAATGTACAGCAAAAGACGACCCAGATTATGGAACAAGAGCAAAGAGGCCAAGGAGTGACTGTTAGATGTTCATAGCATTGACACATGGAACCGGTTCTCCGCCAGATTTGGATGTGAGGTATTTTATTTTCTCTTTTTTGACAAAAAACTGCAGAAGTGTGGCTCACACTCTTGAAGAGGTGTCTGTGGAAAGTAGGAAGACACCTCTCAAAAGCTAGCATGGGTAAATGAGCCTTAGGGCCAGCAGCAAGTAGCAAACTATAGAAATAAAGGAATAAAGATAAATCAGCGTTGGCCTCCATGGCAGCGAAGGGGAGATGAGCAGCAGAGTCTGTAGCCTCCCTGCAGCTGAACTAAAAGCAGAAAAACGCCCATTTCCAAGCCTTTACATCCAAGTAGTGTGTGCAGGGCACTACTGTCATACACTTTATTAGTATAATAAGCATTTTCCTCAGCTTTTGCAAGTGGCAGTTCATGAAAATATTGTGCCATCCAGGATCACATGCAGATGATGATTTTGCTCACATCATCCATGGATGTCTAACAGAAAATCCCTGCAGTGACAACTCTGACCCTTCAGTAAAAGGGCACAACTTAAAATCTTCAGTAGTCATTCATCACATTTAGTCGTAATTTCATTCTGGTTTTAGTCTTCTTTTTTTTTTTTTTCTTCTGCTGAGGCATGAGTTTCTTTGACTTTTCTAGAGAAATGATCCACCAAGGACAACACAGGCTATCTGTGACAAGGTAAAGTAAGTCACAGCACAGTGCATGTGCTTCACACCTGCCCCTTGATTCCATTCTACTTTAATTTTTCCAGTATGATGCAGACCAAAAAGCAACTTCAAATACTGTAGTTCAGGAGGGAATAACAAGAAGCAGCATGCAGCACTAGTAAAATTAAAAGGGACATGAATTCTGATCCTAGCAAGCCCGTTTTGACTTCTGGATGAGTATACAGGTGCGCTGCTTTCTGAGCCTTTGGCAGGGGGACTGGAACTAGGTGATCTTTAAGGTTGTTTCCAACCCAAACCACCCTATGATTCTATGATTACTGAACACATCTTAATAAAACAGGAACGCTAGAGGCAAACACTACCCTCTCTCTTCTCTGAGCTAATTGGGAGGTGATAAACTCAAGCTATTATCATAGTGTTTGAGCTTGTGCTAATTACATTGCTCAGAACTACAAGTTAAAACAGGGCAGCCAAAGAAGTGTTGCCTAAGAACAGTGTCTTGGGCTGAAAATGGAATTTAAAGACTAAACAAGAGAATCTAGTGCCTCTTTACCTCCCACTCTGGAAGAAGTGCCTATGTCCCCCCAGGATAGGCAAGAGCCAGATTCAGACCTTTGTCCTGCCTGCCGCAAGTCCACTTATTGGTATGTGTGACAATTCCAGCACAAAGAAGAATTGACTTGTGACAGCTAACTTATGGCATTGCTTGGCATAAAGATACATTCAAGTACCTGATAGGAATTAAAGCACATAGCAAACACAGGCTTCCTACTCTTCAAATGCAAGTTCAAGTTACTGACTACTTTGAAGCACACCTATCTCTGCCGGCTTTTATTTAGGAGGACTACTGGAAATGACAGCCCACTACATTCCAAAAACAAATCTGGAAACAGCATTTACTATAAACTGTGTTCTAGCCAGCCCAAATTTCCAGGAACTCTAGCGCCTTAAATCAGAAGGTTCAGGGGAACTGGGGTGGAAGCAGACACTGAATACTTTCATATGCTGGAGGTTTTTTTATCAGAATAACTAAGGATTCTTCAGTAAATTTTCAGTAAGGGAGTGGAACAAATTAGGTCACCCAGCAGACTCATGGCTGCAACATCAGTGGCATCACTTCAGTTTAAGTTCAAGACAACTTCAAGGAAAAAAATATTTTTTTTCCCCCAGAATAGAAACCCATTTGCCATCTAACGCTCAGAAATCAGCATATTTAATCCAAAGTGACTTGGAAGCATACACTAGCTCTTTTGATCACCACTCAAAAATTGTTTTAAGATCAAGATTTACACTGACGTATCTTGTCAATGCACTGTCCATGTCTTTTAAGAAAGAGAAGCAGCAGAATACAGATAAAAAAATCACAGCAGGAAAAGGTAACAACATAGACAAATGTGCTATGCTTTAAATAGCACACTTCAACAAAAGAAATATTATTTTCTTTAAAAGGCAATTTATGCATTGTGATAGATCCAAATAAAAATCCACACCCTTTTTACCACACTGTATTCAAAAACCACCCTCAATATATTTGTAATTACGAATGTTATTTCCTCTGAGTATACAAATTCTGGAAGTGTTTTTTGGATTACAGCTACAATACAGCTAAAGTTCCAGTATTTATAGGCTAGGAAAAAGTTCTGAGGGCAAGACTTCATTTTTTTTCCCTTCCATATGTTTTTAAAAGTCATCATTAGAATCACCTAACTTCTCAGACCAATACAACATAGTGATCGTTATTTCGACTAATTCAAGAGTATCATAAATATTTGCTCAGTGCCAGGTATGGGGCCCAGAGGAAGATACCAATCAAGCAAATATGGATCACATCGACTACCTGGAAAAGGGAGTTTATGCAGCTTCCATTCCAGATGTTAAGGTTGCTGGAGTTTCATACATGAACAGATTAGATTTGCAATTAGACCTTTCTTTTCCATGAAGCAATGAACCATTTGTGAGTTCTTGTAATTAAATCCCTTTCAAGCCACCGTATCTCTGGATTCCTTTTACAAAAAGTTGGAGGGAGTCATCTCCAAAATGTAACAGATGTCTGTTAAAGTACGTTCCATGCTGGAAACAAAGGGTTACTGTTTAAAGCAATAATTCATGAAATATGGATCATAAATCAAGTCTACTCTCTATTCCCCTTACCTGCTATTAGCCAACAGGAAAAATCATGCTACATCTTGTTTTCTTCCATCCTATGTCCTTTCCTTTCTCCTTTCTTTGCCGCACAGTCACACAGATTAAACTGGAGATGTTGCTCATTCATACCCTCCTCACCCAAACCACAGCCTTGCCCATGCCTGCTGCCTAGGTGAGGAACCGTTTCTGTCTGGCTAAGACTGCTTCAGCAAAACTTTCAGAACATTATTTTGTCTCAACTCTTCATCTTCCCTTCTCCCCCTTCTCAAGCTAAAAACTCTGGTAATAGCCTAACAACTAGGAAGTTGTGAGCTCTGGGATATGGACTGGCAAATGACCCTGACTATGGTTTCTTTTCTCATATACAAGCCCATTACCAAGAGCATCATGACTATAGGCAGCTCCTGCTCTTGACATACTTTGGAATGAAAGACTATCTTTATCCAAGGAAAACATTGATTTGGCATAAGTTGAATTCAACTCCAAAAGGTACCTCAGTGCTTCAGTGTTTCCAAAGGAAGTCAGTGACGCCAGTGGGCTGTTAGCACTAACAGTTTTCCTCTAAAGATCCACCCTACCTGGACCTTGTTATTTGCTAATGAAGACATAGCCAAAACCAGCAAGTTTTCTCTATTTCTGATCAGTCTGGGACTGATTGTAGCAGGGCAGGAGCTTCCTTTTACTTAGGTAGGCTCAGATGCAGCACAAGAAAGAATGTTTGAGTTAATGTATTAACAAATTTAGTCTGAGACTGTCTTAACATGTAAACTACAGGAAATACACAGAGGATTTAGAGCACCTCCCTTAGTTACAGAAGATTCTTTGGTTAGATCCAACAGCATTTCCAAAAACTAAATTCAGAGATGTTTCACATCATTGTAAGAATACATATGGAAACCTTGAATGCTCTTAGTTATAAAATAAGATAAGAAAACGGTTTGCCTGTAAAATACACTGGTATGATGCACACTGAATACAACTTCACATACACTTAAGTCAGTATACCTATTGCTGCTTCATTAATACTTTAATATTGACTAATTAAGTAGCCTTTAAAATGCAGGCATAGTGTGATAAGATGGTAGTTGCTATTCATTTTGTGCAGGTCAAATACACAATTCAGTTCAGCTTCTAGATCACACTACAGAGCATTACCAGAGTAGCAATTGCTTTTGAATCACACATCCTCTGGCACAGCACTTCAATTACATTTAATTACTCGGCAGTTGCATTCCAATGAGTCTAAGCAAGATTTATGATGATGAAAATATATTTCCATATGTACTTCAACATTTTCCAGTTCTTATGTACCAGAAATATAGAATTCAGGCTTTTGTAGCTCTTACTGAAGCATTTATGCTTATTTCTGTTTTGATATCTGGAGTCCCATGCCCTAAAAATACCCTTAATTCAGACTCCAAATTCAACAAATTCAGTGTTGCTCATAATTTATGAAAATTCCCAACTGAAAAAACACTAGGTATGAAAGACATGTCTAATTTTGTACAGAAAAATGAAAGAACCAACACCCAGAATCTGAAGTGGAACAAAACCAAACAAAAACCAGGCACGCCATACATGTATTTTTGAATAACCAGGGTGATTCTCCATGAGAAAAGTATCCCAAAAAAAAGTGAGGGATTCTCTATCCAGTCTGAGTTTCCCAACACAAAGATAAACACTGAGAGCCTTCTGACTGGAAGAAACACACTTCTGTATCAAAGGCATCTTACCTGACTCAGTAGTTATAAGTACAAGGTAAAGGCATATGATATTCAGAAGCTAACATGAAGTGATCAGATGTTTCCAGTTTTATATCACACAAAAATTCTAGAATCTTTAACTCCATGAAGAAGTATTCATACTGGGATCTCTTCACACTTCTGCAAAGAAGTAATAAAGTACAATAGAAATAAATGCTTATATTGAGAAGTGCAGAGCCCAATTCTGAGAAGAGAAAGAAAACTTCAATTTTTATTCGAACGAGCATTGATGGATATATAAATGTAACAGGAATCTTGCCACTGACTTTTTGATTTTGCATTAGGTCCAAAGTGCCTGTTATCACACAAAAGCCCTATTTAATTTCAAAGGAGGGGATTTTTCACATACCAGCCCTGAATATTAAATAACAAGGACCTAAACTGACTTTTCTATGCAACAGCAGAAGAAAAATCTCCAAAGAACGTTAAATCCAGAGATTTTATTTGCACTGAGTTTTAAAAGGAAGTATGGTCATGTCACTCAAAGAAAAAACAAACCATACTTCATACCAGAACATTTGCTTAATAACATGGTGAATGTCAGCTAGAGATTTCTGCTGCAATATTGAACCTGAGAAAAAACAGTAAATCTCTAAGCAGTATTGCTCTGTGATAAAACTATACACATCGAAAATTAAAACTTCTAAAAGCAAGGCTGACTCACCATATGGCAACTCTAGTAATATTATAAACCACCTAATTGTGTGGCCATCCACCTTCCACTTCGCAGTGGATGATCGTAACATTCAGGGAAGACAGAACATCTGTGAGCCTGAAGTCTGCTTTGAAAATCTGGAAACAGCATTTGAACCACACTAACCATATCAGATTTGATCTTTGTTTTATTTTTATGGACTACTAGGAAGCTTCAGTGTAGTTAAATGCATGCCAGTTTTCAAAGCAGTATTTTGATAAATTACTTCTGCTAAGAATGTTGCAGTTGTTTTCCTGCATTTTGCTTCCCTAGGGAGTAAACTATGGCAAAGGATAGATTTTTGAAGAAAATGTCTATTGTTCTGCATGTAGGATTGGCCTTAATTTTCCAGATAAGAAAGGCTTAAATATTAGATCTGATAAGCCTATCAATTTCAGTTTTTATAAACCTGGGCCATTTATGCTGTCTTCTAGGTCAAAACTGAATGATTTCTCTATGATCAAAGTTGTTATTAGTCTGCAGCTGTCTCTAATAGGTCAAACTCACAAGCATGTTCACTTTTGCAGTAGCTGCTGAACAAGGATCTTGGCAAAGCAGAGCAGAGATCCAAACATTGTCAAGCACGAAGCAATTGATTTGCAATCTTGTTTTCCAACAGCACAGTTTGCTAACTAGATTCTACAGGCTCTATAAAGTACAACATTATAAATTTGATATTTTAATATGATACAGAAACCATTAATACACATATCTGCATATTGATAGACACCTGATTGATAAAGTGGCTTCCTAGACTAGCAAAGATTGAAACCAGCTGGTATTCCTATGATCATCTAATGTATCATCCACTGATTTCTATACCTGTGTGAGCACATTACACTCAGTATTCACCTCATTTAGTCAACCAAATTTTAACACAACCAAATTCTCTCCTGTTACCTGACTCAGTAACTACAGATTAATTTTAACACTAGATGAACACTAAACCTGAAGCAGTCGTGGTCTTAGACGTGAGATATTTCTTAATAGCATTATGAAAGTTTATTTTGTCTCTACTCTAAATGTAGCAAAGAAATCAACCCACTGGGCAGAAACCTGCAGGGTCTTTGAAAATGAAGACCTAAAGTTGCAGAAGGCAACTACTTAGAAAACTCTGTGAGTAGTTTTGTAACCATGGTTTGAATGCTAGATGCATTTACATCACTTTTTAAATAGCGGAGCCCCGGAAATCACCTCACCAAGAGCCTGTTTAGGTTTACCACCATTCAGATTCAAAAACTTCTTGATATTATTTTTCCCATACACCAAGCAGATGGACACATGATCCAAGATATGATTCCTTAGCAACACTCTGCTGCAGTTTAACACTGTTATATTACTTCCTTCACTATATCCATGACCACAGAAAGAAAAATTTGATTCTGTTAGTGCATGCATGAGATTTTCTCTACTCTTCAGAAAAGCAATGCAAGAGACACCTGACTTAGAGGATGTGATTACATCCACCCTATTTTAAAGTATGTTTTTAGTACCACTAATTTAAGCAGAACTTACACAGTACTGAAAAGCATGCACAAGCACTTTCCTAGGCCAAATCAAAGCCTCTGTTTGAAGAACGGTATCCTTTTCTCATCATGACCTTACAAATATGCCCTCATTAGTTATGGAGAGCAAAATTAAGCTGCATGACCATACAGAAGAACAAAAGCAAGAAAGAAGATCTTAGAAATGTCTTTATGTTACTGCAAATAGCATAGAAGCAAACAATACACAGAAACCAGCAACAACAGGAGTAACTGTAGGAATTATTTAGTTTAAAAAATGTATTAGCATTTAGTATTTCATAAGCACACAAATTTTCAAATGGGGCAAGGTATTTTCTGTATGTGAGGTCTTATTCTGAAAGAACAGCATATTAGCACTGCTGCCCCTGGAGATATCAACCGCATACCCTACATGGGGCACACTGCAGGAGAGAGATCATAGCACACAGCTTTCACCTGTCCATACAATAGACTACATGACTGTAGAGGAATGAAGGCAGTGGGTTGATTAGCATTGTTAAAATAGGGTTTGTCTCTGTCCACTTCTGATTGTTCTAGCGAATCTATGATCAATCTCCATGTTCTTAATGAAGCTGTGGCAATTTTGTCTCCTCTCGTGGCAGCCCCCAAAAGTAACAATCCAGCGCTTTGCATCTCTGAATGCTGGAGACATTTTTTACCGTAACTGGCAAATTATTCCTTTTGCACCACCCTAGCAGAGTTCTTATTGCCATCTCATCATGCTTTATGCTTCTATTTTCAAATATGTCTATTAGCATTGTTAACATAGAATTTTCTTCTTCTGCACCCATATCAATGAGTCCCCATCTACAGTGGGCACAAAAAGTTGCCATTTGAGTTAAGATGGACAACAAATATTGCAATACACCCATATCGATTAGCTGTCAACTGCTCACCTCTCACCATGTCAGTTATAGGTCACAGGTTCTCCCACTTGTCTCAGCTACACATTGGGCACCCACTGCTGTAGTCAGAGTCCAACTCAGGCAGCCTCACACAGGGCACCAGTTGCTGCAGCACAAACAAGCTATCAAGTTGCAACAAGGCTTTTACCATCGGTCAGATTCTACTGTCCATGTTGTATCTCCTTCCTCCAGAGATCAAACCACACTGCTGCTCCTCCACTGTCCAACCCCCTCTCCCCCAATCCTCAGGGCTGTTAAACCACTTAGCAGGAACGAGCTACAGCTGCACATTACCCAAGTCAATCAACCCACTGCCTTGGGGCAAGGCCACAGCTGCATGTTATCAATGCTGATCAACCCACTGCCTGCATTCCTCTACAGGTGACTAACTCAGTTGAAGAAGATGGGCAACCATGCCCTAAGGAGCTGTTTTTCTCAATGTTATCAAATTTAGTCCATTTTTTATTTTATTAAATGCTTCCACCTACATTTTATTCCAAGAATTGCTTTTTCAAAGGATTTTGTTTTGATGTGTATAGCATATTCTTCTTTCCTTTGATAAATGGAAGTGTTGCATTTATATAGCAGATTCCTCTAAAAACTGTGAAGGGGCTAGCCATTTTGTTCCCCAAAAAAGTGCTATTACTGTGAATTATTTTCAAAAATGCTGATTGCATCTGGTTTACCACTTCATGGATGGGTGGAGACTTTTTTGTGAAGGTGAGGCTTCTGCATAACAAACCCATTAATGATACCACACAGACAGAGTGCCGTCTACAGGATCAGGCACAAAACAGTAATTTGCTGTTGAATGTGTTACATCTCCATTGTCTTGCTGTAATAGTTCCAAGCATTTGACAGGGCTTTTCAAACTATCTAAATCTTTTACAAAGAACAATGGAAGAGAATGAAGAACTTCTGCAAAACAGTCATTCAATCTTAATCAAGAAATTAAAAAACATTCCTATAAAATGCTCCCATTCATCCTGTCTCATATGTTCCTCAAGTTCCTAAATTATTATGGAATACTACTGAATGAACCGAAATGGCCCGCACTTACTGCCAGCAGCTGAGCATCCTGCATTTTGCTGAAATAGGTGAGACTGGAATGCTGTGAGCTCATCTGCCTGGCAAGCCAGAACTCAAGAAGTTATTAATGAAGCGGGTACACAAAGTCATTTCTCACAGTAAATCTTGATCTGGCAAGCCATTTAAAACTTCCATTATTTCAAAAGAATTTTCTTTCTTGCAAGTATCAATGCTTCTAAATTTCCACTTTTTAAATCAAGACTCTCATCAACATTTTGGTTTATTCTTAAAATTCTGTACTGCTGAAGTGATGGAATTATTTCAGAAACTCAGCTTTACTAAAAATTCAGCTTTTAATTTACATTCTTGTGTAGCAGCTTACATTCCCATTTGCAGTCTTACAGATAAATCTGTCACTAAAATAACACCCAAACAGCTTAAAATGTAGAAGGTAACAAAAATTTAATCTAAAATTACTACTTTTAAAATATCATGATTGAAGACAGATTCATGATTTTAAGAGAGGTTTACTTATAATTTAATATTTGGAGTTGTTAATACAAGAGTATTTTTATGATAAAAATCTATGTAGCTGTTAGAAGATTTAAAGTTTTCTGCATATATATATACACCAACACTTTTCTCATACTCATTGTATAATTTCTTCCATATCTTAATGTTTAAGCTGTTGGTATTTTTATTAAGGTGACATTTGACAGTTCAGTCCCCACAGATACAACTGCCTTTATTACTACAGAAACATATTTTTCCCCTCCACACACAATTGTGTAGCCCAAAGAACATGATAAATGATTGGAAATAACAGCTTCAGGATTATTCAATTTCTTTACTCTTTTAAGTATATTGTGCTGGATACTTTCCTCTCCCATTGAAACTTTTCAGCAATGAAAAGGTAAAATGGGTATCTACTATTTACAAAAATAAAACAAAGTAGAAGAAAGCAAACTGACAGTAATATTTAAAAAAAAGTTTTAAATTCAGCCTCTTTAATCAGTTGAGGAGATGAAAACACATGTATCTTGTAGAAGAACAGGCCATTGAGGTAAGCAAGTCAGTTCTTTAGTCAGAAGCTTTTTCTTCCAGCTACCAAAAGCTCAGAGGTGAAAGCCAAAACCCCGGACAACTGTGCTGGCTACTATAAACCATACACACCTGCTAAAGAGGGAGATGGAAGGGCAGGGGAGTGCTGAAAAAAGCCAAGCGGGAAATAAGACCTAATCATAGGGGATTCCTAAATACCAAGATTCTAAAAACAACTACAGAAAGGACAGCCAGGCTGAAACATTGATTTCTCCCCTAATTGAAGGCAATGTGATAATGGCCTCAGCACTTTGTTTGGGTTTCAAAGTTCCTCATGTTATTTTGGGATATGACCTATCTGTGCACATGCACAGTAAGACATCTTTCACCAGCTCTCACAGATCTCTGTGTGCTACTGTCAACCTCTCAGGCCAGTACTCCCCAACAGCATCCAGAAATTAATCTGAACAAAACAAGGAGACTTCCTGAAGTACCTATATTAAAACAACAACAAGCCAATTTCAATTATCTCATTTAGGAATTACAAGATACTGGGACACTGACTGACTTCCACCACCACCCCAAGACAGTTAAGCTCATTTGCAATGAAAGCCTGCCATGTAAGCGGAGCATACACACAGAGATCTGTATCAAAGTCAGCAATAATAATTCAGTTACTGTAACAAATCTCCAAACCAATGACAACCTCCAGCCTTCCTAGATAAATTTTCCAGGGAACAATTTGTTTATCCTACCTATCTTTTGCACTTGTTGGGAAACATTTACTTGGGAATATGTCATCATGTCCTGCTTTAGGTCACTTCTATGCTATATAGCTTCTGACCATATACTACAAGACACCTCACATATTACCATGAGGAAAGGACATGGCTTTGCTTTACGTTGGCTGAAAATTGTGAAAGAATCCCCCAACCCTGCCCCTAATCTATAAATTGAGGGAATCCACAGAAAAAAAAATAATTTGCTTAAAAATTAATTTGGGAATGAGGTAGAAAAAAGTTAAACAAACACTTAAATACTTTATCTGAGTGTTACACTCCCTCTTTAACACTATCTTACACACACACTTAAAATCCCGTGCCTGTATTGGATGCCAAATTTAACATGCAAGACCGCCCACTGGTAACTTCCCCAAAGACATTCTTAGAACGTTGGTAGAACTCAGATGTCCCTGATCTTCTAACAAACAGTATGTTATTAAGAAAACTAGCTATGATAAAGAAGAGACACCTTTAGAGTACTGCAAAGGCACTTTAACTCTTTCCTCTCAGTCTCAGAAGAGAAATTCAGGTCCACACTTTATCAGAATTATCTGCTCCATCTTCCCAGGAGGACAGAGCTAGAATCAAGGGGCCAGCTGCCCTTCCTGGAACAGCCACATATGTTACAAAACAACAATTTCCCAGAAGATGCAGTTGCCTCAATGCAGATCTGTTTTGCTTTATCACTGAAATAATAGGTTTTCGGATTTTAAATTATATTAATGCAGATCTTGTTGATCCCTGTTTGAGAGGTGGGTTCAGTGCCTGGCTCAAGCCACCATTCCTGTGGTGGAACAAACTCCTGATTCATACCTTGAATGGTTTCTTCCCCCAGATAACCCTAATGAAATACAAAAAGTCTGAGAACAGCTGTTGACATACCCCTGTAGGTTCTATTAAATTTTGTTCCTGCTCCAGCACAGCTACAATTGGTTCCTAATTTGACACTGGCTTGATGAGAGACAGGTCAGGGGTGGAAACATTTAAAACAGTGCTTTACAGACTATTTCACTCAGTCTGTGTGGCTTCTCAATTTCCTCTTTCCCCCAACGTGTGTAATTTTGCAGAGATCTTTGCATAAAACTTGTGTGGTTTTAAGTATTCATCAGTTCCTGCTGCTCCTTCTCCACCCAAAAGCCTAATACCAACTCTGACACTGCAATCATTTAGACAGTAACTAATTGCAAATCAGAGAAAAGATTGTGCCTCCAGGTGAGGAATGAGCAGCAGGAACAGATGAACTCTTCAAGATCCCATTTTCATGCAAATGCCCCATACAATAAAGAACAGAAAACCACAAGAAAAAACAAACTTCACAATTTGTTTAATGAAAAGTTTCTGTCAGTTCTGCAGGAGGTATCAAGGCTCTTTTAATACAAGTGCACTTTTACCCTAGTCTTAGAGGGCTTAAAGTTTAAGTTTAGAGTGCACATAAAAAACAGATTCAGTCTCAGGTCTTGGGAGATTTAGGAGGATCCCAATGTCACCTATGCAGTTTGCACTACTTGTTCAGTTTAAGTGAAATCAAAATATGTCTAACAAGTGTTATGCAGAAAGCTACCATCTCCTTTTGGCCTAAACTAAAGGGAATTTGTTACTGCATTTGCAAATCAAGTTCTGCTGCACTCATACTGAAAAACTAATTTTGAAGGTAAAGGAGTCTGCCTAGTCTTTGGAGGGCTTCCTGGCACTGAATGCAAAGATTATATTAAATATGACCCCAAGTCACCTTCAAGCTGTAGCTTAACATACAAGCCCTTCGAAAGAAACTGGGCTTTTATTATCAGCAATAATAAACACACTTCCCAAATTTACATAAGGCCTTTCATCAGAGAAACTCATGATGCTTTTCAAACTTTAATTATTTTAGGTGAACCTAATGGAGGCATGCATGTTAAAGTGTTATTGTTGCCATTTATAAAATTATTAATCCTAGAATATGAGAATTTTAACTACTTGCTTTATGTGATACAACTAACTTGGCAAATTGTACTAAGAAAGCCACTTTTGGAGTCAGGGGACCTTTGACTGAACTATTATAAGTACAGCTAAAAGCAAGGAAATTTTAACTTCTTTCTAAGTTAAAGATGTAGGAGGGAAATTACCATGCCAAGGGAGAAAACAAAACAGTCACATACACAGCTGCATTCTTTTTCTTGGTTTCCTAAAGCAAAATGCATCTTGGGACACCAGACATTAAAGCATTGGCTTCTGCCATCCATCTACAGAATAACATCCAGTGCCAACAAGGTAAAACCACAAAGCTCTAGGCATGACAAACATCACAAGTTAAACATCATGATGAATACCAAATAATTTGAACATTGTCAAAGACAAAGCAAAGCTGTTTAAACAGAACCTGACATCCAGCTCCAGAGAGACACACTCTTAACAGGTCTCATCCTCTGTTGCTATGACTTTAGTGACTGATTTCTTTGGTCTCAAAGGGAGCATAAACAGTATCTTTACATTTTCAGGAAGAAGCATCAAGAACAGTGAAGTACCTTGGGAGCTTGATGACAATTCTTTGCATTAGTTTCCTCTCTTCTTGACACCTTTGAGAAAAGTAGATTGTTCCCACGGTTTATTCCCTTACATGTTATCTGTATTCCCCCAGCAACCAACATCACCTCTTCAGCTGAGGGGCTTTACTTCACTAAAATACAATTTCCTTGCTAGGTGAAAGCAACGAAAATCCATCAACCTGACTCCAAATCCCCATTAAAGTCTCTGTATATAATAATATGTCTTCATAAGGAAGACTGTTCAGATGATTTTATATGATTTGTTATTACAGGGGAAACTTGAAGTTTTTGACACTTTAAGCTGTTGGATACTTTTGTGATACTTGAAGCCTTTGGAATTCCTTGGCTAAAAGATACAATGTAGCAAGTGCTTGTTTATGGTTTTGCTTCTGTTTATGTTTGCTTGTTTTTGTGAAGAGAATGGTCTACATACCGACTTCTGCCAATTACCAGGCAGCAAACCTCACTGACTTAAGATGCAGAGTAAGACTCACTGAAACGTCCATTTCTTTGAAAAATTTCTTGGTGCTATTGCTGACTAAATGAACGCTGTGCTAAAACACATCTTGCAAGGGACTTAGGACAAATGGTCTCTCTACCATCTGCCAGGAGAAACCACGCTCTTCATCCCCAGAAGCATCCACACATCTGCTCCCAGTGGCAGAGCACACAGAATCAATTTCAAAAGTTCAGAGCAAAGAGGAGCAGAAAGAAAAGCTTAGTGAATTTTCAAAGTCCTGTAGACAACATGCACTTTCTTGAGATGATGGGAAACAGACCTTATACCTTGAAAGTAATTGTTTTCTTCAGGCAACAGTTCCTTAGCCCAAGGAGTAGGGTCAGTAATTTAAAGAGTTGTAAGCTTTTTTTATAGGCCAGACATGCACATTTCCTTTCCAGGTTTCCTTAAGTCAGCATGCCAAAATTACCAATTAATGAAGTAGGGTATTTTGGACTTTGGGCATAGAAAAAGAAAAATATTCCTGGCAGTTATGAAAACTGATGCAAGACCAAAGCAGCCACAAGGATGTATACACATTTGCACAGTCACATCATACATATGTAACTAATTCAATAATTCAATTCTGCACCCTCTATGAACTGGTATAGTAGTCAAATCTTAATACTAATTCAGTAACCTGTAACAGCTACTTCTTTAGAACCTCCAGAAGAGGGCCAAGGATTAGCATGTGAAAAATCCCCCTTCCTTTAGCAAACAGAATTAAGATTAACGTGTTTAGCGATTATGCAGCTGGTATAAGAGAAAAATCTACTTTAGCAATTTAAGTAAATGCTCATTTTACATAAAAAGGCTTTAAGAAAGGAAAGAGATAATAGGATGCTATCACTTGTATATATGTGGAATTCCAATGAAAACTGCCATATACTGAGAAAACAGCAATTGGTATGAAATATCATTAATTATTGTATTTTTTTTTTCTTTATTAGGTGGTTTCAACAAAGAAATTGCTCTGTGGGATTATGATTTTCCCCTAGTGAAAAAACAAACAAACAAGCAAACAAAATCATGCATCTGTCCTCAGCATTACCAGGCATCACACTTCCCTAACCTTGTGCAATAGTTTTTCCAAAAAACTAACTTCCTGATGTGCATGAACTTTTAATGTTTTAGTATAGCTCAATCTGTTTCAGCAGAGGCAGCTGTAAATTGCACAAACACTGCTAAGAGAACATTATCATGTCACAGGAGAAAATTAAGAAGTTGTTGCTGTGCCTTGTAGCCAAACTGCCACCACTCTCTAATAACACTGTACTTCACGCTCTTAAAAGGTATCGATAGTCCAACTCGTGTATCCAGCTCTCAAGTGAACTCAACTCTTCTGATTGCTGACAGTCCCTTACTGCTTTCGCTTCGCCTTGTTCGGTGCATCTAGTGATGACTCCAGCCACCTCTGGAGGTGAGATTTCTTTTATTTAGACATCAGTTACGTATCTTCAGTGAACAGGTCACTCAGGTTTTTCTATGAATTATATAACAAGCTGATCACCTTCCAGCAACATCACACAAGCCCACTGCAGTGGGCAAGAACTTGAAGAGCACATTAGCCCATCGTTTATTTCAGACACACAGTTGGGTTTTTTTCTGGTTTTTGTTTCCTTGTTTTGTTTTTGTTAAAGGCTTCCCTGCTGTACACTATATACACTGCATGTATCCCCAAAGGAACATCTTTAGCAGCTGCCTTATGTACATTATGTACAAGGTTATAGACATTGAGTCCTGAGACACCAAACAGTAGTTTGTGTCACATGTGACAAATATATTTGGATTTTTGTCCAAACTGACCCATCAACTAGGAATATTAAGGAGCTTGGAAAGTAATCTTTGGAGCAAAATTCATCTGTCAACAGATAATAAAAAGATATTAATTTAGTTTATCTTCTTGGCTCTGCTATTTAATGAAGTACTTTTTTTAAATAATCACCATTCAACATATTGTAAGGGTACAATGTGGCTGCCTAATGTTGCACTGATCTAGGACAATGAGGGAAATTAGAACAGAGCTCAGGATTACGTAACAGAATGACTACTGTCAACTGATGGTGTGTTATGGAAAATAATTACAGTCCAACCTGAAATGATTTTTGATTGAAGTTTTGGAGTTCTGTTTGTAAAAACAATTATTTATAATATACATCTACCACTCTGAAGTACTAACATACATATCCAGATTGGCTTAACTGCACAGCTATATAGCACACTAAAATTAATTTAAACATAGCGGGGGGGCGGGGGGGGGGGAGGGGAGGAAAAGAGCAGGGTCACTCCAATTAAGATGCTTCTAGAGTTATGCCGCACAAGGATCTGTTCTTCCATGAATATTAGTCAGTGATTTTTTTTCAATGAATTGAGGAAAGTGTGTAGGGACAAATCAAGTAACTGGTAATTTTCATACAACTTAAACCAAATCAAAAGCAGTGATAAATTCTGAGCATGTCTGACAGAAATGCACTGCCATATGAACACACACAAAGCCATTTGTGACAAAAGCAGCATGAGGGTATAGTTTTAACAGAAACCAGGGTCTGACAGTCAATTCTAGCCTTGAAATCTAACAAGGGTCTATATATTAGTGGCCAAGAACGTCATCCCGTTGTGTAACATGTGCTTACATAGCGACATCAGAAGAAAATCTTGTCACATAACCAAAAGCTATTGTGCCTGCAAGATTTGGAAACCAACCTGTAGTGAGAGGAAGAAATTTTGTTCTGTTGCTTTTCCAAGAATCAGTCTTTTTCAAAATCTAATGCAACAGCTTTCTACAATATCATTATTTATTTTAAATTAAGTAAAAACTGATTAATTGCTCAAGTAGCATTCTTTCCATTTTATATAGACTCTTTTAATTCACACAAAAGTCAATGATTTTGCCCTCTGGAGACAGTGAAAAGATTAGGGGTTTTAGTTGAAATATGTATTTTAGTTAAAGCAAAAAAACAAAACCTTTCAGCATCTCAGAATAGAGGTTACTTCACCAGTCCATTATTGATCAGAATGCTTACTTTCCTTTTAGTTATGGCCCAACTCAAGGAACTAATATAATCTCAGTGTGGTGACGGTTGGTAATTTTACATACTAAAACCATTTATATTTTTTGTGATTAGCCTTTTTGGGAAATAACATTCACTGAAAATATTATGTGTTGAATACACAGTACATTTCAGCTACTAAACCAAACATTCATACTATGACATAAATTTATATACATTATATCAATTCAATTAAAAAAAAAAACACACTTTTTAAGACACGTGATTAAACAAAAAGCTTGCCAAAGCCTACATAGTATAAGTGGAACTGGGATGTACACTTAAGTGAGACTGATAGATTTAAATGTAAAATAAGATTATGCAGCCTGTCTCACTGTCTCTCTTTTTTTCTATCCTTCTTCCAGTGTACTTCAGCTAGGACCTGTTTCTCCCCTATCATTCTAATCCTGTGTTAGCAAAAAGCCTGTCAGTGTACGGGAGCAGTTGTTCTTCCTGTAAGTAGCTCCAGCACAACTTTCCATCCTGTTCAACCATAAAAGTACAGTTACCATACCTTACCAGAAACTGCCAAACACTTCTTATTCTTGCTGGGACTCCAAAAAGGGCTTGCCTATCACACCCAGTCATAGAGTAGCGACTTTGGATATTGCAACATAGGAACTAGCATAATAAATATACAATAATTTGATTTTTTTTGACCCACACAAAGCACATAATTAGTGCTCACCAAACAGGATGGCAAAGAAATCTACTCTGAACCACTGTGTTGTAAACTAGAAAAATTTACTGGATGAAATTCAATCCTTGCTGTTTATGCAAGTTTTATCCTGCCATGAGTTCACTTAAGGCTATGCATATTTATTTGGTGTTTGCACTAGTAAGGCTAAGCCCCAGTTAAAAGAAACAAATGTTCAACAGAAAGCACTAAATCAGATTCAGGTCTCCACAAGAATATCAATAAGAAAGATACAACCAGCATTTAAAAACCACAGATCATCATCAGGGTAATATTTGACAATACGTCGCATTTTTTACCTTTAGATATCTCAGAGATGGTCCATGCTATGCAGCCTTCCAACACCTGCAGTCATTCTGACTTACAGCAAATACAGAAATAAGAATTTTAAATGGCTATGAGTTTACACATGTTATTTGAAATCGTCATCTTAGAGAAAACTTGTGAATACCATCTTACTAAAATCCCTAATCATTAATTTCAGAACAAGGAGACTGAATAGATAACACTGCTTCTCTAAAACAGGATTTACCACACTGTTCATGGACATTAACAATAAAAAAAACTTTGTGAAAACTTGAAGATTTTTCATCTCCTTACTATCAAAGGTAACCAATACCATCAAAATAATGACAGAGGCTGGGGAAATATAAAGCCCATCAAGTGTATGCCATTAATGACTGATCCTATGTTGTCTTCGCTCATCTATTCAAGGTCATTATGACCTTGGGAAAACATAAAGCCCTTTAAGTTTACGCTAGAGATGGCTGATTTTATGGTGTCCCTGCTCAATTATTAAAGGCCATTATGACCCTGCACAATTCTTGCCAGCCTTCAGGCAACAACACTGAGCAAGTAATACACCACAGATAACTCATCTTCACTCTCCCTTTGCAGCCTTTACTTTCTTATAGCAATGAGGAATTACTACAGGTTTCAGACGTTATCTCTGAGTCACAGCTTGGAGACCACAGGTCTTAACAGTTGAGGCCTAAAACCTGAGCAGCTTGAGCATTGCATATAATGACTTCCTATATAGTCTTGGACAAGTACCTGCTTCTCTTTTCCCTCACCTTTTGACTTGTCTGTCCAGTTGCCAACTAGTTAAAGATTTATTTTTTTTTAACAAGTACCAGAGTTGTGTTATTTCCTAGGGATTCTAAATGATCTGTAATACACAGTAACATTTGAAGCACAAGGATACACAACACTGTTTACATTTCCTTGCAAGTACCTGAGACAGCAGAACAGAAACATTGCAATCTGTAGCACTATCATCAGACACAACTCCACGTAATGGCTGGTATAATATGGCTGAAATGCATTATATTGTAAGCATGCAAAAAGAAAATAGCAGGTAGAAGAAAGATGGATTTATAAGAATTATTGTGCTTAGAAAATCTTTTTCACTTTAAACAAGTTTTGCTTTTAGGACTAGAATGAAAGTATCCTTTCCAAGGACTGCAGTTACTAATATGTCCTCTCCCGCCACTTCTCATTGATTTGTAAATCTTAGATAGACTTTTATTAATTAAATCTCAGTACAACTAATTCAGAATTACTTCATTATCTACCACTTACAGTCAATGACATTAGGTTAGGTTACTCAACTGTTGTATTTTCCTAGACTGAGCTATTAGAAGACTCCTGTTAGCAACCAGCTTGCTTCATAACTATTGAAAAAGTTAAGTCCATTTTAATAATAGCTTAAGTTGCCAGAAGGAAAGAGTTCAGGGCACAAGACAACTATCAAAAGTAAACGTTCTGTCTGTATTCTTAATTTAAAGGATAAATTCCTTTCTAGCGTATACAAGACTATGCATAACTCCTTGGGCTGTTTAAGAACTGCATAGTGGACAAAGCAGTAGAACACATTAAGTGCATTCTCAAGGGAGAAATTACATGGGTGGCAGTGCATCAGATACTACAGTCTAATTTAATGGAACAGAATAGGCAACTTCTTAGTAATAATGCACCCACAAATGAGTCTGAACATTAAGCACTCCACAGGAAAGGGAAAGCTGGTAAAGCACCAGCTTGCTTCTATTTTCAATTTTTGCATTGTTCCTATGGCATACTCCCCATTGTTTCAATCCAAGCTAATGATTAAGACAGCAAATATAAAAAAAAAACAAACACCCAGAAAGTAAATAATTTTATTATTTTCTAAATCATAAAGACCTGAAATAAAAATATTTTTCATAATGACTGGGAGATTATTCAATGCACAGTAACCTCTATCACATTACAGAAGGAGAAGGACAGTAGCAAATATGAGCAATGCATAACTATCTTAATTTCATATCTCCACTAATTCAACTCTGTAGATAAGAAATGTCTTCTATTGCACTTCAGAAGATTTTGACGCATTTTGGTTGTAATTTCAATCAAAAGTAATATTCCAATTACTCTGCAAAAATTATAATTTTAGGTAATTGATTATTCAAATTGAGATAGAAATGCTCCATGAATGCTCCTTATCAGTAAAATTAAACTGCCAATGGGTAAATACAAAGGACTTATGCCTTGGTTGCAATTGCATGTTAAAAATAGGCAGTCATTTACTGAATAAAACAAAATTTCTCCCATGTCAAAACAATCAGGCAGTCTATATGAAGTCTTTAGTTTTGTACACTTACCCCCTGCCATCTAGTGATCTGTCCTAATAACTACAGTAAAAATGTTAAAATAAGGTCATTCATAAGGGTCTATTTCTGCTGCCTTTAGTTGTCCTAGTCACTTCCTTACTCCTCAAGTCCCAGTGACACAGTTTACCAACATGGGTCTTAACCAGCAGAAGGTTAAGAGGAGGATGAATCAGTTTCAGGGAGAACTTTTCCATTGACTTGTTCTAAGACCTGGAATCAAGTCTAAACTCATTTTTGAAGATCATTTATCCATACCTTTCTACCAAAGGTTCCCTTATTAACATTTAGCAAATATTCCCGTGGACGTAACTCCAGCAGCTTATATCATACCAACACTCACTTCTAAAGAATTATTATTCCTTTCCTTGCATTTCTAAAGACAAATGCTTCTGTCCTAGATCACACAATATGATTGTGTTACAAATCAAAACAACACAAACCTTAATTCCAGCATATATCACAGCTTGCTCAACAAGTCAACAGACTAAAACCTTGTTATCCTCTAAATTAGGTAACCAGATCCAAAAAAAGGCAAGAGAGGAATGGCAGACAGACTGCTTTACACAACACATTCCAAATATCATGCTATTCAAAATGTTTCAGATCTGTGGTGTCCTCCTAGAGGAGGTCCATTCCTTTCCATAACTTCTGAGGACAAAAGGATTTCAATAGACTTAAACAATATTATAAGTAGGAGGGGAAAAAACTAAACTGCAGCCTTGATAGTAGAGTACTTCAATCTGCTTAGGACCCTGAAAGTCAAAAATCAGCACCTGAAATTGGATTCTCAATCCAGTATGGACCCATCATCCCAAACTGGGTTGATGTTCTCTCTCTAAACATCATTCCCCTTCAAAGTAATATTCATAAATATGATCAAGAGCACAAAGCCATGGACACACAAACAAGTCTTGTTAATAAACCAACTTTAAAGAGCAAATAATTTTTTCTGAAAAAAAATCTATATGAGAAACTGCATTAACACAGTGCGAAGTTGTGTGGCAATGCACAGAAAGGTCAAACTGTCAGACGTCAGATCCGCTTCTTAGACTTGACTCTATGTTGATGCATATATTTCATGAAATAGACTTGAGATATTGAGCCAAAACCTACTTCTTTTATTACCTGAGCTAACATAATAGATAATAAATTTGCATTTCATTTTCTAGATTAACACCATTCTCATATTCAATGCCTCCTTTTATCTTTGTTATTTACCTCAAGTACTTGCATGCCAGCAGCTCGTGCTGCTAGAGGCACATACTAAAGCTTCTGCAGTGAATCCATATGCAGGGTTCAGTTCCTGCATCCTCACCCGCTCTCTGTAGAGCTTTCAATTTGATACCCTGAACCCAGACCTGTGCCTCACGTGAGTGAATTTAATCTTGAACTGAACGTTAGGCCTTTTAAGTTCCAAGTTCATATCTTTATTCCTAGAAAATCCTTCCTCTCCTCCTGAGAAATTTAAATGATCAGCTTTCCAAGGGGTGTTTTTCAGCTTTCCAAGGTGTGTTCTTCTACAGTTTGGGAATACCAATACACCAGTAAAGAGCTGAAGCAAAGTGTTTCTATCAAATGGGCCCAGTACAAGTTTAATGTGAAGCAGCAGACAGATGTTAGGGAACAATGAAAGAGGGAAGGCTTTTCTCATTCTTAACCATGGCCTGGCCAGCCCAGGCTTCTAGTATCTAGGTATGACATGATAGTGCCACTGTGGAGAACAGGAGGAAAGGCCACAGGGACTAGGGCGCATCTTCATTCCAAATGCCTCATGCAGGCAGTGATGAGCACGGGAGAAGAATGCTAAAATTTTAATCAGATATGAAAGGTAGTTTCCCCGTACTCCAACTGACCCAAAATACCTGCTTTTAAAGATTAAGGAAGGAGTGGATCTCCCAGCACTTTTCAAAGAAGTAATGACAAGGTTCAATTTGTTCTGTATGCAAAGACAAGGACATCACACAGTATACCACATCTTCCCATCTAAACTGTATTTAAAATATCTATTAACATCTGAGATTTAGAAAGCTGGATTTGTCACATGCTACAAGTTTACTGTAGCCAGTTCTTCACAGCTGATCAGCAAAACCAGTTTTCTCTTCTTACAAAAGTATTAAAGAGTAAGTTTCATATTCTTTTCTCAGATTTCTTTTATACCATGACAGTCCCAAAACTGCAATACAGATGTTACTTTTGATGTTAACAATGAAAAGCTGCAATTTTTCTTCACTGTACTTCTACACTTTCCTCTTTTCAAAGTCTTCAAAAGGCAATTTCTGTAAAAATTTGAAACAGTGCTTTAATTCCCAAATTCGCTAAGTTTTTCTGAAAGTTGTTTCAGAAGATACAAATGCTCAGAAGGGATAAAAGTTCATGCTTTCTCCTACACATTCCTGCACAGGTGACATTACAGATGAAAAATCAATTAAGATTGCTGGATGCTATATGAACACTAAAGAAGTCAAACCAAACCGGGGAATTTGGTCTTGTTCTATAAATTTTGCACAAAATTTTAGGGAGAAAAGAAGTTTGGTTTGTAGCAAGGCAGGCATTATGAATACAGAAGTATCTTTGCACCAAAATCCAAACAAGCTTCACCAGGTCATATGGACTAACAGCTGGTTAAAGAGAGACCAAACAAGACTGTATCTCCTTTAAGTATAAGGATACATGGATTACAAGGGTACACATGCTTGATGATCGTAACTCGTGGATAACGCATAACTCATATAAGATAGTCAGGGGAAGAACACATCTATCAGTCTAGGGGAAGAACACATCTATCAGCCTAGGAAAAAGTCATTCTTTGAATGCTTACTTCTTCACATGCTATTTCACTAAACTTTATTTTATACTAACAATTTCCAGTACGTATTGAAGCATTGGTAGGGTGACAATCAACCACAGGACATCATGTAGTGGACAGTTATGGTCATCCTCCAACAAGAGGTAGATTGAAATCTACAGACACAGGTTAAATACTTTTACCCAAACTTTTGAAGAAAAGGGGTAACTCACCAGCTCTTCCAAATGCTAATTCCCCACCATCTATACCAAACAAGAAATTTCTCAAGTTGAACCTTACTACAAAGATTGCATTCCATTTTGTTTGAACAAAACACTTCATTCTTATACTATGCCAAAAAGAAATATTACAGAGGAAAAAATTACATGGCCTTAGACTATGTAATTCACATCTCCTGTGTGCAGTTTCCTCACTGTAAATGAAAGCACTAAAAAGAGAAAGGAAGAAGGAAATTATTTTAATAGATGCCTAAATTAACAACTACAGTTTTACCCCAGGTTACTACATTAACTAGCTACTAGTACTAAGTGAAGAAATCATTCCAGATACCACTGCAAACTAGTTGTTGGCAAATGCAGCCCTTCATTCCCATGGCAAACAAAACAGCTCTGTCCAGCGAAGCTAGCGGCAGAGATGTCCTTCTACAATCAACTTCTGCACAGCAGCAGCTACTGTTATAAATACACAATGCCAAGTGAATGCCCAGAAGTATTATACATCATTTCACAAGCATAAAATATAGATGGTGTTTGCATTTACTCATAGTACAAGATTTCATTGTGGAGTAATGAGTTAGAGCAGACGACCTAGGTAGATTTCTTTCTTCTCAACCTAAGAATGGATGTTGAATCAGGCAAATAGCAGTGGAATAAATAAAGAAATAGCACACTTACTGTGCTGATTTTTTTATTACTAGTCCAAAAATGAGTCAAAGCCTATAATTTTTTTTAATGTCCTTCTTTAAAATAGAAGACATAATGGACTATTAGGAAATGTTCTTCCAATGCATGCATTGATTACCCATACCACTATGCCTATTAAAATAAAGATTCTTCTAAGCACAGAAATGAAGTCATTCCAGTGTTTCCTAAGGGCACACAGTCCATCTTTTCCAGCAACTTGCTCTCTATAGGGTGACAGGCACTTACAGCAATAGTTGAACAAGTATTTATCGTTTCAGAAAGAGTTTTATGTTAACAGAATTTCAAATGTCACATAATTTATTTCTAATAATGTCTCCAACTCAGACACACTGCTTTAAATGGGAAGGGGAAAAAATATTGGAATTCTATACAAAACATAGTGCAATATCCCAAGCAAAAGTCCATTGAAGTGAGTGGAAAGAATAGCTTCACTGAGCTCCAATGAATTTTGAATCAAACTCTGTTTAAGAATTATTATAAGAACTGTTACATTATTATAAAAACTATTTAAGAATAGTTTTTTAGGCGAGACAAGCAGTGACATAATTGATCACTACCATATTGCTTTGTCGTTATTTTTAGCAAACCCCTGACAAAAAGTCAGAATATAGTGTTGGAGCAGATATACACAGGTCCTTGAGAGGACAAAACAAAAGGGCAGGTATCCATCACCACAGAGTTTTCCTGTACTTGCAGAACATTTAATAAGGGAGTAAACCTAGCCTCACCACTGGGGCAGAGCCCAGTGATTCAGGTACTCAACCATTCTAGTATATTCTACATTCAAAAACTGATCTCTTAAAAGACAAAGTAAACTTACTCAATTAAGGCTTATTTTTCAATAACTTCCTAATTAAATATTATAGTAAGACATACTATCAAAAACACTTTTACCCCAAATCATAGTATTCAGTTATGAATATTTATCATGAAGTGGAATGGATTTAAAGCCTTTATTTCAGAAAAAAACCCACAACATTATGATTTGACCAATTAACTTGTCCATATATTGTATAACTTTGGGGGGAAAAATATCTTTACCAAAACTGGTATTAAAAAAAGAGTGCTACTTTCATATCTGAGAGTTAAAAAAAAAAATAAAAATAAAAGCATGCCTTCGTAAGCATTGAAAACCCAAAACACAGACTTAAACCGAAGTGCAACTGTATGCAGTTACATGGACTGATAAAAGAGATCTGACACTCTAGACACATTTTAAATAGTTTCGTGAGTCAGGAAAACTGTTGCATTTAGAGATGACCTTCCACCACAATGAGCTGAGTAAGCGGCCTTTCAAATTATTTAAAAATTTAAATCCTACCAAACTGTGGAGCATCTACTTGACTCCTCATTCGAAGATGAGTATCTTAATTCAGGAAATGAATCCCAGGAGAGAAAAAAATACATTTCAGAAAACTCCTAGACAAAATCTGTACGTTAAAATTTCCAGCAGCTGTTCAGTGAATTCTAGAAGCTACACTCTCACTGTATGACAATTTAAACAGGAAACATCTACACCCAAGACACTGTTCCCACACACACTCCCTCCACTTCTGATTGAGGGAAGCAGCTAGTATGTGTCCAGGAAAAGTACCGGGCCCAAATTGCAACCTCGAGAGGAAAAGCTTCAGCTGGCTGGGAATCCATATGTTGGCGCCCTCTCCCCCCCGTTTTCTGCTATGCCTCAGAAACCTGCTGACAGGCATAGCAGCTGAGTAAATAACCAGTCAGAAAACACTGACAAAGTTAACCTCATATAAAGATCTGGTGATGGTGATACTTATACAGGTAACTGTCCAGCAGCTCTATTTTGCAAAATCTCACAGATGCCATTTGCTCTCTCAGTAGATGAGATCTCTAACCACCAACTGTCCTCTCCCCCTGGAGGCTGTGCCCTCACACCCAGCTGTAAAATAGTGTTCCACAACATAAATGCAGTTGAAAGTCTGAATGGACAGGCTGATAAGCAACCCAAAATGTCCAATTCAATGTACCAACTGTTATCCAATTTCCAAATACATATAGGGAGCTGAAAAACAAGCTTTAGCAGTTAATATTCCTTCTCCCCTCACACACACCACCCCCCCCCAAAAAAAAAAATCACTTCTCTGACATACACATTTTGCAAGCAGCTAGCAGTGAGAGCCAAATGAAAATACACACTCCTGCACTAAAAAGCATGTAGCCAAGATAAGAAACTGAAGAGTAACATTCTTATAATCTCAGTGAGACGGGACACTTGATTGCATTTGTCCTACACTACTTGATGCCCAATTACAACTTCAGGATGACAAATAATTTCAAAGGTAACCTCACGGCCCTTCCCCCTTTCCCAGCTCAGAGCCACTGAAGATCCTTACTTACACTTTTGCCTTCACCACCTCCTTCGGGCACGGGCTCTTCTCTGCCTAAACAAGGCATTATTTCTTCTGCTGCTGCTCCTCTGTCCTTCCCAATGTTTCCTCCTTCATTCCCCAGCTTCAACCTCTTCCCCTCAGGTTGAGAATCATCCACGTCCTCCCTTCTCATCTTGCCATCTCTGCCTCGCTGCTTCACAGTGTCTTCGGGGCTGCCACAGGAATTTGACATTTTTAAAGTGTTACGGACTTTTTAAAAAAGACCGATGAAGCTGCCTTTTTTGAAGGGGATTTTGTTTCCGAGAGCTCCGATGTGCTCTCGCTCCTCTTAAATTTTTAAGTGGTGTTTCGAAGCCTTAGCAGGAATTGCACATAGCACTCCTGTTTCTCTGCCGCCCTCTCCTGCTCGCCGGCCAGCACTGTGCCCAGGACACTTCCCAGTGCACGCTACTCACAAGCTTCTTTCTATATTCCACCCCCTGCACCTAACAAAAAGTAATAACCTTTCCTATATTGATTGTATGCACGAATCTGCTACTTACACTGCCAAAACCTTTGTACTTCTCTTCTACCTGATCCAGGGTAATTGCCTTTCCTTAAAGTACAAAATATTTGCTGCACCTTTTTTAAATCCAGATGTACCTCTGTCCCCGAGGGACGTAGTGATTTTGGTTATATACTGTTACTGATGCCAAGAATGATTACCTATTAAAATTTAAAGGTTGATTTAATTCCAAACAACTTTTTTCAAAATTATTTCATTATAGATTATTTTTTTAAGGGCATTCTTACTTTGTAAATAACCTTTGTTTCTTCTAAATCCATATTCCACATTGTCACATCAATTTTGCACAATGTATTCTGGTCCTACAGCTGTAACAATGAGGTTAAAAAAAGATTAGGACAACTCAACATGACAGTTTGGAGATCCTTTTTCTCTCTCAGTTTATGAAAACCACCAACACAAATAATCGAAGGATTGGTGTAGTATCTGGGCTTTTTTTTTTTTTTAATAACAGTAACCTAGTGCTTTTATATATAGACTACAATATGCTGCTTCACCTTATTCTTCCAATACAGAAGGCAATATGAAGTAGAGTTTTAAAAAAGGGTAATATGAGGTTTGTTTTCTCCTGCTTAAATGCTTCTAGAGTTAAATAAGTTTCCTTGTATCTTGCAGAGTTCAGTGAATCCCTAAGAAGCCCTCTGCAAATCCCTACATATGTTCCAGTCAGGGGCATAGGGACTAAGCTTCAGAAATAGTGATCAGTTGTGGATGAATGCATCTAATCAAACTATCCAGTATTTCCAGGGTTCAATAAGGTATGTCTTCCAAGAATATGACAGTTACAGGGAGTTAATCTTTGTCCCAACATTGATATCACTGACATTACAGAGTAGGCTTTAGTTTGAGCAAGTAACATTGATTATTCAAGAATGAACATAGAGGAGAAGAACCTTAACAGGCATCAGTCATTCAAGACACCCCAACCTGATCTGCAGAGATGTGCAAGTCTCCACACCCAGAACTAGAGACATTAAACATCTACTAATAAAACTCCTTGTCCTAAAGGAATGGGCATTTGCCTCAGCCTAACTTGCAGCTGTAAATATTTTCAGAGCTGGATGAGTACAAGCCAAGGCAGCTCAATGAAGGAAAAATAAAACTGCTGGGCTTTTTAAATGATGCTAGATAAATACATGCCTTGTAATCTGCAGTTGTTTAGTTCCACAGCTTGGCCTTCTTTTTTGAATCATGTCCACTTGTGATTAACCATCTACCAAAGTAACCTGCTTGACTGATAACTTTGCTCCTCTTCAATAGCCCAGAGACTGCCAGCAAGAGCACAGCCAGGCAGCTACTGCCGGAAGAGTCTCACTCTAGACGAGCACAGATTAATACAGCTCATGTCCCACTTCCCAGATCTAGGAGTTCCTACACACATATAGCTCAGGAGAAAAGGAAAGCTTTAAAACACTACTCACTATCCTCAATAGCAGCAGAAGTAGCAAGTAACAACTGGGATTTTGTAAACAAGTTACATCCCCTATACAGAACTCTTGACTTAGAAAAACCCTTTACCCTCTTCCCCTGCTTATTAACAATATGATCCAATACTCCTCCAACACCTTCTCTCCAATCTTTCCCACCTTTCCCTCTGTCTTGGAACTCTTTCAAGAGTTCTGCAACTGTTCAGACCATGTCCCCCATAGTGGAAGGTAAAGCTCTAAACAGCAACAGTGGTCAGACTGCAAAAGCCCGAAGCTTTCTCCTTTCTAGTGCTCATTCACCATTCATACCTGCTTTTTCCATCACACGTGTGCCACCAGGTCCTTTAATCCTGTTTTCCATTTCTGCTCAGTTTATTCTTTCTATACACTTCCCAACCTTACCTAAAATACTAAAAGACAGAAATAATCCTGAAACAAAAATGTTGTTTTAACTATCATACTGTTCAGGCAGATAGCTTATTTGTACAGTAAACTGCATCAATTTTGGTTGACAGAGTTCTCCATCCAAAAGCTTTGATTTCATAGAATCCAAGCGCTTTGCAAGAAATCGCCAGTTCTACCAGTATTTTAGTTGTGTTTGAAGTGGGACCAGACAGCCACCCAGGCTGCCTCAGTGACCAGTCCAGCCACATCCCTGCCAGTGTGCTTGTCAAGCAGCTGCCTGGCTCCTTGCACACTTGTGACTCCAAGCTGTCTTGACCATAAGCTGAATCTGCTTCTTCCAAATTAAAAACTAAAACATCCAGTTCTTTGTTTTTGAAGCATAGCTTCTCTTTTCGAAAAAATGAAAATTTACAGAGACAGACGCTGTATTTTTGTTTCTAATTAAAAACAAACATTTTGGAAATGCCAACATTTTCTTGCAAAGAAAAGGAGAAATGGCATGATAACAAATAAATTCTCTGTTGGTATTCTGGGAGAGAAGGTTGGTCAGGCCTTTGCTTCCTGTTACTTAGCATGCAAATACTGTATGGCAAGAATAGTTAGTTGTTATATTTTTATGTTTCTACAGCATGTTGCACTAAAAGGATCCCTGACACCAGGCAGTTCCCCCATACATTAGCCTACACCATAAGTTTGTGTTGGAGCACCGGACTTTATGCATGAAACTCACCTCGGAATGGGTTCCAAATCTTTCAGATCATTCGTTATAAATTTTAGAGGAGGATAAAGTGATCAACCTGGGAAAAGAGTCAGTGCTACAGACATATCTAGCTGCCTTCTTTTTTCTGTATTGCTACATCCCTTGCTTAATGTCAGCCTGATTTAGTTTCACCTTCTGACTTAGCTGAAGAGTTCACTTAACAACTTGTCTTGGCCATAATCACTCCCTTCCCTTCTTTTGACAGAAGTCACTTTATACCAAATGAGCATTTTCAGATTTCAAGTCCCTTGTTGGTTCCTCACATAACCCTTCACAAAACCGATCATGAGCCAAACAGAGCAATTAGCACAACTCACTAAAATCTAAGAGGCCATTAACAAGGATGGTATGCCAAACTGAGTAACAAACTGCTTTGAGCCCTTGGGAATTCTTGCACAACCAGCTTTCAAGAGGTTTCTGCTTGGAATCATTGCTAATAAATGCAATATTATCAACAGCAAAACAGAACAGCCAGGCTTTCATAGGTGTCGTACACAATACCATTCTCAGCAGCTAGCCCAGCTCTAGTCAGCATCTCTTCTTGGACCGTAAGGTATGCTAAGTACAATACAACTGGCATGTTGAGCATCCCAGGGCACTGCAATGAGACACCAGTGTTCAAACTGAGCCAGAGATACAAACACATCCTGTGATACCAGTTAACAAAAAAACAGCCCAAAAATCCCTCTGATCTTTCTCTCACTTGTTTACCCTCTCACAGAGGCATCCTTTGTAACAGCAAAGAAAACATAACATCAGTGCTTACCTGGAACCAAACAGGGAGCTGTAGCTGGGAGGAACATGGGGATAGCAGCTACAACTCTGTTTATCTATATCTGGATACCTGTGCACATGTTGGTGTGGCCTACAATCTCAACAGAGAAACCTGTACTTTACCGTTTCCACCTTTGTGGAACAGCAAAACACACTGAGCCCTGAAGCAGCTGGAGGTACAGTAACTGTGAGGTCTCCTGCTGAGAAGCCTAGTCTCCACCAAGTGCCAGCCAGGAGCCGCGGGATTTGGATGCATCCTGCTGAGTCTCATAACACTCAGATGTAAAGATGGTTTATTTCATTGTATCCACTTTATAAATAAGCAACTGAAATATCAAGGACAGTTGTTTCAGTTCAGGGGCTGAATTTCATCTCCTGTAGAATGCCGGGATGGTGCCTACCCATTGTTTGCATCCTACTTAATCTCTCAGTTTAAACTTGGCAATGACCCCTTTTTGTTAGGCTCTTCTAGGAAAACAACACTCACAGTGAATTTCAAGTTTCAAGGACAGACTGGCCAAGAGATTATATTTTTACCTAACTGTGCTCCCACTGAAAGTAGGCACGTTCAGTGTAAGCAGAGTCAGACCATTCCCAAGTGATTTTGCAGCTCAGCTCAACCAGTTCACAACCATGATAAAACAGAAGTTTGGGATATTAATATATTTTAGTGTCTTAATGAGTAAAATAATGGGAATTATCTCAGAATGCTATTTATATGAGAGTTCTATTATGTTTAATTTAATGGAATACTTGTTGCATTCCGTTAGCTCACCTTAGTTTGCAAGCCAATGTAAGACTAATCTTCTGATTTAAAGCCCTCTAATGTATGCCTTCCTCACAGTGAAAACACAGGCTCTGTAAGTCTATTCATGTTGCAAGAGAACATAAAATGCCAGTCCTGCCAATGAAAGGCAATATAGTCAGCAGTAAAAGCTCGGATCTCTTGTCATACGTGCTCTGATAAAAAAAAAAAAAAAAAAAAAGGAACAACAAACAACTTACACACTTGTAAAATTACTTTCATGGGAGGAGAACGGAATTGTAAGTTTACGTTAATCAGGTAATTTGGCACATCTTATTGCTACTAGGAGGACAAGTTATTTTTTAATAAGTCTGAAAATGAACCAATAGGTATGGAAAATTAATTTTTCATTTATTTTGCTATTGCTTCCAAATTAAACTCTGCATCTCATCATTGTAATTACTTCTAAAAGCTTATAAATATTTCATTCTTCTTTATTATTGTTTTATGTTCACTGACAAACATTGCAAGCAGACTCTGTTGTTTATAGCACATTGTTTATAGCTTCAGGTTTCCCTATAAACTTACTCTGCTCTGTACTAGGAGCAGAGAGAGAAATAATCTTTTTGCATGGTGGTTTCTATATTGCCTACATTTCAAAATCTAATTGCAAACCACATGTTATCATATAAACCAAAGTGATATCCTTGTCTAGAACTGTTGAGACATTTGGGTTTCTAGAGATATGATCCCAAACCTTCACAAAGTTCTTCAAGAGGTACTGTAACAGGCTGTAGGTATTGGCAAAGGCCTCTAGTGATATAGTGAAAAACCTGGAACTCTGCTGCAGACAGAGCTGCATAGCAACAGAAACATCAACACCGGGAGCTTAGCACTTAGCACTTTGAGAAGGGACAATTAGTACCGATGGAGATGAGCTCAACAAGAAAAGAATGTAAATAAGGAGCCTTCTGAAGAGGACATGCGAACTGCTAAAAGAAAATAAACCAAGGTAAAATAATTGTGGTAGTAGGTGATCAGCGACCTCCTACTCACATGGCCCCCATCCCAAAGAAGGTGGATCCCCCGCCCGGGGATCATGCTGATATAGATTAAAACCAGCCCAGCGGGCACGTGTTAGCTTGACGTGTTTAGGGTGGACAATAAGGAAGGACTAATCGTTAGCTAGCAGATGTTTTCAGAGAACAGAAACTAAATAACAAAGACTGCTAATGTATGCAAAGATAAACAAGAACTTCAGGTAACTGCCCAAGAAGATGAAAAGTACATCTTGAAGAGGCGCCAGAGGGAGGAGATTCTGAATGTTCAGAAACCTTATGTATATGCATGATTTTGTATAACAAATATCGGACTGGTTGTTGAAACGGTGTGCAAGTTAGGAGGAGCGATCCCCCATGTGCCTGGCGCCGCAATAAACATACCTGCTTTGTAACTCTCCTCGAGTTGTAGAATTCGTTTCCGCACATCGCTAGCTTTTGTAAGGACTTTGGAACTAGATTCTTGCCATAATATGGCAGCTTCAAAACAGCCCCCTGCAGGTGACATCTAATAAATAAGATTTGGCAAAAGACAGATCTACAAAAATCTTCCTTCCATACAACAGCATTGTGATACATCATCCCTGCAGGCTATGTGCACCTAACGATGGGGGGGCTGCAGCTGAGGAAGAATGCTTGGATGCAACAGTTGTATCTGCTCTGATGGCTACATGAAAAAACAAAATAGGATATGTCGCTGACTATTAAATCTTCCAGAACCAATCAGATATCAAAATATCCCCATGAAACTCTACCAGAAATGTGTCAGGACTTCAGTAAGGATTAAAGATTCATGGTTACTCACAGACAATGGAGAGACTTGCTTTTTCAATCTTGGATCAAATGGTACAGTTTGTTTCTAACTTCTCCCATGGAAGATCAGAAACAGCCCAATGTTTATGCCCTCATGTTTCTCTCCACAGCTACAAGTTGCATTCTGTGCCAGATAACATCAATTTCCATTCCCACTGCCACCATACCTGGGTGATGACAGAACAATGTCCCACCCTCAGGATCGTTATGCAAAACATGCACAGCTGGGTGAAACATACACGTGTGTTTTAATCCCCTTTCCAAATCTCCTTTCTTAATTCAAAGGGGATTAGAAAGAAAGACACTTTCAAGTTTATAATTCAATAAATTTAAGTTAAAACCAAAAAAGTATTTATTATTAAACACATTTATAATAACAATTTTTTCCCTTTGTTGACGTGGTACTTTTCTTGCTTTAGAAAGCCATTGTATGGGTAGGAGTTCTTTCTCCAATATCCTTACCATGCCATGAACTCCACATGTAGACAGCAGACATGAAACTCCTCACAAGAAAGTAGATTATTCCTACATAATTTTCTGTAACACCTTGAAATCCTTCTTAATTAAAAATCTTGCCTACCACCACTTACCACTCTGGAGTTCTGGTTAAATTATGTTTAACATCCAAGTCCTGAGCATCCTATTACTGATAATCTTGAGCCTTAATAACGTTGGATCAGAGTAAAGTAAGCATTTAACTGGATGATCTGGTTTATTTTAATGTCATTAATAGGCCAGAAGACGGCAGTTAATTGAACAATGGGATTAATTTTTAACCAAAGCAATTGCTGTCTTCTCTGTGGTCTACTTTAAGCATGAGATGTATTGTACCATCCACTTCCATCCTTCACATTAGTTTCAGTGCATCCAAATCTATTCACCCTTCAAATAAGCTTGTCAAACATCTGATCAAGTGGGCAGTTATTGGCAGGAGCTACGCGTGTCACCTATTGCATTGCCTGAGTTTTTGAGATCAAATTTCAGTCTTTCATTTAATGGATAAGGACATCTAAGATGTTTTGAGGAATTTGAACATCCAGTTGTCAAACTGGGGCAATAAACAGTCACTCTTTGGAGACTGGAGTAACAGCATTCCCGCTTAGGTGGCTCATATTAAAACAGGCCATAAAAAAATCTTCTGTTTCAATTTTTACAAGAAGCCATCTCAAATTATCTAGTTGCATTAGGAAAGTTACTCTGGATTCACACCTGCTGAGTACAAAGTCGATGATGCTGTTATCATCACCCTCCCCCCTACCAACACTTTCCATCTGTGTAACCCTTACAAACCAGAGTAAGTTTATAAAGAGAATCTATTAAAAAACAGCCTATTACTATAGGCTTTATAAAAAACGGCTATCACATTTAAAATCATATAGAAAGCATTAAAATCCCAGATTTATCCTGTCTTTTCTTTGAAGAGAATCTTAAATGGCCAGAGAGTAACAAACCACTACTGAAAGACTGCAGGCACTACAGAGGGGAAATCTTTTTCATTTTTCTGGAAAAGATCTTTCCCTCTGAAAAAAAAGTTATATAGAAGAAAGGTCTAAAAAATGATTATACTTACTTATTGTTTCAACATCTCGGGATCATAAAAGTCAGGTGAGAAAAATATTATACAGTAGTGAACAAAATACAATAGCTGACAGAACACAAAACCATATTCAGATGGCATCCCAGACATACACAGATCAGAAGGCCAGAACTCATCATTTTGGCACAGCCATACCCTGTAAACCCACCACATGGATTTACAGTCTCCTAAGCAACAGACTGACAGGCAGGATTACACAGCACCATACAAGGGTTGGTGCAGCATGCATGAATAGCATCATTTTCTCCCCCTTAGCAAAGGCTTACCCAATCCACAGGATGGGGATGCAGACATAAAGCCTGAAAACATTGCTCCCAATTAATTTGAACCCATACACAAATAGAAAACTCCTAAGTAGATAATAAGCAGCTCATGTTTTTTCTCATGCTGTTTTAAGTCCTCTGGAGGAAAGCTTTTCTTAGTCTTTGTGCCTGCCTAAGTGCTTTGATGTCAGCCTACTGAAAGGACCCTGGCTGTGATGGAATATTGCTTACATGGTCACATTAAACATATCTAAGCACAAAGTTAATTTTCAGTTTATGTGCTCTAAAACTGTAGTATCTCCCTCATGAAAGAAGTATTTTGAAGTATTTAGACTACTTACTCAAAAACAAAGATAGAACAAATATACTGTAAGAACCTGAGAAGCATCTCAGCATTCTGGTTTACTAGCCAGCCATTTGTGCTGGTTGGTCCTGTACTTTTGTTGTGCCATCAGGAGTGGACAAGGGCACAAAATATGCCATTCATGGTTTCATAAAGACTTCTTAATTTGAGTTTGGACTTGGATATATCAGAATGATAGCAGTTGCATGTAGGTTTCAAAGTAACCTTCATATTGCAGCTATAACAACGTTTCCTCATTTATGTGCAGCTCAGACAACAGTATTCAAAACATTTTCACCCTCTTTTAGTCCTTGAAGGCAGCCCAGGCCATGTGCTAGGTACTGTGAAGGGTGCTTAGGTTTAAGGTCAACTGCTGGCTATTGTCAAGACTAAGTTAAGCAGAACCAGATGAAGAATTTAGTATGTTGATGACATCAGTGCTCAAGCTGATTAGTGTAAAATACTATTTTCATTGTTGCACAAGACTAGTTCGCGGCACTAAAATACATAATACATGCTTTTCTGAAAACATGTGCTGTATGTTATCTCATTATATATTAAAGTGATAAAAAGTTGAAGCAATACACTCAGTACTTAAAAGTGCATTTAGTTATATTTTACAAGGCATTAAGCCATCTTAAAAGGTTACATTTTAGTTTAATATTTTTAATTGATTCTTTGGAGTAGGAGCTTCTGTCAGAGAAAGCATTTTCAGACTTCAGGCTGGCTCACTTCAAGACCCAAATTTTGAATTCCAATTAAAAGCTTGAAACTGGTTCACACTTTTCTTCAGCAAGTTGTTGATTATAGGAAAATCAAGTTAGTGCAAAAAACACATAAACCAAATTCAGGGAAAACAGACCTGTTTTTGAAATTGTAACAGAGAGAACATCCAGACCTTGACTGTAATACTATAAAGCTGCTTGGCACATCTCTACAGCAGGTTTCATGTTGACCTCAAGGCCAGCTGACAAACTGAACACTTTGCAATGCAAGTCCTTGATAACAACAGCCTCACAAAGATACACATCCCTGAAGAGATCATCCAGAATATCTTTTGGAGTATAGAAACCAGGCAAAAGGTACTTCAGCCAAAGAATGCTAAGTAATAGGAGATGTCAGTCAGAAAGCTTGTTACCTTCAAATACCCTTTCTTAAAAATGAAACACTATGCTAAATGTTCTCTGAATATTATAGGGAACTAGCAAGCTTTTGTGATTGATAATTTTCTGGAATGTCTATGTTGTCCTTACAAATTATTCAGACTGTCTCAGAACCCCCTGTACAGCACCCAGCAGGTGGGAGGAGGCCAGCTGAGGATGCCGTGTGCAATTAAGGTCCATTAGTGCTCTCAGGGCCCTGATGATTCCATGCTGGAGGCAAAACAGATTGATAAATAAGGATCAGAGAAAAAAAGGACAAGGATGTATTCACATCTGTTTTATAGACAGGGACAGGGGTTTATAATATAACCAGTACAGGAAGTGATTAGGTTCTTCCTTCAGCACCCTTGGTCATAAAATAAATAAATGACTCCACTCAAGCTCCCAGTAGATGTAGTTAATGTTATATGTCTGCTTCTCCTACCACGTGACTAAACCTCAGGCAAGAGGACAACTAGTTTTTGCTTTCTTCACCCTGTTCTCCTCCCTTGCTGTGTTTTAATACAGGCCATTTCCAGTGAAGTAACACTTGTCTCCACCACAAAAGCTTCCAACTAATTGTCCCCCACCCCAACCAGACAAGTACAAAGCAGAAAAAAAGGAAAGAAGATACTGAAAGGTTATTTGCTCTTTCCTTCCACTTGAGCATCCTTGTAAATTTTTAATAACCAGTATAAGTAAGAACATGCATAAATATGGACCAGCAGAGACCAGCTTCATGAAAATCTTCTTTCTAAATGTTAAAAATCTAGTTCACTTTGATTCCTTGGGGGGGAGGAGGGAAAGCAGAAGCAGCACACAGGAAAATTATTTAAAGCACCTATTAGTTCTGTAAGGATACAGAAATCTCCTGCCTTCTCCAGGTTTAAAGGTCACATAGGACCACCAAGAAAACTATTTTCCACAAAGTTGGGGTTTTTTTCCTAAAAATTTCTGGTTTGTGGTGTTTTCTATCCCACCATCTGTGTCTGAGGCCTAATAATGGACTGGCAGTTCCAAAGCCTTAATTTCATTCATCATTAGATTTCATGCTAGGAACAGACTTCAGAGTTTTGGCAGCAACAGCTGTCATGCATTGAAATAAACTTATTTGTATTACCAAGGCATGTGTCTGAAGGAGCTCAGCCTTATAAAGCTGCCCTTTGCTCTCTTCTCCTTGGTCTTTGAACAAAAATTCACTTTGCCACTCTTACTATCTCCCAAATTCACTGGCACATCTGTGAACAGTGATAAAGCACAGGATTGCAAGGAAGTAACTGACAAATCAAAACAAGCAGCTTGAAAAATGCAGCAATTGGCTCTCACTAAACTCGTTGGGGTTTTTTTGTTCCTCTTTCCAGTATTATTCCAGTTTACAATAAGATCTTGATCAGTGAAGTCAAAAGAAATCTTATCAAGTGATTTCAGAGATAGTCAGCTCAAAAGCTTACATTATCATCATAATACTAGAAATGCTACTTACTAAAGGAGCGTGAGAAGACAAAGGCACAAACTAGATGGCTGGAAGAAATAAAAACTGCTGTAGCATTCAGCCACCATTCAGGCATGGTGACTGCCATCTGAATATCCTTCCAGTCCACCTAGCATCTCCATTTTATAAACTCTGCTGTCTTCAGTGCACCCTCTTTACCGCTCTAGCTTCAGCACAGCCTCATGCAAATTCTCCTTTAAAAAGCTTTGTTTCCCTTTCACACTTTGTAGCCCTTGCTTTGCTTGTATATCACATACCTTTTCTTTGTCTGCTTTGTATCTTTCTGAAGGAGTGGTGTCATGCTTCATGCTTTAAAAACCTTAATGCAACAGAACCTTGATCATAACTAGGGCCAACAGATACTACCATAATCCACATGTATGATACGTGGAGCCCATCAGTCAAAAGCAATATTCTTTGTCTATACTGCAGGAGTAAAGAGGAAGTCAGGTCAAAAATAAACACACTAATGTCAGATAACCAGCTTAACCAAGTGAAGAGTTGGTAGTCTGAAAGCAAGGTCATCAGTTTAGGTCAACCTGGAACCAACCAAAGTAGAAATAACTGAGCTACAACATTCCTCTGTAGAAGAAAACAATCTTCTCCTCATAGCCAAAGGAAGAAAATAAAGTGTAACCCGGGGTGCCTGTTACTACCTGAGTCGCAGAAAAGACCAAGATCCAAAGCAGGAGGTGAACCTCACTGCCTTTAGTGCAGGTAAGTTATTATCACAGGTACTTCAGCGGAAATAAAGCATATGATCCCAACCGGTTTTCAGCAATTTCACTCTCCTCCAAGCATCATCCCTGAAAGGAAGAGATCCTATTTCCTTCAGTCATGAAACAGAAAGAAGCTGTCTCTGCCTTTTGTGAGAGTGTCTTATAATTGATAAGGGTTCATCTTTACATGGGATTGAAAGGTATGTCCTAATCCATCAAAGCCTTTTATGACACAATTATAGAAACCCACTCGGTGTCTAACAAACATAGCTAGCTTATTTGCCTCTTCCTGTTCCTGTTAGCAAATGGCAAAGGCAAGGCTGCTATCTAGTTTTGTTTATACATGCATTATCACAGGTGCCTAAGCGCTGTGTAAGCAATTTATATTAGAGAGAGCAGAAATTTCAAGAACATACTATAGGCAGTCTCTAATCCAAGGAATAAAATAGAGGTTTTGGAGCCACAACTAACATCTGACTATCTGCTATTATGTAAAGCAGGCTGTGGGTTAGTAGTTTTAAATTTGCCAGAGGACAGCAGAAAAGATTAATGCATACCTGCTCATATCCGCCTCAAAATGAGTCTAGTATTTCAGGTAAAAGACTCCTAACCCCCTTAAGTGCCCATTGTTCATTCTTAGTATCACTTATTTCATTGATGTGTTATGCTCAGAATGTAGCTATGGTGAAATAAATATCTTTAAAGACACACTGAAGTAGAAGGTGGGAAGGTCAGGGGAAAAAACCAAACCTGGCATGCAAAGGCATTTCACACCTTACGCTCCTTTTGTCTCTCTCATTTGAGTATTGATGCTGTGTAATCACACTAGCCTTCATCTAGTTAATGCCCTAAACTTCCAGAGTGTATTCTTCTAAGCAACAGAATTATAATCTCTTGTGTTCACCTTTATGGAAATAAATCAGCCTAACATCCTCTGCAAAACAGGAGCAAGTGAAGGAGTGCCTTATTCGTTTCCCTTAGAAAGTGAAAAGGAAAAAAATCCCTGCTGTACCTCTGCAGAAGCAGCTACAGTAAAGGAAGCATATTTGTTTTACAGTTAATTCTAGGTAAAGCAAGCCCTATATGGTACTTTACACATCACTGGCAAGCAGTCAGATAAGCTGCTGGACAGTGCACAGGTCCTACAAGAAGTTAAAGAAAACTGCCATGGGAGACAGAGACCAAGAAATGGTGAGATTATGCCAGTCTTTACATAGCTCAAATTAAGTCACTGGGGCTATCTTGATTTTACCTTAGGGACACCTATAAACCTAATTGCAAGAAAGCTGTTCCCAAGGGCAGACAAGCAAGAATACACAATTCAAAAAAGTGGTTATATTAAACCAGGGAATGGCTAACTACCCTTAAGACTAACAGAAACCCATTGATGATGTAATTTTTATCACTTACAGGTTCTTTCAACCACAGGAAACCAATGCTTCAAGCAGCAGCTGCCATGTGTTGCTGCCATGAGGAGCCCGAGGTGTGTGAGTGACCAAGGCGGGTGTGAGGAGATTTCCCCATCCACCAGCATGCTCGGGTGCCATGTGCAGAGTGAGGGACCGGCCAGAAGCAGGTCCCTCAAAAGCCCAGAGTGCCACAGCCCCTGAGCTGGATCGATCTGCCAGAAGCCAACTATAGTCAGCCCCCAGGGAGTGGCAGCCATTTGAGGGGGGCACTGCAGCAGTTAAGTGTGGGAAGGGCACCAGTGGCACCGTAAAGCATTCACTGGGCAGGATCATGCAGGACCCTAGAGCCCTGGGAGCATCCCCCTTCAGGGGAGAGCAGCTGAGTGATCTTTGTCTTGCGAGTCAGAGATAGGGGTGCAGGTCAAGGCATCATGCATATCAAAGCCTGGCTTTGTGGCTGGTGTCATTGTTAGAGCTTTGGATTCTATGATGATAGGACCTTATCTGATGAATACAGATAACTGGGGATCCACCCGTCTAAAAGAGGAAGGCGAATCTTTGCTGGCAGATCGGCTGACTTGGCCGATTAGTTTAAATCATGCTTTAAACTAATGAACTTGGGTGGTGGGGTCCAAAGCTGTGACACTTGTGTGCTCACAAGCAACAGGGTAGATAAGCGCACCTAACACAGTAGAGATGAATGCCTCCCAACCCTCCAGAAACCTCTCCCTCAAATCCTGCCTGGCCCCAGGGAGCTGCAGCTGTGCTCTGAGCACTGACGCTAGTGTCCATGTTTCACCACACAGAAGGATGCTTTGCTGGCATCTGCCAGCACACTCTACAATAAGGACAGTTTTATTCATTGCATTTTAATCAGACCTGAGCGATCTGTTTAAAACTGAGATATAGCCTCTGCATCTCACAGTTTTAAAGGTCTCCCCTTTATTTATCAACAGTGTTTAAACAGCTGTACCTTTGTGGTGCAAACCACACAAGGAAGTAATTAAATGCTATAGAATTTGAAGTCCTGGAGAGAAGCCATTAAATTTAATAATAATGCTGGCTTCTACAGCAGCTAAAATAACACATGCACAGCATTAGCTTTTATGTTTTGACTGATTATTTCTGCACCACCTAGGCAAACCATTAAGTTTAGATCTTAAGTTGAAAGATACTACTCAAAATCTCTTAATGAAGAATGAATGCTTCACATTTCAGCTTTAACTATTGAATAGCATTTTTTTTATTGAAGTATTTAATACAACTATAATGTTTATGTGCTTAAACAGACAGATCTCACTTGCTCTTACCACATAGCACCTCCTTGCATGATTTTCCTGAAAGACCATCTGTTCTGAGAGACTGTAGATATATAGCCACTATAAATTGACTCTGCCTTCAGTGCTGTTGAGGATATGGCCCAGCAGACCTGCCAAGACCAGAGGAAAAGATTTAAACATCTCATGGTGGTGATTCAATTAATAGAAATCCATCTTTTAATACCACAATTGTATAGAAATACAGTCGACCAAATTATCCTACAGTGCATTCACTGCTGCAAAATTTTTGTGAATTGCTATTAGTATTTTAACTATGATTTTCTTACATTCTTACATAATATTCTTTGCTTCTAACTTTTTCAATGTCCATTTTCGTGTATCAATAGAAACATGAGGACTCCTGAAACCCATCTGCAATTATTCTAGACAATTGTACATAAAGAAACTGAGGCATGAGTTAGGGGGTTGACCTGCTAGTCACTCCAGACAAATACCAAAGCAAAGAACAGAATCTAAGTTTCAAAAAGACGTTTTCTACATCAGCAACAAAGTGCTGTGTAAGGTTATATTACAGAAATACTAGTTTTTTTCTCCTTATCAAATGTTTTGATAAGTCTGGTACTTTCCCCCTATCTTTAAACATTACTCTTACAGATATGAAAAGCTATTACAGTCTTGAGGAGTATCAGTTTAAGACATTTAGAAAAAAAAAAAAAAAACACATAGAAAAGGTTGTTGAAAAGGAGCCTTTGGCATCACCTAATCCCATCTCACATTTGAAGAGGAGCTATTTTAAGCAGTGTATCACATCACATCACCCTGTCATGGAAAGAGATTTCTAAAGCCCAAAGTTTTGAAATACAACTGGGTGTTCCTTCTCTTGTTGCAAATCTGTCCCTAGCCATGAGGCACCTTGACCAGTAAGAGGTTTAAAGCATTTAAAATACTAGCTGTGTAACACAGTACAAACAGTTGCCATTGTAGTTCACACTAATTCTAAACCATTGCTCAAGCAGTTGCTGCTTTTCAGCCCCAGCAATCTATTTCTATTTGCTTTTATACATTATACAAATCCAATTACATTAACGTAAGGAAAAAAAAATGGGAGTTAAGGTCCTTCATTCTTGTTTTCCTCATAAATGCAGATTTACAGCTACCTGCTCTGCATACACCAGCTTTGAAAAACTGATCTATTTCTGACGGACTAAGAGAAAATTCACCTTTCAAGAGATACTTGTCTAATTCTCATTCATATAAAAAGCTGCCCCACACATGTTCTACAGCCATTTGTGACTGCAATATGTTAAGCTATGGCTTTTTATTTAAAGGGTGAGCTACCAACAGATCCTGACCACCTGTGCCAGTCCTAACCACTCTTACCTGTTTCTCCCTTGCACCTGTTCTGCAGGATTAAGCTAGTAGAGACTTTAATAGTCATAGCTTCAACACCAGACACATCAGATGCTGTTAGTCTAAAGGCGCTTTACCAGTGCCACGGACAGTCAGGCTGAGTAGTCCTAATAGCTGTTCTATCCAGTGCAAAATGCATTTTGTGCTTCAAAATCTGAAGCAGAGAAGTTACTCTTTAACAATTAACCTCGGCTGTATATCATGGACTTGATTATTACATTGAGGAGCAACGCAGGGTCAGACTATCAACTACATTTGATACTCAGGTTTTTGGTGGAATAAAGAAAGAGAACTATACTGGGAAATGACTATCCAAAAGTCCAAATCCTTCCACTATGAAATGAATTAGCAAACTTTTCTTTTAGCTAGAGGCATTAATCATCATCTTGCAGTCCTTTTCCAAGAACTTATCTTTTCACAGTATAAGAATAACAAAAAAGTAGTGGGTGATACCACTCACAGAGCACAATGCCAGCAGCTGAGATTTTTACCACAGGAAAACAAGCAAAAGATTGTAAAAGACCATCAGGCAGCTGCTGAATCTAGCCGACATTAGGGCTTAGAAAATGCTTAGCATGAGCACTTGAAAGCTAGCCTGTTGATTTAAAGCTTGTTTACCTAGTGGTAACAGCATCCATTTGTAGTGAAGATGCACTTTGGTCAATAAGCACAAATACTTAAACCACAAATTGGGCTAAAGGGATTTCTTCGGAAGAAGCAATTAAAGACTTAATGTGTAATACCTTGACTAAATAATCACAGAGGGGAACAATAACCTCACTGAAATACATGGAGGATGAACACACCAAGGGGGGAGATGACTCTTCAGGGACTAAGATAATAGGATTAAAATTTAGAATATCAAATACTTTAATAGTGTAACCTATTAGGCCATGGAATAATTGGTATCATAGAGCAAAAAGGCATTTTATTAATACCATATAGACAAAGTACTCACAGTGAGACTGTGGAGAAAAGCAACACTTTTAAGGTTTTTTTGTGGCATCATTTTTAAATAGACTTATGAGTCTATTATTGCATTCTTTTAAATATTTTAGTATAATTAATTTGAAATAATAGGTGAGATTTTCAAATGAAAGTAAGAGAAGACTTTTCTCCCAATTTTCCTTTAGGAAACTACTTCTTTGGCAGAATATTTTCCTCACTCTGGTTCATAGTCTGTAGGCAACGAAATTCCTACCTTTGCAGGCAGCTGTACTTTTCCCCCACCCAACAGCTAAACTTCCAGCTTCAGCTAACACTGGCAGTACCGTCTTTCATTTCTCAATAAAAAGTAGGGTCTGCATCATTTCCAGAACATATCCAGTTATGTACAGTGATGGTAATGTTAAAGTGTTTTTTGTTAAGATCAAAATCTTTGTTGCCACATAAAACTTTGTAACTGAGAGACTCCAGTAAAACAAAGTGGAGTCACAGTTTGAATGCCACTCTCCAGGAAAGATATTGATGGCTTCTGGCTGGAAGTCCCACTTCTAATATGTAGATACCCTGCATCAGATTTATATGCCTTAAATGCAAACAAACTAGCTAAAGTTAATCTATTCTCATCACACTTGATTAAACTCAGTACACAAATTCCCCAAATCAATAGTTAATTAAAAAGAGATGGCAATTTCTACATACTAAATTAGCTCATATCTAGCATTATACATTCCCTGTTCCAGCTATGTGTATAAGACTGGAAGAAAGAAAACTAGTTCAACTGGAAACAAGTTATCTATTACATTTATGAGGCTGCCTTTTGTTTTGGGGACAAAAAAAAAAACCAACCAAACAAAAAAAGCCAAACCCCAAACATAACAACAACAGAAAAGCCTCAAAGAAAACTTTTTATTAATGCTGAATTTTGAAAAACAGATCATTACTAGGTATATCAAGACTGACTAGAGGAGGGCATTGCAAAGTTGTACAAGGCTTGGCCAGCCTATGCAAAGTAGACACAGAACTAAAAAAAAAAACAACCAAACAACAAAACAACCCACAATAAAAAAGGGAACAAAACCAAAACAAAAGGAAAAAAATGTTGCCAATGTGTAAAAATATATACAACTCTGTGCCATTCTATTCCTATATTTCCTAGAGAATGCTACTTGGGTATGGCAGTGAGTTTATGCACCAAAACAACACTTTGGTGGTGTACAGCCAAGACAAAAAAATAGAGCTAAGAAAAGCTGCACTGAAGCCTTTCTTCTAGTAGCAGGCTCTTACTAGACTTGTGTAGTAGACTTGTAATTGGAGCCATTATTTTCTCATTCCTCTTCCTTCCTACGCCCAACCCAAAGCAAATATCATCAGGCATTCCTCACCTCCTCAGGACTTTCACAGACCATGAATTCAGTAACTCATTTTATTCTTAGGGCCCAGCAAATTAAGGACACTGATTAGTCCCTGTTTCACATGAAACTAGCAAGTCCTACATTGCTCTACTGTAGTCTATGGTATTCCTTCACATGAAGCACACTGCAAAGATAAGGAGTTGTAAGAGTGAGTCATGAGTCTTAAAGACACAAAAATTTAAGGCTTTTCTATTTTTCACTGCGTTTGACTTCCAAGTACACTACAGTCAGTTATGTGAACCTGCCAGCAGCAGAATGCCTTCATCCTATTAGGACATTTTTGCAACTTTCTTGGTTTACATATCTTCAAATTTTTTAAGCTAAAGAAAAAAATTATTATGTATACCAATCTGGAGCTAGCAGATGTGGGGATAGAACTAGTTATTTGTATTATGCTAATGTAAGCCGGTTCAAAATACACAATTAAATTGCAAGTTTGGTAGGCATGTTAGGCTTGCATATGCCAGCTACTCCACTAGGTCTCTCATGCCCAACTAAGAGCTAAGGAATGTTTGTAATCCAGGTACAAAATGTCCTCTGCTCCATGCAGTACATAATCCAATTTGAAGGAAGGCAACACGAGCAAGACAATAAAGGAATAAAAGCAAAGGCTAGGACTGCTCACATTACCTCCAGCAGATACCTCATAAGAAAATATCAAATCAGTGGAATCTATGTATTCTGCAAAAACTTGTCAAAGTTTGCACTGGAAGCCAGAGGAGCTGATGGCATAACTAGCTGGTACTTCTGGCCTGCCTTCTTGCCCATCCAGCCTGCTCAGTTAACATGAGTGAGCTGTTAGATTTGCAATTGTCCAAACCATTCTTCACTGTAAACAAATGTTTAGATTGTAACAAGTGTAAAGGCAAATATGAAACATGTCCTATTTACAGCCCAGAAATGACTCACCAGTATTCTTCACAGAAGGTTTTGTAGAGCTCAGCAAGATATTCCATTACAAATGTAAGCTCTGCTTGGAACCTGAATTTTATTTGGGGAGGAGGCAGGGACAGGGGTCGGCATCAGTGTTTTGGGTTTTTTGGGGGCAGGTTTCTTGTTTGTTTTTTCTTTTTAGCTGTATGTAAGATAATGAATTATATATATGTAGCATATATCTCTTTCAATCTGTTCTTGACTATCAACAGTATCTTGAACCAAGTCTGGCTTCATTCCTTTATGAACTAGCAGTACTGTGACTGATTCCCAACAGATGTTCCTCCCCCAGCTTTGCTACTCCTTCAGAGAAACATTACTCTCTTTCAGAGGGCTTTTTCCAGTTCTTCTGTATGTACACGCAAGACATGCCCTCCTGTGTAATGTTTTCCCCACAGAATACAGACGTTTTGTTACTGTGGAAGCAGACTCGGCTACTTCTCTGCCATGATCTCTTGCAATCTTGAGATAAGAAAGGGAAGAGAAATCAGGGGTTGGAATGATTCCTTTTGTTTATGCCATTCGTGCTACCAGTCATTCCAGAAGAAATCAGTTGTTATAACATGGTGTTATTTGCCCCACTGTCACCTCACTAACATTTGTTCACTTTCGAATTACATATTTCTCTAATACATTCAGGAAACATTTTTAAGGTAACAGAGAACATACTCACATCAAAGAACATGAAATAAACAAGGGAAATTCCTTTGTTTGTTTGTTTCTTTGAACACATGGTAAGCACAAGGAGAAAGTGACAGACTGACTTGTCTACTGAATGGTTTAATAGTTTTAGTTCCTGCAGTTTCTCTGGAAGTATGAAACCCTTTTTCATAACATGTCATGGGTTTTTAGTAAAAAAATGTCGTGGTACCCATATTTGTATACACATAGGCTAAGTGTTTCAACTCTGAATTTAAAAGAAAAATATTTAATTGCTCTGGGGTAAATGTACTTCTAGAAGTTAAAGATGGGTTACAGAATATAAAACGATGTATAAAACCAGCAGCTATTATCCTGTGACATCCTTAAACTATATAGTTTCTCATCTCAATGAACTGGCCTGAAGAATTAATTCTAAAAATAGTTCTTCCAACAGTTATTTCTCATTCATTGTACTTTCACTTGAAGGAAGATTATAAATTATTACAGTTACCCCAAATAAAGTTACACACAATGTGGACAAGAGGCAAAAACCATTTCAAAGGAGTAACACTGTAGTTTTTCTAGTGTCAATTTATGCCTTTGCAGACACAGGTAGCCATCTCTCACTAACCCAATGAAAGAATGCTAATGGATGAATACATCCAGAAACACAGTTTCAAGTTGTGCATGTATCATATCACTGAAGAATACATGGGTCTGAGAAGGCAGAGTAAGAGAACTGCAAAGGCTGGAGACTTGAAAGAGAAAGATACACTTTAAAAAAAGAGCTTAGAGATATTTGTTTTGTTTTCTTCATAGTCTGAACTTTAAGAAAAGTCTTTTCCACAGGACAGTTCCAGAGGAACTGTGGTAAACAGGAAATGGCAAACTTCAATTCCAGTCAGATCAATACCTGTGATGTGGGTCAACTCTATAGACTAGTTATGTTAATTCACCTACTTGTCACTCAATAACTGCACTTAAAAAACAGAATACATCAGATTCACTAAAGAAACAATTTGGAATTAGGATGAAATCCTGAAAAACACTGATCCCAAACCAAAAAAACCTATGACTAACCTGAACTGTAGTTAAAAAGTGCATGATAGGATTTGTATTTTTCTCTCAGGAACATCTGTGGTGTAATCCAGATTTCATCCATACTGGTAATGCCGGCACAGGTGGGTTTACTGATCTCAGTGGTTACTGACTGCAGAAAGTGACAGCAGAGTCACTTCTCTAAGTTTTGCCTGTTTAAAAAAAATATAATTAAAAAGAACGCAATTTGCAATTTTCCACAGATAGTTTAAAAAAACAGTTTAGAAAATAATATTAACATTAACTGTTGCTAACACTGTTAGATGCGTCTGCCTCATGCTTTGCAGGGACCACACCAGAGGTCACCAGTTGCTAAAGGTTTATTAAAATAAACTATGCATCTAGAGCTGTATGAGCTCGGTACTACAAATGATCTCTTTACTCTTACCTGTTTACTCATCACTAAGGTTTGAAACAGAATAAATGAGGTTTTGAAAATATTTTTTTCTGATGCCTACTTTTCTCTTGCAAAGATGTATCCTTTACTTCTTCCTTTCTACTCCCATAGCTTTCAGGCTTTTCGAATTGACTAAGCCCATAAGGTACCTTCTAGACAGGAAAAATCTTCCAATTGCTTCTAAAGTACAGTCATGGACCTTTTTTGCAGTCAAAAGAGTTTGCCTGCCACTCTGGCATCTCCTCGTGTGGGATCCTGAACCTCTCTGTTCTTCCTCTGTCCTTGCCTGGCTGCCTGCGGAAAGCGCCACACTTTGGAAAGGAAATGTCACCCCAGGGAGCACACACAGGTCTCAGGGGTACAAGTGTCCTGCTCCTTTCCCAGAGTCTAACCTGATCTGGAGCACAGTCCTAGGACCTGATACCAGAAAATCTTCCCAGTCACATTCTTTTTAACTGCACAGTAGCAAAAATCAAACAGCTTATATTGTCTTTCACGTCTGTGTAACTATCCCTCTCACAGGCTGTAAGGGTTGCAAGGAATTTGAACGGACAACCTACAATATCTCCTTTTTCTCAGTCAATAAAATAGAGCCCATGTTTCTTGAACCTAATACCTAACTTCAGCAATCTTTTAATTGACTTTTGTATAGAGCCATTTCTTGCGGCTATTGAAGATGTTTTTACATCTTAGAGCTAGGAAACACTCTGACAAATAACAGAATTGTCAAAATATTTAGATTTCAGGGGACTGAAACTGTGACCAAGCTTGGTAAATAGTTAACAAAGAGGGAGAACACTTCTGAGATACTGAAAAGTTTCAAAATTTAGAAAGCTTTCACATTCATTTTTTATTACCTGACCTAGAAAAATAATCGCATTATACTCAAGCCCCTGTGACCACGGCTGATGGCACAGCCATTCACCACAATGACTTCTATTTTATTTCAAGATTGCTCACTCATTCGATAGGTAGAATAGATAATGCCCAGCTAATCTGTGGATTTTTTGTATTCTATTTCCCTCTTGCTGTTCAGTGTTATGCTATGCATATTCTTGTTTTTCAAAATCCTGCTGAGGAGACGGAGTTACTTGGGCCTGTCTTTCTACCACAGGCAACGGTGCAGCACCCAAGCTCAGGAGCAAACACCAGGCAGAACACTGTCTGCTCTGTCCAAACACCTTTAATTTTTCTTTTCACACAGATTTTTTCCTTTTCATACAGGACACTACCCACTGCTGAAATACTCTTTTTTCTTTTCACATACGAACTTTAGTTTTTCACAGGGAAGTTTTGCTAGTCAGTTACAGTTTAGGTATCAGAGCTGAAATGAAAAGTTCAGACACATGTTTTTGAAAACATTCCAAATGTGATTGCTGTTCCTAGGGTGAATAAGAAGTACACTTCCATACGTTTGAAACAGTTTGTGTTCTGCATTGTATTAAGATTTCCCCAGCATTTCCTTTTGCCGGGTCCCCCCTTACGCAGGACCGCCTCGCAGCTCCCCTTCCTGCCTCCTCACCTCACGCCACCGGCAGCACAGGAGTGTGGCGCCACAGCTCTCGCGAGAGTTGGGTGGGCGAGAGCGGGGCGTGGGCCGTTTAAAAGGCGGGAAGCCAAGAGGAGCTGGCACCCTGGCTGTGGGGTTGCGAGGCTTGCGACGCTCCCGGGGCTGTGCGAGCGGGTTTCGGGGCCCTGGAGGGTCAGGATGGGGGGTCAGGCGGCAGGCTGCTGGCTGGCAAGTGTGGGGTGGTTGTCCCTAAGATTGGTTCAGTCTTTGGGAAGCTGAAGCCGCCAGCAGCAGCAGCTCCTGCGTGCTGACAGGATGTGGGGTGCCTGGGGTACAGGAACATCTGCTGTTGCAAAGTTGACTCACTTGTGAGTGGAAAAACCTGCGCTGAACAGAAAGCTTCATAATCAAAACGGGTAAATATTGTTACATTATTCAGTGGCAATTCATACAAACAGGCTAAAATATTACATTTGTCAGAGCCTTTAAAAGTATTTACCCCCCTCAATATAAATGGGAATAGAAGCATAGAGTGACAGAAGTTAATGGTAAGGATAACAAGAGACCTGTCTCCTGAAGCTAACTTTAATGTTTTATATTTATTTAAACATAAACATTCTTAGCCTGATTCCAAAGTGAAGTGCTAATATCTGTCCGAGTTACTGTCATTTTTTTTCATTGCTTCTTTCTTGCTTTCCTCCTCCAGCACTGCAAAGAGAACCTTCATACTCTTCTGGGGTTTTGTTTGAAAGCACTCATTCTCTGAAGGCTTGGAATGGAAAGGTGGGTGGAGAAAAGAGAGTTCTACTTTTGTTCTTCATGTGCTGCTAAATTATAGTGCCTGGGGGGCAGTTGTGTGATGCAGATTAATGCTGACAGGAATTATGGGGCTGCAGTCTTCCACAAGTTTGAGAGTTTAAAGCTTAACATATATTTTATCAGAAGGTCTGGTGCTTATTTTTATTATTCCATGTTTTCCCTTGACATCAAAGCTCAAATAATACAAATCTAGTAAAATGTGTAGATAATGATATTTCACCTCAGTTTTACAGACTAACTACCAGAAAGTATATATACCCTGGAGTGGAAAAGGGAATGTATAACTATCAGAGAAACTTAGAAATTCTGTCAATGTACACCAAAGGGAAAAAGGATTACTTTTTCCCAGTAGCATTAAAATAAAGCAACGCAACAAAGTGCTTGATCACTACAAAAAGTAGTCTTAAAAGTTTTCAACAACCGATTTGTAACTTCATCTACTTCTACTGAAATGAAAATCCTCTTTTCTCAAAATATTCCTATGTGTCAGATGCATGTCTGACTGACTGAAACATGGCATGTCCAGGAGTGGTAAGGTACAGACTACTTGTTAGTATAAATTAAACAGTTTGACTGAAGGAGACATATTCATATACCTACCTTGCTCATCCTCATAACTTTTGTCTAAAATGCATTAGTTCATGTACTGAAACAGTATTTAAGAGAGATTGATGTGGCTTAGTGGACTCTCCCTGCTATTAAAAAGTACAATAGGAGTACTGTGTTTTTATAGATACTATGAAAAATGAAAGAAACAAAAAGTATTTTGACAAAAGGTTATGTGAACTGAAGCATTAGTAGCTAGAGTAGCAAAACACAAATACAACTTGCAAACCTTATGTCCTGATTTTAAAGACTTACACCAGTATTGGTGATACTCAAGGCTAAAGCTAGTCTAAGAAATAGGACTTTACAGTCTGCTACAAGTGAATTTGAACATTGTGAAAATGAGCCTTTTCCATGGTGCATTACTAATTCTCACTGACATCACCTTTCGCTGCCAGTTGCATTAGTTTGACCTGGGAATCAAGCTTTCAGATCAAAATGGCAAATGTAATGCTTCTGCTCTGATAAAAACCATTAGATGAGGAAAAGACATTTGCCTTTTTCCATGTTTTGGGATAATTTTACTTCAGAGAAGTTGTCATGTCCGGAGTGGATGTCATACATGACTGTGTATGTGTCAAAGGAGTTCCTCTCTTACAGAAGACCTTGTGTAACAGACTAATAGAAATATTTCTAGGTGAATAAAAGGGGATTACATACCATGATTTATGGAGAAGAAGCAAGTTTACTTAATCACTGTAGTTTTTTTAAGTCATTACATTTCTTGTGATCCACTGAGCAAACCTATTTGCATAACTAGGTTTTAAATGCAAATCAGATAAAGAATTTTACTAAGTGGATGATTTGTACAATACAGCCTCTAGGTCTCTTGTAGAATTACTTTGATGAGGGAATGTTTCTTTAATTATACTGAGGGCCAATTACCCCATTACAGCCACAATGTTTTGTGGATTGCATATAATTTTGCTGTTTCCAAAGATTCCTTGCCATAATTCTGAAGAAAATGCAAACAGCAAGCAGACACTTGAGACACATTAGGCAAGAGATGAAGATGCTTTAGTGAATTCAATTTAAGCTGCAACATTAAAGTGATTTTGTTGAATAAAACATAATGCAATAATAAGCCTGTGTATGTCAACTCTGCAGAGAAGATAATAGCTGAAGAGCTAGCTTTCCTTTCCTCTTTTCTAGACTCTTCTCTTTTTAGACTCATTAGTCAGACAATCCTGCAGACAGAAACCTTTTCTAGCATCTGCTTTATTTCAGCTTAAGTAAATTTCCTACAGTTGTATTGAACAGTTGAATAAAGTGTTAAAGGAATTAATTTATGTCAGCTTCACAGAAGCACTAATGAAATTACACACTACATAATTTTTTATCAATTTATGCCTGATATTGGGGATAACAATGTATAGATCACTCTAGATCACTGAGTAATGTTTGCCTTTTTAGAGAAGGAGTATTTACAAATATATATAATTCAAGGACAATAAAAATCTCAGCTATACTCTGTCCAATTTTTTCTCATTATACATTCTGTCATCCTTCTTTATAGATGACTACACTGAATGCAACAAGGCCGTGAGCCTGTTATGTCCAGAGTAAAGATTACACATTACATTAATGAGGCTTGCAGTTTGGAGCTCATGGTTTCTTCCCTCCTCTTGGAGGTGCTCAAATCTGAATTACATAAAGTAGGTCTTCTGTGGCTGCAAGAACATTCATCTTCACCAGAAACAAAAGAAAGATTTAAAAGTTAATATTACAGAAAATAAAAACTAACAGGGTTATCTATTCATTTTAGCTTCCATCAGACCTGTTCTAATTTCCATATGAAGTTAACCTATAACTTTGGCTAAGTACAGTACAGCTACCAGGTTTTTCTTTTAAGACCTACCAAAACATCTATAATCTGATATTTGTAAATGGAGATGTGACTCCTAACACTTATATCTGTACTGTTCTTAGTTATTTCTACTTTGAGCTTTTATAGACTTTATGATTTTAGAACAACCACCAGCTCTGGTGTCACAGAGCCCTCCACTACAGAAAACTCCCTGGATTCTATGATTGTAATATACTGGCAGCATTTCAGCTTTAAGAAATCTCCTTTTATTTATTCATGGAGTCATCATTTTATATGGAAAAGAATAGTAATAAATCAAAATCTCAGCCATTCATCATTTAGAGGGGTGCGTCACCTTGTAAATTCAAATTGGTTTAATGGTTTGGCACCACTTTATTTAATCTTCATTGAAGGAAGAACAGCTAAGAGCAGCCAAGCTTATACATCATTACATATATGAATCGAAGGAAAAAACAAGAAAAGCAACAACAGGAAATAAAAGAAAATGTTACTTAGAGGAAGAAAAAGGAGTCAGACAACCTTTTTTGTTTCAATTTAGGTGTTAAAAAATACTGTGCCTTTGTAAGATAATAAAAGCCCTAGGATCTGCAGGATACTGATAGTTCAGTTTGGAAGTTGGGGCGAGTGCTCCAGGGGTCTCTGGCATGCTTGTCTATGGCAGAGTTGAACCTTTGGGGGAAGTTTGTCAAATGTGGTTGACGGTGGTTTTGCCATTGCTGTGGTATGCTAGCCAAACACATTCAAACCTATTCCCTGCTCTATTGTGCAGGGACTCTAGGGGAGCAGCAATATAGAAGAGCTTTATAGCTGATCAAAGCTGTCCTTGCAGTCTTGTTTGCTCTTATCTCCAGTTCTGTTCTCCTCACAAGCCTTATTTCTTTGCTGTTTGGGGCTGCAGAATTTAATTTCATTAGAAAAAAAAAAAAAGTATCATTTAAATTCTGTGTTACTTAGAACAACTTTATAACTTAAGTGGGCAATAGGAAATAGATTATGAATTCCAGGGGAGTTCTTAGGTTGTGCTAATTAAAAGAATGAAGATAAAGCACAAGAAATTATTTGCACTACAAAGTGAATGTTGTAGGGACTACAAATTCTAGCATGTATGTTACTTCAGTAGAGGAATAAATGAGTCAGTCTATATTCTCCTATCTCTTTAACTTGCTGCTCAATCCTTAATGAGGAACAGGTCATGCTAGATTGTAGAGTCAGATGGAAAGCATCCATCCCCACTTCTTGAGTCAGAAAAGAACTATGTTTTCAAAAGGTAAAGAAGGAAGGAACAATTTTCAAATAGATGTGTTTACCACAGGAAGTTTAACTAAACTACTTTCTACTGTGTTCATTACCTCACATTTTAGCAGAAAAGAAGCTTCAGCGATAGCATAATAAAGGGATGAGATCTGGGCATTAACCCCTTCTAAACAAAACGTTAGAAACGTTGCTGTTTCCTGCCCTGTACCTTTTTTTCATTCCCTGACTCCTCCTTTCTCATTGACCTCTTCTGAAAATCCTCATGTTGTTGACATCCGGAACAGTGACTGTGTGCTTGTTGCACATGCAATGTGCTTGTTACACACGCGATGGCTACAGCTTTGTTCAGAAATTGTATTTGGTCAAGTAAGATGGCTCAATAGCTACAGGACAGGCCATTTGTGTAATCCCTAAAATCCCTAATTGTGTGTGACACTTGTGAGTTGTGTCATTCCTGAACTGGCCTTATTGTGGTAGCTCCAAGCCAAGAATTATTGTTTGCACTTTGGTGACTGATAGTGTAGATCTAGTGGGGAGTTGCAAAATAATCAATTTTCCCATCTTCTAGCCATGCAACTGACTAACCTAATAGTGCCGTCTATCTTGTACTTGCCCCTGCCTCATTTTATCATTTTTTAGACCATTTCTCCAATATCCAAGATAGTTCTAAATTGCTCTCCAAAATCTTTGCAGCTTTATTGAACATTTCTTCCGATATTCAGTTTCCAATGTGTAGACCAGGAATGAAAACACAGTATAGAACCAAGGCTGTTTGAGTGTCCATCCTTCTGATAAAAGCAATACAGAATGAAACCTTTACTAATAAAGTAATATCAACATACTGGATATCAGCAGCTTTTTCACAACATCATAAACCCACATTTCTCTTAATTCATTTACCCTACTGAAAATGCAGTAGTAACAACATTAGCATGCGTATATGTCATTCATTCCAGCTTTTGTGTGCTTTGCTGTTCCACCTGTGTTTTTCAGTCTCGATTATTCATCGGTAACAAAAGAACTAAACTTTTGTTTAATGTTCATAAGATTCAAAAATCTAATATTAAAATAGAAACAAAACACAAACACAAAAAAAAATGTGTTCAAAAGGAAAATAGTAAATGGAAAATTGTAAATGGATTGCAGTTTGTCAAAACATATTTAGCAACATGATTTTTCTAGAAGGAGACCTTCAAACTAGAGGGATCCAGTGGTTGTTAGTATTCTGCAGTGATATGCAGGCCTTGGCAGAATATAAAGAATTTTTAGAGACTGATTATGCATTCTTTTTTATTGGTGCCATGTTTGTAATATTTGTTTGTCCCTGGCTGATGCCACAGTAGGTGATATAAAAAGATGTATGAATTATTTATAAAAGAACTCAGTAGTCATCAAAGAGCAGTGCTCTGATGGTGTAGTATGCATGAAGGCCTTGGATAATAGATTACAGTGGAAGACACTGGAAGGATACATTTTGGTCTGCATGTTTTTTGCTTCATTTCTAGAGGTCTAGGCACTTTAGACATCTTAAGCTGCAAAAAGAAATTTTCCAAGTAAAAGCATGTTGAAGGTCTATAGTTTCTCCAAATCCTTAAAACAATGAACTTTGTCATACAGAAAGGTCACCGAATGTATATATTGTGTTAGCAGGTTCACTTAGATATTACCTGAGGCCTTTCATCAGAAAGACGTCAATTCTGTTTGTAAATCAGTATAATCCGTATGTAGGTGATTATTCATAATGAGCAGGCTTACTTCTTTTTTTTAAAAAGTCAATGTTATTAGCCTGATCTTAAAAGGGAAACAAAACACTGGTGGTTTCAGTTCTGCGTCTCCACATCAGCATTTCACAGAACAAACTGCTGCTGTCACTTAGAACAGTAAAAATGAGAAGGGATTTAACTTTTGGACCATTGAATGCAAAGGCATTATTATTTAAGATGAGAATCTGGCTGTGTATGAAATACCTTCCGTTGGGACAAAAGCAGAAGCTGCCTGGAGGGAGGTTCCTAAGAGTCCGCTTTCTGGTTCCCTCCATTTTGGACCATAGGAAAGAGGTGTGGCACAATCAAAAGCAGTAGTTCAGAACTTCTGAGATACGTTAAACGTAAGATGATGACCAGAGAAATAAAACTTTAGAGTCTGTATCTAGTCTTACTGAGAGGATGTCAAAACATTTCTCTGTGCTAGCACTGTTCCCTGTACCTTCAGAGAAGAAAACGTGATCCTTTCATTAATGATTCAAAGTGGCTAAGGCTATTTTGAAATAGATCAATGACCTGTGAAAACTGACACTTTGGCTCTTAGAAATTCAGGCTTTGCTCAAAGTTAAGTTAAGGTTGCCTTAACTTTTCTTTCATGCAAATGTTAAGAAAATTAGCAGGCTCCTTGAACAGAAGCACGAGGCAGAACTGTATTTTAAATTTTATTAAGGTCAGTTCCACGAACTTGAATATAATAATTCAATGTATATTGCCTATGCTCATTCACTTCCTTGTGCTCACATGCAGTAATAAGAAATCATGAAGTTTATGCTAATAGTATATTAGCTGGTGCCAAAGTATGTGCTTGAAGCGCAGGGTTTTAACAGAGGGTAAGGCACCTTGTGCCTATTGGCACCTTACCTCTCTTATCCTTCCTCCTCCACTTCTCCACCCATTTATTTAATGTGTGGTGTCTCACCTTAAGTCAAGACTGCAGACAGACGTCGGCAGGTGGTGGTGAACCTGTGTAACTGGATCAGAAGTTCCCTACTGTGTACAGGCAAGAATGAGGTATCAAAAAAGTACACTGAGCTTCAGCGGTTACCACATGGTAGATTGCTTTGTCCAAGCTAGTAAAGTCAGGCAGAGGTCAGAGAACCCTTCTGACCTTCTCAAACACCACATGGTGTATAGCAAAATGGCATTCCAGGAACTGTGGAGCATTGGCAGCTGAAGCTGGTAAAGAACAGCAACAGCAGAGAATTTAAGCCAATGTTTTTTGAACAAGTACGGGAGACCAGGTGAACTGAGAGACTACTGCCTCGGTAGCACCACATTATGGACTAGAAACTCTTCTAAGGGAAAGACATGACAATCTAGAGAGCCTGTGATGATCAGCAGCGAAGTGTATGGACCTACGTAACAAACTAAAGTAGGAAAGGTAATTTTGAGGGGATTTAGTAGAATTAATGGTCTCGGTTTTAAGCACATCTTTTAAACTGTCTAGAGTACAATTTTTGAATACCAGATGGATTATTCTCACCTGTCACAGCTATGCTATCAGATATATTTTTTTTCCTCTTAATTTTGATTCCTGAGATATCTTCAGCACAAACAGGACTCTCTTTAAAAAATCTAAAATTCTCATCCTGAGCCCCGATCACATGCTGAGTGAGAAATGTTTTCTGAGTTTACTTCCATATTCATCTGCCAATATCTGACCATCAGGCCAAACACAGCGTTTTTACAATAATGCATGGTGTCTCTCATAAACCTACAAACTTTAAGAGTCAGACATTCATGTGCACACTCCTGTACCTGTCCAGAGTATTCAGTATGGATGATCTTACAGACTTCTACAGGCAGTTACTGGGACCACACACAGACAGCTTTGGAGTCAGTCTCTATAAATTACTCTATAAAATAGCAATCTGTTCTCATCCATGGAGCTCCAGTACATATCATATATTGTATATAACCTTGAAATGTATACCATTTTTATCTTTTGAATAGCATAGAAATAAACGTAACCTTATGAGCACATTTTGCAGTTACAGAAGACATTCAATTGCCATAGCGCTGCATATAATGAGAGACTTGAGAATTAAAAAAATTAGTATTAGTGATCTCACAATGATTTCTTCAGTCACAGGCTGTAACCTCATATGTGGAAGCTCTCCCCAGACTGACTTTACTGCAACTCTACTGAATTTGGCTTAGTTTGTAAAGAAACAGAGAATGTAAGGTCTTGCTTTAGAAAATGACAGTAACTGGCAGAGATGACCTTCAGAAAAACAAATATGCAGTTCCCATGTTAGTGTCCTGAGAAATAACCATATTTAATATATATCATATATTATACAGGTATAATAAAAATATATAATATAAAGATTAATTTATAATATATATTTATATTATAAATATAAATAAATATAGAATAAGAATTGTCCCTTAGCTGAATACTTACATATATTCTCTGAAGTCTAAGAGGCTTTTAATACTGCAATTTGGCTCCTACACCTGCATAGATATTTCAAAACATGCTTACTTCTCTCCTGTTAAGTCATTTTTTCTTAAAATCCTTCTACACTCAATTTCCTCTAACCTACACTCTCTTTCCTTATTTCCTTACTTCTGGAAAATCTAAGATGGAATTCATGAAAAGCAACTGCTATATACACAGCAAAACTCAAAAATGGCTCACCCTATAGCAAGAAGGTATCTTCTTTGTTAACCGTAGCTCTGTTGTGTCTTTGGCAAGACTCTCTTGTTCACTTGTGCTTGAGATTCTTGGACCAGCTTGAATTATTTAAGCATTCATCTAACCCAGAGATACTTTTTTCAAAGAGGAAAATATTAATCCTCAGTAGAATATACATTAAGCTTGTTTCCAAAGTCAAGACTTCCAGATTATCTTTTGGCACTGAATTGCTGGATGTATCTGTTAGAGATTTCTATAATACGTTCCACCAATTTTTTTCTTCTATAATGGTACCTTATTTTGCCTCTCTTACTCCTACTGAATTTTGACAAAACCCAAAAAAATTAATACACTAGGTTTTCTCTATTTATGGTTCTAGAAAGCATACCAGATAGCAAGGTTTTTTAAGAAAAAAAAATAAATAAAATCTTGTGGACAGGGTTAACAAAGTACCTGTTTTTCTAAAGTTAATATTCTTTCTTAGCTGCATTAGCTGAGGATAGGTCTCATCTAGAAGTAACACAAATACATTCACAAGTATGTATTATAGCTTCCAAAGATTTTTTGTCTTTAGAAGTTATCTTTGACAAAATAAGGTGCCTGCAGCCATTTTGTGGAGCAACAGTGACATTTAGTGGTCACTGAAGCAATTCCTAAATCCTGTTGACCCTTTATTGTCTTGTTGACCGCAGGAACATTTAGCATACACTGTCTCTCACCCTTTCTGTACTTCACAGCTAATTTCCCCTTCCTCCTATACCCATACTTTTGTATATTGTAATGTAATATTTGTGAAGGGGTAAAAAGCAATTTTCTGTAATAGATTACTACAGACATTTTAACAACATAATTTTTTGTTTTGAGGGTCTTGAAAGTCAGTTCTTCTGCATATTATGATAAAACACTTAATAATAATGAAATCCAAGTTGTTTGAGAATCAGGCCAAAACAGCACATTGTACAAATCAAATTGCAAGGATTGGCTAGAACCACTATTTCCCTTAATTTTTCACTTGGTTATCACAGCATTCTGGTATTAAGCTCAGATTGTTCATTTGTGGGTTTGCTTTGAACCCTGAGCATGACGTATTTGCTTCTTCAAAGTCCCTGTTTCCTACTTCACTTCATAGGAAGTCGCTTTTCCCAGATGTCTTGATACAATTTACAATTGTGTCTGCAGAACTCTGCAAATAAACTGGAAGAGCAGAGCTAAAGCTTTCCTAGCTGGCATGCTGTACCACCACAAGCAGCTCCCTTCCTGACCTTAAAAGCCACAGGCTTAGGAGCATAAGGCGTCACTTACTCTGCAGCACAAGCCAAGCCATGGTCTGTCTATTAGCACAGAGTGAACTGCCAGTATGATTATTCAAAGTTACTCTGTTTTAAAATAGACATAGGTTCCTTCTGATGTAGGTTTTAGGAAAACTTTTGCAGAGCACCAAGAGAAAAATGGTCAACGCTGAGTGTGTGCAGCCTAATGCTTCAATACCAGAACACTGAAGTACATTCTTGAACCTACATACTATTTCTCACATTTCCTATGAAAGTTACAGCCTGTCCAAATTCAGCATCTAACTAAATTTTCCCTCCCTCCTATACACTTGTGTGTACGCTGCTATGTATTGTTAGATGCCAGCTAGACTTCGCTAGATACATAGAAGCAGTTTCAGTGAAGGATTAATAAACCATTGCATGTGAAATTAAGCCTACGAGTTCCTTTGCGATTGGAAGCATTAAATAAATATGAATGAGTGTTCTGTTTTGTTTCACTCTGATTTTAGGAATTCCATACATTTTAACAAAGGAGATCAAGTGTTTGCTAATGATCATCTGAACATAAACATGACATTTAGAGCTTTTGGCCCTATTTTTAAACATAATTATTTAGCTTAGCCCATTGACAGGATCCACATATCTACTGATGTGTAAACTCTTGAGATATCATCCTTTGTCCCATTCTGGGTCTCTAATACCTATAGAGAAAATGCTAGTTGAAAAACCAAAGGAGAAAATCAGGCATTGAGCTAAGGTAATTTTGAGTACTACAGCAGCAGCTCTTGTACTCATCTTGTCTGTATTATAGATTGCCATTCAATGGAAGGACTAAATTAATACCTACATAATTGGAAGCATTGAAAAAGTAGAGATGAGAGTCTTGGGAGAGAGTTGGACGGATAAAACAGATAGTTTTGCTGTTTGACTAATTATGGGAAACAGGACATGACTATCTCTTTCTAAGCATGCTCATTTCATTGAGCACTTAATTCCTGTTTTTCCACTTAAGGCAATATTTGCACTTAGTGTCCCAGTTTGGAGAAAGCTTCTTATTACCTGTACGCCTGAGCCCATAAGCATCTGTGAAAGCACAGCACTGCAGTTTTTTTCAGCCAGTACTAAAGTTATCTTTCGAGACTCCTGAATTTAAAGGGCTATTTCAAGGATGTATTGTCTGTCTTGATGAAACTTCTTCCCAATAAAGAGCTTTGACAATCTTTTCTAGATTTAACCACAGCCAGGAGTTTCTTTCAGGTAGTGCTATAATTTCTCTTTGAAGAACTTAAAATTGTGCTTTAATATAGTACTTCTCCCTCTAGTCATTTATTTTCTTCTGTCAGCCTTGTTCCTGCTCGTAAACAACAGCAGTAGTTGGTATGCCACTGAAGTGCAATACAGACACATCTGATTCAGCCAGATCAACATAGTTTATTTACCAGCAGCAGGAAGCTCAGCAGCTTATTTATGCTGATGCTTGGGTGTGTTAGTCCACGCTGCGCTTTATGCATAGCTCAACTTGGTAACTACTTCTTCCCCAACATACTTATTTTTTTCTCAAGCTTTCTTAACTGGTTCTGTGCTTTCCACTCACCTAGCAAATCTGTTACACACAACAGCTAACCTTACAGCTAAACTTGTTGTGATTTACTAAGAATGTAAACAAACCAACCAGCTGTACATATTTTGCTTTGATATCCTTCTAATTTGGGTATTCCCTTAGGAAATGTTGGCATATCTATCAGCAAGCCTTATGTTTGTAAACGGCCTTCTGGGGTTTGAGCAATTTATTTTTGGTTGTTTTTTTTTTCAGAATAGTAGCAAACGATTGAACTGTTTTCTTTACCTTCTGCATTACTGTTGATTTCCTCAGTTTTGCAAACTGAATGATCATTGTTGCAAATATGTTTGGCAAATGTCATGACCTATTTTAGAGTTCCCCTGTTCAATCACACGTATTAGAAACAGAACTACACTCACAGACCCTAAGGCAATCAATTTTTCCTTTTCTTGGTAGTGGCAGCTTTTTTTCCTCATGAGCAGCTAGAAAAATTGTTAAAACTCCATGGCAAATTCCAGTTTCTCAGTATGTCTTTGTCTTTCTTTTGCTGATTTTCACTTGCAAAGCCAAGCCTACCCAAACATTAATAAACCAATTTATTGCCAATTTATTTTAGGGGTCCTCATTTGTCTCAAACATACCAAAAGCTCAACTCTGTTTACATATTCTGCCAGTTTCCCTTCTGTCCAGTTTTCCACTATTTCCTTGCAAGGTTAAGCTGGTGGTTAACTTGAAGCACCATGTCAAAGGCTGTACAGTCTCTTTTTTTTCTGGATGTAGATTTTGAGTATCATCAAACTAGTGTTAATCAAATTTTATGCAACAGAATCTCATTTCTGTCCTCCTCAGCCAGTGATTGTGATGCTGATGGTAAACTGTCTAAACTGACCACCCAAATATAGTTTTGCAGCATGTTGGATTGATTTGTATGAGCAAAATAATCCAGAATACCTCCAAAGTAGGCAACTGTTGGAATTTACCCATAGTTTCTTACTGAAACTATGTAAACGAGCATTTACAGCTATATAAGCTACATGGAAATGTCGAATGAATCCTGTTTCCTCCTTAAAACATCTTTAATACACGTAATTGCTAAGTGAAACAAAGTCATGACATCTAATTGAGCAGTTGCACAGACCTGTAAAGAAACGCTGGCATCAGATTACCTGGGCACTCCCTGGAACTACACCCTTACAAACAATGTGTGTGTGTCTTTGGCATTGGTGCAGGCAGGCAGAGAAGCTGTGGTTTGCAATATTCCCCTGGAGTCTTCACTTCGCTCACATCATGGCTGGCTCAGATAGGGCTCCCTATCCAGGAGGGGAAATTTCTGAGCTGTGCAACAGGGTATGAATGTGGAAAAAGGCAACAAGAGTGAGCAAAATGTCATTAAAGCACATCTGCTTCTTCCTCTGCGCTCTGATTGCACCAAATCTCACAGGTAAATGGCTAAAATATCTTCAGTTGACTTAAGTCAGAAGGCAAAGGGGTTGTGAGAAACAAAAAGGGTTTTGTCCTTTTGTTAAAAATGCCTCTACAAAACTTAAACCAAATAGTATGAGGTCAGGTGATCTTGCATTTTAATCCTTTGTCTAAAATTAATACTAGAAAAAGACAATCCATAAGTTCTATGTTATGCAAGTCAATTCTGAAATCTAAATGGGAGTTTCAGTTTGAAGGAAATTATCTTACTGACACTGTATTTTTCTCTGCTCTTTTGCTGTTCTGTGGGAAGCTGAACTTTAAAGTCCTCTTTCAAATGCTGATCTCTTTGAACACAGGGTATGCCCTGCCTGTGGAGTGGATGCAGGGTCAGAGAGGAAGGGTGTGAAGTGTTAATTAATAGCTCAAAAATGTTCAGTGAGGGTCTCCTTCACCATGGAAGGAGGCTGTATAATTTGTGATCTTCCCCAAGTAAATACTAGGCTTTTCTAGAAGGAGTTTAGCTTCAGATCTCCTGACGACACTTTGGTGGTTTTGCCAGTCCTCTAGAAAGCAAACATGGCTTGCCACTGTGCTCAGATTTTTCTCAGTTCCACCTTTCTAAATGTGCCATCTTAGCTCCTGAATTCACATTGTGTCTTGCTCCATTTTGTTCTCTGCCTCAGAAAAAATAGTTGCATAGCTTCCTTGGCCAGCAAAACAATTTAGGTAATTGTTTATAGTTCTTAGTTGCTAGCTACGGAAACCACTGACTCAGCACCAGGTTGCATATGCTCTGAAAGTTTATTCTATGGAATAGGAAAGATTATGACAAATGTTTTTTTTAAAAGATGGCAAAGCTGGGCAAGTATTCTTTAAAGAAATCTGGGTTTGTTTTTACTGTATTTTTGTTTCAGGTCTGGCTAGTTTGTGATGTTTCTGCTGTGTGTAGTGACTGCCAGCCTTGCTTAGCTGCAGACACATCCAATTTTGTCTTCTACACTGAACAGTAGGAAAGAAAGGTGGGATAGCTGATATTGTGCCCCCCATTTTCTTGGTCTTGACCTGAAATATGAAAATTTGTGTCCTAGTGTCCTTTTTGAGCAAAGAACATCGTGTGATTATTTACATCTAAATCTGCCCTGCAGTTGCACAGAGCAGACAGCAGGTTAAGAGGGTGTTCCTGGCTAGCCTGGGAGTCCAGGCTTTGCATCCCGGGTGCTGGGGAGAAAAACAGTCAAGGGGGGTATGCCCTGGGGTCTTGCCTTTTGCAGTCAGTTTGTGCAGGTGGCAAATGGGGGAGGGGATATTCCCAGAGCCCTCAGGTTAGATTTACAGCCAAAGAGATGGTTTAGCATAATTTACTACTGTTGTCTGAAATTGTCACCATTTAGCTTACAAAGAAATTCCTTTAGCTTTTTGTGGTGTTACAGACATTACTCTGTTTTCTTGTCACCAATAGAGTGCAGAATTCTCTTGTCATTTTCCTCTTCACTGGAATTTCCTCAAATGCAGAGGCAGACAGTGCTCAAAGATACAAGAAGCTAGTGACTGTTGTCCTCCAGATTAGAAAAAGGAGATTAAATGACACAATGCTTGGAAGTTAAAAGGCAATACTTACTAACACAGCAGTAAGGAGGGATTTCTCAGCCCTGTATATAAAAGTTTAAGGGTCGTGCCAGAAAAAGTACAGATGAGCTGAAGTACTTCTGAATGGTATGCAACACTGATTCTGGAGTTACTGTATCTTCTTGTGTTTGTTGAGCCCCAGAAAGGAGAGGCTATTATGAATAAAGAGGTAATTTTATTAATATTTTTGCAGTGTTCACTTACATTTAACAGTAAGTAGTGGTGATAGTAGTGATGAAGTAACAGCAAGTAATGATCAAGTAGTAGTGATGAAAGATTATTGGGTTCTGTATTTACAGAGAAAGAACGGTATCAATACCTGTCCCAGAGCAATGAAATTTTAATAGAGTTTATTTAAGGTATTTTAAACTGAAAAAAAAGAATGTACTGGACTTGATCTTTTTTTTTTTTTAAATGTAAATTCTTTCAGACAGAGTAGAAAAACATTAAACAAAAGAGGTCATCACCATTCTAAACTGGAACCCATTCTTCGCGTCACAAAGTAAATGAAATATACTGCTGATAGGGTAGGAGGCAAAAATGCTATTTACAGAGAAAATCTGGACATGTCTTTTCTCTGGCATGAATGGACATGTTAGGAGTTAAAGTAGTATGACTTGAAAGACACCAGTTTGTTTTTTCCTGTGAGGCTATTTACATATTGCTTGTGAATCCAAAATAAAGTGGAACTGGCATGCAGCCTTGGGCTAACAGCTTTCTGGGTCCTGCCTGCTCTCTCTGTTCAGTTGTCTCCTGCACTTCATATGATTGCTGTCTCTTTCCCCTTCAGTATGTATAGACCAGAGTTAATGGAGTATTTTAGTACTGAAGCAACATACTTCACCGTTTATACTCAGTGCTTTCCCTGTTTATAAAACCTGAATTGCCTTTTCTCCCAGTGTTAAACATGTATTTGCTTGCAATCATTTTGTGGGCTGTTGCAACAGACAGATTGGAGAAACCACAAATACAATTTATTTGGATATGACACAGGATGCATTATGTCTGTACCAACAGTATTTTGGAAAAGCACGAACCTCTCTTCCAAACTACAGCTTTCAGCATAGCTCTGGGTCCCAGGCAGAAAGCAGGGAAGTGCATTTTTTCTTTTAACGGTTAGGGACCCCATTTCATTGGTGTACTGGCTGAAAAGATCTCAGGTTTTAGCTTCACACCTTTTTGATTTAGTCCTGAGGTCTGGCCATTGTGTTTGCAGTAGGGCATGGTTATGCAGTTACAAACATCTCTATACGTACAATCGAGTGAGCCATACTAAAGCTGAATCGTAAGTTTCACTCTAGTGTATTTGTTATTTAATTATTTAACTTACTAAGCACAAAATTTTATACTCATATATATACATATATAAGCTACACTTGCATACATATGTATACTTATGCCCAGATACCTCTTTCTATATTGTTTGATTATGGAAGGTAAATAATAACTTCCTCTAAGGATGCAGCTCCCCTCATCTGAAGGCAGATGTCCAAAGTAGTGCACTGTTGATGTGAACTGTTTGTCCATAACACTATACCTCATCACTACCATCTTACCTGCAGTGCTGGAGACTTGTTTTCTGTCACTAAATTGCAAACACTCCATGGTACTGAATGAACAGCTGCTGTGTGCTGTGGTTCTGCCACAGAACATACGTGGCCCTGTAAAAATCAGCAAACACACACAAGTATTAGGGTTTTATATCTTATTTCTCTTGGAAAAGAGTTCTTACAAGTAGCAGAATTTGTGCCCATCCTGAATCTATTAAGAACAATCAGAAACTTAAACCAGTGAATTTTTTTTTATACAGGTCCACGGCACTTTCATTAGGCCCAGAGTTTTTTCTAATGAAAGGAAGAAATCTTAGTGTCTGTATCTGAGCTTCTGTGGTTCCGCTGAAGTGATGCAACAGATCTCACTGTGCCAACAGGAGAGTCACTGGTTTTGCCAGCAAACCAGGCAAACAGTGTACTAAGCCAGGCATAGCCAGGAAATGAATATTGGTCTCAACCAGATAGAAAATAATTTTTGAGCCATTAAAAGGAGAATAATCCAAATCAGAACTATCTTCTGCTTTTAAAACTGGTTTCTAGGCAGTTTAATAAGCTTACTTAGTAAGCTCAGTACTATTGAGCACAAAAAAAAAATATATATCCAAAAAGTCCTAAAGTCAAGAACTTCAAAATTTGGAAACACTCCAGTGCAGTTCACCCCTGTTCAGACCTGGAACATCATTGTGTGCATGAGTCATGTGGAAAAATTAGTGTCTGTTCATGTAATTGAAGTCCGTTGCAGAATTCACACACTTAGGTATGCCAACTCCCCAAATTAACATGGGAACCAAGAGTACAAGGAAAAAATACCATAGAATCACAGAATGGTTTGGGCTGGAAGGGACCTTAAAGGTAGTCTAGTTCAACCACCCTGCCATGAGCAGGGACACCTTCCACTAGAGCAAGTTGCTCATCCAACCTGGCCTTGAACATTTCCAGGGGTCAGAAAAGTAGTAGCAAACAATCTAAATGTTGAGAAGCATGGACAATATAAGAGACCAAATGGGTGTTTAAGCTGCAGAGTGAAAGTCAATACTTTTTTTTAAGACAAAACGTGCCTTGACCCTGGCATGGACCCTCAACCAGCCAGAAACAATAGAACTGCTGATATGGCAGACAGTGACTCTTCCATTATCTAAATGGCAAGGAGAGGAAAGCTGCTCATCCCAGAGATATCTGGCTTCTAATTTAAATAACAGCTGAGCTTTGTGTCAACATATCCATATAACTTATGCCAAAGAATCATTAAAAGGGTTGGCATCAAGATTCTCCACATCATTAGTGATTTTATAAAGATACGAATACAGGGAATATTCTAAGGGCAGAAAAAGGACCAATGTTGTTCCAATGCTTTAAAAGAATAATCATGATGAAAACATTGTTCATGGACTTGTCAACCTGGTTTCGATCCTGAGTAAAACAACTGACATTAAATAGTTAATTTTGTAAACACAGCTTAAAAGACACCCTCTTCTTGATAACACTTAGCAAGGTCTATTTTCCATTAGTCTTTAAGTGAAATAGACATAATTTTTTAAAAAATCTTAGGAAATAATCTTTAGGTAACCTACATATATTGTGAAAGAACAGTTACAGTGTTTCTAGGAGATTGTTGAAATGACCACTGCTATGCTGGGTTGGTTAACCTGCTCCATCCGTTCCTCCCTTCTGGTGATTCCTTGGGAACCATTCCATGCTGAGCAGAGAAAACATAATTTTCTTGGGACTGGAAAGTGGCAGAACAGAGATAACTCTGTTCCCATAGTGTAGTGCAGGGTGTGCCCATGGGGAATCCTGCCTTCTGTGCTTTGGTCCAAACACTGCTAAGGATTTTATGTTAAGATGCCATAGGATAAAATTAACTACACTGTAGGTACTAACCCATACTTATGTTTTGACCATCTCAGAATAATGTAGTAATTTCATTTATAGTCCATTGAATACATCTATTCCATTAAGAGGTGCTTTGATTGCAGTCTGCAAGCACTTACATTATTAGAATCCTGCAACATGAAAAAAACTGTGCCAGAGCTAGGATCTTCTACAGTGTCCAACCCAGTCAAGTCTGGAAAGAAATGGCACTTTTCAAACCATAACATCCAGTGAAACAGTCTATAGAGTGCAATAGCATAACTGTTACTTGACTTCATTAAATTGAATTGGATAGCTTTATAAAAGCTTGACTTTTTTTGCAGTGTTTTGCTGATATGAAAAACTGAAATAATGAAAAGGCATGCTTTGCCTTTCTGTAAGCAGTGCCAGCCTAATTGCTTTGTCATTTCCTCTTTGGTTGTCATTTCTTCTTTGCAAAACCCTTTCAAACACTGAAGTAACAAGTAGTGAAATGGAGAGTGTGTACTTCTGATGCAAAACACAGTTTTGCACTGTTCTTCTAAGCTTTTTTTGTAGTACATTCATATACCTTTTTTCTTTCTTTTCTTTTACTGGGAATTTTAGGTGAAGATGCTTTGTTGCCAACACCTCAGAATATCTCTATTCTTTCTACCAACATGAAACACTTCTTAACTTGGAGTCCTGTGATCATCCAGGGAGAAACTGTGAGATACTCTGTGGAGTTTCAGGGGTAACTTCTGGGTTTTTTCTTCTTTGCTCTTTGAACACTGTTTACATAGACTAAAAATCCTGCACTGTTAGGATGTCTTGAGCACTGTTCAGTTCACAGGCATAAGAGAAGCTATATACTCCAGCACTGTTGCTCACAAGCTGGGGAGGTGTGGTGTCCTTTTGCTCCTATTCTGAGACTGTTTACAGATTAATAGATACCTAAAATTGCATTAAGCCCACATATGAAAACAGTCTCTGTCCAAAGATTTAAAAAGGTAGGAAGATTAGCAACAGTTTACTTAAAAGAGAGAAGAGAAAACATTTGAGATTTATTGAGTGTTAATCTTTTAAACATTTAGCACACATTACAGGAGGTTTCTGACACATCTTGAGCTATGACTTGTATCACAGTATGGTTTTGGAATTCTGTTTTACCAGGGATGATCAAGTCAAGTGAGTGGGCAGGATTTGATGCATCGACACTGCGTTTGCTATCCCCACCTCCTACAATATCACGCTGCATTTGGCTCATGAACAAGCTGTTTCTGGGAGATTTTATCTAGATAAGATCTAAAACACACCCATACTGGTTTCACACACTCCTGGCGTTCCAGTCCCAATGTATCCCAGTACTGGTTTTACCTGGAAAGAACTAGCAAGCAGCCTTAGCCTATGTCACAGATAGATCTCTCATCAGACTGTTGTCTGTCTGCTTTCTTTTCCTTTCCTCAGTGAATATGAACGCGAGTATGCCAATGAGAGCTGGATTCCGATCTGTGAATGTTCACTCATCACAGCCACAGTGTGTAACATCACAGAAGATATTTCAGCCACTGTGGCCTATAACCTGCGTGTAAGGGCAGATGTTGATGCTAGAAGATCAGAGTGGGGCACCCTGAAAGGTTTCTTCAATCGCATCACAAGTGAGTTCTGCTATTTGGCTTCAGCTACATTAGTCATGTTAATCAGAGTTCAGTGTTGAGGGATTGCTCATGTGCATGTGTGTGTACTGTGCATGTCACAAAGCCCATAAACACACAGAGCACAGCCTACTCAGCTCCTCTCGCGCCCCACTGGGTTTCACTCTTAGACAGCTACACTGTGTTCTTGGACATGAGTTCCTCCTGAGGCAGGGCTTGAATTTCAAGGGCTTCAATGATAGGGAAGACTACTCCAGACATTTCTTTTGGCAAGTTGGCCATTCTTGCCTCCAATTTTGAAGGGTCCTGATCAATTACGGTTGCTGTCAATGCTCCATCTATTCCATGTCACCTAGTCAGTTCTGAAGATCCAGAACTTGATCCTATGGAAGCACTCACTCTAGAAAGTCAACCATCTGCCTCATGCTGTCCTGGAAACCTTCTCACTTCCAGACATGATTTCCTCCTCCTATGTTGTCAGATCTATGAAGTAACCTCAGAAGAGGAAAGAAAAACAAATCACAGCATTGCTGCAGTCCTAGCAGTGTAGGGTATTTTCTCCACATCCTTCTAGCTCCAGGCAGAGCTTCGCGCCCAGCTCAACCCAAGGAGCATGTTGCAGCCTAAAATCAGCATATTATTTCCAGTGTTTCTCTGGAATCATTACCTCTGTTCTCTGCCATGCGGTCAGCTGAAAACTGTGGTGGAAAACCTCTGTTGAGGTCACTATTGGAGTGCAACTCAGTCTGGGATGAGCAGCAGTCATCAGTTTTAGCCAAGGAAGAAGTCTGAGAGAAACTCAGGAATTCAAAGCTCAGCCCACAGGTTCTGTATGTGGTTCATAGACAGTCAGGGCATCAGCATAGCCCACGGTACTTCTAGACTAAATAGCTCCAGTGTCAAACCTTAGGTGTAGAGACACATGAAATATGATAACACATGGAAAACACTTGTAAAGGTTCTTTCTAAAACCAACAATTTAGTTGGTCTTCTTCTTTTATCAAAATTCAAATAGTTAGTTGGTATTCAGTGTGCCAGCACAGAGATAAATATAAACGCTCCTGTTTGGTTAGTAGTGGCATCTTGCAATGTCCATTTGTCAATACATTAGCCTGATATTTGTTGTTAACCTGCAAATGTTACCACTTTTCAAAATTTTGAGTCATAGCATCAAGCAGATGCTCAGCTTTTAATTTAAAAGTATAAAATAGTTTTACAGGCCTCCCATATGTGACACACTTATGAACATACTTTGATTTTATGTTTTCATATTGCTTAGTATTAATGACAATTCACTGGATGCAAAAGCAAATTCTGTTAAGAACATCTCTTCTGTATGTGGCTATATATTGCTCTCCCTCCTTTCTTGAAAGCAAGGTTGAAACCGGTTTCACCTACAACAGAGTGGTGAAGAGTGGCATAGATAAGGAGTGCAAATATGACCTCCATACTGCCTTGGTTCCCAATTCACAAACATACAGTGTGTAGTTTCATCCATGCTTGATTGATTCTGATTGTTTCACTAATACTCCTTGCAACAGAATCCCAGATTGAAGCAAGTTTTGAATATCAAAGTAAGCGTGAAGCAAATCATCTACAGATTTACTTGCATGCATTTACAAAAACTTAAGTCATAGCAGGTCACCAGCTCAGGTCTTTTCAAAACTATGTAGATGCTGAAAGATAATTAGGATTCATGTGAACTGCCAGAGTTATCCTGAGGCTCATATTGCTTTTTCCTTCACCTTTGAATAACTGCCAAAATTCCCATGAAGCAGCAGTGGTTTCACAGCTCCTGTTCTGCATGTTAGTGCTAAGCTAATGCCCAGGAGCAGAACTGGCCATATCTGGTGCCTCAGCTTCTGGTCACCCAGCTGGTTCTGCTGCTGTTGATCACACAGGACCTCCAGGCCAGCCACTTCCTCCACTGGAGAAATTCCAAACCTTTCAAGGTCTGTGCAACTCAGCTATTACCAAACTCCTGTTTACAATGCCAGTCATGGTCCTCCTTCTGCTCAAAGTCTGCTACTGTATCTAGACATACTGGGAAGTAGAGCAGAGACAAGTTTCTGCCCCACTGAAGCAACCAGATATTATTCCAGATTAATATTACTGTGCTCGTGACAGCAGCTTCCCTTCCTCTCCCAGCTAGGAAAAAAAAAAGACAGTTTAAGGGTTGCCTGTGATGCAATAACAGTGCTCTCTCTGTGTTGGCAGCTTCCCTGACCCCACCTCTGATGAAGGTCATAGCAGATGGGTATCATTTACTAGTGGAGCTGGAAGACATGGGGCCTGCTTTTCAGCTCCGTGTGCTCTACTGGAAGAAGGGCCAGGAGAGTAGGGTGAGTTTTATCCTTGGGTTTAACAGGGAGCCCACATACTTATAGAGTGCAAGCATGCAGACATTGCCCAGGGCTTGTTCGCCAGTCCAAGCTCCTGCTGTGAGGCTGGATGACCTGCCTGGAGTCAAGGTGTGCCAAATTCCTCTGCACTTACCAGTGGGTTGCTCTTACTCCCATTGCCGCAACACTCTCAAAACTAGTAGGCTACAACAAGGCTTTTACCATCAGGCAGATTCTACTGTCCATGCTGTATGTCCTTCCTCCAGAGATCAGACCACACCACTCCTCTTCCAACCAACCACTTCTCCCATGCTCCTCAGGGCTATTTAACCACTTAGTGGGAATGAGCTACAGCTGCACATCACCCATGTCAATCGACCCACTGCCTCTGAGGCAAGGCCACAGCTGCATACCATCAATGCCAATCAACCCACTGCCTTCATTCCTCTACACCCCATGGGAAGCTTGTTTCTTTCCACATTTCCTTCTCTGGGAAGAGGAATCCCCCAGGGACCTCAGTTATTGAAAGAAACCAGAAATCAAGAATGGAAGGTGTTCATGCTGATTTTCCTCTCTGAATGTCATTTGGACACACAATTAAGGTGTTGCACTAAGGTGCTGACAAAGTTTTCTCGGGAGTTTTTTGTAAAACAGCTTGCCTGTGACAGCAAACTGTAACTTGCTTAGCTGAGGGCATTGCTTACACCTGGGTAATACTGAAGCAGTGACAATTTATGTTCCATTCAGGTCTTCTTGTTTTTACTAGACATATTTTTTCTTTTTCTCCTGGGAATTTGGTGCTTCTATAGCACCTAAGAACATAAAAGCATGAAAGCAGCCATATAAAGTCAGATCATGGGACTATAAAACCCCCCATCTTCCTTCTGCCAGTGGACAATGGATATGACCAAGGAAGATAATAAGGAGAGAGCCTGTGTGTAATTACACTTAGATTATTTTCTGAGATTTCAGAGAGACAGCTCCAGGAAATTCCTGAGGCAGACATGGTATCATTAATAACCCTTGATGAATTTTTGTTCAATTAATTTATCTGTTCTGGTTTTCAAGCTATGTAAACTTTTACTATGTACACCTTTCTGTAGTCAGGAGTTCTGCAGGTTAACTGTTGTGCAGTCTCAGCCTTGGTTTAGCGGGGAGAGAAACAATTATTCCCTATGTGCTTTCCCCACCACTCTAACAGGTTTATATTGTCTATTTTTTTCCAGGCCAGGGACTCCCAGATTGCTTAGTTGTTGACTGTGGAAGCCCTTCTAGCTATTTTTGCCTTTACCAAGGTGGGCTGGGAGTAAACCTGCACGGTTCGAGGTGCAGGAGCACTGTAAGTTAGCACCGTAAAACAAAACAGGTCTTCACACTCTTTTTCTTTTCCCAGTAATTGTTAACATAGGTGACTACCACAGAGCTATTCCATGAAACCTGAACACCAGGTTCCTGTTTCTGATAAGGGATGCTCAACTAAGGTTCAGTCACTGTAAAAATAAAGGGGTAAAATTCTCATGAGCATCATTTTGCATTTATCTGTGTTGAATTTCATTTTTCATTTTCTTACAAGATCCTCCTGCCGTTCTTCACAGATGGCTGTCACCTTTATTATTCTGAAGTGGTGTTTTTAGTGTCATTAGCATGTATCAGTTTTCAGTTTTCTTCCTGATCATCCGTAGCAATATGATGGTGATCACAGATCTGCATGGGTCTCCACCATGACTTCTACTCTGAGAAAGGATTAGCAATCTAAGCATACAGAACTCTTTCTCGTATCAGGAAGCAGCAAGGGTAGGGCTGCTCACTGTGAGCAGGCAAGCCAGGAGCAAAGGGTGATCCCAGTGCAAGCAGTGCCCTCCCCAGTGAAGCACAAACCCACAGAGTGTGACCACAGTGGACAGAACCAAGTACTGGTAACAGGGTCCATTGCCAGCCCCAGACAAGGCAAGCGCCAAACCAGGCCCAGGGTCTCTACAGGGACCCCAGCCAGGAGCAAAAGGAGATGGGAGCAGAGGCAGGGCTTGACGATGAGGCTGCAGTGTGCTTAAGGGTCCACCCTGGAGACAAGCTACATACAAAGTATATCCGAGGTCCCTGCTGGAGACAGGTCTGGAGACAGGCATACTTCCATCATAACTCAGACTGGGACTGAAGGTCTTAGGCTGAGCTTAAATGGGGCTCCTGAGCTATGGACAGGAGAGTGAGGACAGGGAGGCAGACAGGGCTGGTCAGGACCATTCCAGCCTGGTTAGGGCACTCAGAGCTCCGATGTCTTTTTATCCCATGGCTATTAGCTTAATAAGCTTTTGAAATAGATCTTCTTCACTATCTTTTGGAAATGCAAGTAAATGAGATCAACCTTGTCTGTGAGCTTTCTGACACCTTAGAAAAAAGCATATAGATTTGTATGTGATTGCTTTTTATGAATGAAATGTTAACTATTCTTCAGTATATATTAGCCACCTAAACATTAATTCCAAACTTCAGAATACTTTCTACTAACTGGACTGTCACAAGCATCAGATTTGCTGGTCAGTTCATGTCCAATTCTCTGCTGGGGCTCTTAATTTTTTTTTTAAATGACTGTTGCATTTGACATGTCTGATTTGAGGTTTTGCAAGAGGTTACACACCTCAAGTAGTCGCTGACCTGATTTTGTCGTTGAAATCTTCTCAGACTAATGGCCCTCAAGATCATGTTTCAGTGGAGAAGGCTATTTTGATGGAAAGAAGGACTTGCCCTGCCAGGAGAGCCTGACTGGCTTGTTGGAGGTGTCCATATGTGTGTGGTGCTGGAGGCTGATCAGGCCTTCTGTGAGGCAGGCTTTGCATCTGCAACACAGCAAGATTCAGGAGCAACTAGTTAATTGTTATCTGTCTCTTATGACTGAGGAGACTGGGAGTAGCAATTTCATTTTGCTAGCAGTTAATGGAGTCCTATTACAAGAAAATGATGTACTGGTGTTCATATGGTGTTTAAGGGTTGCTGAAGTGTTATAGTTGCACACACCAAATTCACTCACTCCTCACTAGCCTGGTCCATCTCCTGTCTGTGCTCTAGTCATGAGAGAGCTCTCACACCCCTATCACAGCATGGTTCTGGCACTCCTATCATACCATGCTAGCATCAGCATGATTTTGGTATCCTAGCAAAAACTTGGATCAGTCAAGATCAAGACCCCCCTTCCATGAGGGGAGTAGGTCATGGTCCAGTGTTGTGGACCAACATCATGATTATGCCTCTTTGGCTCACAGCCCCTTGTTTCCATCCCCTCCTACCCTTCCAGACACATGTGGTCTCATTCTGTACTCCACTGTGCTTCCTTGTTTGCTGTTTTTCTCCCTCTCCCCTCTTATTCACGCAGTCCTCTGTCATCTCCTGCTGCTCCTTCCTTTTCTCCCAGTAAAGTCTGGGCTAGCATCATGTTAGGACTCCTCAGTTATGTCCTTGCTCTATGTTCTGATGCTCTCTCCCCTGGGCTTGTGGCAGATGCAACAGAAACTGGTGAAAGAGGTCAGCCCAGTTGTTCATCTGGACACCATGGAGGCAGGACCTGATTATTGTGTAAAAGCTCAGACGTATGTCGAGGCAATCAACAGAAGTAGCAGCTTCAGCCAGACACAGTGCGTGAGGGCACAAGGTAACACCCAGCCTTCCTCCCCATTGCCCAAGACAGATACCCCAGCAGCTCTTCCTTTCATTTCCACCCAATATCTCATGTCTTGTTTGCAAATGTGCTGCCCTTTTGTTCCTTGGGGGAGGCAAAAAAGGAAGACTCAGGAGTGCAGCCCTCTGCACTGCACTGGTATCCTTTCCTGGAGTGTACTAGCAAAGGATCTCACCAGGATGGGTGGGAAGAGCAGTCACAGAGGGTGTAGGCTGACTGCACTGAGTAGTTCATCCTAGCAATCTCTCTGAGAAGTTTTGCTGCTTCTGTTATTTCTAGGTGGGACATCCATGTGGCTGGTTACTGCCCTCATCTCTGCTGGCTTTGCTGTGGCTGCTTTGGCCCTGCCTTTCCTTACCTGGAAAACAAGTAAAATCTTTCAGTATTCCTGCTGCCCTCTTGCAGTCCTGCCAGACACACTGGTAAGTTGTGGGGTTTTTATACTTTATTGGTTTTTAGGGTGCTGGGTATTATAGGAGCATGAGGCAGGCAGCGTGATGACCTGTGCTGCAGGGGTCAGGCAGCACACGAGCTGGCTGCGCAGCTGTCACTGCTTTTGGCCCAGAGCCCTGAACAGGGAAGATGCTCCTGGTGCTTGTGGAGAAGCATCTCGGGGGACATGGACTGACCCTGCCTCACAAGCTGCTACCTGAACAAAACAGCTGTGTCACTGGCAGTGCTGCTCCATGTCCCCAGGTACCAGCACTGAGCTTCTCAACTTCTTCGTGAGGAGAAACCATCATCAAAAGCAACCTCTTTTCTCGTGCACTCAGGAGGAGTATGTTTAAGTCAGCAGCTTAAATGTGCTGTCCAATTCAACTGAGAATGCAGGCAGCAGCTTTTGTGTGTGTGGCTTCCTGAGCACTGGATCTCTGGGCAGTTGTGGCAGGAAGGATGAAAGGAATAGTTTGTGGGGAAAAGTAGAAGATGGACAGACCAGTTCATCAGCCTAAGTGCATTTGTTTTACAGCAAGTACCAGAGCCCCCCACCCAGCTGGTACTGTGCGGCAATGAAGAAGCTGAGCAATGTGATCTTATGGTGCGTGTGGTGCCCTCAGAAGAAGTTCTCCGACTGTGGATTCAAGAAACACTTTAGAGCACCCCAGAAAAAAACAGCCTGTGGGAACAGAACTTCTAAGCAGAGCCGCCAAATTTTGCCCCCACCACTTTCCTCAGAGTGCCAATAAGTAACATGGTTTTCTTCAGGTCTAAGAGCTGCTGCAAACCAAAGGTGTTGTGTATGATGAGCATGTGGCCTCTTGTGGTCCCCTTTGTAGCATCTTCCTCCATCTACATAAAAAGCAAGTGAAGATCACAGGTGACAACTGCATGTTTCTGTTCTCCTTCATATCCATACCCATGACCAGACATGAGTTAACTCATGTTCCCTTTACCTCTGTCAGCCACATCGATGGTCCCAAGGCAGAGCCCCCCCTTCAGCCACCAGGATTTCACCAGAGCAATAAATGCAGAGCCCAGTTTCTTACTTCCAGACAATTTCAGCCTCATGATTTTTGCCTCAGTAAAAAAAGAAATTAAGCAGCCAGTAAGAGCCTCTCACATGGCTAAATCAGCTGGAATGAGTAGGAAATTATTTTTTTTAAAGCTATAGGCCCTGACCTATGCTCATTTAAAAGGCATCTGGGCTCATTTAGAAGGATGCTGGGCATCCCTGTAGTTCAACACCACACCTGAAGCCAGTCATTGACTATGTCACAACTGGAGTGCCTATCTTGGCTAGCAGAGGAATATCAGGACATATGGATCAAGCATCACAGCACTGCAATGTTAGTAGCCATTCCAGGCCTGACAACATCATTATCTTCCAAATATCTTGTCCTCTTAAGGAAGGAAATTGCAAAAGACAAAGAGAAATTCCTTCTAAATACAAGTAAAATATAGTTTGTGCGCATATTACAGTTATGGTTGTCACTTCGAAGGAAAGTAATTTATTACCTGTGAAGAAGAGACCTGCGTTAGCAAGGCATGAAAAGACTTCGAGCTGAAAAGCTTTTTGCGAAGACATCAGTGGATCTAATGAAATGCAAGACAACGCTTAAAGAAGGTGCCTTTTAAAATTTCATTCTTGCAACCTTGCATCAGGCCATCAGGTGGCAACGAAGCACCGTGAAAAAAGTAGAAGTGACAGGCCTGCTGGTACCTCTGTTCTCTGGGGAGGCAGCTCACGCCCTGGCTCCTGGTTAGCACCTCACTTTCCCGTTGCAGCCCAGTTGTATTCCTGTCTCGCTAGCTTCTGCCTGGACAATATGGGACTATAGTGCTTTGGTGTTAAATCATAATATTGGTACTGCTGAATATGTAGCAAATTACAGGGTGAGAAAATCTGTGCAAGTCTGAGCCTTGAGGAGTCAAGATTAAATTTTACATTGTTGATACCTGTGAAGTGCCTAGTTGCAAACACCCATGTGATGCTGGGAGCAAAGAGGAGAAGGGCCTATGCAAGGGCTGATATGGCAAGTGCTAAGGGACCCAGCAGCTCTCTCGCCTTCCCTGAATCAAGCTGGGGTGGCCGTGGGAGGCAACAAACAACTGGCTGATTCCGGCAGCAGGCAGTGGAGAGCAATAATTTTGCTGAGGACAGGCAGCACAGAAGTGCACTCCCTTGCACGGCTGTGCGTTCTTTGTCAAACAACCCCTTAAATGGCTTTGCCCAGTGCTTGAATTTTCAAGGCATAGCTCCCCACTACAGATGCCTTAGTAGTAAGTCTGGTTTAGAGAGCTCCTCTGCCTCAAATTTATTCTTATTTTATTCCCCACTGATTTGGATGAGTTCAGTGTCTTGGTTTCTAATGTGCCCCACAGGAGTGCCCCCATGCAGGAAAATGTCCTGTTGTCCATTCCATTGCTATAGGTCTGAAAAGCCTCAGCAGTTCCTCCTGTATTTTCCCTCCCGACATTGTTACATTATGGCAGTTACCAGCAATTGTTCAGGAATACAGAGAAAAGCAGGGAAAGAAAAGGCCCTTGAATGTGAAGGGCTTTTAAAAATTATTTTAATGCATGTTTTCCACCTGCATATTAAGCATAGAGCATATGTTTCTTTCTAACCTGCAATAACAGATTTTATGCCCTTTCTCATTGCCAATAAAGCAGTTAAACTGTTGTACCAAACTGCGCAGACAATGTTAAACAAAAGAAATACCTGAAAAAAATTCTTACAATAGGGAGATGGAAGGGAATTGTTTAAGTGCTGCTACCATCTTAGCAAGAGCATATTCAGCTTGCATCAGGATATTCCAGTTCATGTCTGTGGAGACTTGAAGCCAAAAGTGCGATACTGATTGAAAGTCCCTCGAAAGCTGCTCACTTTGAAGTATGTGCTGCATTTTCTTAAGCCTGATAATCATGGTATAGAACAAGAGCAATTCCTTTGCCATCCATGTACACAGTACCGTGGTGGCATTGGTACAGGCAGCTGCCATCAGTCACTATCTTTAGTGCACTTCTGCGCACTGCAAGAGTTAATCATGCCTTAGCAGTCATGGCAACCGCTGCCTTTGATAACTGATTTTGCTTCCACAACCATGATACTACATTTCAAAGAAGGACCAGACAAGTAACTGCAGCAAAAAGCAATGTGTACTGATGAACTTTGGTGTTTCTTTCCATTGATGTGGTAGTAAGTGGCTCCATTTTTTCAAAATATACTTCTTTTTTATTTTCCTCAAAAAAAAGTTACATGAAAATAAAGCACAAACCTGCACCACCTCTTCAGTGGGTTTTGTTTCTGTGCTGCATGGAACCTGTGGGATGTGATTCCAAAAAAACAACTTTTTTTGTGAAGACTTGGAAGAACAGAAGAACAGGAGAAATGCTGATAAGACTGGTTTTCAAAGGAAAAATGAGTCAGTCTATTAAATGCAGACCAGTAAAAAGACTGTTGATTACATGAACATTTTAAAAAAGAGTTACATATTACTGGCTTGACAAGAAAGCGAGGAATTGAAATATCTGTTCCATGACACTAACTGGCTGGAATACAGACTAATTTTTCCTGTGAAGTATATTTCCTTAGAAGTATATTAATGTTTCCAAATTTAAAGTGCTGATATTAATATATAGTCCAGCATTTCACTGTCCAGTCAAACTGAAATCTTTAACTTAATAAATTACCATTTTAAATATTTTCTGCATATGTATGTTTTGTTTCTTTAAAAGTTACCTTTTTTCTTACAAAATCAAAAAGTAACCGAAATCACTGCTTTGACTACAAATCGATGCAATTTCTTGTGAAGGTGGTACTGTGTCCTGCAAATGAACTGCTACAAAGATAATAAACATCTAAAACACTGCAGATAAAGATGTTTATTGTTTAAAGACTTTATGTACAGATGATTCTGTTGCTATTAAAGTACAAAGCTGCAGAAACAGAAAATTACCCAGTTCAGGTCTCTTGTGGTCTTCTCAATAAATGGAACTATAAAAAAATTCAGAAATTACTAAATCAAGGTATATAAGGAATTAAAAGATGGCAAGGTTAAGTGAAATTGCCCAAATAAATACTGCACACAGAGCCCTAATTTGGTTTCATTCAGCGTATGTGCTATAATTTAGCTATTACCACAGAAATGGCTATTTCTGAGGAGTTTAATGTCTGTGATTCGCTCGGGATCAAACTCTGACCTTCATTAACAGCCAAGGACGTGCTCTCATGGTGCAGGCCAGCAGGCAGTGATCCCACCCAACAACATCTCCTGTTCACCCCCACAGCCTTCAATCCCAGAGCGAGGTTTGACAGGAGCTTGCGCTTGCTTTACAGATCTTCAGCACTGGAATGAAAGAGAGAAATGAGGAAACTGGCAGCCTGAACTTTCCTGGTGCAGCTGTATTTAACGATGTTAATGGCTAACTTTGCCCACACCGGGGTGTGTCGTGCCGCCCCGGAGTCTGTCATTCCTCACCCGGACCCAGGAGGAGAGCGACAGCTCTGCAAGGTGAGGTGAGCTAGCAGCAAGGTAGGAAGGGCTGCTATCTCCCAGCAAGGCACAGCTCCCCTAGTCCCACACAAGAAGGTCCAGGGGCAATGGTGGGGGTCAGGCGTAATCACTGGACAAGTCTGCAGTGATGAGGCTGGTGGATCAGGACTGGGGCATCAAACACGGCCAGGCACAGACAGAGCCAGAGTGTGGCTCTGGCAATGACCAAGGGCCAGGGCTTGAGTTCAAAGGCTCCCCCAGCAGAGGGGGGTCCTAGTAAGAATTTTCACAGTCCTCCCCCACAGCAGTCTGAAATCAGGTGACATGGGTGCACCATATCAGAGCTGGTCTTGGCCATAGGCCCTCCAGCCACTGACACCAGGGGATCTACTGACCTCCTCTACAAGTAAGCTGAAGGACCTGTGTCTTCATTGTCCCTTGGGACATTGACAATATTTGATTTTTTTGTCATTTTTTTTTACATTATCCTTAATTTTTTGATGAGACATCTGAATCAAGAGCATGAGGCCTATTTAAAGACACAGCACAGGCTTAAAGTAATACATTCCACTTATTAAAAATGACTTTAGGAAGAGCAGAGAAGTGATGGCAAGGTGAAATAGCAAGGTGAAGAATGATAATACAAGCAATAAGGCATCCTTCAAAAACCTAAAGTCATATCCAAATGAGAAGAAACAGGAGGGATCAAAATTTCCATCTGGTTAAATATAAGCACACACTAGATCAGGAGAAAAAGAATTTGAGATACAACTTCTTACAACTATCTAAACTAATAATAGATCCTAGAAATGGGATGCTTGCCAGGGAGTCTACAGGGCCAACAGATGATCATGTATCAAGGGAGCTCTCAGAGAACTTAGAGCAATGGCAGAAAAACAAACTAAATTTGTAACAACTTCGTTTAATGTGAAGGAATTTACGAAGGTTCCCATGCTGAATTTTCATGCCTGAAAGCATAGGATTACCTTTCACAAATGGATGTGCTTGGAATGTTTGTTCATTAGGAATGTTTGTCTACTAGGAACAAAATGGATAAATTACTCCAATATTCAACCTGGAGTTTCTCTGTGTGTGTGGGATATATGAATACTAGCTGTGGTGCACAGCTCTCCCATGATCCCAGGATAATCCAGGCTGGAAGAAACCTCAGGAGGTCCCTAGTCCAACCTCCTGCTCAGAGCAGGGCCAGCTCTCATGTCAGAGCAGGTCAGTCAGGGCTTTACCCAGTGTGGGCTTGGAAATCTCCAATATCGGAAACTACACAACCTTTCTCAGCAACCTGTTCACCTTGGCTGTCCTCGTGGTGAAAAATGTCTCCTTAAGTCTGGACAGAAGCACTCTTGCATTATACTGGGCATAGTACTGAACTTGTTTGTCAGGGTCCCCAGTAGTTTTGATCTAGGTGTGAAGTTAGCTTGGAATTGGGGGTTGGATCAAAAGAACCCCAGTTAGCCATTCCAACCACAAATATTCTACACTTCACATTTGGCAGAACTATTTTAACTGAGTCTTCCTACCTCTATCAAATCATGCAGTCGATTCTGTCTTATGGGGGTTATATTAAATATACAGAACAACAGATTTCCGTGAAAACTGAACCATTTGGAGACTACCCGTAGAGCACATGGTAGAGAAAAGGGAGAAATCTAAAAAAATGCACACAGCCTTAGAAGCTAAGTAGAGAGGTGGAGTGTTCCCTACCTGAAACCTTGTAGGAAAGTGAGAATAGTGAGGGCTTTTCCCCATCCAAAACTCAGCCAAGGAAGGGCTTTGAAAGAGTAAATATTCAAGATCAGCCGTGAGCCTGGAAATACAACCCCAGACTCCTAGGCTGAGCAGGCAGTCCTTAGGCTACTGCTGAACTTCATCCCTCCTGCAACTTCATTCCTTTTTAAGTTCCCAGAAGATTTATTGCATTTTTCCTTTGAACAATTGCTTTTTTATTCTGCCCCCCTGCTGAAGCCAGATAGCTCACATAGTCCTGTGAAAGCAGTCTGTGATACAAACCAGCTGCAGCTCTATACTTTTTAACATATTGTGGTCTTTGAACCAACCTCCCACTGTATAATCCCTATCTGTTCACTGCTGTGCTTTCATTCTGGTAAGTACTGTCCTGCTTGTCCTCCAGGTTGCCCATATATCTCATCCCTCCTGCTGCTATCCAGACAGGCTGATGGCGAACATTTTCTCTCTTTTTGCCAAGTCCTGGCCTTGACTTCCTCTTCTGCCATCTGGTACAACTTCATTGTTAATTTTGACATTGTTCCCATCACTCTGCTGAGTTTGGTGCTACCTCAAATGTCCTGCAGTTTAGAGGATGTCTCTCACCATGACACTGTGTCTCATTATGGGATAGTGTTACCCAGGCCTTCTCAGCTTCTCATATTGTCCATACAGTTTGGAATTTTCTTACTCACTTCTGCATAGCCATTCATTTTTCTTCCAATGCACTGTGAAATATTGTCCCCTGCTAGGCACAAGCTTCCTGTGCACCAGCCTGCCATCCGCCTGTTGACCTTTTCTCTTCTACTTGGAACAGTTATGCAATTACCTAGCTTTTCCATGAAGAGACATTTTTACTCTCTTGTTTTGCTTTTACTATTGATCTCTTAATTTTTACTTCTGTTGCTTTGTCTTCTGCTCCCTTCCCAGGGGGAAAGACTTCTGCTCAAATTGAGATTTGGTAGCAAAATGTTTTAAATCTCCTTGCTGTATGTACAAATTTGCTGTGTTCTGTAGCTTCTGCCTCAACATAGACTGCAGTATTTTGCAAAATTCAGCTTTAGCTTCTAGAGCCAACCTGACTACCCTGCCTTCCCATGGTTGCCAAACTTTGCACTGACCTTCAGGATCACTACCCCGTCTTCCATTTGTCTCTGAGCCAGCAACACTACTTGAGATCATGAGCACAGCCTGGGGGCTCTTGATCCATTGGCTTGGAATATGCATTCAGTGACAGAATGTAAGCTCATTCTCTGCAAGCCATACTGGCCCCATCAGAAAGCCATCCCTGTACATAAGTAGCCTCTCCTGCTCTGCTCTGGTAAAGTCTACTTTCCCAAATGTATTTTGTACAGGATACAATTTCTGCAGAGAATATACAGAAACATGAACCGCAGGGTACAGAGCCTGCTCAAACAAAGCTGCCTGGCTACCCCTTTTTGAACTAAAATCTCATTGCCAAATCATATTCTACCACTTAGAATTCCTAGGCATAGAGATGAATCCTCATTATGGGAATAAAATACATGGATATACAAATAAACAACATTATTCTTCACATAAATGACATCAAATGTACAGAGTTTACTCCTTTGCCAAGCAGAAACTGAAAGCTATAGTCATTTAAATATTATAGCTTCTGTCCCTAAAAATATATTGATAATAGAAGGGGGAAAATGTCTTTTAAAAAACCCAAAAAACAACGGATGGGCAAGGGATATCTGAGAGGAGTTAAAATGCTATTTCAGAGTTTGAATCTATTTTGAGGAAGTCAAATTTTCATTAAATCCATCTTAAATCTGGTTGCTTTGCCACAAGGGCTAGAATGCAATGTTTCTGAGATCTCTGTGATCTCAAAAGGTTTTGATCAACCGTCAGTGACCAACTAGTGCCAGTGTAACCTTAGCAATGTTTCAAAAAACGTAAGTGATATAAATGAATCAATCTCTAGTTAGGGGATTAGGCAATTCAAAAGGCACAGTGGGATATGGCAATATATAACTTTATATAAACATGGAAATCAGGTGCCTGGATTATAAAAGAGCACGTTTGTGTAACTGGCCCTTTGACACTTCTCAGCATTGCTGTTTATTGTGGCTACCTTTGTTTTGCGGCTACTATTTTGCCAGGCCAAGGAGTCTACGAATACTGAAAGGCTCAAAAGCTACTATTAAGGCTTTGATGAGCAAGAATGCTTCTTTTATTGTAGCAATAAAGAATGTGAGTTCAGCTTCTAGGGTACTTAAGTAAGCCTCTAACTTCTTGCAAAAACTTAAACCTATCTGAGAAAAGTTAGCCTTAACAAAAGTACTAAATATTAATTAAACTTTCATCTTAATCCAATCCAACAGTATGCATCTTGATTGTGAAGAAATAATTCTTGTAACTCCAGGGCAGAAAAATTTCTAATTTAGGGTCAAAAGTAGGATGCCATTACATTTTATTCACTCCCAGAATAAGCAAACACATGTAAATGGCCTATTGGGAATAGTCACAGAAATATCTTACTTGTTCAGCCATGACCTTTTGGACTGCCTTTTCAGGCAACTTAGCCAGTCAACTCTCCTGGACACGATCTACAACATGACTCAGGCCTGTCACTTCTTTTCATCTCCCTTCCTCTCCACCAGCTGCTGGAAGAATTAAATGCAGATACCAGATAAGTGCAAATCTGTTAGCATCCCATTCCTATTATAAATATATGGACCACCCAGTTCTTACGCAGAGAGTAGTGCTGGATGATTAATCTGACTCTGTTGGTGACAGACTGCAAATCAGATTGCTGCAGAGACCCCATTTGTTATCAGAGGAAAGAGTGCTTATAGTCTGAATGGCACAGTCCTGGTGACCAAGCAAGGATGAGCAACACCGAAAACTGATTAAAATAACCAAACCAGCTATACTGAAGAGCATAGTTAGGAGCGCCTTGTCTACTGACCAGTGACACTGGGCCAAGGAAATTGTTATGGGGAAAACGTACAGGAGAATAAACATTTTTTTTTTGCTGCTTTCCTTTCTGTCAAGACTGCTAAAGGTCTTCGCTACAGTCGTGTCAGAAACCATTTTTTGCCTGGTCAATTTAAGAGGAGAAAAATTTTCCTAAGCAATCTTCTTGTGCTTGACTCAATGCCCACAAGCAAAGTGCATAAAAGACACACTTCAAGTCAGATGTTAAACTGAAAGACCAAAATTTCATATGGTATAAATATGCAGCCCACTTTCAGATATACACTAGTGGGATTGTCCATTTGCTGAAGGCTTAATTTCTGTAAAAAAATCTGTAATGTCTCTCAGCATCATCTCTGAGATGAACAGGATTGTACAGCTCAGCCTGTGGGCTCAGAGTGCTAAGCATCACTGCTGAACACAGACTAGTCTGGGTCAGAGTTCTAAGCAAAAACTAAAAAATGAGGTGAAAACAACAAAAGGTAGCTTATATATGGAATGGAAAGAAGACAAACTATGCATAGTTGACTAACACACACAGTAGTGATCTGAGGAAGTATATAGACCATTTCCATCCTAACCCACTTCTCCAAATAAAAAAATCAATACTGTTATGTGACTGAGGTAAGGAAAAAATTGCCATTTTGCTGGACAGAGTGGGGACGGGGTAAGTATACTGGGGGCACACTAACAATTCTTATTTGCCACAGTAAGAGATCAAGAAAAAGATGAGCTGTGCAGATCACTATTCCAAAGGAGGAAAATTCTGACCAGAAAAAGAGATTTTAAACCATTTGCAAGATGAATTAATTAAAAAAGTGGTTTCTGTGGCTCTGTGGTGCTGAGAAAAAGCACAGATGAGCTACCAGATGGGGTCCAACCCAAGGTTGGTGGCAGAAGGAGGTGGGAAGCCCAGTCCAGTGACAGCTGAAAAAGACAATACAAACACATAAGAAAACCCAGGAGGATAGACCTGTAAGAAATGAGAATTTTAAGAAAAGCTGTAGGGTTTTTAAAATGTTGATTTAAAACCAACATATAATTCCATGCAGCTGACACCACTGGTCTCAAATAAACAACCAGACTAAGCTCACCAAGCCCTCTGTCATCACCAGGGGACCCGAAAGTCAGGCTTCCTCTCATTTCAGTGAATGTTGCTTCTGTTCCCCACTAGTGAGAAAGGGCTCCCTTGCAAACGCTATCATTATTTTAAATCCTCTGGGTCAAATTTTTTTCGTACTTGAGTAAATACTGAGGAGTAACAATTTACACTGATCCTATAAGAAAGTAAAGGAAGAGGGGTTTAGCTATAACTCATGAAGGTAGTTTTTCTCACAACATCAGAGAAAAGCTATTGCTGCAAAAAGGATTTTAAAGGTTCTTGTAGCCACAATATGAAAACTGCTTCTCTATAGCATTCAAACCCTTCTGTTTTACTATTAAATCTAATACCACATAAATACAACTTAATCCAGGCATCTGAAATGCCTTCTGCAACATACACATGATCTTTCCATTTTTATACACAACAAATCTGATAAACAGATTATATAAAAAGAAGTCATCGGAGCATTACAGCATGAGTATAGCACAGACTAGTTTCTTTCTTTTCAAGTAATGCCAACATATACAGCCAGAGTAGTCTAATAATTGGAAAAAAAATACTTAGGAAAAAGAAAAAATCATGTTAAAAAAATTCCCTGACTTTGAGCATAGTTTACTTTGTGCTGAATATTTTTAAATGTTTAAAATTCTAAAAGCTCTCTATCACAAAAGAAACTAAATTTCTGCTTTCTTTTGCTTTTTTTTTTAAAATATACTGCCACCATCTCTATTCTCAACAGCCCTGTCAGCCTGAAAACCATGAATAAAGAAGATAAGGAGGAACACAAATAGAAATATCTGTTAGGATTAGAAGTAAAAACAAAATTATCACAGATAACCAAACTCCTGGATGCCCACCCCACAGGGAGAAGCAGAGTCTGCAAAAGTTGGTGCTGAGACCAGAATACGCAAGCCATGGAGCAGCAGAGAGAGAAGATTTGTGAGAAAAGACCTGCAAAGACCTGTAGTCACACTTGGAAAAGTGTGATGATTCAGATACTGACAGCCACTTGAAAGATAATCCTGAAGAAGAGCACTAGCTTTCTTTTGAAGGCATTCTGTCAGAGTTTAAAGTGCATTGTTTATTCCTCTAAGCAGGTAGATAAGCCTGAGAAACACACGAACATACAAATTCTTTACTAAGTAGGATGTTCTGCAACATGAAAATAATTGAAGTAATAATCCTGTTGTCCTCTAAATAACTATCATCTGTATTTCTTGCATGCAATTAAACCCAAGCAAATAATGCTGATTATTTGGCTGCTAAGACTGGAACTGGGAGGGGGGGTGGAATTCAAAGAGGACAAAGGAGACTGTGCACAGAGGCACTCTGCTAGCACAAGCCACTGGAAAAATCCAGCACTGAGGAGGCAGCAGTCATCATGTACAAGCAGGAGTGGGCAAAACGGAGGCCGCTCAGGTAGGGAAGTATCTGCAGTACAAAGCTATTTCACTAACCTTGTAATTTTGCCATCACAATTGTTCTCACAGAGCAGAAGTTTCTAGTAACTTTCTGGTTAATTTATAACATAAAATGGCTGAAGTCAAGTGAGTCGGTTTAAATCGTGAAAAATCACATTGACAGTTGGGACCACACATGCAGAACAGGCAGCAACAAGAAGCATAATACGGAGTCCTATGGCTACCTGTGAGGAGGGCATCAGGGAGGCAGGAGCACATCCCTGAAGTCCTGTGTGGTGGCTTGCTAAGGAGAAACTTCACCTGGTTCTTGCTGGCTTTCTTCAAGGAGCTGGAGAAACTACCATGACAGTTAATGTCTGCAGGCAGTAAGGCATAGGATGAGCTTTGCATATTGAGTCAATGTGCTGACTTAACAGAGTACAGGGTGTGAGATGAGAGCATTGTCCCATCTGCTAGTATGAGCCTGTGTGGCTGCTTGGTTATTTCCAGGGCTTGCTGGAAACCCACTGCTGAATTGCTCTGAGAGGCCACAAGCATCCCCACAGCCCTTGCAGGGAGTCCAAACAAGGCTGGAAGGAAATGTCACTCAGCCCAAAGTCCAGGAGGTACGTGCAACTTCACCACAGAAAATTACATTCATCTACTATGGACACAAAACTGTTGTGTGACAAATGTGGCCAAACTCAGTGCTTGGATACGAGGTCTTACAGGTTGTACCACCACCACCATCAGGCACCCTGGTCTCCCCACAGCACTCAGTATTCACCAGATAGCTCTGAGCAATGTGGAAGAGGTCATAAACTCAAGTCAGCCAACAAACAAGAATGGACGATAACTTCTCTCTGAAAATGTGATACTATGCAGTGCTCCCTGCTCTCAGAGCATTGCCATCTGGCGAGTAAAGGCCAGGGTTTGCTCTAATTAGTTCTCTCCTCCTGCACAAACCAGGACCCTCAGAATGTCCTACAGACCCATGTCAAACAGAACCTCCGCATGCACTGTGGCTGGGAATGAAAGCCTGAGAAAAGGACTCCACCTGGTATTGAGAAAGATGTGGGGTTTACTCATTACACACATTCAAATCTAAATTCCTCTGGGGCTTTGCTGACTGCCCTGAAGACAGAGATTTACACCACTATGCTGACAGCAGAATCAACCCCCTGATGTACTACCCGCTAGCTCAGAGCAGGAATGTTAAAGTACCACTCCATCCCTCCTCCTCCTCCTGGATGAATCTCTGCCCTCTGGTATATGAAAAACGTATTTCACAGCTCCAAATAACAATTCTTTTTGGGACTAAGATGTGACGCCTCCCCCCAGCCCAACTCAACCGTCAGCATGCTGCAGTGGTCCCCGAGGTCTGCCGAGGACGGTGGCAGCAGGCAGCAGCTGTCCCTGCCGCCTGCCTCCCACTGAGTTTCTCCTGCTTCATCCTACGGGAGCAGAGGACAGCGAGTCCCGCAGCCTGCAGGTGTCTCCCAGCGGAGGAGGCTGCGGAGCCCCTTGGGATCATGTGTGGTACCCGAGCAGATGTTCACTTGCTCTTGGTGCTGTTTGTGAGGCAGACCCTCTCTGATCCTGCCAGCGCACTGAAGCACACCAACTCCGAGAGGACGGCCGCACTCCCGCGCCTGCAGCTGCTCCTTTAACATACAAAGGCAGGATTTCAAGTGAAGAGAAGAATGGGAGTCTGGGTGCAGCGTTTCCTTCACTGCTACAACAACAGATTGGAAGAAGCTGAGAGTTTTGATGCCTGGACAACTGGATTCTGAATCGTGAGAGGCTTTGAACGCTCCCCCCCCCTCCCCCCCCCCCCCAATAAAACAAACCCCTTTGACTTCTTCTCTCAGCAGGAGGGGGAGGGAGGGCGGATTTACCATGAAGACAAATCGAAGATGCAGAGCCCTGCTAGCAGTGAGTCTGAATCTGATGGCTCTCCTCTTCTCTACAACAGCTTTTATCACGACCCACTGGTGTGAGGGCACACAGAGGGTTCCCAAGCCGAGCTGTGGGAAAGAGAAGAAGACAAACTGCCTCAACTACAGTGGGAATGAGACTGCAAATGAGACAAACCAGAATGTGGTTCATTACAGCTGGGAGACAGGAGATGACCGCTTCCTTTTCAGGTATTTCCACACTGGGATCTGGTACTCCTGTGAGGAAAATATCAATGCTGCTGGTAAGTATAAAACAACTTCCTTCCAGCTTGTGTTGCTTTGTGTTTGGCTCGGTGTGATAAACACACAGGCAAGCTGTTCTGTGCTGTATCTTAAAGCAGATTCGCCCTGCAGAGAGAGGCAGGATTTTAACAGTTCTTTTGTTGAAAAGCAACCTGTTTCCAGTGAGGGCAAGGATTTGCTTGTTTACCTGCTGGCTGATGCAGGGTCTGTGCTCTAAAGCCAGCTGAAGCTCTGAGAAGCAGTATGTCCTACCCTCCTGGGCACTGCAGCCAGAGACTGGTCAGTGCCTCCCTTCTGGGAGCTGCTCCATGGAGCGCACAAAAGACAGCGGCTGGTAGTTGTTAAGGAGGTTCTGACATCTAATTGTAATTGCTCCTGAAATATCCCCTAAGACAGTAGTCTGAATGACAGGGAAAGCACAAAGGTCACAGTTTTTATTATGCTGTAGCCTAGAGTGCCTCTTTTCTGGTATCCCTTAGGTAAATGACCACCCACAAACCCTTCCTGGTGGCTGGGCTGTATGTTTATTGGAGTAGAGAAATCGCAGTTAAAGGGCACAACTGGGCACAAGAAAGCTCATTTCTGTTCCCTGCTCAGCTGTTTACTGGCTGAGAACCACTCAAGAAGACATCCCTCCAGCTTATCAGTGCCTTCATTTCCTTTGCTGTACCCTGGCACTTACCAAGAAATGAAACACCGGAGGGTGGATGGAAGGTAGCAGCCATGGGACTGATTTAAGTCTCAACAGATGCAAACTGACAGTCCCTACTCCCAGAGCTGTCTGGTAGAGCTAACATCCAAGCTCTGCTTTTGAGAGAGCTTTTTTCTAGATTATGTGACTAGAAAATAAAGTTTACAAATGTGACACAGTATGAGATGATGATGGCTCATGGATACTGGTCCCTCTTTGCTGAGCTGTTTCTGTTCTATCCTGCCATTGCCCAAGGAGTAGACCGGGGAGTTGGTCCTTCAGCACTGTTGGGAGAGAGGAACAGTTATTCATCCTACATGTTGTGTCTTTGAGGACACAAGTTCCTCAATAATGGAAAGTTTATTAGACCCTGGTAAAACTACTCTGTAAGGATGTACTATCAAGTTGGGCAAACCTGGGGAGCAGCTCACAGTCCATTTCATCCCAAGGTGCTGTGTATACTCACTGGAATTTTTGAGGAAGGTGCTTCAAGAATTAGTTGGTCATTAAAACTCAATTTGATGTATGAAAAGGAAAGTTCATTAACTCCAACCTTGGGACTGTCAATAAATAAATAGCTCCATGCTGAAACGAGGGCACCAAAGTAACCTTCCTGATGTTTGAAAAAATATCAAAAGAAAAGATTATTTGTCTTACTGATTTGGAAATAAACTTAGGCCACAGCAACTTCACTGGGCAACTCTCAGCAAGACTCTCCAACTTTTTGAGCATCTTAGCTGGAATTAGGACAATCAAACATGACCGAATTTCTGGCAGACATTGAAAGGTTTCCAAGCCAAGATTTATGTGTGAGATAAGTTGTAACTGCATGACTCCAGCCCACTCAGAAAACTGAATTATCTGTGGGAGAAGAGAAATACAGTGATCTATTCTGTACTGGGTAAACAAAGCTGTGCTGTCGTGGGTGATTTCAGGAGATAGCTGGAAGCCAGCTTTAGAAAGTTATGGTGAAAGCAGGAGAGAACGGGTTGTTTCTCCCTCCCACACCACCACAGCAGCCACACGTGTGTTTCATCTTACTTGAAACAGTAACTTGGTGAAAAGTACTCTTCAGTTAGCAGACCAGGAAGGACCAACCTTTGGAAAGAACTCAGCCAGGTGCAGGGATATATTGGCTTAGACAGACAGCTGCCTAGTTCAGGATTTACCATAGGTTTTTTTCTGGTAAGGACAGGAACAATGTAACGGACACAGGTCTAAATCTGTCCCTAAGAATGTCAACATGAAATAACCATGAAAGTTCTTCATTCAGAATACCAGACTGTCATTACGTTGTCATGGCCTTTTGCAGCCTGACTGGTGATCATTATCTGAGCTCCAGGGCAGTGAGGCCCAATCCAACAGCATTGTGATCATGCTTATACATACACCCCCAATGCTCGATATATCTGTGAGTAACCCATCTCATAGGCTCATCACACCGTCCACAGCATGCTTACTGACCACAGCCCTGTAGGTATCACAAGTCATTATGGCACCATGTTGTTAATACACATCCTAGGATGTCAGGAGAACATCCAGAAAATACTGCTAACCACACAGATAGTAGTGTATTAAATTAGTCAGAATCCCTGACTTGAGTGCACTTCATACTTTCAACAGCATCTTTCTTAAAGCTTTACCAATAGCATACTGAAAATGACTGCAACCGCATTACTCCAGGCAAAGTCCTTTCAGTAGCCATTTCCACAGCCTCACACCTCTGTCAGCAGAACATATGGCCACAGCCTATGGTCAGCACCATTCCTACAGCTCCTGTCCTATCCCTGAAGCCTTGCTGCCCATGTCTAAAGTTAAGTAACATGAATCCCACCAGGAACACATGAGTGCCAGTAACACTCTCTGTGGTTGTGATGCTGTCAAAACTCTCCAGAGACCCCTAACTTTCCACATTCTTAATCTAGCCACCAGGTCTGTCCCTACAGTCACAGTACTGTCAAAACTTTCTGCTGTCTGCATTGGTGCAGCTGCAACACCCCAGATATTGTAGTGCAGACACAATAGGACCAGTTTCCAGAAGGTTGATACTGCAAAGGACAGGATTGCAGGGCTTCCAGTTGGCTGGAAGGGCTGGGACTCAGTCATATCTTAAAATGACATTTAGGCTGCAATCAAAAAAATTTTACTGTTCTCCTCCTCCCATTGTTTATCTGAAATGTCTATTTTGATTCCAGAGGTTGAGGTGCAAAAAGCATGCTATCCACTCTGTGCAGGGACTAGCAAAGTGGGCCTTCATCTTGTTGCAGATTTCTAGTTTTCACTGACATCTCTAACAGAGATTGAATGCTGCGATTATTTCTGAAATAATTTGTGACTCCAGAGTTTATTTTTATCCAGCATACCTAGGATGGCTAAAGAATCCAAAAACCATTTAGCACCTGAGAAATATAATTGTGAATCCCCTCTGGGAATAGAAGGACAGGAGCATATATATTACATTGGTGGGTGTGTCCTGTAATTATTTAGCACAATTTCTGACTCAAAAATATGCTGATTCCCCATCTACCAAAACGAGAATGAAGGCTCTCCTTTTCAAAGTGGATTTGATGCTTTGGATTCCACACAGGTGGAGGTACCATCTGTAAATTGAGCAATGCACCTGATCTCTGGAAGGGGATGAAGCTAAAGCATACCCTGTGAGCTCTGCAGATATTGCTGGTCACACATCCTGTTCTGCACTCACATGCTGCACAGGGCACTTGGTGCCTCATCCCAAGCCACAAATTCCTTGGACATGGCCAGGTGTCTCAGAGCCAAGCTCTCTATCATTTAATTTCTTTTTGAGTATGACTTCAAGTGCATATCTGATGTCACACTTGCAGTCTAGGTCTGTCCTTGTGTCAGTACAGGACACCTCAAGATAACAGGCAAGTGATGTATTAATAGCAGCAGTAATAAACTAACCAGTAGATTCCATGACTCAAGAACATACACATCATGAAAAAATTAACACATGAAGTAGGTAAGGTGGCATACCTTATCCTAACAGGTAAGAGGAGTTTGAGAGCTGGGAAGCAATAATGAGTTAGTTTTGCTCAATAGTGTGTTTGCTTTGATTTTAATAGAAAAAAAATCCACAAACTCAGAGCTTGTTTTAGTTGCTAATGAACAGGCAATCTCAGTAATAACATCCACATTCAGAGGGAAAAGCAGCTGCCTTGATGCCTTATAAGAGTACTGTCCCATTAAATAAATGAGCATTTTCATGTTGCTCACCACACTCCATAGAAGTCAGGTAGATCAGGAATGGCTATGTGTAGTTCTGTTCTTGGAATGATATTTTAAGGGCAGGGGGTCTGTAGCTCTTTGCATGCTCTGTACCACATATTCCTTAGCACTCTAAATGGTAAAGAGGAAATGGTAGAGAGGAACTTGCGTGGTATATAAGGATGCATCCAAATGGGCTGTAAATATGGACATCAAATGCACATTTGTGAAGGGCCCAGAGAATGAGAGAGGTATACCCTGCAGAAATAAATAAATAATGTAAAGACAAGAACTTGCCATACACTTTCACTTATCCAGAGCGGTACTGCATCACCCTTCTCCCCCACCACCGTGTGGTAATAAGCATATGTGATTCACCATAGGCGGCTGTCCAGAGAGGGGGACCGGGGAAAAGCACCTTATTACTGTACAATTAAAAGCAAGAGGAATTGAAAATTCTTGCTGGATTATGAGAAATACAATATAATTGGCATGACTGAAACCTGGTGGGTTTATTCGCATGACTGGAATGTAAAAATTGGTAGTTATAAATTGTTTAGGAAGGGAAGACTGGTAAAAGGAACTGAGGAGGTAGAGCTCTATATTAAAGATAAAATTTCCAGTGATGGAGAAACTGAACCCAGGGGGCCTGGATAATCTCCGTCTGAGGATGTTGAAATAATTGGCACATGAAAATGCAGGGTTAGTAGCAAGAATCTGCACACTGCTGTATTCAAAGACTGGGAAAAAAATGTATACAGGCCACTTGACCCAGCAACCTTAGGACAGTTTTCAGGGAAAGTGCTCACAGCAACAAATGGGTTTTATCAAAGGCAGGGTTTTATTAAAGGTGAATCTTTTAACAATATGAATAATTTCTTAGGGAAGAGTAATGCATTAGGCCCAGTCTCTATGGATTTACAAAAAAAAGCATTTGATGGAATGTCCCACTGAAAATTCTTTACAGAAGAACTACAGAGAGGAGAGAATGGTAACAACATGGTGATAGATGTAGGCATGCTTCCACACCAGGGAACGCTAAATAGTCTGAGCCTCTTCAGACTGGAAGGAAGGCACAATGTACAGAGAGCTATGATATTGGTGGGGATCAACTGGGAATGGCAGAGCTCAGACAAGAAATAGCGTTGACTGCTTCTGCAAGCTAAGAACAATAAGGCATAGCAGACAAAAAGAAATACTCCTTCCTACAGAGCTCCCTGCCAGGGAATGCTGTGAAGGCCAAAACTGGGATTGCATGGATGCAGGGAAGAAATAGCCATTTGTGTTACTAACATTATGATTTGTGAGCAACCTCTGACAGGGAAGTCCTTGAACTACTGATGCAGTACTGATATCACAAGGGGAGCACATGGGCAAAATCACCCTATACCCACCCTTTTGTTCTCCCCTAAATATCTGTCATGGGATGACAATACAAAGATAGTGAAGTATGTAGATATTTTGCCTGAACCTGTAGTGCAGATTTTACTTTATTTATTCTAATGGGGATAAATAGAGAGATTGTAAACTGACTACAGAACAGTCACAAAAAGGCTGTGGCAAGTAATATAAATAGGGAAATTATTATAATGGAGATCAGCTATTTCTAGTTATCCTCAAATTTGGGTTTACGACTGATTCTGTTATTGCTGAGATTAGCAAACTAGGAAAAAAAAATTAGGGATACAATTCATGTCACCTAATCTGTAAAAAAAACCACAACAAAAACAAAGGCAAGATGAATCCCATAGCAAACCTGTGGACATTAGCAAATGTAAATGTCTGTGCCTAAACTGATCGACGTCATTGTTACAGTCAGTGCGTATTTCCTGGGAAGATTAAATTCCTACTCATATGGGATGAACTGAGCCCTGGGATTATATTTTTTCCTCATTGGCCAAAAAGGAATCCATATAAAAAGTTGCCATTTCTAACACAGAAGTCTTAATTTGAAGAGAATAATCCTACTTTAAATGAACTCCTTACATATGCTGAGACACAAAGTCTGGGAATACTGGCATTAGAGAGGAGAGATTTTTCTGCATAAGTAAAAATGTGAGCTGGTCTGATAGAGTTGCAAGAATAGTACTAAAAATCAAAAAAAAAGCAGCTTTAAAGCACAAAACACTGAGGCATAAAATTCTATGAGGATACAGGTAGTTAGCAATTGCAGGCAAAAGATGCGAAACAAGTTGTGGGCCGGTATTTGTCTGTGGGGTGACTGAGCTGCAAAGTGCTGTGATATAAAAGAAAGGTGTTATTCTAGGGAAAAATTAGCACCACTGCGCAAGGTTCAGATAACACCGGTGCATTTCACTAATGCCATCGTGTATAGTTACGGTAAGAAAAAGGGGGAGGTGAAACAGATGCAGAGTGGGATTTCTAAGTAGCTAAGGAAAAGAGAATCTCCTTCAAGAAAAGAAAAGAAAAGAGAAAAGAAAAGAAAAGAGAAAAGAAAAGAAAAGAGAAAAGAAAAGAAAAGAAAAGAAAAGAGAAAAGAAAAGAGAAGAGAAAAGAAGAGAAAAGAAGAGAAAAGGAGAGAAAAGGAGAAAAGAAAAGAAAAGGAGAAGAGAAAAGAAGAGAAAAGAAGAGAAAAGAAGAGAAAAGAAGAGAAAAGAAGAGAAAAGAAGAGAAAAGAAGAGAAAAGAAGAGAAAAGAAGAGAAAAGAAAAGAAGAGAAAAGAAAAGAAGAGAAAAGAAGAGAAAAGAAAAGAAAAGAAAAGAAAAGAAAAGAAAAGAAAAGAAAAGAAAAGAAAAGAAAAGAAAAGAAAAGAAAAGAAAAGAAAAGAAAAGAAAAGAAAAGAAAAGAAAAGAAAAGAAAAGAAAAGAAAAGAAAAGAAAAGAAAAGAAAAGAAAAAGAAAAGAAAAAGAAAAGAATAACTGGTCCTCTTTAGTATAACATTTAGTATAAAAATGAAGATCTAGAGGGGATGTGATGGTACCTTATCCGTATATATATATATATATATGTATAAATATCAAGAAAACAATAGGACTTAAGTAACTTGTCATTGAGAAAAAAAGCGAAAATCCAAGAAGGGGTTCCTAGAGAGGGTGTCTCTGGACTTCACCTCCACAGAGGGCAGTGTGAACAAAGGAAACCCATGGGCTGAAATGGATACTTCTTGAAGTCACAGAAAGAACTGGACCAGGGAAAAGGAATGTTTCTGGCACGAGGAAGCTTGGAGTGAGTCCTGCATAGCTGATTTGTTGGTATCTTAAACGAGGTCTGAAAGGATTCATCTTGGTTTCACTGCCTTGCTGACACCATGTCTATATTCTATTACATGACATCCATGCTTCAGGGCTGCAGTGGGTCACCAGTAGGAGCCAAGAAAAAAACAGTTGCTGACTTGGTGCTTACCATGTTCTCTGGAGGGTTTTATGCCTTCTCTAAAGCATCAGAAATTGGCTACAGGTGGAGACAGTGTGTGAGGAGGTTGCTTTGCTGCCGTTGACATTATTACAGCTTCTCAGTATCTAATTGGTATGTCTGCTCATGCACTGAACATTAAACTGATGATCTAATTTGAGATCAGAAGGGAAATCTCCCTCAGGCTAGATAACAAGGATAGTAACAAATTTTTGCCTTCCTTTACAACATGGGGAAGGTCCATTTCAGAAAAGCACTTGTGAACTTCTAACAAATCCCTGTTTTTTTGCTCTCAGGATAAGATAGGCCTGGCCATAGGAATTTAAGCTATATGATAAGAGTCTTCAGATCTGTTCATGTTCCTCACGTTCACTTTTGCTTTCTTCTTGTGGTACATGATAGCTGTGGGTTTTGTGGTGGTGATTGTTTTATTATAGACATTTGGTTTTTTATAGGATGTTGGGGATATTTTGTGTCTGCAGTGCACTGGGAATTTTGGACTTTAGGTCTTCCTGATCTTGCTAGACAGACTAGCTATATGAACATCTATCATACATAAAATGTGGATATAAATCCCTGCAGGCTGAGACTCATAAGAGTAAAGGAAGGGACTAGGCAATGAACTACTTCTTTCTTATTTGATATGTTTCTACCTCATGAGCAAAAACTGTGTTTCTTTCTCTTTGGATGTGTCTGTCCTCAACCATTTAACCCAGTAGCTTTAAAGGAAGCATCTGAGGGGTTCTGGTATTTTCTCATAAACAGAATAAACTTCAGAGTGCTGGAAGACTAACACATAGGTCCCATATCTCAAAGAGAATGGAGATGCTTACTCCAGTGTCAGTGCAAAATATGAACAGATACATTCATGGCTACAGAAACAAATACAGGATGGGATATCAATCATCATCGTATCCCGTGGTTTTTGAATTATACCAGGATCAATGCTGATTTTAAAACTTTCCTTGTATGGAATTAACAGACACGGCTTACTAACAGATCTCAAAATGGGGACTTACCAGGGAATAGGGCTGCTTCTAGCAGCACCCTCTGTTAATCATAAAGTGGCGTAATGCTTTTCAGTATTCTTGTTGGTAAACAAAATGGTAATATAAATCTTTCCTGATCCAGCTTACAAATGACTACAGAAAACAGTAAAACAGTAAATAATAAGAAGCAGATGTTATTACTATGGAATGACATAGCTTGCAGAATAGTCACAGGCAAGCAAAATTCACTTTAAAGTGTTCTAGCTTGCATTTAGCTGCATTGGGGGTGGGGGGGGTGGGGGGCAAGGATGCAAACCATGCTTACAGTGTGGGAAACTGATTTAAGAAGCAGAGCCATTCCACCACATCTAGACCCACTAGGTTTGGAAAGACCGAAAAAAGCATCATACTGTCATTCAGCCGGACTTCACTGAGCATCACCTGGTCAGAAAAAAATCCACTAAATGAGAATTTCTTGCAAAGTTATTAGGTACAAGCTTGGAAATACGGTTCACAAGAGGAAATACAAGCACAACTTTTTTTCACTTGATTTCAAAACGTGGTCATTCATTTGCAGTGTAGTGCAGTGTACTTCCTTTAAAAGTCTGTGGCTGAAAGGTTAAAGTTAACTCAGTTCCCATACCTGAAGTCGGGTTTGCCTGCCTGGAAAACCAGGATGCTTCAACCCAAAAAGCAACTGAGTGTCGTTGGATTAGGAGAAGTTTCTGGAGTTCACTTTGAAACAGGCAGCCTAAATTGCAACAGCTGAGGAACAGAGAGCAGATAGACACACAAATGAGGGAAAAAATATTGTTACAGTGTCACTGTGTTAACAGTGAAGAAGGAATACAGGTTGATGTAGTACAGGCTCTGACATTCAAGGTCCCCTCCCCTCCAGTAATCCCTGTGTCCCTTACCTACAGTCACTTGCATGTGTTTCAAGCTGCAACCTCAGGACTCACGTTCACAGGGACGTGCCAGGCCACCAGAGTAATGCTCTGTCCCAAATCTGTCTTTCTCTCCATTTTGGCACGCATCAACTTTAGAAGTTTTCATTTTCTGGAGTAATCGCATCAGTGAAAAGAAGTTTTCTTCTTTGCTGTCAGTGACTTTCATATCTGCCTGCCCTGCTCATGTATCTCTGGAGCTAGGGCACCAATCCAGTACAAATACTCTGGTTGGGCATTATCTGGAGAGAAACACTGGCATGGATAAAAGAGAATCCGTATTGATCCACAGCTAATAATTGGAAGGAGTGGGATATGATTGGTTACTTACTCTTTTGATCTTTGTTAATCACCAGTCTGAATGGAACTGCTAATGCAGTCACACAGAAGACTGCAGAAGGTATGTCATACTTGTACAATGATAGATTTCAGCTACATCTTCTGCGAAGAGCATCATTTCTAGCCTTTCACAGATTTCTGGGGAGAATTTATAGTCCCACAGATACTGGACTGCTGATAACTACCTTATTTTGGTATAATTACACCCACACAGAGTAAGCACAGTGTGACAGATGGGCACCTGTGGGATGAGCAGGTAAAAACCTTCCTCTTCCTGTTCCACGGTTCAAAATGCTTAAAGCAACTCAGAACTCTTTGTCTGATTTAATGTTTTCCAAATTATAAAGTCAGGTCTAATTTGACATCAGAATCATTGAAGGACTCTCTCAGCACCATTGTTTCCTTGATTCTCCCAATCATTTAGAAAGCTGAACTATTTTCTAGCTCTCCAAATGATAAATGTGTGCACACATCTTTCAGGCCTTACTAAGATAATCAGATGAGTCTTGTGACTTGGATGTGTTTCAATTAGATGTGATTTGAGAGCAGCCTGTGGAGATGTTTGCTTTCAGATACTGTGCAAGATTTTTCACATCAGGAAGAGTTTCAGCACAGAAAATGCAGTTGCCATGGCATATAATCCCAGTTAGCACGAACACTCTGGGCACTCCCTGCTCTGCCCGCACCCTCTGCCCACTGCACAGCTATCTACTGCTCCAAGGAACTGAAGGGGAAACTCCACAGCGTGGATGATACCTCTCTGATAAAATTATTACCATTTCTTTGTGAATAAGTGAATTGAGGCAAAATGCATGCCTGAAATTAAAAAGTGTAAAGCTTAAAGTTTTTCCACTTTAAGAGGTAGAAAGTTTTAAGAGTTTGAATTTGCTGAAAAAAACCTGTAGTATAGCATTCCAATCTAAAAGCAACCCCAAAAGGGAAAAAGGCTGAGAAATCAACCAAATTCTCATGTTATTTGGAAGTAAGAGAAATGTTGATGGGCAGCAGCTATGAATGACAGCTGTTAGAGTGAAAGACAGCAATTGTTTTCATAGTTCAAGACATATTTAGTGCAATTCTGGACGAACTTGTTTACTTTCCAGAAGAAAATATCGCTCCAGCAAAATCAATGTGGTCAACTGAAAAATGTTGATTTTGCAGATTAATACTCAATTTTTCATTAGAAAGAAATCAATTAAATACTCTGTCTGAGATCTGCTTAATCAAAAGTGGAATATTTCACTCACTAATTAACCTGATACAACGCAGCTTGAGTGAGCTCATTAACCTGTATTTTCCCTAATGTAGTACTTTATTTCACTGAAGTTGTGTTGGAGTCCTCAGCCTCGTCTAGGCTGGGATCCCTTGAGGGTTATGTCTTTTTTTAGACAAATACAATGATTTTACTCTCAGTAGATGATGTGGGATCTCATCAGAATCACATGACTCCAGATATAATTGGAGAGATAAAGATTTGTTAAGGCCTATTGGGAAAAAAGGGGACCTTGTCTTTCGTAGGCTGGGAGCCAGTGTTACTAAAAGGGAATGCTGTTTAAATGAAATGTAATCATTTAAATTTCCATCAGAACTGTACTTTTGAACTCGTAAAATTTTATGCAGAGTAAGTGAATACAGACAGCTTTTTCTTTTCTTTGAGATGAAAAGCAGAGTTATAACAGAGATCGTTCAGAAATCACCAGATTTCTTTTAAGTCACATTATTTAACTAGAATATTTTGAAACCATGTAGTTGGGAGACATACAAACTAGGATTTTTTAGAGTTGTTTTTATTCTGCTGCCCTGGTTGTTAATGAGGCATCTATCACTGGCTCAGAAAGGAAAGAACTTGGGAGTGTAGGACCAGTAAGTACAATCCAGGACATCAACTTCTGATCCTTGCTATTGCAACAGCCACGTTATAAACTTAGAATACTATCTTAAAGCCTATGCTCTTTTTGGAGTGTTTTCTGCCCTCTTCCCAGTTTCCAGTCTAAACCACCAGTTTACTGAGGTAGACTCTGGAAAAATCCAATCACTGTTGCACAGTGTGGGGTCCTGAAGACGGGCGCACACAAACCATACATTTTAGACAACTGGTGGAAGAAATGGTAGAATACACACGGGTTTCACAAAGGCTTACAGTCAGAGTGACTCCAGTGCGTACAGTGAGCTTGGAAGACATCTGTGCACTATAGTTTAGACCCAAACTATATGCACCTAGTCCTGCCTCTCCAGCTGCCTTATAGAGTTCCCTAATTGCTCCCTAGAGTTGTCCATAGACCTACAGCGGAATGGCAGCCTGCATCCACTTTGGAACTGCAGCTGAGCAGATCTGTCACAATGCAACTGCACTGTGCCCACGACAAGGAGTGCAGCCCATAACAGGGAAAGTAGCCCAGTACACCGAGCAGACCTGATGGTCTATGGAACCTGTTTGTCTTCATTCTCTGAAAGGACCAAATTTGAGGGATTTGGAAAAGCCACTTCCTTAGCTTTTCCTTTCAAATTATTGTTCAGGCTAGGGAGGTACAGATGTCTCTGAACTCTGCCTGAGGAAGGTAGGAGGAACAAGCATTTGCTTCCAGCACAGAGTCCCAGCTGTCCAAAGTATGTGTGACACTGAAGTAGGACTCTTCAGTGGATAAGGTAACAGAGCAGCCTCACTACCTCCATGGGGAAGGCGAGGTGTCTGGGGGACTGGTCTACCTATCTGAGGTGACAGGACATGTGGGTGACCCCTCCACCGTGTGCGACTGCTTGTCAGCAGTGTCCTGCAGTGCCTCCTTCCCATCCCTACAGAAGTTCTACTCTTACCAGCTCATTTACTTTCTCCAGAACACAGCTCTGCCAGCACAGTGCCTGCTTTTCACACAGCCTTCTACTTTTTCCTGAAATGATTTGATTTTGAAGACATGAGACAATTTTCATGACAAGTATGTGCCACAGACTTGAAAGAGCTGGAAGCTCAGGACTTCCCTCCATGTTGCGAGCAGCAGAAGGAGAATAAAGAGCAGGGGCTTCAGGTGGGAAGCAGGACAGAGATCATCTCATGCTGCCACACCTTTCTCTGTGTCCCTGGCACTGACACAGTGATAAAATCCACATCTTCCTGTACAGTGATTCCTAAGAACACGCAGCAGCCCAAAGCTGAGCTTTCTTCAGTAGGAACTACTGAGGAGCTGGAAAGCATTTGACCTGCACTTCTGCGGGAGCTTCCACAGCTGCAGAGCCATGAAATGGGAAAAGTCTTAATGAGCCTGTCTGAGCAAATGCTGTGTGTGCTCCTAGGCAGCAGATGCCAGGAGACTTTAAGGCCCAGGGGATCTCTCCTCCCTTGACTGTTTGCTGCTGGTGTCCTTCCCAGTTCAGGCTAGGCGCATATTGAAGATGCAGGTGCACACACATGCACATGCACACACACACATGTGCAAGCATGCGTGACACTAGTGTGGCTGGCCACACAGGCCAACCCAGAGAGAGCTGTGCCTTTACCAGCACACACAGAAACAACATCACTCCCAACAGCAAGCTTGCTCCTCTTCCTCCTCTCTGGCTGAGCAGGTTTGCAGATCGCTACTGAAACCTGCACATCCCTTCCCTCTGTAGATGCACAAGCACATCACACTAATGGTCCCTCAGATATTATCGTGGGCTGTAAGTTTATCTTCCATACCAAGACTGCAAGACTCTTACCCAGCCACTAGCTTGGGCCTTGGGCCTTTCCTGATATCTGTCCTCCCGCTTTTCGGCTGGTTAGGTTTGAAGCTCCCTAGCAAATTAGAAATACACATAAACATGCACATAAGTAGTATTATATTAATTAATTAGGATTAATTAGAGAAAAACACACACAATTTTTGGGCTGTTGCTGGTATGAAGTCCCGACCCATGACCCCTTCTTGGGAAGCCCAGTAGAGACACAACTGAGCCCGTGCAGTACCAGTGGTTGTGAGGGAATGTATTTGCAAGGGCTTGCAGAGATGATGTTTCTACCTCACCCTTGGGAAGCCATAAAAGAAGGCAGTATCAAGTGTTACTGATGTTTAGGTGGTCGGTCAGCCCTCTCTCCTCAGCCTCCAGCAGCTCCCTGACACTGCTGAGCTCCAGAGAGCTTCACATACACTGTACACGGGCATTGCTCCCACGTGGAAGTGGAAAGCATTCAAGCCAGGTCATGCCTCTTCTTTCTTATGTGTTACATGCAGGAGAGCACACTTCTTGGCTATCTCTTCTGTCAGAATCGCTGCCACAAATGGGTGAAGGCAGGACTATCAGGGGAATGAATCCTAGACACTGTTCTTGTTGCATGTCTAAACAGCCTTTTCTGTATTCTCTAAAGAGTCTCCAGGAGCCTGGTTATGAGGAGAAGATGCATCTGGAAAAGGGCAGCACAGCAGGATAAACTCTGCCAAGTCTAAAATTAAACTTAAGAGAGCTTAAGAGATCGGTTATACAAGATACCCAAAAATAACTTAGAATAAATCCTAAGAGGAACAGTGAAAGCACTGCTGACATCTTCAGTTCTCAGTGCGATGCCTGTCTGCATGTTGAAGTACGAATGTGGTCTATAAATACCACCAGTGGTTACCATTGAAAATGGAGGAGGGGTTTCCAGTGCTCCAGCAACAAGAACAATGGAGGGAAATGTTCTTTATCAGGAACTGCTTGTGCAATTCCTACCACAACCTTTAGCAATAAGTCAGGCCAGGCATTAACCACTGAAAATGAAGTGACCTCCTTCCAAGCTTTTCTCTGTCTCCAATCTACAGTCATTTCTCTGTGCTACAGCTCCAAAAGGACTTCTGAACACTCCAGCATTTTCTGTCCATATTATTTAAACTGGAGGCCTCAGCCATGTCCAGCTGTCCTGGGAGAGGTGGGGGTCTGGGCAAGCTGATTTGAGGGAGGATGAGGATGCACATTCTTCCAAATAGCCTGTGATCACGCTCTACATCGGTCCTGCAGACAAGACACCTGCAGCCAAACACTATGGTACCACCAGCCTCTGCAGTACGCACGCAGGTCAGAAAGGCTTTGTACCTTGCCATGTGTCTGAAACACAGCATGTATCTCCAGCTCTCAGAACAGCCTGTGCAGTTTCTGTAGTAGCAAATGCCATTCCTCTTTGGCTGGCTTGGGATAACATGCTAGAGTCAGGTGTTTGTTAAAATTTTCCAGTAATAGAGCTTCAGATTCAGTGCAGCTTCAGGTGAGAGATGATTCAGTGCTAGCCAGTTAGCTTGAAGTCAGTTTAGAATAAAACTGTGGTAGACGTAACATCTTGCATCCGAAAAGAACAGCCACAATCCCAAACCACAGATCCATATGGCTAGAATGAAAAACCCTGATTAACCTGCTTACATCGCATCTGAATCTAAAGGTCACTCTCCCAATATTCCTTTGATTTTATGTCAATGCTTTCCTGACATACCTCACACCCTAAAACTCAGAGTCTGGATGAGAATGATTCCTGCTTACAGCACAGTATTTTTCATAGTCCACCTGTATCTCTGGATTTCTTGGTCAGGGACCTAAAGTACACCAAGTGTGAAAAGATACTGAGGGAGGTGGCCTTCTTCATGTCCTTAAAAGTAGAAGAAGGATGACTACAAAGATGACAAAGCAGCTAGAGAAGTTCAGGTTGGCTGTGAGGAAACACTTTTCCTGAAGGGTAGTGCAGCCCTGGGACCAGAACAGGAGAGAAACTAAATAGTGACAGGAGAGTCACTAAATAATGAGTGTCACCATCCTTGAAGTATTTCAAATGTGGCTGGGAAATTTCACACCTGACCTGGTCAGGTGTTAGTGATAGTCCTGCTCTGAAGGAGGCTGGACAAGAGACCTGCAGGCTTCTGTCAACACAACACTTCTGGGCTGCTGTGATTTCTGTGATCCATCACTTATCTTTCAGTCTGTCTGCCACAAAACTTAATAACTAACTCATCTGACATTCCTTCTGCTCAGGTATAGACTGCCCTACCTACCTCTTTGGAAACAGAGATGGTGCTTTGATAAGAACTCAAGTGTCGCTTCCTTGTCTTGACTGTCCTCTTGGCCATGCCTGGATTCACAGAGTAGAAATCCTCTCCCCTGCCACGGAGATATTTAAATGTTCGTTTCAATGTCAAGTGGACCTTTTCTTTTAGAGCAACTTATTCATACACAAACAGGCTACAGTCTATGTACACAACATTTTTAAGCATATTTAGCATAGGTTTAAAACTGCAAAAAGTAAATTTAAAAAGTGGTAATAGCAGCATTATAATAATAGATTGTTATTTCAGCACAGTTATAATTTGAATGGTTATGTTTATCTTAATCCCACCAACAAAGACACCAGAAAGATTAACATCTTATATTGGTTTGTATATATAATTAATTACAACTAGGAAAAAATTACACACTGACTTCAACATCACTACAGCATTTCACTGTTTATTCTTTTTTAATGGCTTACATTTCCTAAATTGGTCTTTTGACTGTGCAATTAAAATTGAGAAAAACTAATATAAAAACCTACTCCTATAGCTGTCTGCATCAATTAATGTCTTAAAGGTCAAAATGGATTCTTCTCCATTACCTCTGGCAGGCATGCTGGGCTCTGATTCCTTGAGGCAGGCAGGCTATGGGTCACCCTGGAACATGTCCTGCTGAAGGAGACACATGCACTTGGTGGATGGATGTACCTAGAGCAGAGGAATTGTTTTATAATCTCTGACTGCCTGAAGAAGGAATAAGAAAGGTCAAAACATCCACCCTTAAGATACATTTTCTGCTCAGAAGCACTAGGCTTCTCAAAAACGTCTGCAAAAATGGAGGTGGAGTCCTAAACAGAGAAAATGTAATTTAAAATGATAAACAGATGCAGCAGCCACAAAGCAGAGGGAGTGGCACAGGGCTCTGATGGTCACAGCAAGGCATTTGCCTGCTTTGTCAATTTTTTTTTTTAGATGCTATGCAATTGCTTAGCTTGCTTTGTGCTTCAGGTTTTGTCTGTCCTAGTCACATGTGTTGTATCTGTTTGTTGAGATGTCTGTGCCCATGGCAATGCTTCCTGGAGCAAGGAGGTTCGGTCACACCCTGGTGGGGCGCAGGCATTGTCCTGACCACGAGAAGGAGAGCAGAAGCGTTGGTGAGAGAGGCCTGTGCCCTCCCAGCACCACCCCTCTGCAGTGTTTTGCGCTCTGTCTCTCCATCTGACGTGCAACACCATTCCTGGCCTTGGGAAAGAGTCTCACTGACCCCACAGGGATCCAGCCATCAGAGAGAACTTTTTTCTTCATTAACTGTATTTCATACTCCTGATGAAGGGACTTTAATCCTAAGGGAGAGTCCAGCCTTGTGAGCCCCACATTTTTGGTGCAGGATGCAGGCACAGGAAAATGTCTGCTCTTTGTGTGAGACAACCTAGTGAGCCTGTAGAGAGTCAGGTGGGAGCAAGGACAGAAACACCAGTCAGAGAGAGGAGGCAGAGCAAAACCAATCAACTTCTGTCTCCTAAAATAATCCTTTTCTTTTAAAGGTGAAAAATGTCGAAGTTTTATTGACCTTGCCCCGGCTTCTGAAAAAGGTAAGACGAAACAGTCAAGGCTTCTTCCCATTTTACAAATTGCACCAGTATTGTTTCTTGTCGTACTTCAGTGCCAGGGGAAACATTACTTCCTAAGCACACGAGCACCTACATGTCATCCAGATTACACACAGTCAGGTGAAACAAATGCCAAGGGTTTATGACAGCTGTTTACTTGGTTTATGCAGATCTGTCATTTCTCTGATGCATTTTCTCTTCATTCAGCTGATTTTTTTTCAAGAATATAAAGATCTATATTGTAATACAGACATTTCTTTTCTTCCTCTAGTGAGGAAGGACATGCTACATGGTTTCCTCAGGCCATGAAGACATTTATGGTCAGAAAGCTGCAGTCACAGTACCAAATGTCTTTTGGTGAAAGCAAATCATCTAGATGCTTGTTTGCTTGATTTACCATTGAAAAAAATATATATTCAAGCGCACAGAGACAGGCTGCAAAGATTTTCCTTGCCCTGGCATTGGAGTTGTAAATTCTCAACACCAGTTTAACCCATATTTCAAAGTAGTATTTATCAGGAAAAAATGGGTAGGGTTCAATTAAAAAAAATGGGCAGCTGAGCCCATTCTGCTCCCTGCTCACGACAGAGTGCTCTGCCCACAGCTGAAGAGGTGCACGAGCCTTGCAGTGCCCTTCATACTAGCAGTGGGCTTCTGGAGAATCCAAAGGACAGATGAAAATTCATGTTTGTACAAAGAAGCGGTGTATTTTGTTAGATCACTTGAGACAATCACAAAACCTTTTGGGCATACAGTACCTCCATCAGGTCTGGCAGAGAGGCAGTAAGTGGTGTAAGGAACAGTTGTTCTTAGTTTGTCTGAATTGCTGATCAGCTGGACAAATTGAAAGAGAAGAGCAATTACCATTAATAAAGCAGTAGGGTATTTCTATGAGAGAAACAGTAACAGAGACAGCCTCTGTGAAATTCATTGTAAGTAAACGTAAATAAATTATGCACATAAGGGAAGAACAATCCTGGGATTACTGCCACTAAATGGGCTCTGAGTTAAGTCTTACACACACAAATGGGACCTTGGGGCGTAACCATTCTTATGAAAACACTAGCTCAATACTCAGCAACAGTCAAAAAACAATCAGCTAGAAAACATTAGCAAAGGATTTGAGAACAGAGCAGAGAGTATCCTGTTGCATGAGGACTGTAACCAAAGCTTCACCTTTATATAAAATACAGTGTGTTTTTTTGTCCTTTTTAGTCCAGAACACAGAATGGCATCAAGGATAATCATAGGTCTGGAAGGTTCTGTACAAGGACAAGACTAAGACTTTCCAGCCTGAAGGAGAAGCATGTGAGAAGAGATATGATGGGCATTGATAAAGGCATAAGAGGAACTGAAAAGGCAACTGGGGGAATGGTAGTTCACTGCCTTTCCCAGTGCAAGGACTAGTGGGCATTGCATGACACCTTCAGGAGACAGACTCAAAACAAGCACAATCTGTCTGTTGCAAAGGCAATGGGATGTTTTCATGCTTTATCCATCTTCTGTGAAAGTTCATTATGGTGCATAATGCTTGGTTGCATCACCCACACACTTTCCAAAACAGCATTTAGCGCTTTAAGTATTTCTTTTTGTTGTGTGAAATGCTGTCAGCAAATTTTTTTTTAGTAGAATTTTAGAGTTACTGCACAGTGTCACTGTATATTTCCAGACTATTCTATTCTTCCTTTTTAAGGAAGGCAGGCCCTTCTGCTGTAGTGATGTCAAGAAAGTTGTATCTATTTCTGAAGTTTTCCAATAGAGTTGTAAAGCATATTGACAGAAAGAGAGGAGAATGCTCTGTCAGAGATGGAAAATGCTGACCATCTGACTCACAAACAAAGCCAGGATAAATTCCGCAACTGTAGATCGTTGGACACTGCAACATACTTAATCTTAATTTTTCACCATCAGTCTTATACTGTCCAGAGATACTTCCACCAGATGTGAAGAGAAAATTATGTCGGTGATGCCCAATTTACTTTCACTGCAGAATTCTTTAACTTCTTGACTTATTTGGCTCTTTTCCTATTAAAAAGAACCTTCCACTCCCTTAATTTCTTCATCCCCTGTCAGCATTGACTTTAATGGCCAGAGGCTTGTCAAGTACTCAGTTACACCCAATACTGGGACAGATTCTCAATTTTTCTTCCAAGTAAACGAGATATGATAAAACGCAGAAAATATCACAGTTTGAGTTCAGTTATACAAACATATTGTGGTTTTCACAGTCCATTGTGTAACTGGGAATTTTTGGACTAAACATCTTCACAATGAGACTTCATCTTATTCAGTTTCCGTACATATTGTTAGCATCACTTACAACTAAAAAGTGGTTGTTCAAGCTTCAATTATCTAAAATGTCTCAACGAGTACATGCTCCATTACTGCAAAATGAGCACTCAGGTTTTCCAAAGTTTTCTTTTCAGTAGGTTTTCCCTGATCCAAAGAAGACCTCTATCTAACCAACTGTTAAGCTACACACAGGCTGTTGAAGCCTGGGCCTCCTTCTGAGCACATCATCTTCCACTTTTAAGACATGCTAAAAGGAAGCCTAAGAACAAACTTAGTCTAGTTGTACAGCTAGTCTCTTCTGGAGTCTGTCATCAACAGCAAGTCAGTACAAAACTCCTTGATAATATTTAAAACCTGCTTAGCATAGAAAAGCTAATCACCAAAACTCACAGTAATATAAAACCATTTATGCTAAGGCAAGCTACATCCTTACCACAAATCTTGCATTCATAAATGAAAATGTTTCTTATTCTTACTGTAAAAATGTAATAGCTTATGCTTGAGCTTTCTATCTTTAATCCGTTTGTGCTGATCTCTAGTGTAGCTGGATACTATATCTCTGATCAGTTATTATTCCCTTTGCATATATCACACCCATGACATCTACTAAAAGGAGGCAGCAAAATTTGGGGGCAAACAGACCCACAGTATGGTATAAATAAGCGTTTCCAACCCACACTAGGAGAGCTCTTCCCTGCATTTAAGGCAGCTGCCAACAATCTGTCAGAACCTTGTAAGCCTAACATTGAATTTATTAGCTATTGCTGGTTGTTAGTGCCAAATCTGCTTAACAAAATCAGCTTGGTGATGGTAGATAATAACTAGAAAAAAAAAACATTTTCTGTGTCCACAAATATTTCTTATTACAATTTCCATTTGCTGTTGATAAAGGATGATAGGGTAATAGCTGGTTATATTGGCCAGGACTTTTAATAGGCTCTCACAGAGCAGATGTTGTCGGATCCCATGACGTGTGCTATTTTCTAATGTTTGTTACAGATGTGAGTAGAAAGCTAGCAAGTTATTTCCAAAAGGAGTCACAAGGGAACTGTCACAGTAGGCTGGACCTGATCTTTCAGTTCTGAATTGCTCCTGGGGTCTTCTCCACAAAACTTAATCACAGTTTTGTTCCTGCTGAGTATTTTGATATCCAAAGAATAATATGATAACCTATTTAGTGAGGGACACTTACATGATACACTCAGTTTTCAGCTGCTTGGTCTAATTTTGGATGCGGCTTGAAACCTTTCCTCTCCCTTTGGGCTGTTGTAAGCCTTCCTAGAACATCTTTCTGCCATGCTCCCTGTTGCAGTGTCCAACCAGAACACTGAGGCTGGGACACACTCCACCACTATCCTCCTCTCCCCATACCTTTTGGGTGCACCTTCTAGCTCCCCTTTACCGTTGCATCAAATCTGCACCTGAGAGGACTTCCAAGAGGCCATGGAGGATAGGTTCAAAAGGAAGAGACCAAGGCCAAGTATTATGTCTGGAAACTGTGGCACCACAATGGAAAGCAAAATGTGGCTATATATGTCCCATCAAATGATCTGATAAATTGCTTCACTGACTAGCATAACACCACAGCTATATATGTATATAGGTCTGTTCCTCCCCCTGCCCAGAACTGTGTGGGGATTCAAATTCCCACATCCTTCTATAGATGCATAAATGTCAGCTGTCAATGACAGTGACACCGTGAGAGCCAGAGGATGGGGAGTCACGACCAGCTGAACTCCTTGTGTAAGTGAAGGCTGGGATATATACAGTGGAAATAAGTTGGAAGCAGAATTTTTGCTAAAGAACTTTGCTGGGGAAGAGTGAGGGTCTACAGGAAACATGGGGCCCCCAAGAGTTTTGTTCTCCAAGGCTGTGACTCAGGCACTTCCAAGTACCTGGAGTGCCTCCAGCACATGCTGAAATGAGGTGCTCCAGCCTGAGGAGTTCTGTTGCAAAGTTGCCTCAGGAACAGTCTCAAAGGTCAGCATTGGCCCAAAATTTAGAGATGGCTACACCAACACAGGACAGGAGTCACAGGACAGACTCCTTACAGGTGTGGTACAATCTGGTCTAAGTTACTCTAATGCTCTGTAGAACCTCACTTGCTTCAGCTGTGGTACTTATGGAATAATATCCACAATGAATGGCAAAGCAGCAGGTCATCAGCAACTGCCTATATTGCAGTGCTTTCTGCTTATTTATAGGGAAATTCACATGTATAAAACAAACAAGACTTTTTAGAAACTATAGAGGTTGAGGCAAGGCAAAACCTTGCAGAAGGAAAATGTTCATTGCTAGTGAGCATTTAACAGTCCAAAATGTTACAGGGGACTTTTTAAAATTAAAGACTGTACTGGCAGAGGTAGGAGATGCCTTCTGCATGTCCTCTACACAGCCCATAATGATGCATCCTGTAGAGATGAAGCAATAAAAATTCTATATTATCTAAAGAGTAGCTGGCAAAACTAAGGTAGCACATGGCAAACAGCACATAAATAAAGTCTCACCTAAACACAGCACAGAAAAAGAGAAATCTGAGCCAAATCTATACATGCTTCGAAGCCAGCACTACAACAGCAATTAATGAGAAGAGAAACTAGATGCCTGATTCTAATGGATACTGACATAATAGGTGTACCAGAAATTTGATGGGAGAAAGATAATTAGTGGGACAATAACGTCTTGGTACTGATTACACTGAAAGACAAAGCAGATGTCAGGTACTAAAGCTGAATCAGAATAACAAGGTAATGTCATTAATGAGCAACAAAATCTCTGTGGATGGATTCCATGCTCAGATAAAAAATACAGAATTATATTAGTGATCACCCATTGGAATAACTTACAGTAGCAGGGTTAAACTTGATATCAGAGAAGGTATAAGGATAGAAAGCAAAACAGTAGGAGCAGACTTCAAAACCCCATGCAAAAACTGAGAAACATCATGCTTGGAACAATGCAGAGACTAAAATTAGGACAAATTTTATGAGCATGGAGAAAAGAGTTGCAAAACCTGTAACTCTTGACTTATTCCTGAGTGGTGTGGGGACCATGATTCTAAATGTTGGTAAGAAATACCTCGTATCCAGGACTAACAGAGAGAGATTCAGTTCCCTTGCAGAAGCAAGAAAAGTTAAAAACAAAAACAAAAAAACAAACAAACAAAAAAGTTGCGAAGAAGGGTATGCAAGAAAAACGAGTTGATTAAAAGTAATTAAAAGGTTCAGCTAAAAGGACAGATGGAGCTTGAAAACTTTGACAATACTAGATATACTACAGACATCTAAACTATTCACAAATCCTTCTCAGTCACTCAGTGACTGAGAGAAAATGGCAGATAATATTTGGTGTTGGTAAACGCAAAGTGGCGAACATGAAGAGTAATCCTACCTTTACATATATAGTGATGGGTTCTGAATGAGCTTTTCCCCCTCAGGATAGAGTTCCTGGAGTGATGACAGACACTTCTATGAAACCATTAATTCACTGCTCTGCAGACATTAAGAAAAGATAAAAAGAAACATTGGGATCATTGTAGGAAATAAAGAACAAAACAAAAATGTCACCATGCCACCACATGTATTCATGATGCACCCACTCGCAGCACTCTGTGCACCTCTCACCCCTCCTCTGCCAGCCCCAGCTCAAAAAAGTTATGATAAAATTGAAAGAGGTAGAGAGAAGACTTTGACAGTTATGGTCAAGGATAGGGAATACTTTTTTGTTTGCGGACAGCGCAGAACAGATTTCAGGCTGGAAAAGAGACAAATGAAACTCGTAAGAGCCAAGTTAAAAAACAGACCTCCTTTTTTGGGAACTGGGTAGCTCTTCTTGAGAAGAAAAAAAAAAAAGAGGACAGATTTTCTAAAAGGACCACTGAGAGACCTGCATCCAGTGAAAAGTAATGTAACTGGGTTTCCCACAAATTGTACACTTTCCAAAACAGTTTCTACTGTCTTCTTGAATATTTTGTATTTTGATCGCATTAGTCTTAATATATCTGCAATAGGGTATATACATACCCACACAGACACATACCTGTGCACTTGTTTTAGGAGAGCTGTCATTAAGTATGCAGGAAAAAATGTGTTACTAACATTTTATCTGTGTTTTCTTACACATCTGTTATGAAACACTGAAGTTATTTTTAAAAACTCATCAGATATACAAAGATAATACCGTGCTTAGTAGCTGAATTCCTAATTCCTAAAAGGAAGCAAGTCCTGTATTTCACACTGGTGATGTCAAAGACACAGAGAATACTGGTTCTCTGCTGTGGACAATGACAGCCACAGGGTCTGAACATAATTTCTCAGCCCATTGCTGAGGGGGGGAAGTACATCACATGCCCTGCACTGTAGGTCTTCAAAGGGAAACATTTAACCCAAATACATTTAGTAAGGCATATGGGCTAGTCCTTATTTAGAGTATTTTTCATTGTCTTTTCTATTACATAACTCACTATATTACTATTACACCAAGAAAAAAAAGAAAATAAGCACAAAGTTATTCCACAGTCTGCTCAGTATCATGCACAAGATTAAATTCAAAATCAAGGTCAATACCAGAACTATAAAAAGTCACAGAAAACACATCATCCTGTAGAAAAGATTAATTTTAGGATTCACAGCTCCACCTCATCTTTCACAATCAAGAAACTAATGAAGAACTAAAGTTAAACAAAATAGAAACAGCTGGCATTTCTTCTCTCACCTAAGCAGTTTCAGGTATTTGTCATATGGTCTCTCATGTCTGCAAACAGCAGTCTCTTCTCTGGGTGTCGGCCCTTTATCTATCTTGACTGTCTTACTTGCTTTACAACAACAGGTAGTTTTAGGTATCTCTGATAGCTTTTAGGATCATGAAGCTTCCATTCTTTTGGAGGGACGTCTCTCATAGCTCTGTGGTCTACTTCTCCCAGTGTTTTTACACTGCAGCACAAGAGGAGCAGGCAGATGGTCTGATATTATGAGACTGCATTAACCAACAGACGGGCTGACTGCTCAGAGCTGAGTCCCTATGCCAGCCACAACAGCATGCTCAATGTTTATTTCTTTCACCATTTTTTATTGATCACTCCAATATTTCTGGCTTGTAATTGCCAGTATTGGAGCAGCAGAGATGAGCAAATTACTAAAACAATCAGAATGCAACTGGAAGAGAAAGCATGAGATTTACATGGCACTTTCAAGCTTACTTTAATGCTTTTCCCAAATGAGATGCACATTTCTCAATGTGTACCCATTTGTATATTTTTTTCCTCTCTTCTCTCTTGCCCTGAACATGAAGAGGAGAGCTAAAAGTGAGAACCAGGTGTCAGTTCCAACATAGCATGTAAGTCTGGAAAAGCCGAGCAATGACAGCCAGAGTCAAGAAACATAAGGACACCAAATATAGACCAGGAGGAACTAAGCAGACAGGACCAAAAATGTGGAGAAAATTCCATTCAACATAGGTAAACAGAATATTTTTAAAACCAGTAGTGAAAAAAACCAAACACCCACTAGGTCTATGGAGCACTCACCATAAAAACCAGCACCTACTACACATTTTGCAGCTGCCAGTCTGCTCACAGCATTACGCTACTAGCTCTGGAATCAAGTATTAAAGAAATAACAAGATTTTCCCTGATGTGGCAGACCACTGTGTGGGCGCCACAGGCTATGGATGGTCAGCATCTTCCTGAGAATTAGATCTCGATAAGGAAGTGCAAGAGGGCTGTTGGGGCCACTCTTTTCACAGCTATCTCTGCTCCCTTTTGCTTCCTTTCCCAGGAAGGGTGACAACAAGGGCTGCAGTTTTTCAGTTACTAAGAAGTTCTGGGTCCCTCACACACTCTTTAGCTCTAACACAGTACCTTACAGAAAGAAATTTATCTTTAGATTTCCATCATCAAAAAACAAACCAAGGAGAAGGATCGATTCCCATCTAGCACACAGGTGCTCTCCCCCCATCTCCAATGCAAGTGTTATGTTCATAAAGCAGGCCATACAGCCCTGAGGCTGTCAAAGGCAAGCGGGCACAGCTTTTTGTTGCTGGTAACATGACCACAGGTAACAGCTTCCCATCTCCCTGGCTGCTGCAGCATGCAGGGAGACCAAGAAGAATAGTGAAACATTTTTGCACAAAGAAGGAATAATGCCTGTACCACGACTTCCTCCATGCAAACTCACATCACCCAAAACCAAGTTTTACCCTCATATGTGGTTCCTTTCCTCCCATGTTGGATGACATCTAGCTATTTGACTTGTCAGCCTCTTGTGGTTTCCCTGTGTTGTTCAGCCATTCAGGATCTTGGGGACAATGACTGTGAACCATGGGCTAACAGGAGCACTTTCTTCCTCAAGTAGCAGCATCAGTGTCTGGGGCTAGCAGCAATGCCAATGAGGAGGTAGGGATGTTGCACACTCTCCAGGACAATGTTGCTTGAACACTTGATGTCCCTTCAGCTGTCCAACAATGCAGCACCCAGCTTGTCCTTCGAGTGCAGTGCTCTGGATTTCATCTCAGTCAGCTGCGATAATCCTAATAGTTATTTAGGAGCACACACTGCTCAAGCTCCACTGTTTCTAGTATACAGAAGGTTTTTGTCATATGATGAACCCTGATGTAGAAAAAACCCCAGAGCCTCTACTTGTTTGTATCAGAATTTCTCAGACAGGTTAAGGTTGAATTGACAGAGGAGTGACTTGAAATGATGCCTCACCATAGCTCAGACTATCAGGCTCTGACTATCAGAGCAGATGCGTAATGCTGAGTTATGAGGAATGTGGCAAACATAAACCTTTTCAAGATCTCTTTGCCTGCCTGCACCATTGTCCAGTCTGATTACTTGCTCAGGGACAGCATGGCAGTGTGACAGTTCAAATGAAGCTGCTTTGGTCAGATCCTTGAACTCATCAGCCAGGAGGGCAGTTGTGCTATTAGGAAGGCTGGTAAGCAGCAACCACAGATCATCTTCAGCAGAGAGCAGAGACTGAGACAGTAGGAGGATGAGATCCCACTGAGGCATTCTGAATGTGAGTTTACCCCAATTAGGAAGCTAATTTTCTGTCTGAAAGGGCCCTCAAAAATCAATACAGAATCTGGACTATTGCTTTTTGGGCATTGCTCAGGGAATGCTGGGGCTTTCAGCAGGAAGCATCCCATAGCTTGGCAGTTAATACATTCACTTATGTGGGTTTTTTTTTATAATTCTGGCATAATTTCCAAGCTACTAGCCAAAATGCCTGACTTAAATTTTCATGTACACAATTCCTGCCTATGCTGCATATAACATAGTTAACATGACTCAGCAATCTCCTTCAGGAATAGCAAAATTATTTTCCCAGAAGAGATCCTTTATGAGCAAACAGCTCATGTTTATGGATTAAAAACACTTTGAACTCTAACGGCAATTTCTCTGTTGGCCACCTCTTCAGTGCTGCCTTGAGAACATGTACTAATATTGGATCTTTGACAGTAATTTTCATGACCTGACCAGCCTAGAGAAGCAGCCAGGAGGGGATTTCAATATCATTATTTCATCTGGAGATAGGACCTCACAATCTGGCATCAGAAACTGTTAGCGTAGTAAGCTGGCACCAAAAATCAACTTTTCTAATTTGCCAACAAGTATAACTCCATGCCTGCATGTGAATGTAGGTGGTAGGAGGTATAGATGTGTATTTAGGCTCTCTAGAACTAGTTTGTCAGCTGTATTCATCTCCAAAGCTCAACAATAATCGAAATTATGGAACTTTGTGGTTCCAGAAACAGCAGTAAATGCTCCTTTATCATCCTGCTCATAATCGCATTCAGATGTTATCCACGTTCTTGGTATTTCAGCCCAAATTGCTAACGAGTCTAAGAATGGCTTTAATAATACGACACAAGACAACTAAGAATTATCTTTGCATGTTGTGGGGAAAGAGCACAGAAGAGCATGTCAGTAATTTCTTGACATTTCTGAGGTCAGTTTAACCAGAAGTCTCTCACAGAAAAGTCTGCATCAGCGACTGTTGCTTTTTTGTGACAGGAAATTGCAGTGGACCTGAACAAAGAATACTAGATGTTTTGCTATGTATTTTTGCTCAGGATACTGTGAATGGTCCTTGGTGTTTCGTACTCCAGAGGAAAAAGGCCACATGGATACCAACAGAATAACCTGTGGCAACAACAGCAGTTACCCCAGTTTCATATTTATACTTCTTAACTTGGATACCAAACAGGCAAAATCAGCTCAAAACAACTGGAAGTCATTAACCACACTGTTCTTTAGATTCCTTAATCAGGAATTCACTGAAACGTGGTACGATGCTTCGAGTCCTAAGCAGAATTTCTATGACATTTTTCAGAATTCCTATTTCAAAGGAAACTGGCATGGGAGATTCCTGACTCAGAGTGCTCCCTGGTGAGAGGTAATAGCGTGTTCATTTACAGTGCCTTCTTCCCTGGTGATCTGGGCTGACTTGAAATAAACTCGGGTTTTGTGAAGAACTTCTGAGCCGAGACTCATTGCAGGCGGAGGTAAAGCTTCTTTACCTTGCTGTCAGAAAAATATTCAGTTTGTTTCATTCATTCAGAAGGTGTCTGCAACCTCCTTTTGTTAACACATTGTCTCTGGCAGATGCACTTAACATGATCACCACAGAAATGCACTCAGTATCTATGAATCTTCTTTCAAAATGTTGATGCTGCCCTCCGCTGTCTGACAGAAATGCAAGGGACTGATCTTGTCAGAGGGTTCATGAAGTACTTAAGTTCCTAAAATTTCAGCAATCATGTGGGTAACAGTTATCTTTTCAGCCACAATGAAGAGTTTGTTTGCTTCACTTGGGGTTGCTGGAAATGAATTTCCTTGGCATGTAACGATGCTGATGCAGTGGCTAAGTCCATGAGGAGGTGACACTGATGCTTTTCGCTATGAACTCCACAGAGAAGACAATCTCTTAGTGCATTGTTGAGGAAATAAAAATAGCTCCAAGGCACAAAGAAGTTTAGTAATGTCCCAGCTATTTTACTGATCTTGAAAAATCAGAATCTCTGGCCAATGACAGAAGCAAGAAAAATATTCTTTTAGCAGGGGTATGTTTTCATTTTAGGCAAAGCTGGTGATCATATAGAGTGCAACACATCTTGAGATAACATGACAGCGGTATGATTCCTTCTGAGGTAGGAATCCAATGACGTCAGTTGATTTATGTAAGTTTTTCTGGTGGGTCCCAGCTTTGCCATCTCAAGTTCCAGGTGAGCAGCTCAGCCCAGGTCCTGTACTTCCAGTGTTTTCACTTCACAAGGAAGTTGTCCAAAAGATGGTGACCGCTTTACCTCCAGGAACAACTTCAGAGTCTGTGGTGTTCAGCATCAAAACAATCCCACCTGTGACATACAGCATAATATCTGTGGGGCAGGAGCAAAGATTCAAAGTGGTCCACAGTACACAATAGTAACTGTCATTGTCAGCAGCACTGTTGAGGACATGGTAGACTGGTTGGTGGAGAAGTACCAGAGTCAACAATGGCTGGAGAAGGTGTATTAGAATAGCAGGTGTTGATGGTTCCAAGATTAGTGGGTCATCAAGATCCATCAAGGCCCATCTACCCATACATTATCAGACACCAGGTTGAAAGACACAGGACAACAAGCAAATCATGATGTGTAACAGAGACATGACAGAACAACAAGACAGATCACTGTCAGCTCCTAGCTGGAATGAAAAGGGACATGCAAACCTATCACATTTTTGCTAACCTACAAAAAGCCCAGAAGACATGAGGAGGACTCAACAGCTGGTGTCCTCTGTATTATTTCAGGGAATCCTGGGAAGAATGACTGAATGCATGCGTCTTGGTGCTTGCAAGCTGGATGGACTCCTTGCACATACTCGTGATTGTGAGAATGTGTGTACAGGAGTGTAAGTGAAATCAGTTTTGATTTAGTTTTGTTTTAAAGACTGTCCTTTCCCAGGAGGTTTCATGTTGCTGCCACAATGGCACAGCATTATTTCCGACAAGGTGAGCAGGGATGACACAGCATCTGACAAATGCTGCTCATAGTGAGGAGGAGGCAGGCCAGAACCTGAAATCTTTCTGCATTAGGGAAGAATGTCCTTGACATAACAGGCACATCCCGCTGTACACAAACCCACAGCACCTCTCTGCACATGTAACAGCCAATTTGATGAACAGGCAAGGAAAAAGCATAAACAGGACAAAAACAAACAAACAAAAAAAAAAAAAACAACAGAGAAAGCTGATGATTTATAGGAATACAGACCCTCAGATACAGGCCATCCAGGTAGGATTCTCCAAATGAATGGAGTGCTGACTCTTCTGAAGGAAAGTTTTTTCACAAAAGCTGAGTTAGGCCAGACAAATCCCTGGAGCAGAGGACACAGGCTGGTGGGAAATAAGACAGACAGAAAAGGTGACAGCAGAAAAGACAAGGAAAGAGAAAAATCCTCTGGAGAACTTCTTCCCTGTCACCTGGAATAACTGAGGTCTCCTCAGGAGAAGGAGCTCTCTACTTTGCAGGAAGGAGGCTGTAAGAGATTGTAAGTAGAAGTAAGTGATGCCAAGTGACTGCCTCATGAATCTCATGTTGAGAGAGGAGCAGTGGGAGATCACTTCACCATCAGCACAGAACAGAAAGACACTGTCTCCTGAATTAATAACCTGAATCAACTGTTCTGCTTCTGACAGACACAGGAAGATGCAAAACCCAGATATAGCTTGCATTTTCTGGATGTTATTATTTCAGATTAAATTCAAAATCAAAGCAGGCAGGACAGGACATAATCAGAACTATGCAAACTCTGCATGTGTAACTTACTTTCCCCCACACTAAATGCATTTTAAAAAGGCATAGAGCAAATATTCAAGGTACGCCAGGAAATAAGACAGAAGAGTTAGAGTTCTTTTCCAGATAGGAATAGGGTCAAAAAAAAGCAGAAAGAATTGACTATGTCTTCCAGGGGTAACTCACCTGGTCATTGTCTCATTGGAAAGAGGTTTCACAGGACAGCAAAACTCATGTCTCACTGAGTTGTTCATCAGGGCCATAGTTCAACTCTGTTTCTACTCCTGTTATCCCTACCCCAGTTAGTTTCCTCCCTCCAGCTGCTTCCCCAGCACAATAGACCTAGGAACTGTGAAATTAAAAAAATCATAGGATGATTTAGGGTTGAAGGGGCTTCTGAAGCCTTCAGTCCAAGCCTCTGCTGAAAGCATGTCCACTAGATCCAGCCGCTCAGGGCCACATCCAGTAGAGATTTTAATGTCATCAAGGACAGAGATCACACAGCCTCACTGGGCCCCTCTTCCAGTGTTTGACCACCTTTTTGCTTAGCTCAATCTGGAATTGTTGCAAATTTTGTCTCCTACTCCTGGTTCAGCTGGTTCAGCTCCAAGGGCTAGGCTCTATTATCTATGTACCTCAGTTAGGCAGCTGTAGAGAGCGAGAACTTCGCCTCTTCTTGTACAGGATGAGAAGGTGAAGCTCTCCCTGCCTTACCTTGTACACCATGAGCTCCAGCCCCACAACGCTTCCTCACTGTCCCCCATGCCCTTAGAGGTCTTTAAATTATGTCAAACCTTCTCCAGCGTATCAGGTTTGAAGATCTTCCAAGGTTATCCTGCTGGCAAAACCACTCTTGTCCCATTTGACCAGGTAGATCCTATTCCTGTCACCAGCCCTTGTTCCTTGTGGTTAGAGAAGCCAGCGCACTCCCTGCGACACCAGCCACACAGCCAGGTCTTCCTTCCTCCTGTTCCTTTCTCCTTCACCAGCAGGATAAAGAACAGCCACCGGGCCCCATACCCTCCACCCTCACCTCCCAGAGCCCTCCTGTCACTCTGAATGTGCACAAGGCTGCCTCTAGCAGCGTCTCCTCTCCTGCCTTCTGGCCACGTTAACCTGGAACCTCCCATAGAGACGTATGTGCATCTCTCCAGCTTCCCATTATTTCTCAAGCACACTGCGCTTCTGTCTACAGTATCCAGCTTCAAGCACTATTTCATAGGTGGGCAATAGATAAAATAGATAAAAATTGTATAGAACCAAGATGTTCTAGAGATACCCAAAGAGGTCCTTTAGTGAAGCTGGTATCTTAGGCAGCAGCTTGTTCTTTCTGCAGTATCTTTACTGCGGATGTGGATCAACTGAACCCCCAAGCCATCAACAAACCCCTAGATCCCTTTCTCCAGGGCTGCACTCCAGCCTCTTGTCCTCCAGTCTATACATACATACAGGATTATACTGTCCCAGGAGCAGAATCCATTATTTATCCTTGTTAAATTTCATCCAGTTGGTGATTTCCCAGCACTCAGATCTACCAAGATCTCCCTCCTCTCAAGGGACTCAACATCTCCTCCTAATTTAGAATCATCAGCAAACCTTCTTAGCATGTGCTCAACTCTTGTGTCCATGTCACTGATAGAAACATTCAAGAGAACTGACCTTAAAACTGAGCCCTGAGGAGCACCACTAGTGACTGGCCACCAGCCTGATGATACCTCACTGATCACAACTCTTTGAGTCCAATCCTTCTGGCTAGCTGTTCGCCCAAGGAAGCTGAAGACAGAGCCACACTGGAGTCACTACTACAGCACTGCCCTTGTGATACCAGCAGTGAGTATCCTCAGGAGTAGAAACAGAGCGATAAACATCTGGGCAGATATGTTGTCTATTACCCTTTCCAGTCTGGGCTGAAAAATGTATAGAACCACGGAGTCATTCAGGTTGGAAAAGACCTATGAATTAGAACTCGTTAGTTAGGGCTCCCTGCTGCCCCGGTTTATAGTCAGGTTTACATAATCTGATTCTTGCCAACTCAAACCATTTCATCATTCTCCTGTGACAGAAACTTCTGTTTGTGAGAAAATGAGGCAAAATCCGTTATTAATCCTGGTGATTCACAGAACACCACCCTTGCTGTCTCTCACTGGTATTTCTTTTTGGAAGCCTGTGCCAGTTGCCCTGATACCAAATTGCCTAACAGGAGTGAGGTAAACAGCTGTTTGCTGTTGATAGATGCAATATTACACATACAGTCACTGCGAGAAATTAGAAGGTTTATTTATTACAGTCTCTGTAGTATTGTTTAAAAACTCAAAAGGTCGGATACAGTGGCAACAATGAATAGCACATATTAATCAGATGTAATTATAAAGACAAATTCCCAGACAAATATGAGCTGGGATCAACTTGGTCATTAAGAGGACACTCAAATATTTGATAGAAGTAAGACTGCATATCTGGTTTGATATAGGCATTATCACACATATGTTCTTACCGCAAGAAGAGAATGTATTAATACAAGTGAAGCCTGTAGCAGTCTCTATGGTTACAGCGACAATTTCTAATATAAGCCATTGTCTTCAGATGCTTAACTTTCCATGTTTCGACTGCTTAGGCTGAAATTTTCCATCACTGCTCATTGTTTCCAGGTGAATTCTCTAGCAATCAGGTTAGCAAATGTACCGAAGAATTCTAGCAGATTCTCATGCTGAAACAGCAATTGGAAATTTGGCAGGGACTCAATATTATCATCTGTTACCAACCTCTCAGATTTACCCCATGGCTTGGTGACTTTAAAAGGCCCAGCAGATCATGCAAGAGGTTTTGTGCTGAAATTTCCGAATGTGCTATCTATAGTGAGCGAATCTGTCTCAGCCAGACCCACTTACTTGCGCACAGCCCCAAGGTCCTGCAGCACGCGCAGGTCACACTTGCATGTCAACTCTGCCCTTCCTCTGAGGGATTGTACCTAGGGGTTGCGAAAACGGAAGGCAGTCCAAATTTTGCGTCTGCAGCTCTTCAACTGTGTGAGTTATAAATAACTGGCTCTCCCCCACTGGTATCCTGGCAGTTTTTGTATTAGTCCCAGCAGCAGAGACCTGTGCAGTGGATGCAAACGCTCCAAGTCAGAACAGTCATTCGGCAGGACACCACTTTCTGTGAAAGAGTTTCTAGTAACAGGCCCCAACATTGTATTGTGATAAGAATTTTAAAACCTAGACTGAAAACGTTTTCTTCGAACACTCTTGTGAAAAAGAGGTATCCAAACCTGTCCATCTCCACCAGCCCATACGTCATCAGGTATCATGTCCCATCACCTCCATGTATGCCAGATTCTGCTCATCTAAACCATGACACAGGGAGGGAAAACAGATTGTGTGTCTTATGTTTTGGGTCAGAGGAGCCAAGAGGTTCTAGAGATACCCAAAGAGGTTCTTCAGTCAAGCTGGGATCTTAGGCAACAGCTTGCTCTTTCTGCAGTATCTTTACCACCCTGATGCTCTTCACATCTTCATTCACCTCTTTTTTTATTTTTCAGAGTTTGGGTGGTAGTTTGCTAAATTTAAGCTTTCTGAATACACAATTACTCCTAGATAGTCCTGATTTCCTAATCAATTTTTACAAACTCTAACCTCTTAAAGTATTTACCAAATAAGTGTCTGGTTGCTGCTCTGTTGTATTGCAGGTGTCCTGTGGTTATCAGTAGTATCCGAGGTGTTATACATCATGCTGTTAGTCGTCGGATTCAGCCTTATGTGCCTCGAGCTCTTTCATTCAAGCAGTGTGATAGATGGGCTCAAGTTAAATGCCTTTGCTGCTGTCTTCACTGTGCTTTCAGGTATGAACCTTTCCTTTCCCTTTTGCCTGAGGAACCACAACAAGACAAAATTCTAAAACTTTGAAAGAATAAAACCTGGGGGACACAAGACTCTCTTATCCCCATTTAACTAGCATATTTTTCACCATGATTTTTTTGTTCCTTTGAAACAAGGACTGCATGATAAATTTGCCTCTTGCCAGGGAGAAGCGAAAATAGATATTCCTGATTTCACAACAGCGATGCAGTAATTAGCCTTCCCCCAGCCTGCACAGCCGTTACCGTAGCCATAGCCTGAGCCTTCCTTTTTCAGCATCATCGTACTGATTAGCCAATAGAAAATGAAAAACATATAGTGTTGATAATTTTTTTTCCTGTGTTAATCCTGAAAGTAGGTGAAGGCTTGATGCTTCAAACCAAAGAAGCCCATCTTGTTCATTAGCAAAACTAAGTATGAAAAGGGCTCTAGTAATCGCACTGAGCAGCAACCTCAAGAGTAATGTGGGGACCTGTACATCTCTCAGGACAAGTGTTTCAGGTTATTTTCATGCTTGGTCTGTACCTGGAGCCCTTCAGTGTCTGAACTTGAGGAACTCCTCTAAAAGAAGTTATCAAATCTATCCATGTAATTAAGTGTCCCTTTACTGCTGTGCTGGCTAAAAGCTCCACTTCCCAGGATTTATACAAGCATCGAGCCACAGCTGGTTTCTGTAAGCACTCCTGCATGGACCTCTCTGGCAGAAAGAACTTCTGTAATAAAAGGGCATTTTATTCTGCTGTATTTCAAGCTGAAAGAGATTATAATGGGCAGTGTACATTCTGTGAAGGAGTTTGTATCTTCAGAGATAGCTTCAAATTTTTAAATACAATTAGAGGTATAAAACTTAGATCAGAAGCAGAGCTGAGAGGACAAAAAAAAAATCTGGTAAAAACTGCCAAAGCATGTATTTCAGCTTTGAATGTAATTTGGATTTTAAAAAAAGTCAGTTCAACTTTCAAAGTCAAAATACATTGAATTCTTCAGCATTCAAGCAATTATTTCCATGCTGTTTCTGTCTCTTCACCATTAACTGTGGTTTTAAAGTTTGTAAGAATTATGAAGTTTGCTTTCCTACACAACTTTCTATTTTTATTTTGTCCTTCCCTCTTTATAAACACATTGCCATGGTGTTCCAAATATAAATTTTAAAGTTTGACAGGGAAAAAAGATAGAAAAATAGGAAGAACTGAAAAAAAAAACCCCAAACAAACCAAAACCAAACCCCATAACACTGCTAGATTTTATTTTCAGTAACAGAGATATCAGAAGAAAGAAGAAAAACATATTTGTTTAAGTTTAGCATATTTATAATGACACAGCTCAATAGAAATTAAGTAACAAAGAGGATTTTGCCTTGGAGCAACACACCTCTCATTAAATCCATGCTAGAATTCCCCCTAAAACTGCAATGGGTTCCTCATATTCTCATAGCTCAACACCTAAAGGTTAGGAAAAATTATGCTGATAGTGTGGCCACTTACTGCAGTTTCTCAACCTCTTATGAGTCATTTAAAAAACAAACCCCAGAACATCATGATTTTGGTATCCTTTGTAACTTTATACAAATAAAAAAACTTACATATGTCTCTCATGTAATATTCATAATGAAGTATTTTAATTAATGTGATATATTTTATAAATAATATTTTTGGTAAAGTTATCTGAACATGCTTTAAAAGACCTTGTCTTTTCAAATTTAATTCCTTAAGTTTTCCCATTACTGACACCTAGCAACCGTTCTGGTCCTGCAAGGCCAATGATCTTGAGACAGCTGTAAATGGTCAGTGTTTCTGCTCTCCCATCCACCCGGTCACTCCAGTCCACCAAATTATCAGGATTTTCCACCTGCAAGCGTCTGTTGCCCTGGACCCCAGGTGGGTGGGCAGACAGGCATTTTGTCCTCTTTGCCCAGCTGGAGGAAAAGATGACCTTGTAAATACAGCATTTGTTGATTTACATTACAGCTGTTAATTTTATCTAAAATCTTACAAATAAATGTACAACAAAAAAGTACCAGAGGATATCCCCATGGAGAACTTGGCAAGGCACACCTAAAATAGCCCACACCAATGGGTGGCATCAGGAACAAGCCAAATCAGAAGTGCATGAAGTAGCACAATGAAAGTAGGATTCGTATTGTGCATGGCATAATGGCACTGCCAGCGCAGCCTGGCACATGTCTGCCCCCACCCCGCCCCACCATGAGGCAGATAAAGCAATAAACACCATGTTTTCGCTGTGGTCCCCCAGTTGCAGCAGGATTTGCTGATGACCTCCTACTCACCTGTATCAGTGGACTGTCATGCTGGCCTCCCACACGGCAAAAGGCCTGAACGTTGCTGAAATGCCATTAAGGTTTTGCATGACAGAACAGATCAGCCTTGCTGAAGGTAGTGCTGGCTGTGTCAAACCTCCTGATGGCTCTGAGTGACTATGACATGTCTCAGGGCAGTCTGTAATATTTTATTAAGGTTGAAAAATTACTGACAGTAGGTACAGGAACAGCAAACCACAAACTTTAAGATCAATGTTATAACTGTCAGCTGGAGAAAAAAAAATCCACCAATTTAAAAAGTACAGCAAGCTCCCAGTGAATTCTGGAAATTAAATATAGCCAGAAACAAGCAAGGTGTGTACCAGTTTGCTGTGCTCCCATTAGGCCACCCACCTTGCTGAAATACCATTCCTTCCGATGTGAATTGCTCTTTCCACCTCCTAACTTTGCAGTGTGTCACACCAACATGAAGCAGCTGAGCAAACCACTGCAGCTTCTTGTAATAAAATGTCTTCTTTCAGCCTCTGCAGTTGTTTGCATCAAATATGACATTTGTCTTGCTGAAGGTCCTGCTTAACATACCCACAACACAAACATGACGTTCCCCGACTTCCCTCCCCCAGAATTGCCCTGAATCATCTACGTGTCTGGTGAGACTAATGAAGAGCTTTAGACTCTGAAAGTAAGCAGGAAAGAAAAGCAAAGAGTTGGGTCTGGGGAGGGAAAAATCAGCATCTTCCATATGGAGGAAGGGCAACCGTGGAAAAAAGTAGATGGTCAGAGAGAACAGTAAATGGCAGCTTCGGTTACGGTGCCAGTGTAAGGTGTAGGACCACATCGTACCCCACCGTGACAGAACACCAGTATTCCTAACTGCCTTGAACTGCTGATGCAGAACAAGGGAGTTTTTGACATCTGTAGGTCCAAGGTCTATTTGGGATATGATGATCCTGCCCCACTCTTTAGCTAAGTGCCTGAACCCATGCTTTTCGTGAGCTCAGCTGGGAGCATAATCTGCATTGCCAAGGGACTAAGCACACACATCCCAGATTATTGTACCTAGAAAATTCTCCAAGCATCAGAGCTGCTCCTGGCCACCACTCCTTGAAAAGCAGGGTCTGGTTTTCCTCAGAGAGATGTCTAAATGTAAAAATCAGACAGTTTTTTCTGCTTAAGCTGAAGAACCATGCTGGCCAGCTAAGCGGCAGAGCAAACTCAGGCTACCCTGCGATTTATCTGCAGCCCTGTTCTTAACACCATGGTGAGTGGAGCATCTAATCTTCACCCAGTTGTCATTATCTCAGCAAAATATAATGGTGGCACAAAAGCAAGCATCATCAGCATTGTACTGGCAAAAGTATTCCTGTGCTGTCCTCTCGCCACACATCATCAGGAATACTGAGTTCATTTAACTTCCTTGTGTAACTTCCAAGTGTTTTATGAGTGTTCAAATTTATAAAGTTTAGCAGCTGTTCAGATAAAATATCATTGTTTGGCATTAACACTTTGAATCTTGAATTGCCTACAGAAGTCTCTCTCCTTATTCTCTTACCTGAGGCCTGCCTGCGATGGGCTAAGTGAGATAGCTTGTGGGTGGCATACCCCTGTTTTGCAGCAGCAAGGTTGGTGGGGATGCTAATTGTGCAACGTTTTCTTCAACAATTTTCTTTCTTTAACTCTTCTCTTAATTGAGAATTCAGTATGATGTAAAATAATGAGTTCTCAGTCACACCTTTCCTCTGCCCATGCAACTCCCTCCTCCACAGTAGAATAAGAGGCATAAAAGTACAACAAAGACTTTTCTGGAGCTTTCAAAGCACTTCCAGCAGTAGCTATCTCAAGAATTATAAAAAACATTAGCACAAAAATTCCTGTTATAATCCCTGCTTCTCAGGTCTCTTGGGGATGGTGGCACACATGATGTATACTCAAGTTTTCCAAGTGACAGTCAGCCTTGGGCCAGAGGACTGGCGACCACATTCATGGGACTATGGATGGTCCTTCTGGTAAGTGTCACCACTGGTTAATATCTTTTCATTTTTGAGTTGTTCCATCAGTTTGTTGAGAGATTGTACATATCACAGATTTCCAGGAAGATGCATGTAAATTTCCAGCTGCCAAAATGCTAGGAGCAAAAAACCACCATGGCCGTACAGTTGTTGAGGTGTAGAGGACAGTTATCAGTGACTGTGCAGCAGCAGCTGTGCCTATCAGCAGGTACATAGCATTTGTAAATAAACAGCAACCACAATTACCAACACAGATTGAGCACTCTCATTAAAGTTCAATTTAGGTACATAATTGCCATGGCATTTCAGAGACTTTGAGCTTTTTTTTTTTTGCTTTTTTTTTTTAATTAATGTCTTAGTTGAACCTTACACTGCAGCTTTTAACACAGCCACAGTGGAAGGTATAGTGCTCCTGGCACCTTAAGACTTCCCTGTGGATCATGGCAAGAAGGCTTGGGAAAATGGTCATGACATTTTGGAAACTGATTTTATTTTTACTTTTCCCATTTATCTTCTAAAATTCACATAAAAAATAATTTGGCCAAGATACGTCAACTGTGTTATATTGCTTGCAAGCTTATAAGAAGCTTACAAGGAGACCGTGGAGAATAGAAATAACTGCAAACGACTTTCACATCCCTCTAGAGGCATCAGCCTCTTTGCACGGCTAAGGAGAATATTTTTTCATTGCTAAATATAGTGTATTATTTTCATTCCATCTCAAAGCAGAGACAAGAACCTTTGCTAACACCAGTAAACAAACACAAATGCTTCTTACGCACAGCACTACAGGGAATTATTAGTCTTTCCTTCTCCCCTCACTGTATTGTGTTTGATGGGAGGAGTTACTAATATTGTAGTAACATGTTACAAAATATAAATTGCATTATATTTAAAATACAGCTTATTTTGTGTATCAAAAATTAATATTTATTGCATGTGGTGATGAACTTCTAAATAAACTGCAATCATATATTTATAATATTTATATAAATGTTCGTAGCAATTCTGTGGTCATAATTGTATAATTATTAATATCTTTAAATAATAAGGCATATCCTCTGTTAATTTGTCTTCAGAACTCTATTTAATAATTTACTGCAATACTCAAAATTCAGAATATTGTTAAATGTCTAGCATGATAAAGCACTCATTAGATCATTCCCCTTCATCTTGTGCAAGACAAGAAACCCCGTGTCTCAGAGCGGGCATCAAAGGCTTGCAGGTCCCGTAGGGCATCACGAGCCCACTCATCCCACCCATGCTCAGAGAGAGCTGTTCAGAGCCAGCATCCCACCTGCGCTCGCAGCCGGCAGTGCTGCCGCTGCCCTCACCACAGCTTTGCCCCAGAGCAGGCGCACCCCTGCCCGCAGCTCTCCCCACGCAGCCACCGCCAGGGCACAGCAGGCTTTGGTTTAAAGACCCTGGGGTTAGGCTTCACTGTGGAGGATGCTGGAGATACCCACCAGCAGAAAAATACATGGGAGCAACCTCAGCTCTTCCCATATTCCTGAAGTGGGACCTCAGCTTCACTCTATCCAGTAACTGCGGGTTCACCCCGAGCTCTGCTCAAGCTGTTGCCGTCACAAAGTAGCTTCTCAGATTTGGGAATCTCCCTCCTTTCCACTAATACCTTCCGAGGCAACGCACTTACCTAGGCAGACGCTGGGCACGGTGCAAACCGCAGCTCAGTCACAGCTCCCCCGGGGCAGACGTGAACAGCGCAGCGTTTCCAGCCGGCAGCGGTGCTCAGCAGCCAGGGGAAGGCCATGGAGTTCCTCATGCCACGTCAGTGACTGGGAGCAGAACTGGCAAAGGAAGGTCTGAAAGTCAAATGCAGCAAAAACAAGAGGCTTCTTCCTCCCAGCTAACACTAAACCACCACTTCCATAGGGACTAGAGAGCTACAACCCCTCCTGGCATCCCCAGACTTGAACGCCTTCTTTAAGAAGGGTTAAAAACAAACACCCACCCAGTCTGGTGGAGTTTGGGAACGCTGCACATGCAGGAATTTCCTTCTGCTCGATCTGGGTTCAGGTGATGGCCTGAAGCATGAGCTTTAAATACCCCTGAACCAGTAGTACAAACATCAGCATTGTTTACAGCCTTCTGTAAGAAGTACCACTGCATCATCCTCCCAGACACCTGTCAGAGCATGGAGAATTGCAACGCCACTGAAACGTGGGTCCTGGGAACACTGTCCCCATGGCCAAGAGCCCAAGGGCATGAGTGCAGACCTGGACTGCCATTCGTTTCCCAAGTGCCAATGGGAAAGCTATTTTTTCCGTGACTCTATTTCCCCTCTATCGAAAGGGGATGACAAAAATACTCCCCTCAGATAAGGAAGGGATGCTCATGATCTGCTCAGACACCCCAGGGTTGAAAATGCATCACTTTGTCCCTGTTATCCTACCCCATTCCCAAGCCTTTGGCAAAGCCTGGAAGGGTGTTTGTGCTCTGGCACGAGCCAGGAGTAGCCCAGGGAATTCTCCACTGGCTCTGAGGATCAGGGGATGTTCAAATTTGCCCCTCCTAGAAAAAAGAAATATACAAAACCCTGAGCTGTTTAGGCCACAGAGGAACTTGAAAGCACAGCCCTGAGCTCAGCTACCAGAGGCACTATAGGTACAGTCCCACCACATCTGGGGCACAGCTGGCACAGAGGGGCATTGCTGTTAAAGAGGCCTTCACCTAAAGTAGGATGGTACTCTTACAGGTACGAGAACCACTTTTTACACTGAAATAACATTTAACCAAAGTCCATAAAAAATCTCAACCATATCAACCATAATTGTCTCATTATTATGATTTACCAAATGCCAGGCCTGAGGTCACATTAAGAGTCTTCATTCTGTATTTCCTTCTCTGAACCTTTCAGCATTTCTGAGTTAGTGATTAGAAATTATCAGAAACTTTCAAGAGAAATTTTTCTCCATATGTCATTCCCCAGGCACCAACCAGGCACAGTGAAGCATGTGGTTTCAGCTGGCTTCTTCCTTGATATTGTTTAGGAGTCCAGCTGGAAATATTTGGAGCTCTTGGAGGTTTTCCACACGCTCCATGTAGGAGGAAGACACTTGCCAGGATTCCCTGTGCCTGGACAGTCACACATAGCATAAATTTCCTTTCCACTTCACCCAGCTGTGGGAAATCTAAGAGAACTTCATCACCCCGGTGTTCACTGTGCTTCCTTCTTATCTGACTGCATCTGGCAAAGGGGCTCAAAAATGCGGAGGAAAGGGGCTGCCTCCACAAGCTTCACTGCCATGGGAGTCCCTAAAGGACTTGGTATGCACTGAATTTTGAAATCATTGAAATGAGCCGTTTCTGTTTACTTGAACCATTTTTTTCCCCCAGATTTTTCAGTGCATGAATAGGTGCTCTTTTTCAACTTTCATCTAATTTGAAATGAGAAACTGTTTCCTTGTCTGCAGATCCTTTGCAGAAAGGGAAAACAGCTCATGCTGAGGGCTCTGTTGATAATGCGTATTTATAAGATAATCCTACTGTGGCTGTATTCTTCCTGTTCTGCATAATTTATATCAGTGTTCAATTTGGTTATAGGAAAGGTGAAAGCAAGGCGCAGGTAAAGTGTGTAGCTGACACAGATGATTAACTTAATCCAAGTTAGTTAGGAAGCCACTGCGAACTGTAGCTGCAGCTGATGGGCTGAATGTGAAGTCAACGGGAGCCTGAAAGCAGATAAGCTCTGCAAACAAAAGGAAGATTTCAGTGCCTTTTTTGTAGCTCTATTTCATGCTCAAAATGCATCTAAACTCCGTGGGGTCATGAGTTCCTCCCCAAGCCACATCTGAACTGGAGATCAGGGAGATGAAGGCTGGAGGAGAGATGTGGAGGGAGGGCAGAAGGCACCTGGGGGAAACCCAGTCCAGAGCAGGGAGCAGAGCAGCTCCCAGCTGAACGTTCCTTGCCAGGAGGCCCAGGACAACACCGGCTGCTGTTCCAGCCTGGCATTGGGACAGTTACTTTTATTTCTTCCACTTTCCTTCTCCCTCCATCTCCCCATGCTTGCAGGTTGGTACTTGAAGGTGTCCTGCTACCAGCTGACTGAGATTGGCCAGCACTGCCTGTACACTGGGAGCACTGCCCTCAGATTTAATCTCTCCACAAAATGCAAGCGCTGTCTTCTATTCTGGTCAGGCTTTTAGAGACTGGATATAAGCCAGGAATGCTAGAAATGTCCATGAGCCAGGGAAGAAGGAAATACAGTAGTCTGATGAAGGCACAAAACCACAGAATTGAAACCAACCCTGCAGTAGCATTGTGCAGAGCCGGTCTCCCATGGACGCTGGAGAACTTCCACTGGTCCAAAAGATGTGTTCTCTGGGGTGGGACTCCTTCTAGGAGTTTGTGACTGCTCTATAGATTTTAGCACTTATCTGCAAGGGTCTGAAACATTTCAAAGGGAAATTGAGAGGCATTTGACTCTTCTGTCAGAGCACATCGAGTGTTCACATTAGCCACTCTGCCACATGGTTGTCCATGGGATGAAACCTGTGCCCAGCCCCCAGCCCAGCATCCTGCCTGCATGCCTGAGCATGTGCCACAGGTCACTGGAGGTAAGATGAGGAGAACGGGTTTGTCACCACCGACTTACCTGCCTAGTTGCATCCTGTGTATGTGTGTCTCTTGGCATCAGAAATATAACGTGAGCTGCTGTCTTAACCCAGCTCTGCTGGTTTCTCTCTCCACAGTCTGGCATGGGGTTCTTTCACCTGCTGCATGGCGGCCTCCGTTACTACCTTGAACTCTTACACTAAGACTGTCATTGAGTTCAGACACAAGCGCAAAATCTTTGAGCAGGGCTTTCGAGAAGAGCAGAACTTCCTAGACCAGGAAGCCATCAAGTACTTCAGAGAAAGGTCAGTGCAGTCAGTTGCTCGATCAGTGGAGGTTGTCACGGACTCTGCTAGTCGCAGAAAATCCAGGCTCTCACCGATTTCAGCACATGTGGGCGAAGTCTCTGAGATACTTGGAGAAGATGTGTGTTAAAGACAAATACAAAAGATCCTCCTTGATTTGTTTTTTCTTAAATTTTGTGATGTCCCAGTGCCTGCCTTTTCCTATATACTCACACAAGACTGACAAGTCCCTACAGTGTGCATCCGATTCATAGGAACTCATAAGAAGCTATGCTGCCAATACAAGCTGATTTTCCCTCTCTGGAAAGGTAAAATTGTGGGGAAACAAATGTTACAGCCATCTTTTCTCAGCATGTGTAATAGGCACCTCCCAATAATCCTAACAGCTGCTGAGACATCTTCCAGCCACTTTGGAGTTGCTATCTTCCATAGCCACAGGCCTACAACTCATGCTAGGCTCCTCCACACAACTCATCCTCCTGAGCTTCTCCACACAAGCACAGCACATACATTATTTTGCACTGCAGAAACATCCACACAGTGCCACCCACGCTGCTGCCAGGGCCTTAGACAGGCTCTAAGTCCTGCCTGAGCCTTGAAGGCCCAGATGCTCCTTCACTCTGCCCATCACCACACGCTACTCACCTGCCGCACTGCTGACCCCTTGCACTCTTAGCTGGCCCAGGTGGCTGTGCTGGGATACTTGCTGCCCTTATTCTTTTATGATAAGTTTAAGGCTTTGCTTAGAATTGCATAATGTGAAGAACACACAAATATTGACCTCACACAGCAGGGAAGGTGTGATGCACTCCACAGGGGTACCTTCACGGAATGAGGAGCTGATAAGTACAGAGAATCCTCACCAAAAGCCTATTGTTGGAAGTTACATAGAGATATTTCGGGGTCAGAGAACATAAGGAGGATTCGTTCTTGTTCTTCTGACCAACGTGGCAGTTTCTCAGTGGTAGAAAAGAGTGGTTGGGAAGCTCTGGGGAGACAGAAAATTTGAAATGATCAGACATTTCAGTAGTGAAGTGAGGAGCTCCCCTGAGCAGGAAGAACTAAAGAACTTCCATGCTTGTTACTTTGCTTTGGTTCCCCAACCTAAACTAATAGTCCCTATTCTTACAGTTATTCCTTAGCCAACTTCCAAGTTTTCACTCTACGTTTCAGACAGTCTGGAAGGATGAGCGAAATGATTCAAACCACCATGATTTTCCTAATTTTGCATTTAGAGGTTGACACTGAATTTAAAAAAATTCTGTGTGTGAGAAAAAACCCTCAAACACAGTGAAGAGAAAGCGGTCAGCATGTGCCTCAGGAGAAACCAACACACAGTGAGGGAAAACACTCAGCCAAGGGAAAACAGTCAGACAAATTACTGAAGTGAGAATTGCAGATGAGAGACCAGCAGAATTGTAAATAACATGTTGAGTTCTATCGGGAAATGCTAAGGAAACTTGATAAAGTACCCATGCCGCCCTTTCTGGAACAGTAAACAGCGCAAAACATTAATGGCATAGAGGACTGTAACCCCCTTTATCTCACATATGCATTGTGTGGTTTGCTTTTGATTCCTCGTGCATTCACCACGTTACACAGCCCCCTCTCCTTTCAGTCTGAGAGGGCTTCACCCCAACACACCAGATGAACAGGTGAAGGGCCCCAAAGAAAGACAACAAACCAAACACAGCATTGAGGGGTTTTCAGGTCTCTTGGAAGGAAGGTTTGAACTCAACCTAGGGAACTAGCCGGCTATTTAACACACACATGCCCAAGGCGAGTGACAAGCCCCTCCTCGGCCATACAAAGCAATGTGTTTTTAAACTCTTCTTTCATACGTTTCATTCAAAACCAGCTCCATACAAGGCAACACGCATACAGAACAGCCTGTTCCCTGTGACTGCTCTGCATACTGGTCAGAGCCACCCTGACCAGTGTACAGAGACAACGCTGTCTCTACCACTTGCTTTATGACTGGGCTGGATGTTTTGTTCTGTCCTTCCAGTTTCCGTGCTTGTTTTGAATTTGTGTGAACAGTGCACTTATCTGTCACATCCTCCAAGCCCTTCCACACGCACTTGGCAAACACAGCTCGAGCATGTGGTGTTCCCAAACTTCATGATTATGACTTTCTTTTTTTATATCACATTATTTTAATTGTTGTATCTGAATACATAATAAGAAGCCCAGAGAGAGTGTTACCATGGGATCAATTTAGAGATTTAAACTGTGCAGCATGACTTTTTTTTTTTTTTTTTTTTAAGTTACCATACGCATGATCACCTTCACTACTGTGACCAGGGAATCCTCTGGGACTGCTGGGCGTCCAGGGGTCATCAATTGGCAACACAGTGTCCGTACGTGCTGTGGGTGCCAACAGTCCCAGCAAGCACACAACTTCCCCTTGCTCCCATCTTCCTTTGCACAAACAGCAAATAACTTCAATTCTCTTCCCTTCCTATGCTTATATATACCCAGGGATACTTCACATTCCTTCCTACTCCTACACCTCCATATTCCTTTTCATATCTCATAAATAAAACCCTGCAGCCTTTCTTCCTTCCAGGTATTTTGCACATTTTGCTACCCTCTTTGCATGTTCCTTTGCCTCAGTACACATCCAGCACCCACTGTACGCACGCATCTAGCCTCTGTGTTGAATAAACTTTGTGCAATGGGCAGTTTTCTAAAAGCAATATATTTCTAGTGAAAGTTAAAGCTTTATCATCATTCCCAATAGCTGCAGTTTATCTTCTGGGAGACAGGGAAGAAAAGAGTTAGCCGCATTTTAACTCAGAAAAGTTTTTTGTTGGAATATTCTTCTACAGGTCCCTGTTCCCAGAGAAGAAATTTACTTTATGAAAAATACTGACAGTAAAATAAAAACTGCTAATATTGCAAGTACTATGTCAAACATAATATTATTGTATTTCACTTAATTTTAATCGCATGTAACTGCACATAACAACAGAAGATTTACTAGAAATGTATTAGATGAAAGACCTGAAATGTTCCCTTGAGAGCTCCCAGTTCAACCAGTGTGCACCATGTTCACCACCCAGTGCAGGAGATGCAGGGGATGAGCCACATCAACGCCTGGCATCTTGTCCTGACCTGAGTTTCTCCATCAGCTCAGCCCATCCCCTCCCCTAGCACGTCTGCATTACTGCTGCTCGTTAACTTCGGTCTCCGCATCCTAAGAACTGCCTCAGTGGTGCAGAACATAGGAAAGACATTTAGAATTACATAAATATCTGTGTACACCCCAAATGCTGCTCCACTGCCTGGTTTGACTCCACCTTAAGCACATACAGTTATCCAGCCCTAAGTCCACACGTAAGCACAAGCAAGTTGCAAACAGACAGCTTACAGAGAGGCAGCCAAATTCTCTTGACTCCCTGTGACCACAAAGACACAGACTTTGTCTCTCAATAGCTAAGCATCTCGCTATTTCTCTCACTGGGAAAATATTTAAATGGCTGCTAAAAAAAAATATCAAAGATTGATGGTGTTATATTCAACAATCATTTCATTCTGAGGCCTGGGATACTTTGAAAAGTCCAGACAAAATAGACTGTAGTTCACACCATAAAATCAAAAGATATTATATCTCTTCAGACATAAAAGCTATGATAGCCCTCAGAGTAACTGGAAGCAGAAAAAGTAAATGATACAAGATTGGAGGTGTTATTCATGCATTAAGTGTTCTATAACATTGTCAGTAGAATTATCTGCAATGTGTCAGCTTTCACTCTTTGTCCTGTTATTGGCTGTTCTCCCTTTTTCTCTGGTTTTTCTTTTAACTGAATATTTGTCTATAACTTTTGCTCACCTTTTTCAGTTGTTTAGTTTATTAGGTGTCAGCTCATAATAGGTTATCTCTCTTCCTTCCCTCTCAATTTCTCCTTCTCCATTTCACATGAATAGCCTTGCCCCATATGATCTCGAGCATGGTCCATTGTCTAAGGGTTCACCCCAGCCAGCAGGGAAGGAACCTCCACATCTGCTTCCTTTGCTATGAGGCTCCTTCCAGATAAGTCAAAGGGACAAGAATTCTTTGTTCTCACCTATATAGTCTGATAAGCTGATTGTGACAGTCAGCTGAAGGGATGTCGGCGTGCTAGGACCGTCTCCTCTTCCACTGCCCAGCTATCTGGCTTCTGCAGTGCCCTGCAGCGTAGGTAGCAGTTCCAGGGCTGCCACCCCTTTGCCACTGCCGGCTGCCACGAGATGCAGCTGCTGCAGAGTGGGGTCACACCATGCCATCCCACACTTTCCTCCCCACCCTGCACAAGTGTACCCGTAAGGCCCCAAGCAGGGGTCTGGGGTAACCTCTCCAGTGCAGCACTCACTACAGTGCACTCGGACTACCACATCTTCAGCTTTCTCAATGTAACATCTAATAGATGTGCAATCATCTAGTTTGGGGGTTCTAAAAAGACAGTGAGAGGAAGGCAAGATGGAAATCAGCAGTAGATGCAGCAGTTTTAGCAGCTTTGTCCAAATGGCTGTGTAATAATTAGGACACGTTCATAAGAACTGTGAATTTTGGACCAATTGGCTACACCAACATTACTGTCGCACCCATTCAGGCAAGGGACAGTGCAGCTAGGTGATTCACACTGAATGTCTGTCCCAAATTTGTCCGCGGTTTCTTGCCTTCCTTTTTTTATATATTAAAAAAAAAACCCTTTCAACTGTTCCCCACCACCTTTCCCTGCTCCCAGAACTCTGGTGGACTTTGCTTTCAGGTAAAGAAGGAAAACTTTCCTCTCTGCTTCTTTGGTATGCTGGGGAAAGGCAGAAAGCATTAGTGGGGCAGATGGAGACCCTGGGGTGACAGCCACAGCTGCCGGAACAGGGATGATTGTAGCTACAGGGAGGAAGGTCTGGGGCAAGGGAACATAGAGGCTTGGGGTGACAGTACGTGAGGATTGAAGCCAGGGGTCAGGGACAGGGGCCCTGGAAGGGTGCCAGTCAAATCCAGGTGAGCTCCTCGTGGAGACCTAGTCATCACCTTGAGCAGGGAATAACAAGTTAGTGAAGCGGTATGAGGAAACTGGCATTACCCATCACCCTCTTTTACTGCTGATGAGAGGAGAAAGAGCAGCAGCTTTTGGAAACGCACCCATATGTGGTCAGGCTGCGTGAGGCGGGGGTGGTGCACCCCTCTGGGACTGGGGCCGCTGCAGACGGGGGGCTAGCCCACCCAGCCTGGTGGGAAGGGGGACCCCAGAGCTCAGCACAGGGCTGTCCCCAGCCTGCCAACCCACCTTTTGCTCCCTGGGAAGCAAATCTCACTTACTAGGTGCTGTCAAACCATACAAATTTAGCAAGAAAGTCTGGAAGATGCAGCCTTCCCCGTGCACTCAGCCCCGCGCAGCGTTTGCCAGCTCGCGGTGCCCACCCACGCCCGCTGTGGCATGGCAGCCGCTCCACAGCAGCCCCCTTCCCCATGGGGCCCTTGCTCTGGTCTGCAAAACCAACCCAACGTCAGGCAGATGCTACCGGGGACATGCTAGAGTGAACAGAGTTCAAACTGCCGTTGATACTAGTGCAGACAAAAATGTCTCTGCAGGGATGGAAAATGTCAGTTTGAAGTGCTAGGAGCAGTCTGAAACAGACGGCAGGTCCAAGGCTGTTGCAGAGATAATAAATCAGGACTACTCCCAACATAGTGAGAATCAGAACTTCTCAAATCATCATTCACATATGCTTTTTTTTTTTTTTTTTTTTTTTGCTTTTCTGTACCTTTCTGTAATATAGCTTACTCACAGCTTGCTTTCTCTAACTCCATTGTACTCATTTAAGGTGTTGTGCAGATCATACCAATGCTTTCCAAAGACATGCTAAACTTTTGCTCCAGTTTCCTCTTTAGCCCCCTAGATATCTGAACAGATTTTAAGCTACTGACCTACCATAACTCCCGTTTACAGAGTCAGTATCTTTTTGTAGGGACATCAGTAAGAATTTCCAATCTGACTATCCACCTTTCATTAGCACACAGGGATGACTATAACGTTCTGCCTTGGATTTATTCTGTACTTTATTCTGCAACACAGGAAGGTTTATCTGCAGAGCCGTTCCTTCCGGAAAATTACACGGACTGGCACTTAAATGGTGTAGCACTAGCAATACACCCACTTCCAACACACACGTACTGTACAATGCTGTTAGTCCCTGACACTTAGATGCATCCTGAAGAGTGAAAGAGTGGGAGAGACGCAGCCCTGAGCCCCTCATTTCTATCCCCCACGGCCTCTTTACATGAGCTTTCCCCTGAGAGGGGCAAAGCCAATGGAACCAAGTCCTTCCTGAGACCGTTACGAGCTTCGTAATGGGCCTGGCTGGCTATAGATGGAGGAGCCCAGGTATGTTGTGCTCATGTTGATTCTGACCCTTCCATTCCTGTATGTTTGGGAGCAGCCTTTGTTTCTGTTAAAGGTGCTACTTCTATATTCTCTTTTCCAGGACTGAGGAGGAGAGGGCTGAGGCTGGGGACCTGAGGTTACAGTGCCTCCATAGCTGCTCCCCAAATAGTAAGTGACCATGGCTCAAATATGTCCGATACACAATGGCTTGTACCATCCCCATGCTGGCTCCTTGGGGTTAAGAATAAGGCTTGGAGTAGGAAGCTATGGAAATAGAGGTTTGTAACTTTGCCAGACAGCGTTGCCCAAATGATAATCAACTAGCATACGAACAGTGCAAAATTCTCCAAGATTCAATTTAGGATGTGCACATACCCTATAATTTTATGTTATCTCAAGAAGCTGTGACTTCATAGTAGTTTAAAAATATGCTCTAATTTACACCTGTATAACTTTCATTATCACTACCTTTTTTCATCTATATTTATCATCAATTCATGATGATGCATGCTATTGAATATAAAAATGATTGAAAGCAGCTTTGGTAGACAATAACTTTAGTGTAATTAATGCCATTTCTTGCACTTACTCAGAAAATTGCTATGCTTTTATTCAGCGTTTGCAAAAATTCTTACTTTAAGCTATGGGAATCAGTGGTTCAATGTACGGAGCACTATTGGAGCATGGCTCCTGCCCTGCTCTGAATACTACACTTTTCCTTTACTCTCCAGGAAAGATGTGGGCAGTTTCATGCATCTATTTCCTTGCAGAGAAAGCAAGCGATCCTTCATTCAGCAGGAGGGAGGCTTGGGAAAGTGACTTGCTGACTCTGCACTATGAAAATTTGGAAACCTCATAGCACTTTGCTGCTTCAGTCTTGCTGAGATGCACGTCTCAGCCACATACGCATGGAAGCTTGGTGTCCGTAACCCTAACAATTGAGGGTCCTGCTCCCTCATCAGACCTGCTGGAACAGCTCTGCAGTCCCATGTCACTGCAAGTGGTCTCCCCACAGGCAGAACAGGGCTAGCACTGCTCTCCAGCTTGGCTTGGCATCAGCTCACTTGGTAACTCCTGCTCCTTGAAAATGCCATGTCAGTTACGGACCTTTCGGAAAGCAGATCCACATCCTTCATTTTCACGGGCCTGGAAATGTCTATTAGTACAAAACGGATCTGGGTCATATTTCCCAAGAAAATTCCCCACTTGCCAAGCTACTGGCTTGTGCTGAAATATGCTCATTTCATTACAAAGACTGTCCAAAGGTCTTTGTTTCAAAGAATGAATAACAATTCTTGACATTAGGTGTTCCAAGGAATAGAAACAAGGGTCTATTGGTCCTTTGCCCAGCTCTGCCTCAGTACTTCAAGTTCAAGGACACCCAGCTTACCTCCACAGGTGAGCCGATAGCGCTGCAAAAGCAAACTGCAAATGAGAACTCCGCTATCAGGTTAAAGAACAGTGGCCATTCTTCAATATTACATCAGTTTCAGCTTCACACCAGCTACCTATCGTAAAAAAATCAGATCAATATTTATGAAGTGACATGAGTGAAGTTCTGCTCTCAGTTCACACTAGGTATGAATCCAACCTAAGCTTTAGAATCTTCATTATTTGTGCTTGTTAGGGAGGAAAATACATTCGTTACTGCTGCTCAGGATGGCACAAAGCCTCACAACCTTCAGATGAAAGTCTTCCTGGAACAAGCCCCATAACTGGCCTGTACCTGAGCAGAGGATCCTCCTTAATGTTGTTTTTAGCTTCCTGCACTCCCACTCTTTGTCGCATTACCCATGCAACGGGCTCATGGCCAGCAGAGAAGCGTTAGTGGCAGGAGAATGACATGAGAAGTGCTTTGCTAAAAGTCAGAGCAGCCACAAAGGTTACACTGGCCCTTTGGCTATCCAGGGGCCTGCTGGGATGGAAGAGGAGGGCACAGCACCTAGAGCAGACCAAGACCTCACCATTGCTTGGCCAACACACCACCTGCATTGCACTAGCAGGGTAAATGCCAGCAGATCGTTCTGAGCTCTCCTTGAACACTTCACACGGCAGTGGTCCTGTACCAGCAGGACACAAGGAGGTATCACCAGAAGTTATTCATCTGTTCACTTCAACCAGCATTTCGTTCCCTAGAGGACTTGTCTGCTGCCCTCAGAAAAGCTCTGAGGCTCTTCTGGTTTGAACCAAAGAGCATATAAGGAATATTCACTCATTCTCAGCCATCACGTCTACAAAGACAAAACAGAGCATCTGGTCCTTGTTGAGAGGCAAGTGTTTGGGGGGAGTGCTCCTATAGAGTGAAAGAGAAAAAACTTTAAATAAAAGAACAAGACTGAGCAGTCATAGAAGACGAACACCAGCTGGCCAGGTGATTTTAGAAGAGAGAATATTAAAGGTTTGTGAGCAGCCCAGGAGGCCTGTGAGAGTGCAGGTAGCAAGAAGGGCCTTATGCCAAGCCAGGACCAGAGCAGGATCTCAGGTTCCTCTGTTGGCGGGAGTAAGCTATCCATTTTGAGAAGTAGCCTTAAATTATGAATTTCATCAGAAGCTTGATTCCAGAGGACCCCTGATCAGGGCAATGCAATATTCAGTCTTGACAATTCTGTATTAAACCATTTAATATCCATCACAAAACTATAATTTTCCTTTAACAGGGTTTAAACCTGCCTGAGCTGGGCTAAGAAGAGCATCAGGAAACTCTAGCTACAAATTGGCATCCTCCAAGCTGCCTTCCTGTGCAAACATATGGCACTGGCCCTTGCACATCTAGTATCCCCAGTCATATTTCATTCATACCAAATTTAGCATTTCCATTGCAAAGCTCTAACTTCATAACAAAGCTCAACCATTCTTAATAGTCTATTTGTTGTCATTTTTGACGTTGGAGATCTCAACTTTTTCCTTCAGATGTGCAGGGCTGGGGGATCTCAATGCACAGCTTGCGCACGGTGGCTACAGGAAAACAACAAGAAGTTTTACACTAGGATTTTTTTTTTTTGCTTGCAGTTATTTATTACCAAGAAAAGCTCACTGTTATTAGGCTTCAGACAGCAACCGTACCTGATTTCAGACATCTGTATGTCCATGCCACTTCCACCCTCTCCTCCAGTCTTCTCCCAGCTCTAGGCATTCATATGGTGAGCTTGCTGCTTAGATCGATGTGCCTGGGACCCACCAGGCGGATGGGAGAGGCATGGGTGATAGCTGTAGAACAAGGGGTAAGAGAGAGGTGAGAGAAACATCACATAGGATGAAGAGGGACAGGTATGGTGGCAAAGCCAAAGAGGGGATGGGCAGCTCAGAAGAGCCAAGAGCTGAGCAGGAAACAGCAGATTCTTACCATCTGTGGCTACAAGACTTGGTTGTTATTTGAGGCAGATAAACCCAGGGTTTGGGACACCAGCTTTTCTTGTAGGACACTGAAAGACTATTCAAAATTAATTCAGCATTAAAAAAATAATAAGGTTTTGGCAGTGTGGGCATTATAGGACGGTCACCTGACAAAGAGGAGGCCTTGAAAAAAAATAATTTTATTCTCATATCATCACCCTGCAGGCATTTCCCCTGGGTCCATCCCACAGCTCTTCTACCATCCTCCCACCCTGGCTGTCTACAGTAAAATTTATGCAACCAGCCCCTCAGTGCTTCACTGTAAAACATATTGTCATTTCTTTCTATTAAGACAAGATCATGAGAAGAACTCTAGACTTAAAACATGGTGAAAATAATTCATAAAAAAAAAAAAAATATCCACTGTTTTTTCTTGGTCACAAGTGTCACAGAAGCAAAGTGGTGCCAGATTTACAGGCAACTTTCAAATGTCTCCAAATTCAGTGCTACAAAAAGCCTACTGCACAAGCTCAGCTGGAGAGGGCAAGGCACAGACGGCAGACAAGGTCACTCTGACAACGGGGAACATGCTTTATATGCTGAGCAGCACAGGGCTGGAAGAAGGCAGACAACAAGGGCTTGACGCATTTGAAGTGTCGCTCAAAGTTGAGTCAAGGTTTCTCCTTGTGGAGGTACCTGACAGCTGCAATCACCTTCCTATTTCATGTCAGCATTGATTGCAACTCCGGGTCTTGCAATTCTTCCTGTAATTTATTCAGTTCATAGTGATTCACTACATAAAAACAGGTGGAAAAACATCCATTCTGATAAAGCACCATGGTTACAGATCTAAGATCCAGCCTTGCTATATTGAAAGCAATGGGAATTTCTTTCCTGTCTTCAGGCAAACCCTTGCCCACTAGAAAACTCCAAAGTTATAGGTCTCAGCTCTGTCCTCATTTACCTCTGCTAAAATCCAAACTGACATTTTGCTTTAAGAAGCTTCATATTGTTTCTTAAGCAACCAGTTCCTCTGCTTCTGAGATAAGCGCGATGATAAAAGTAAGTTCAGGCCCATGTTCAGTGCTGCAGTCAGTGAAAATTAAAGAGTGGAAAAGGAAAGCAAAATAAAGTCATAGTTCATAATATTTTTTTGTTTCCTCTAGTGTACAGGTGAATTGGAAAAGTTTCTTACATAAATTTCAGTGAGATTAGTTACAAAACACATTTTCTGTCACACTTTTAAATTGTATCTTTCAATAAATGTTCCATCTCCTACAGCTAATCCTGGATTTATCCAAAAAAAACCTACCCCAAAACCAAAAAACCCAAACTAAAACAAAAATTCCACCTTCCACAAAAAAGATAACCCTATCCAACACTGCTAAAGATGTGAAATGAAGTATTTGGGATTGTACATGCACCCAAACAGCCTTTCAGTTGCTGTGCATATTATATTTCCCCCCTGGAATGCAAGTAGGGATTGTTGCTCACTTAACGTTCAGATAGTTTTACACTGTAAGATATTTGAGGACAAATATGCATATTTTTAACAAAAAAAGTTTAAACATGCCTTTTTATTTTAGTTGCCTTAAAATGGGGTTTGCTCTTGTCAGAATAAGTTTCCTACACGTTGCTGCAGCAAAAAAGTATTTCCTGAACGTGGGGTTTTGTAGCGAAGACTAAGCAATGCCCGAGATTCAGCTCTGATTTAAATAATTTTAAGTAAATTTGTGTTATTTGAGCCAGAAGATCCCCCTTTTCCACTCCTCCTCTTGGTCCCAGAGCAGCCCATGTGCCAAGAGCCAGCTCTCCCCCGTCGCTGCCCTGGGGCGCGGGGACGTGCTCCTTGGGCCAGAAGCTCTGGCTCCAGGTCCTCGCACCTTTACCAGGTTTGTGAGACTCTCTGGGGAGAAATGAACAATCAGCTTTGCACTTCACCTGTGCCAAATTCCAGCTTTCGGAACACTCCCACAGCACGACCAAACACGCTCTGAGCCATCATTCCCTGCTTTCAGGAGAGACTGAGAAACAGCAGCTCAGTTATCAAAGGCAACATGAGGAGGATGCCCGGGGCCGGACTCCTGCAAAGAAGGGGAAGCAATCCACCTGAGCCAGGGGGCTGCAAGTTACACGATTTTTCCTTTAAAACCTTTTGTATTTACAAGGGACTATCCTGCAACCGGCACTATAAAGTCAGTATGGAAGAGGACAGCCCAGAGGCTCCAGTGGAAGAGAAGGATGGTGAGGTGGGACTCAGAGGCAAGAAAAGTGAAAGGAGAAAGGGAAACTAGAGGGGGAAATAAATTCCTTTCAGAGAAGGCAGCAGACTACTAAAGCACAGAATAACACAGGGTGGAGAGGGCCTCCAGAGGTCTCTGGTCCAGTCCCTTGCCCACTACATGTCCATTGGACCAGGCTGGATCAGGCTGCTGGGTTCCTTGCCCAGCTGAGTACTGAACACCTGCAAAGGTGGATACCCCAGTACCTCTCCAGGCCTCTGTCCCAGTGTTTGAACACCCTCAGGGTGAAAAAGCTTTTCCTTCTATCTAGTTGGCAATTCTTGTCTTCCATCCCTGTTCAGCCAGTTTATGAAGGCAAGGCACTTCTGGGGACGGAGCCTCCCTCTGACACTTGTGCTCTGGTTTTCTCTCCTGCCTTCCATCTAACTAATTTTATGCTTCTTTCTTGGTTCTGTTCTTATACAGTAGCTTTGCTTTCCCAATTATAAAACCTCTAAATTTGATTTAAACCTAATAATTACACTGTGATCTAGTAAAGGCCTTGATTAACCCTATTGAAGCCAATAGATGTGGGGCATGCTTTTTAGGACCTTAAAAATGTGGTATTTAATTGCATCCGACATTGAGAAAGGTGCAGGGAGGTGGAGATGTGAATATGTAGCTAATTCAAACCCCGATACTAACAGGACAGGACTTCACGCGCTAGATCTCATACAACCCATCCCTACCAGGATTCTCTGCTGTCTTCCACCACAAGAGACAGACGAATATACCAGATGCATGAGAAGACTCGGTTGGTCACTGGTACTGCTACAAAAGTTTGTCATGTCCTTTGGCTGTTAGAAATCCTGTATTGTGATCTGCACAGTGGGTATGTTCATGTTCCCCTTCAAGGTCAAGGCACAATCCCAGTCTACAGCGGTACATCTTCCTCTCTTGCCACCAGTCTTGCCAAACTAAGTAAAATTTAGCCATAGAAAGAAAAGCATTGGGATGTCTCCTGCCTGGCAGCAGCCAGGAAAAAAGTACAGGAAACAATACTGAGGAGGAGAAGTCTGGCATCCCACGTGGCTGGCTTTGCCAGCCACCTAAAATAGCTGGTCAGCCCCGTACACAGGCTACAGCTTGGGGGAGGCAGCGGGGAGAAATGTCTTTAACACACTAAGCTGTATAAAAGAAACATCCTATAACGTCACTGCAGGAACAATGATGTCATTCTGTGCTGCCCTTCTGTTTTTATCTTGCCTGTTTATGCATCCCCTGATGGACTGGGTAACCGTGCAGAGCCACCAGAAACCTGAAGCACGTGGGTCCGAGGTGAAGGCACATCTTCACACTTTGCAGAGAAAACCAAGGGCAGGTGCTGTGGCAACCTGCCAGCCAGGTTTTACCCTTTTGCACTTACTGGAATTTGTCAGAGTCAATATGCCAGTAGCTTGCTTCCCTTCCTGTCCTTCCCCCGCACTAAATCCTTGGTTCCCACAGAGCTGTATGGCTTTTGGGAAGGAGAACACTGATGTACCAGTGATTATCACACTGATAATAGCTGAAAAACACTTGGTTAGCAACAGGGAGGAGCTGGTCCTGGACTTACCGTGCCTTATTCTCAAACACTTTGTTCCTGGTCATGAGAAGCCGAGGGTTTTATACAGACATAAGAAGCAAATCAGCCTGTGGGGAAATGCAGTTATGGGAAACAGGCTTAAAATTGTCTTATAAGCCTTTAGCCCAGTCCAGAGGAAAAAGTGTCTGTTTGTCTTTCTTTAGGGCTTCACAACACCCAGCTCTAAATGCCACTAGCACGCAGAGGAACAGGAGTGACCATAACGCTCAGAAAATACCCCCATTCGCTACGCCAAGCTCTTCCAGCGACACATCAAGCAGCTCTTCACTTTCATCAGAACCAACCAGCCAGATCTCCATGGTTCAGGATCAAACCCTGCTGGACATTACCTCCATCACTAGATTGGCCCTAGGAGAATCACCAAACCCTCAACCATTTGAGCAAAGAGATAAAAACGTAGCAATATTGTGTTCCAGCCCACTCGGAGCAAGGACTATTGCAGTACCTTGCCCGGCCAGCCCCAGGCTCAGTCTAACACCCAGCTCAGCCAAGCCACAGCAATACTCTGACTCCTCTCCAGGCAGCCCAGGGATCAATGCAACCTCCTTCTATACCTTTTGTCCTCACACAGCACAAAACGTACAAGCTTCAGCATCAGATCACACACTGACCCCAACCAGGAAAAGCACAAGGCCTCCAGCAACAATGACTCCTGAAGAGAGTTCCCAGTCTCCTGGCTATTCTAAAGCTGGATTAAAGAATACAGGAAAGGGTTTTGAATCAGATCTGGAAGATCCTGATCACGAAAGGTACGTATCCAGACCATACACATGTCTTAGGTCTTCAAATGACTCAACTTTGTATAGGGTCATTAAGAGCCCCTCATAAAAAAAAAAGTTAAGTATCTTTTATGACGTAGATGTTCCCAGCACCTGTTTTGCAGTAACAACCCTGTGCTCCCCACTAAACCCTCTTCTCCAAGAAGCAACATACCGCATTGCCATACATTCATATAGCTCTCCAGACCTGCCATCAGCCCCTCCAGCAGGGCACAGCCATACGGCACCTCCTTGCCTTCCACATGAGAAAGCCCACCTCTCCCTGTGCTAGCGGAGAGAAACTCTGCTGTTCCTGCGAAAGCTGGCAGACCAGAGCTGGGGCCGGAGCGCAGTGACGTGGCTGGTATCTCCCGGCCCGGCCCGCAGGCCCTGCGGTCTGAGCCCCGGCAAGCTGCGCCGATTCCACCCCTCTGAGCCTCTGAACTCCACACTGTGTCTGCCGCTTCTTTCCTTGGCAGGAGATTTGTAACCGCGAAGGAATTCCAAGCCATGGAGAAAGAACTAGAAGATGTAAAAGACGAACTGAAATGCCTGAAGTGGAAGGTGAGACACATTGGCGAGACTGTGCAGCCCCTGGCTGAAGACAGCAAGCGCTACAACGGCTATACCCTGACGGAGCTCAAGGCAATGGTGCAGTTTGAGGATGACCCTTACAAGGCTGCACACAAGATCCTAAACGCGCTCTTCAGTGATGTCTACTTGCTACAGCACTCAGTCACCGAACAGGCCTGCAAGTCCCGGTCTCTGCCCAAGCCCAAAATAGACCCAGAGCTGTACACGGTGTACTGTGACATTCTGAAAAGCATATTCCCTGCAATGAGCAGCCAGACCTTGAGGGAAGAGACCCAACACGTGCAGAAAAGCACTCAGAAAGATGTGCAGTAACACCAGACCCTGCAAGATGTTCTGCAACGTGAGAAGCCTCCGCTGATTTTAGAGGACTGAACTGTGGTAGGTACCGCTGGTTGAGTCCATCCCTTTTAGGTATGAATCATCTGTAACGACATTGGTGAGCTCTGAGCCCTTCATGCCACTTGCCCAATGAGACAGGGTGGGAAGGCATTCTGCATACTCCCTATGTTATAGAAAAAAATTGCCCCCTTAGTGTGTCTTTCAATATATGAACGTTTCCTTGTTTCCAGCAACTACAAATGCTGACAAAAGAATCCAGAGAAGGCAGTGTATGTCCAGGCAAGGGCCTTCTCCCACCCCCAAACAGACCAACCAACCAGCACTTGGGTAGTTTCTATTTTCTAGAGTATATCATTCATTAAATGACATTACTTGTTAGAAAATTGTGCCTGTTCTTCTGTTTTTATTTTTTCCCCTCTAAAAATGCTTTGCACATCTAATCAATCATCTTACCTTGAATACACACTGGGATGAAACCTGGGCATGCAGCAAACCACCCTCCCCTGACCATCTGCATTGCTGAGTTACACGGGAGGAAAACCAGGGCAGAGAGGTCAGCAGCTCCAGCACCCCCGAGCAGGTCTCCATTCCACCTCGCTGGGGGCCAGGACATAAAAGTGTGCAATATGCCCCTAAATCACCAACCCGCTAGTGAAACAGGGAAAGGTCTGTGACCTCCCTCTCTCCCAGCCTCTGACAACTGAGCTGACAGACCAGCAGACACGTGTTACCAGCCGTGCTTTGCCTCCCCGTGACGATGATGCTGGAAGGCTGGCCCTGCTGCTGCGGAGCCTGCCCCCAGGGAAGGAGGCTGCTGGTCATGGAGGACATGGAGGAAAATGGCCCTGGAGCTCCTGCTTCCATGTCTGGGACCCAGCAAAGTGCAATGGATGAGCAACAGTTTGTCCATCAGGTTCTGCTCACAGGGCTGGCCTTGCAGCCTGCTTTCTCTTTATGGTTTCTCTTTGAACAGACCTGGAGGGATGCGCTTGTGCCACTTTGCTTGGTACCAATGGAAGATACTGCTTCCCTACCCTACTGGTTCACCCAGCACCTTTCAGAGAGTCACTGACACTTCTTGGGAACAGTCACTTCCCTGGTCTCAGTGTGACACAGACATCACACCCCAGCACGTGTCCATCCTGCACACTGCTCCGGCTCTCTGCCAGGCCACAGGACAGCAAGAGGAACAGAAAGTAACCTGTGAGCTCAGCCTACCTTTCCCTCTGCCGGGATATAAACCACTTCTTAAGTTTATTCCAAAAAGAACGGGGGGGGGGGGGGGGGGGGGGGGGGGGGGGGGGGGGAGGGGCATAAAATTGAAAAAAATGAGCAGATCATTCCTTGTGTCACCATGGCTCCAGACATCTTCAGAGATGGGAGGGGCAGTCCATTCCAAGGACACACTCTGTACCTTCTCGGCTCTTCTGACATTTGTATGAGCAATCCTACCTGTCTTTCAGCATGATCCATCTATACTGTTCTCTGCTGGGCTTATAAATGCATATTTTTAAGCTCCTTGTTACTAGCAATTTATGTTACTTGCAAGCCAATGTGCAGAGGCACAGCCCTTCACCTGCATGTCCTCTCTGTGCCACACCACAGCCCAGCTCTGCAACCGTGCCCAGCACACCACCGGGCAGCCACGGCAGGACACAGGGTGGGCACAGCATGGCACAGCGCCACAGCAAGGGACAGGGCACAGGACACCTCCCCGCGCAGCCAGCCCCTTCGCCGGCAGGCCGGGGTCGGGGGTGGGATGGATGGAGCGCTGGAGGTGCAGCATCCCCCAGAGCAGATCACGCACTCTGGTGAGCACTGTCAAGGTTCATGACAAATTGTCTGGAAGGTGCTGTGCACCATGGGGGGGATGATAGTGTCTCACACAAGCACTCCCTCCAGCAAGCATTTATATTCTGCTTTCCTGGATCTTTCTGTAGGAAAATGCATCCCTTTGGTTCAGGCGGGTGCAAAGAGGCTGGCCCTCCCCTCACAGCGCTGTAGGTGCTGCCCCAGGCTTGCTTTTCTGTGACAGACCAGACCCCGAGTCACCTGGAGGCCTCTCTTCAGAGCTTTCCATCATCTCCAGTGGACACAGAACTGAGGCATCAGCCATATCAATCCTTGTATGTTGCATCGCCTGCTCTCTCTGCCTGTAACATCGTGACGCAGTTGTTCCTATACGAACAGGCTCTGCGGCATCCCATGTTCATGAGGCTGGACAACATGCTCACATTAGCTCTTTTAGCCTTGTTCTCCTCACGCCTACTGGACCTACCTAACAAGGTCCAGCACAGGTCTATGAGTTGTTTATTACCCTGGCATCATCAAGGCCAGTTCTGTCAGATATTGTCAGTTCCAGGTCCCTTTCAGGTTTCAGTGTCCTCCTCCTGGCTCAGCTGTGGCAGGATTCACCTCTGCCCATTTCAGAGATGTGCATTAGGTCTTTCACTCTGACAGCCCCGGCATTTAGCTGTGCCAGTGGAGCTTCCAGGTTATTTGCACCCAACTAGAGCTGGCCAGTCCTGCCAGATCTTCCACACGTCATTATCAGGTACCTGCAACTTCTGAGTCCTGCAGCCTGTCCCCAGCACCTCGCCACCACAGCAGCCCGTGATCGGCTGCAGGGAACCTGGGGAGAGCAGCAGGGCACAGCCACCGCATCTGTCCTGCACAGGCTGCTCCTTCCTTCTGCTCCTCTGCTGTTTGCACCTCAAAGGCAGCTCTGCCTCTGCGAGGTCAGTTTGGTTTTCAGTTCCTACGTTATCTGCAGCTTTGTGAACATCTCCAGTACTTGAGCCGCCTTCCGTAACGTTAGTACAGGGAGAAAAATCCACTGATTTTCTACTCATTTTCCTGAGCGCTTCCTGCTGTTTGTATTCCTGTGCAATACCATGTCCTTTCATCCTCTTACCAGCCTTAGCTCTCCCTACCAGCTTTGCTTACCTCTTGTTTGCTGGGAAGAGAAACACAATTCTGAAGAGCTCTTCTGTGCCCAGTCTGTTGATTTTTTCTGTGGTCACTCCTAAACACAGCAGGAGAGTGAAGGCTGAACGCCTACACCTGCAGAACGAGCCCCTCTCTGTGGAGGGTAACAAAACCGAGTCAGCATAACAGGCGTAAGCCAGCAGTATCTTAAATACACAGGCCTGAAAGCAATTTTTTTGCTTTCACTTTTAACATCCCGCATTTGCCAGAAATGTGTCGTTACAAGCATTCTCTGCCTTAAGACTTTAGGTCTTGCTGCCTGGTGTTCAGACAGAAAGGCAATTACACAGTGCCATTATTCTGACAGTTAAAAAGATTCAGCCATTGTTCTTCTTGGACAATTCATGCTGATGTGCACCGTGCCGGCATTGCTCCTTAGCCTAAATAAGCCTTCTCTCCAAAATGTTATCACCTTCACTTGTATAGACAGACAGAGAAGGCAATCAGACACCTAGTGAAAAATTAGTCTAAAAATCCATGTTGCATTCCATCTACCCTCCTTTAAACCACAGAACTATTTTTTTCCGCGAACACGTACTTTCAAGTCTGAAGACCCAATACTGAACTAAATTATTTTTTTTTCTTTCCTTTCTGAACCACAGGCATTACATTTGCTATTCTCCAGTCGCACCCAGAGCCAAAGATTCATTAGTATTACACTTATTAAGTAACATGCACTGTCGGTTATGTATTCATCCCTGCATATAACCCGAGGACCTAAGAGCCATGGCACAGGTTGTCTTCCCCTGTGCCATCTCCAGGAGCAGATGTCTAGCCAGAAGTGTGAGGACATGAATACTTTTTCCAGCCTCAGGCGATCTGTAGTTTGTACTGATTGATTGTGTTAAATAAGCAACCTATTAATATTCACCATGCTGCGGCTCGGTAGGCTTCAGTTGGCAGAACAGATCCTACAGCAGATAAGTTATGTTAAACAGAGGGTCCTGATCCATGCTGGTCATAGAACTGCAGAATAATTCAGGCTGGAAAGAGCCTCTGGAGGTCAACTGGCCCAACCCCTCCCATCAGAGAGTATTCTAGTAAAAGACACCAAATAATAAGATCTGTGCTGCAGAAACGAAACCATCGCAGTACAACAAACATCTGACAACTGCCACACACCCACCCCCGCAAAAAAATAAACCACCAAAAGCCAGAAAAAAAAGCCAAACAGAGAGAAGCTGTACAAACAACCTGCGCTGGAACCATTTGCAGATCGGATCCACCATAGGAAAATCTGAAGAGTTATCATCTCCCAAAAGCACAATGCTGGGAGATCATCTAGACAGGAGCTCTCCACAGGCTAATCAGCCTGTAGAAACTTAATTTACATCTGCATTAGTGATAAAGAAGATAAATGGCAAAGTTTCTGTAGCGCTGTTTTGGAGGGCCCTTTACTACGGTTAGATCTACAGGCATTGCCAATTCACTTTCCCGACTTCTCATTAATATCTCTAACGCATAATTGCAGTCAAAATCAGTCACTGAATCACACATTTTATGACCTCGTGCTTACCCCTTTGTACTGTTAATAATAATATCCCTGCATAATGTGAACGCTGTCTGCAAAACAAGTCCACCAGCCCTTCTGGTTTATGACTTAAAATATAGCAGAACCAGTTTTAGGCAACTGTCAGCATCTTTATATTAATTATCAGCATCATCTGCACTGAAATCTGAGCCACAAGGGTTTGGGCAGTACCATTAATTACCATTAATCCCTTCTCCATTCTTCCTACCTGAACGCCTCTTCTCACGACGTGTTCTCCATACGTGTATATATCTAGCTCCTCTTACACACTCCAGTTCTACTTGACTTTATTAATTTTCATGTTAAATCTTAAAATCTTTGTTTCCCAAGGTGAAACTGCCCCAGAGACCCTTTTCTATTTCTTATATCCATATGCTTCTATAGGTGGTTACTTTTCACTATGAGCTAAAGTCCTCCCCTGCGGACCCCTCCTCCCTTGGAGGCTGACAGGCAAACAAGTGCCCCACAAGTCGCCCCCGACCCTTATTCTCAAACCACAAGCACATGACCAAGGTGCAGATCTCCCCAGGGCTTTAATGCTACTCACCCAGGAAAAAGAGTGACACTGGGGGATCCCAAAGGATTTCAGACAGAATACACAAGGACAGAGCATGCCCTGATCCACCCAAGAACAGTGCTAAGAAACACAGACCTTCGCTTCTTGCAGATTTGTTAAGAGTAAGTTTTCTCAGTGCCCCAAAGAGTGATTAAAATACATATCAATGTCTTCTTGGGTCACTGGGTTCTGATCAGATCTCCCATTTTGAGTTAATATTCAGATACGTTAGCATCCCAGAGAGATGAATAATAGGAGCTATTTCATTTCTCTGACAATATTAAACATAATGAAAAGTCTTACTATCATCCCACATCCTTCTCCATGAATTCTGGCCACAGATAGATCCCCTGTTGGTAATGGAAATGTCAGTTTGATTCATCTGTTCACCAACTAATCCTTACCAAACAATTTCCAATATATAGCAAGCCATCCAAAAACATTCCTTTGGAAACGAGCCAGAACCGCCATTCGTTGCAGATTAGTTTTCACCACTGTTTAGGCTTACACCATTTCAGGTAGCTGTGCTACTTACTCTATTTTTAGCAGTGCCTCCAGCAGACCAGGAAAGAAGCAGATCATAAGACTTCTGCTAATCTGCAAATCTGAAATTATAGTTGGGAGATGAAATTTATTATTACACAGCTAGATGACGACAGCAGAGATGACCTTTCTGCAATGCCAGAAGCCTCATCCATGCTGATCTAGGCCTTTAATCAGTGGGGAACAACAGAGATCAGTATATACAGAGGAAAAACTTTTTCCCTATTAGGACAGTCGCGTATTAGAACAGATTGCCCAGAGAGGTTGTGCAGCTTCCATCCCTAGAGGTTTTCCAAGCCAACCTAGGTGAAGCCCTGTGTATCCTGGTGTCCTGATTTTGGCTAGGATAGGGTTCATTTTCTTCCTAGTAGCTGGTGCAGCATTGTGTTTTGGATATAGGATGGGAGTAGTGTTGATAACACGCTGATGTTTTCATTGTTGCTAAAGTAGCGCTTACTCTAAGTCAAGGACTTCTCAGTTTCCCGTGCTCTGCCAGCGAGGAGGGGCACAAGAAGCCGGGCGGGAGCAGGGCCAGGCCAGCTGACCTGAACTGACCAAAGAGCTATTCCATACCACAGACCATCATGCCCAGTATATAAACCGGGGGAGTTGGCTGGGGGCTGCTTGAGGACTGGCCAGGCATTGGTCAGCAGGTGGTGAGCAACTGCATCGTGCATCGCTTGTCTGTCTGTCTTGGGATTTATTCCTCTCTCTCTTTGCCCTTTTCATTATTAACAACTATTTCAATTACTAAACAGTACTTAACTCATGGATTTTACCTTTTTCCAGTTCTCCTTCCCATCACCAGCATGGGAGGGGAGCAAGCAAGCGGCTGCGCGGGTACTTAGCTGCTGGCTGGGGTTTAAACCATGACACCTGGTCTGACTTTTGTAAGACCAGGTAAAGATTTGTAAAAAAAAAAAAAGACGTGTAATTGCAGAAAGCAGCCAGGAATATCTTCAATGAATGGGAGCACAGAGCCATGAATAATAGGCAGGAACAGCACCATCAGTGTTTTACACTTGCTAAGCGCCCCTTGTAAGCAAGCAGGGCTGACAGTCACCTGTGTCTCAGCTCAGCTCGCCATGCTGCCCGACTCATTTTCCTGCCAACCACTCCGTACACTCAGTAAAGCTGCTGTGCTGGTGCTGCCTCAGTCCTCGCCCTTTTTGATGAAAGATGAAAGCTCTCTCTTGCTCAAGATGAAAGTTCTTTCCCCAGCTTGTTACAGACAGAAACGTCTATTCTGGCAGCCACCTTATGCTGCCACCAGGCAGAAGAGAAATCTTAGTGAAAATGATAAAAGGGCGCAGCTGCTCCTAGTTCATTATCTTTACCGCAGGGACCATCTCTCCTCCTAAGTACAATGCTCCCCTTGGGTGGAAAGCCATTTCCCTGAGAAACCTTCACAGCCATTGCAGCTTCTTGTGTATTGCCCCCTACCCTTATGCCTACCATGCTTACCTTCCATCGGAGCCTGTGACCAACATCTGTTTCAGCTCCAGCTGTTCTGATGGGGACACAGTTTGGCAATCGGTTCGGTCCATAATACCCAGCCATGCTCACACTCAGGAGGCAGCGGCTGGGTACCAGGCTCCTCCTGGCCCATACAACAGCTTCTTTGCTGAGAAGATGGAGACTTGGCTATTCCCAAGGCTATTCCTTTAGCCTTCTCTGACATTCACCTCCACATGCTTAGCCCAGGCAGGAAGAACTTTCAAAACCCACTGTGAAGCTCCTTTTCCAGTTAGATCCTGGTAAGCTAAGGAACATGAGAAGCTGAGCTCTGGAAGAACAGATCACATATAGGAGTAATAGTTGAGCACAAGTTAATTGTGTCTATCCGATACATCTCCTTAGATTTCTGGTTCCCTGGAATGCCCATCTTCTCAGGAAACCTGCACAAACTCTGTGCATTTTTTGAAGTCCTATGAGCAACAGAGCAGAGATGCACACTAAGAATTTGTGAGTCAAGTGGACTTCAGCCGCACCAAAGAGACCTGTTGAAAGCCAAAGGCGGGATTTCACTGTGGTCTCACTGTATAATTGGGATCTTCCAAAAATCAACAGCGTACACTGGGGATGGCTGCTAGCAGATCACGAGGTGGTGGTTTTCCTCTCCTAATTAGAGCCAAAGCAGTGAGCTATGACTGGAGGACCATGCAGTGTTGGAAGCAATAGTTCAGGCTGGGAAACTCCTATCCTGCTGACCATTGGGATCCTCAGCCCTCGGCTTCAACCAGGGGCTAAAGAAAGGAACACTAGAAAGCCATCAGACAGAAGGTCTGTAGCCTTGGTTTTCCCTTTGCCAGTATTTTCTAGGTTATTAAGAAAGAAGTTGCAAATTCCAAATGTTTCCTTTTACGCATAGATCTCAACACTGCAGCACTTCACAGGGTCCTGAGCTGGGGTGACAGGAGCTGATGCTATTAGGCAAGGGTGGAAAATTGATCTTTTCCCAGCAAGATTTAGAGGGCAGTCGGACAGGAAATTACTCCAGCTGGGCACTCTGTCCCCATCCCTCAGCTCTTCCTGCAGCTAGGAGATTCACTCTGTAATTGCTTTCTTAGTCCACATTTTATCCTCAGCTGACAGAATTCCATTAGGGTGATACAAGCTGTGTGATAAAGGGATGTTTGTGTCTCACATGGGCTGTAAGTCATTTCTCAGCAAACAAGCAAATAGTCACAGAAATGGGCAAAGAGACCACTGAGCCAGGAACCCTCTTTCTTTTGCTCTGAATACCAGGACCTTGGCACTCAAATGGAAGCAAACATTCTCCCAGTCCGTTACACTCCTCTCTGCTCCCCTCCTTGCTCTTTAGAGGAGACATGCCAGTGCCCATCTCAACGAACACTTATCTCTGCAGTATTTCCAAATGGACAGTAACTGAGCAGGCAGACATGCAGCACCAGCACCCCTAGGAACGAGAGCCCCGTGCAAACAGGAGCCACTGTGCTGTGACCACAGCACGGGGGTTGGTGACACCACAGATCCCGGACAGGCGGGGGCCCACGTATGAGAAACTAGATGGCATGAAACTAACGCTGCAACACGTCTGAGCCCATACGTCTGAAGAGCACAACAGGCTGGTCACACCGGCAAGACACAGAACAATGATTCCAAACAGGACCTTCGGGACTGGTTTGGAAGACAAAAGGAGTGACCTCTTAAGCATAATGATGCAGCTAAAAGACATGATGAAAAAAGCCCAAAGGGAATACAGGAGGGTGCATCAAACGCGGTAGTGCGCACAGTTGCGATACCTACAGCACTGGTGAAGCCATTACCAGGCAGCTCCAGAGTTCACATTTTTTGAAGACTGTTGGAACAGATTCGGCTACCTCAGCGACTCTTAACAGAAGAGAGGCTCCTGTTAGAGCTCAGCCTCCTGGACCAGCAGACCCGGAGCGTGGAGGCCAGCCTAAGGCATCCCTACGCACTGTGTCTGCTCACACCAGCGCTAGTTCAAACTCCAACCACTTGCTATATTCCCCTGGGCAGTATAGAAACGTATCGAACAGCGAGCATTGCGGAGGCAGAGAGCAGGAAGGAACAGGAAACGCTTCTGTCTCACACAGTAAAAGCCACTGAGTCAATCAAAGGGAAAGCAGAGATCATCCCCCGCGTGAGCCACAATTCAGGTGTCAATGCAGCACTTCATGTTTGCTCTTACCAGACTTGGGCTGAGAAGCGAGCTTTTCCTGGTAACGTCAGAGCGTTTAAAGACTCAACACTCACCCTCCCTCACCTGTGCTCTCATCCTCACATCATCACTGGCAGCAAGTTGCTTGATCCGCTGCGTTACCTGGTACACAAGATCTCTGTCCAGTCTCACACCACCCGGTCACCCATTGGCACTGCCAGGATCCCGCAGGTGCTGCCAGTCTGGCGCACATCCCTGAACCGGCGGGGCTGAGCATCCCCGTGGGGAAGGAGCAGCACACCGGGAACATGGCAGAAGCCCAGCAGGACCCGGAGATCTTACAGAAGACAGCATCACCTAAGCAGGATGCTGTAGTGCAGTTTTATGTCCAGGCCCAGCCTAAGCCATGAGAAGGGCTCGGTTTAATTTAGGTGCCGTATGTAGCTGCTCATGTGCCTCTTACGGGTTTATCCTCCCAAAGAGAACGAGTCTCCTGATTCAGCAACACTCAAGCTTCCATGTCTTCTGTGCCACCTTTTACACTGCCTGCACCACCACTTGCTCCCTTGTCCACAGACAGGTGCTTCTCCCTGCTGTTTAAATTCTACTGGATTAAAGGACAAAAAGAAAATGAAAACAGAAGGTGGAGGCCTTCCCAGGCATCCCGGTTTTCAGATTACACCATTAAGACTGACAAAAATATATTTTTAGAGCCCAAAAAGTAGACAGCATGACATGTACTTCCTCACAGATTATTTCTTTATCCTCCGTCCTTCTCAGTGTCATTGTGGGACAAACAAATTCATTTCTGTTACCTTGATCCAGCCCCTTTAAAGCAAGTCACCACAGGTAAATGTGAGGAACTACGACAGATTTTTTTGAGTGGCTCAGAAACCGGAACTGGGCAAAAGTTCAATCATTTACATCAAAGGCTTCAGCAAGAATTCATATGAATCCTTTTCTTTTGTCACGCTTTTGACAATGTTGAATTCCATGCACATTCTTGCAGAATCACTCTTGCTGAAACAGCGCCTGACATTGACTGAAGTGCTCCGTGGGGATTTTCTTGATTGCGTGTTTACTCTTCCTCTTTTCCCTCCCATAAATGCTAGTCTGACATGAATGTACTTGTGAATAGCTAGCTAAAAAAAGGTGAAAAATGGAATAAACTTTTTTTTTTTAAACCCTGATTCACTGTGGATGTAAGTCGATTGTCTATATTTGAGTACATAGGGCTGACTAGGACAACTTAATTATCTTTGGTTATATAAAGGATCATTACATCTCAGCTCTAATTAGGAGGCCAAATGCTGACATCTCCTACCCCACAGAGATTAATGAAGTATTTTCTAAACATTTTGCTACTTTCTCTATATGACTGACTAGAAACAAGGACTTCATTAGGCCTTGCCTTGGTGGGTATGTCATCCCGGAGCAGACAGCAGGCTGGCAAACCCTTATTTCAGACAAAGACATTGCAGGGGAGATGTTCCACAACTTTTGAAATATTTTGAAGACTTTCATGGTCTTTCTACTGTGTGGCAATTGTGGGGAATCTCTTGAATGAGTAAAAGGAGCTGCTAGGAGAGGCTGGCAGATGGTACAAGCCAATACTCTGTGCCAGAACAGCTGCACTGGATACAGATGTCCAAAGGGAAAAGGTGTGAAAACCAGCTGCAGTTACCAACAGACCAGTGAGGAAGAGTTTGTGGTAGAGAAACAGAAACACAGGGAACTGTGACCCATCTGAGGTTGACCCAGTATTTTGCAATAATTTACAAAACCTGGAGTTATGTCAAAGCACTAGGGTTGAAAAATCATTAGTCCATCACACAGGACTTGATATGCTCCAGGCAGATACAGAGGAGACAGATGAGCATAGAAAGTTGCCTCCCCCTTGTACCTTCTCTTATCAAGAAGAAGGACGCTGCTCTGTGCCAGAAAACACGACAGATTTCATTCCTCTTCACATTCAATGCAATTTTCTCAGAAGAACAAACAATGCGACAGGCCTTATCTCATCTAGAGATTGCCTACACGATAAATCTGTGATTCTGCCTTGAGTCTTAAAAACCTTGCTATAGCCTCCCTGCTTCCAAACACACACATTTCTATCTGTTCTTAGCCCTACCAGTAACTTTCAGCTCTGCCACTTTTTTGTTTTGGAATCGCATGTAATAGTTGTCTGCTTTGGAACAAAAATTAAAACTGGATTCTTGGTAGAGCTACACTAGGGGAGCCAGTTCTCAGAACAACAGAAGGTTCATTTGTCAGTCCAGTTTGGAAAGAGCCTTTAAACAAAGTACAATATACTCAGAACACTGTTTTACATTTAGAAGTAAAGTTTTTTGTATTTAGTAAAAAATACATTTTGTTGGTCCATCAGTACAAAGACATCTGGGAAATCCATTGCTGTCTTGCACCTATTCAGGTTAGCCAACAACAGTTAAGAAGTATGCTTTTCATAAGCAAATATACAAGATATTGCACTCCTGACCTACTACAGAAAGGGAAGCAGCACATTTTGACTTTCTATCAGAAGCTGCAGTACTATCTCTCTGTTTCAGGTCTAAAAGCATTTACTGACTTCAGAGCGTTCAGTTCTCTTTGGGAAAAAATGAGCAAGTTCTAAACGAGAAAGGAAGAATCTTCTATGGAAGAGATTTACAGGTTGTCACAACTGACAAACTTTCAGTGAAAAGTACATTTGCATAGCTACAGATCTTGCAGAATAATTATTTGGTTAGTTTTTGTTTAAACAACCGCATGTGCAGGGCATTTTGTGTTTAAAAATGCAGTTTCCTCCATACTTCCTGCTGGTTAACATGCATTTACCATTTCTCAAAAGTGATGAAATGTTGCTGGCAACAGATCTGGTCGGTGCAGCACAGAGGTACGGCCTCCTTGTTCATATAACCAAATTCAGGCAAAAGAGGAGAGAAAAGCACCGTTCTGTAACAGGAGGACCCTGAAGGGTAGAGTGCCTGTCAATGGCACTTCAGGCAAAACACCTGATCTGCCTTTTTCATGGTAGTGAAATAATGAAAGAAATAATTATTTCACTGCAAAAGATGAAAGAAGTGACAGCTGAAACTTACTTATTAAACCCTGACAAATCCACTGCCCAACCTCAATTTTCTAAAAGCATTCCTCACACTTCTGCCTGCCCAGTGGTACCTCTCCAGATGTCAGAAACAGCGTCGGCCCCTAGAGAGAGCCGTGGCATCAAAGCATACGGTGGCAGCCCAGAAACAGAAAAAGAGTATTTCCTCCAGTAAGTGCATTTCCCAAAGAACTATTTACAGGCATCAGAAACAAAGCAGACACATCTTTCTAGTGAGAAGCTTCATGACCATCCAGCTAGGAATTAGTAATTAAAGCTTGAGAAATATTCGAAAGACCTCTTGTTAAAACCATCCTGCTTCACCCAAGTTCTTGGTATTTGGCAGGAACAGCTGTCAGTTAGCAATAAGGTTCTCACTCACTCCTTTATGTTCTTTCCTCCCTGGATTTTCAATTAAGAGACTGAGAAAAAAAATCATAATGAAAAAAAAGAAAACCAAGTTCATGCTTTAAAGTTCATTACTGAAGAAAATTTCCTGTAGTGAATAAAATTCCCTCTCATAAGACAGGAGGTGGTTCAGCAGCAGCAGAAACAGAAGATCTTCCATTTGGATGGTGCGCATCTTGGAGATCACAATCCCTTGTTACCGTTTCCTCCTCTGCAGGCCTTTTTCATATATGCAGGTTTTCGGACGCAAAGCTGTTGAGGAAAATGGAGTGCTGTTTTAAGACTGTACCTGTATTAACAGTGAAGCCACAGACTAAAATGAGGAAGAAACACACTCTTTCCATCCCAGAGTGATAGCTAAGCTACTCTTCTCAGTAACACTTCTTATCTTGACAATGAGTGCTGCCCCTTCTTTCAGTCCCATGGAATCACTTCCCTGTGGAATCTGGTCTGAATTCAATGCTGACACTGTTCTGCACAGGAGGTTGGACCTCCTGAGGTCTCCTCCAGCCCAAATCATTCTACAAATCTGATATCGACCACTGCGGCTGATACCAGTACATGCTACAGAGGAGACATGCGGCAAATGGCAACAGGCAACCCTCAACGGATCACACCAGAGGCATTCTGTGCCCTTAATGCTTAGACAATAGATGTGATAGCCATGGCCATGACAGCTGTTCTTTATTGAACATAGGGTATGTCTGCCCTGGAACCCAGGATGTCATTACAACAGGCACAGAGATGTTCAAAACACTTCTGACACAGCGAGTGCTAATACACTAATAACTTTGAACCTGTATTTGTACAGTCAATGGCATTTCAAGTCCTTCTCCTACAGAACTGTTACTAGAAGCCATCAAACACTTCCTGTAACACTTTCTAGAGGAACTAATTGGAGAAAGTATCATGCTCAGGAGAGAAAACCAATCATGATTATACCATCTTGACTGAGAATTTGTAATGTATTTAGGGAGCTATGCTGAGCAATTTACAATGAATGGCTGGGACTCTTCAGACTACAAATACAATCTACTCTTTCCCCTTGGGAAAAAGAGAAGTTGTCTTTTTAATTACCAGTTTGTAAGAGAGAAGACCAACCAGAAAGACAGTGGGAGGAATAAAGTCAATGTGTTTTCCCCCTTGTTACACTTACCATGATTTTGGATTTGCTTGAGGAGCAACAAGCAGCTAATTCTGAGATACAGATGCATCCTCTAAAGCTGCTTAAAAGGCCAGTAGGGATGCAATCAGCCTATTATTCCCAAAGCTATCTATGAACCTGCACAATTAACACCAGTTTTCAGTTTATCTTCAGTCAGTTTCTTTCCTGAGCACTTCTGTGTATGTGTTGGTATGACTACATGCCACAGCCATCTTTCATTCGTATCATTCACTTTCAGATTTAAATATAGAATAAAAATCCACTAGAGTATGACATTCCTGGTTTGCCTTTCTATGGTAGAAAAAGTAGAGCTAAATATATAAAAGAGGTGCAAATCTCCCCATTTTACCCAGTTTGAGTCTGTAACAATGTTCATTATCTATACTGTCTCTGTAGAAAATGAGCAAAAGAAAACTGTAGAAGACAGAACTAACCCGGATCAGCCACAACCTGCTTCTTTTTGCTGTTTGTGACAATCTCATTTTCATTCATCATTCGTACATCCTGATCTCCCACGTGATTGCTGAAAAGATTAAGATCAGTACAATAGCCAAAATAATCAACATTGTGAAAAGTTATGAGAGTCATGGAAAAGGTTACCAGAGAAGTTATTTAGGTCCTGGAGGCTAGACAAAGCCACATTATATGAGACTACTCAGAAAGGAAAGGCATTCTGTCTGCATCCACCTGAAGGATTTCTTGCCGGCTTTTTTGTGGCATTCATTCAGGCACACATTCAAATCTAAATATCATCATATTCACTCTACAGTTTTCATGCCTGCCTACACAGCTTGAACCACATTTACCAAAGTGAGACTTTAAATCAGTGCTGAACAAAAAGGGTATAAAAATCCCTATATGGAGCTTAACACTGTTTTGTAATGTTAATATAGCATTATTTGAAAGTTTTCTGAACTAAACAAAATTAATTTACTGTTACAAGTTTTGTTTACAGGCTGCTGCAAAGTTTTAACAATTTCTTTTTGGGAAAGAAGTACTAACTTCATCGTTAAATTAAATCAGACAAATTACAGATAAAAAATGTGAACCGAATTGAAAGTTAAAGAAAATATCTCTAATAACATCTCCCTTTCACACAGACAAAAACAAAACATCCATGTCTTCAGAAAAAAAAAAAAGTGTATTTTTCTTTTCTCTACAAATACTGCACAAAATAGGTTTCTATTTTTGGAGAAAAATGCGATGTCTCGCAAACTGTCCGAGAGAAACAGGGGAACCTATACTGAAGTAAATCAGAATTTACACTATTGATGATAACATCAGATTCAAGTTCAGGGTTCATAAAATACTGAACAGTGACATGTGAAAGAGAACAGGCCAAAATCAGAAGTAACAATACATAAAAGCTCAAGAGCATTTTTTAAATGGAGGACTATTATCCTGCATGTAGTAAAGGATTTGTTTTCTATTGATGAAGTACCCTATATTTTAGTAGGGTAGTAGGTGAAAAGAAGGAAAAGAAGATTGCAAAACAGGTTAAGAAGAAAGACCAAGAAATCTCCTGCACAGAAGTCTAGAAGAGAAGACTCTGCATGTTCTTGACTGGAAAACAGATCATACAGTTTGCATGACCCCAGAAGTATACCCTGCTTAAAACTAAATCAAAGGATCTATGTTTTGTTAAAATATGTGACAAAAGTTACGTGAAAAAGATCTATGATTACAGCTGGTGCTCCTCTGCTTCCAATAAAGTAACTTAACTCACAGAAATATGTTACACTGAAGAAAGTAAAGGTTCATTTCTCCTCCTCCTCTTTATATCCCACTGAAAAAATTCTCAAAACTCGTATTTCCTCAAGACATTCTCAGTTTAGTTTCACTTGAAAAATTGTTTACCTCCCAATTTTACCGTGACAACACAGACACTTGTACACAAACATGATTCTAACACAACACATCCAAACAATAATAATTTATTGCAACATCTGACAAGCACCAGTGGCCAACAGCCAATACTTTAGAGAAACAGAGGAAAACAAAGCCCGTAGGCAAATGTGAATTTCTGTTCTTCATCAGGACAGCTTATGTTTCTTCTACTTACTGCAAAATATTTGAATATGCCTCTGAATGGGTCATGTGCTATTCTTGAATGCAAAACTGTCGTCTTTTCCTCCAAGTGATGTATGTGCAACACATTCTACTTGCTAGCTGTGCAATGTATAAGAAAGTGTTTATTTCTCTGTAAGCTTTCAATTTTTTACTTCTCCATCTCATTTAAAATAAATTATTCTTTCAATCTTTATTTTCCTTGCTAGGGACTGTTTTTTAGACTCTATCAATCCTGACCTTCTAAATATAACTGCATTTTTTCACTGCTTTTCATCGTATTTTCTGTGCAATTGCCAACTTAGTGGTTTCAAAGTGTCATTCCTTTGAACACAATTCATCTCTCATTTAAGAAGTTCATTATTTTAGAACGTTTACAAAACAGTAGAATTCTGGTTCCTTAATTAGTATCTGTGCCAAACCAGAGGACTTTCTTTTCTTTACTTGATGTTTTGTTCTTTTTCATTAACTTTATATTTTTATTTATTTTTCCTCTGTGTAATATCATTGGGATTTATTATTTCTTCTGTAAGGAAGGTTAACTTTTTTCTTTTGTGTTTATTACTATAGGCTTCCATAAAAACATATGTAAATATGAATCATGAATCCCAGAAACTGCTAAGAAATGCTTACAAATAAAGCTGGCAACTTGTCCTAGTATCTAAGAAACTATTGGTTATTTCTCATTAAGTGAGGCAGAGTATGCTTTGGAAGGGAATTTTCTATAGCAATATACATATTGCTGACATTAGTTACATAAAAACATTTTCTGAAAACAAGATTCTTTCCTCCAGTCAAGATCCACTCACATACCTAATAACAGTTCTCTTCTCCTGAAGGCAAATCTTCTCATCATCTGTGAAGAGAATGGTATGATACGGGACCACTGGATCACAGGTTGGCAGGATGCCTGATACTACATGGTGCACCATATCCAGAATGCCATTGTAGACAAGCAAGTCATCCACCAGAAGCTAAAGATATTTAAGAAAGAAACAAAACATGTAGAAATCAGGCACTGCTTTCACCACTTGTCTCTATCAATTCACCAGAAATTATTTGCCCTATTTGTTCCACAAGTCTGGCCATTAGTTTAGCTTTTGTTCCTTAAAACTTCCACTTCTCTCTATTTGCTGCTGGGTTTTGATTTTTTTCCCCCCAGGTTTTTGTCTTCTCACTGATGTTTCAAATGCAGCTTTCAAGTAGGCAATTAAAAATGTATTTCATATTTTACATAATTGCCATTCTACCAACTAGAGTGAATCACACTCAAATCTAGGAATTAATGAATCTCACCACACTTCAGCTGTCTAAAACTTGGGTTTGTAGTTTAAACTAGTCTTCCAGGCCTGCTCTACACTCAGTGGAAAAAGGAAAGCATTATTCTATCTTAAGACAATTATCCAAGAAAAATATCAGATAAAGTGTTCTCCCCCCGGACAAGAAAGGGAGAACAGATGACTGGCATAGATTAGTCATTTTAATACTAAATGCAGAGTTAAATGAGATGAATCCCATCCTTTGAGATTATATGGAATCACACTTCAGTAAACTGTGAAAGTAAGTACAGAAATCAAGTAAGCTGACTCACCAGAACATACAAAATGCATCCAAAAATTACTTACACCAAATTCTTTCACACCTCTCTGAGGTGTTTTGGCATAGTTCCATAACTTGATCATTGACACAGTAGTAGGTACATCAAAAATTACATACACCCTATTCACCTGTAAAAGAGAATTAATTTATATTTAACAGCACAAACTGCCCAAAGAAATTAAATTCTCATGCATGTTGCATCAAAAGGGGTGCATATTTAAAGAGATATAGCTAGGAGACAGACAACTGATGCGAGGGATTTAAGTTCCGCTATCATCTCTGTTGATAGTTCACAGATGTTGTGCCTGCCCCAGAGCTGCCCTCACACACGTAAGTATAACTCCTCAGAGCACCTACCCCGAGCCTGCCATCCTGGGCAGTCATCCTGCTAATCAGCTGGAGGAGAGGTCGAGAGACACTTTTGACGACTATTTCACATCAGACATGTGCTTCAGGATAAGACAAGCTGGTGTCTATTCCATTCCCCCAAATACAAACGGAATCCACCTTTCTATTTGCAAGGCTGAACTTTCTCCTGTACCCTCTGACTTTGAAAGCTCTTGCACAAGTTTTGCAATTTTTGTCTGAGGTACAGCAGTAGGAATGTAGAGACAATTCTCTAGATGCTTGCTAAACAACTACTGCTAGCGGTGTTACTCATTTCACTTTCAGTGACATTAACGTCAAGATGTGAAGACCAAGGATTAGGCTGTAGGAAACCAATCTTGCCTGTTACAGTTAATTCAATGTTATTCCTTTTATGAGCTACTAGATCAATTTTGGGCCAACATATCTTCAGCTTCATCTCTAGCATCCTCTGAAGTTGTAATCCTCTGATGCACTGGAGAAGATAACTGTTAGTTGTATCACATCACTATGCTCTTTTTTTTTTTTTAACTGAAGAAAAAAAGGGAGATGCGATCAATATAAATGTTTCTGCCTGTGATTTTCCAGAAGACAATCTGGGCATAGCATTCGATGGCAATTGCTAGTCTCACATCAAATGATAGATTTGATGGAAAATACATTCAAACAAATAAATAAAATTACAATCAGTAACAGGAAACAAAGAATTCCAATTGTGCTTGCATTAGTAATAAATTTGCAAAAGACAAAAACCACTTTTAGAATTAAAAAGGAAGATATATTTAGAAAGGAAAAGAAAGGCTGTAATATAAAATTTCCTTAAAGCTTTCGAACCTTCCAGTATAGCACAAAGTTAATTCAGCTTTCTAGGCAACTGGCATGTTTCAAAGCAGCTTAGCAATGATGATGTAAGTATACACAAGCTTTGGATCAGCATCCCAACTACAGAGGATGATCATGAATAGGCTGATCACTTAATCCATTTGCAATTCCTGGCTGTACAACCATACCACGCAAGAAAGAAAAATATTATGTGGATCTTGAAAAGGGGTAATTTGCTACAGTTCAAGGACAGAAAGCATCATGATATTGCTTACTCTTTCCTCTTGCATAACACACTTTATCAATTTACCCTTTTTATACTGCTACCTTATGTTTTTCTACAGTATTTTGGTGTCAGACACAACACCACAAAACAGTGTATGCATCTATCTGTGCTGGAACTCCAGGTACTGGTATTTTCCTGTTTGTCAAAATGAAAGAGCCTCTGCGAGCATGTCTTTCATAAGGACATGAGCAAACCCAGACTCACAATGTTATAATGGATATCTGAGCATCCCATTAAATTAATTACCAGGATTCAAGATGTGGGATCTACACAGTAGGAGCCTCAAGCATTACATAGACCTTCCGTTTTCCTAAGCAATGCAAGTGGTCAGTATTCCCAACTATACTTAAAATTGTTATCTTTATTATACCCACTGCATTACAACATACAATGATACATGAAGTATTTTCAAAATTGACTTAATTCTTTGCTTTTAATATTCTAATTAATAACTAACATATGGAGTAAGGATTTTTCCAACACAGTAAGCTACAACATATCACATGTCAGGTTTACATTTTGTTACTTTTGAAATCCATCCTCTTCTAAGAAATAAACACATCTTAATGAAGTTCATAACAGGCCCCTAAAAAATGTCCTCTCCTAAAACGAAGTCAGAACTTTAAGTTTATCTGCTCTTCCTGTTTGTAGATTTGATATCCCATAATTTAAACATGGTGCTTCTAAAAGGGCTGAACCATTTGGGGCCTTAGGACATGAAATACTAAACCTGTCATCTCTAATTTATGAATTTGAATTCAACACAGATAATGAGATTAAAAAAATTCTCACTGCTGGAACAATATTCATTGCTTTTTGTAAAAACGAATTTAAGATCCTAGTCTGCTCCCATTTGAAAGGTGTTTATTGCACAGAACACACATATTAAACTCCTTTGTCAGTATCTTTATCATAGTAACTGAAAAAACATCTAGCCTTGGAAATTCTTCTGCTGTTGCACCATGGAGACAGGAGGAGATTACAAACCTGGGAAATCTATACTGCTGCTATCTGTGCAGTGAAGAGAAACTGGAATAAAAAGAACTTCTAAAAGGCACTGATTTAGCATCATTTACTAATATCAAATTTACCTAAGAATTATGTATGCTTCTTCCTTTCCTTTATGCTTCTAGCTACATCTACGCACATCACTAAAATGATATGAAAAGAGAAAATGTACCAAACCAGGAAGAATGGGTGCAAGCCACATATGTCTGCCATCAGTTGTGTCATTTACTCTGTCAATTAGTTTGTCTGGAGTTCGGATGTCTCCAGACACATCTTCTAAAATGTTGACACTATCTGGAAAAGCAGCAATATCTGAAAAAAAAACTTTAAGCGCAAACAACCGAAAAGAGCATTTCAGAAACAGCATATTTAAAAGCTCACGCTTGCTCTTCCAGGTTCCATGAGCAAGTATTCACCATTACCACAGTAAAACTTAAAAATACTCCAAGCACTTCACATAGGTAGATGAGAAACCTGGAGGCACATTTTTAAAAGCAGGAAAACCCTTACAAATTCTGGCATTCAAAAAATTATTTTTAAAATAGAAATAAATGACCTAGCTGCATTTATTTTCAAATATGTATCTTTGACTTCATGACGAAGTTCCCTCATCAGGAACATGCACCTCCCAGCTTTTTTGTGACGAAGCCCCATTTTCTTAGAATGAACTTGTGAAAACTCCTCATATAAAACATGTCTCAAGAAAAGCTTCCTTGCAGGAGGTAGCCATCGATCAGATTAGCTTTTGCTTGAGTTCCTCAAAGTTTCTGATAAAAAGCAGTAATTGTTTAATAAGGCCTTCTTTCAGTTCTTTGAGAGGGAATGATTAAACCTCCTATTGAACAGGCTTTCTAGACAACTGCTAACCACATTTTCTCTATAAGAGAACATCTGTGTAAAAAACATATGTATGTTCAAGACATGCAAAGGAATGTGAATGGATGACACTGTCTTCAGAATTCTAAATCCCTAGCAATCCAGTTTGAGGGACACTAACTTCCCCTTCTCCTGCGTTCTAAAAGGCCTCAGTCTGTAAGTATTTATAAAGAATTTAAGTAACGACATGGCAATGCCTCAACTGTTTAAGAAAAGCTTACTCCAGACTCAGTACTGAACTATCACATCTAGTACTGCACTAAGACAAATATCCTCTTTTGGAGATCCTAATATATCTAAGCAACGCTACTGTACAGGCAGAAACAGGCCATCATTCAAAACAAGCGGAGGTATCTTTACCTGGCATTGCATTGTACTGTAAAGACATACCATTTAAAACCCAAGTTAAAGATCCTTTGCTCTTAAAAACAATTTGTTACCACTTTTCAATTTCAAAATGCTTCTTCTCCATTACAGATGTTTCAACTGCATCATGTATCATACAAGATACACAATTTTTTTTTAAAAAAGCTTTTATTACCTTTTTCAATGTATCCTCTATTTATTAGGCAATGAGGATCCTTAGAGATGTACAATTCATGCAGCATCCATGGTTTTTACCCTTCCTAGTTGGCTAAGAAACTGTTTCTTCCATGTGACTGAACTACGTGAATTGTATGTTGGTGTATGAAGTTTTTAGCTCTTAAGAGACTTCAGCTGATACAGAGCACTGAAGTGTAACCCTGATGACTATGAATCTTTCAAACACACCCTTTGTTCCTGCTGTCGGTTACCCAGGGAACACTGTATCAAATTCGAAGTCTCAGCCCTTATCTTCAAGACGGGATCGGATGTCTAGAATAGCCTAAAGCTCCAGAACAAGAGTTATGAAAAAATTCTTTCTTGTGGTACAATGAAAGATTCCGTAACAAATAACTGAGTTCAACCTTTCCTTATGAAATTATAACTCATCAAACTTCCTGGTACCTCCATACCATAGAAGAAATAAATGTTGATAGCAAAAACACCCATATCCTTCTTAAGCTTTCCCTTCTCTAACCTTGCCTTGCTTTGTTGGTGCATCCCATTCAGAGAAGAAATGTTCTGAAAGTATATAGAATACATTAAAAGATGGAAAGAAGTATCATCACGCAAATATAGAGAAGTACAGCCAGAGTAGTCATAGGGGATAAACCGGCAATTTGGAAGAAGCAGCAAGCAATGCTATATGATAATTTGCCAGGGAGCAAGCAAGGATAGAGGCACTTGGTCATTAGAAGGATACTGTTTTCTGTCAGTACGATTTGGTCTCCGTGTTCATTGAACAACTCAAGTCCATTCAAACCAATGTAGTATGGATCGCCCCAACTTGTCAAAAGCTGAAACTGGAAAACAACTGAAAAGCAAAAAGCTGTTAAGGAAAATTTCAATACTGATACTTTGTCCTAAGAGACTATTTAATTTGCAGTTTCAAAAATTATTGTGCAGCCCATATCTCAATGACAGACACTCTTATTAGCAGTTTGCAGGAGCGAAAAAAAATATGTTTTTCACTTCTGACTTTACTATGTCTTAAAACTCTCTGAATAAAACTATTTTAAGCGAAGAAGACTGCCTTTTCTAACACTGATAATAGATATAGAAATGATCATCTGCAGGTGACACAACTAGGCAGAAGTCTGTAATTGTTTACACACATATACAAGTTCATGTATATGTATGTTCATATACGTTCTTCCATCAGATGAACTACTGAATCTTTTCAGTGTGCGTCTTACCTTCTTGTACACTGCAAGTTTTTAACACCACAGCTCCCATGTGGAGCCTTAACTGCCTTAATGTTTCCTGAATGTTCCTTTGCCTGGTTTTGAATTATATGGGTGATAACTGGGCAGAAAATACTCCCCTACACTGAATGGCACAACAGGTAATGATGGAGCCTGTGCTGTCCATTTCTGTAATGGAGCAGTCATTTGTACCTCTTTGCTCTACCCAGACACTGATTTTCATGAAACCAGCAGGAACTTCATATTGCTGAGACTCCATTCTCTCCACACTTGGTTAGAATAATCTAATGGGTTTAAAAAGCCCATCAAATAGACTGATGGCATAACAGTAAGTATTATCAGAAAAGGCTGTACTTATCTAGGAAAACCTAGGCTTAAAAAGCCACCAACATAAAGAAAAATGGCAGAAATATTACACAGTTCTGGTCAACTTTAATAAAGATATAAAACGAGACAAACGTTCAAACATACGCAAAAATATGAAGACTACTTCTAGCTTTGATAGGCTTGCTGGATACTACACTAACAGAGCTTTAGCTCCAGCTTGGGTGGATTGTAAAAGGCAGGACAAAAAGCTACCAGAATATCTGAAAACAGTTCATTCATATGTTATGTTTTTATTTATTTATTTATTCTTAATCCATACTTAATGGAAGCCTTTCTCATATTCTTGCTATCTTGTTAATTTCTTAAAGCACCAAAAACTGTTGGATTCAAAAAAGGTCAGGACTGATAACCACAGTATATAACTAAAATATTCTACATGACAAGTAAGAAAACGACAGAGAAGGATACAACCACATGGCATTAACGGTGCTTCATAGTCCATACTAGCTTGTTCCATTCTCTTTGAAGCAGTCCTGCCAAAAAACCCCCCAGACAAAATAGTTTCTTTATGTACCTTTGGCTCATTCAGAAAAGAAGAGGACAAAACCAAAGAACTAAGCTTTCACAAACACCACCCCCTACCCCACCACCTGCAATTATGGACTAGCTTGTCCTCTAATCTCAATGAAATCTTGTTAACAGTATATAGTTAAAACCCAATTAAGCATTTTTCTCTAAATGCTCTGTATTTTCATCCAGGTGCCTCATACAACTGGTTTCAACAGAGAATATAAAAAAATACTAAACAGTTAAGAGACATTGCGTGGTTCAGATAACAAAAACATCCCAGTTTACCTCCTTTGTACTTTATTAGTCAGCTGGGGCTGCAGATAGTCAAGAAAGAGAATTTCTTGGGCAAAGTCAAAATGGCAGTTGCCTGGTCCCTTGCGGATAAGAAAGCCTTCTGGTGGGGAGATGCTGTGACCATCCAGCAACACATGCACTACCTTAGCCTTGTTTAAAATAACATAACATAAGATTACATGACATGAAATGATATTACATAAAATAAAATAGATCCAAAACAATTGTATTCACTTCCCAGGCTGAAATCATTTCAGTGATTTTGTTATATTTGTTTCATTGCTCTGTAGTATGACTTCCTTTGGCAAAAACAAAGCCCAAACCAGCAGATAGCAGTTGCAGCCTGTGGTATGCAATTCAAAGCATCACAGCTGACACTGATGGGGATGGGAGAGGTGAGGATTTGGGGGAAAAAGGAAAAAAAAAAAGTATTGAAGAGATCCTTCAATTACTGGGTCTCACTAGATCTCAACAAACTGAAGCTTCAGGTTGTCAAGCACTGGAACAGGCTGCCCAGGGAAGCGGTTGAGTCATCATCCCTGGAGGTATTTAAAAGACATGTAAATGTGGAGCTTAGGGACGTGGGTTAGTGGTGGGCTTGGCAGGGTTAGGCTTATGGTTTGATTTGATGATCTTAAAAGTCCTTTCCAACCTAAATGATCCTATGATTCCAAGATTCCTGAGCCTGCAGCAATACATACACCCATCAACAGAATGGACAGACAGCTTTCAGGCCAGAACATGTCACAAAGGTGATTTGAGGAGACAGTCATCATGCACCTGAACGCACTGCTAGATCAGGTCTGATTGCTCAGCACTGGCTGCAGCTAGCCTTTAAGAAATCATATAACTTGGGGGTCTCTCAAGAGCAGTTTCTTTTTGTATCTCTGTTGCATTTAGAGAAAGTCAGTGTTTCACCAGTTCTATTTATCTTTGTGGCAGGTGGCACTTGGACTTTCCAGGATCATGCAAACTCATCTGGCAAGCAGTCCTTATGCAACCTAAGGGCATATGAATAAAGAAGAGGTACCCATACCAGGCAGAAAGAATTGAGCCTTGTCCACGTCATAGATGCATGCAGGTTTTATACAATCTCTGAAGATTAAACTAAATAATTCAGGCATACTTATTCAGATGATGCAGGAGTTCTGGCCCCTTCACCCTCCCCCATTAGCACCATCTGGTGTATGAGTGATCCCAGGCACATAAAAATTCAATCATGCAGCAATAATTATCACTGCATCTTGCCCTGAAATATGTTAAATATAACTAACGTTAAAAACAAGCAGCATTTATTGCACTGAGTCTTCCACTAACTACTGGTTAAGGAAGGAACGATACCTGTAAAACATAACAAGATGACCTTAAAACTGGCACTGTGATTAAAGCTTGCTGATTAATGGACTGAACCAAAATTGTTTCACTTAGTTAACAAAAGACTTAATTTAGTCTAAAGGTAATATGAGTCAGTTTTATAATCTTTGGATTTTGTACTGACTGATGTATACGCGATAATTTGTGGTTACCTTAGTTTTGTAGCCAAATACTTAATTTTCATTATTAGGATTTCTATTAAAAATCTATATGCAATATTTATAGTTAAAATTCCCATTTCAGGTGTCTATCTAAGGAGAACTTAAAAACATTCAGTGTTTTCTGTAGTCTATATATTATTATTTGCCTGATACTCATAACAGTTTTCATACTTTTTCCATTTGTAAATGATTTTTTATTCAGTTACAATTTCAGTAACTTACACATGCAATTTCCCAAAAGCAAATAATTTTCAGTATTTGTTTGGTTTTTTTTTTTACACAAAATTTTTTTTATTTGCAAACCTTGGGTATTGTACTAGACTTAAGGAGGTGCTCAGTTCATTTTCAAACAGCATGAAGATTAATTAGGAGAGAATGTGTGAGTACCAAGCATGGAGAAATAACGATTTCTGGTTTCACTTTTTATATGCTTGGGAGCAAAGAAAGGAAATATCTTTTTCATATCAGAAACCCTTCTGCATGCTACTTTCCAGCTGAATCAGTCTGCCAGGCTAAGGAGAGGTAGTGAAAAATCCACTGAAATACACTTTAGTTTAGGAAACACGTATTGAATGGGAAGTCTAGAGACTTAGAGATGAAATCTTACCTATTATACCACAGCTGCTTATATTTATGTGCCCTTACAGCCCTCATTTCTAAGTAATTTTCATCATCTGAGAAGGCACTCAACCATCACACATAGCATTTTACAAATCACATAACAAAGCTTTCACAAGGTAATTTTTCATACAGCTGGAAATAGCACGCAAGCCTTCATTTTGACAGTTCACTGCCATTACCCTCTCATTCTAAAGCTGTGAATAGAAGCCACCAGTCTACAGCTGCCTGGCAAAAGCATTATATCTCATACCCGGGACTGTTTCGTAGCAGGAACAGCAATACTTCAACAGACAGATGTCATGATGCCCTAGGTTTGCAGTCTAAAGCCTCTTTACTGTGACCCAGCAGATACCTTGCATCTTCAGTTTCCCAAATAATTTATTTCATCCTTTTACAGGACTGAGGGATGAACTCCTCATTTAAATTGTAAGCACTAACTGTTACGGGACTTCCAGGTGTGCCACCTGCATGCACACTTCATCAGACTCACCTCTTTTTTCTACCTAGCAAAGTAAACTGTGAAAATATACCTTCCTTTCTTTCTTGGTTTGGCCTCCAAAGACCGAATTCCATGATAGGGTTTAGGGATTTAGCTGTTTCTTTTCCTCCTTTTAATAACTGTGACACACACACAGTTTGTTGATTTGGTATGCAAATTCATGTTCAAACTTTTCTCCCCTGTTCTGCCTTGGAGAAGCTTGGGCTTACAACAGTAGTCAAAAACATTCCACATCACCACCTAAGAGACAGTTCTTCATATTGCATTTTGTACACAGAATCACAGAAAGATTTAGGTTGGAAGGGCCTTCTGCATGTCTCCAGTCACAGCTCCTGCTCAGAGCAGAGAAGCCTGCATAGGTAAATCAGGTTGCTCTGGGCTTTGTCAAATTTAGTTTTGAAAGTTTCTTATCACTACATCCTGTCCCAGAGCTGTGCCACTCTCACAGGGAAGTGTCCTTTCTTTATGCCAAATCATACCAATTAAGTAACAGATTTTTGTGTTTTAACCCAGCAGGCAGCTGAACACACAGCCATTCACTCCATCTCTCCAGTGGGATGGGGGAGAGAACTGAAAAAAAATGGTAAAATTCGTGGGTTGAGATAAAAACAGTTTAATAGGACAGAAAAGGGAGGGAAAATAATAATAATGATAAAAGAATATACAAAAGAAGCAATGCACAATGCAATTGCCTACCACCCACTGACCGATGTCCAGCCAGTCCCCCAGCGGGGGGCTGCCACCCCCCAGTTTTATGGTTCAGCATGAAATCATATGGTCTGGAACATCCCCTTGGCCAGCTGGGGTCAGCTGTCCTGGCTGTGTCCCCTCCCAGCTCCTTGTGCCCCCCAGCCTGCTCGCTGGCAGGGCAGCGTGAGAAGATGAAAAGTCCGAGACTTGGAGTAAGCACTGCTCAGCAACAGCTAAAACATCGGGGTGTGACCAACATTATTCTCACACTAAATCCAAAACACAGCGCTGTACCAGCTACTAGGAAGAAAATGAACCTTATCCCAGACAAAACTAGGACACAGATTTTACTAAAAATCCCTAGTTGTTATACAGGGGTTATGTTTAGATGGGCAGCTCACCATGCTCCTGAACCCTCCCATGTGTCAGACATGTTGGGTTAATGCAATGTATTACAAAACCAGGTGCCATATGTTAAAATCTGTAGATCATTTATGGCTTAAATTAAAGAACTTACACTCTGGCCCTCTGGGAGTCTTTGGCCAGCCTTTGGCACTCAACAACACCCATGCTGATACGAAAAGATGACAGGGCTCTGTTGTGGAAAGGAAACACCTCTCCACGCATTTATGTAGTTTTCATATTAAAGCAATTCCTGGAAGGTAAATTTACACAAAGAAGCCGTTCTGCCACTTTTGCCACTATCTTGCCCAATCATATGAAGGATCTGTGCCTTCAGCTTCAATTCTAAAATTTCTTCCAGAACTTTAGTGACCCTTTTTGTCCTTGTCCTGTCTCTCCCTGGTTTAATACATACCAACATTTTTCTTCTTATCTACTGACTGAGTCTAGACATCAAGAATGCAACAGTTACACATGAAGGGGAAGATCTGGAAACAAATGGATTCCTAAACTGTCTGTGCTGTGAACAGCAACTACTTCTTCATTATCATTACAAGCGTACGTATAGCTTCTGAGAAAAACCAGAGAAATGAGGGACAGCAAAACTCAGAGTGCCAGCAAGATGTAACATGACCTCTACCAGGTATCAATTGCCAGTCAATTCCCAGTATTCAATAAGAAAAAAAATACAAACCAAGCTATTTGGAAAAAGAAGAGAGGAGGTATGTGAGACAGTTTTAGCTAAACTACTTTAGCCAAACCGTTTGAAGATGTCAGCTTTCCCTAATAAATGTTAGAGATCTAGAGACTCTTCTTGCTTCTTGGGAAAGACTGATTGACTGGCCTTCTGTAACTTACCTAAACAGAATTTCTGTTAGAGAACCGTCTGTGCTCTCTCACTCCCTGTGTTCCAGGAAATAAAGAATCATATGGTAGGCCTAAGTACTAGATACCGAGGGATACCACTTCAGAATCATGTATTTTGAAAATAATATGTGCTTTTGTATGTGTCTCTTAGAAAAATCAGCTGTGAAGATTTCTTTAAACTATCTCTGGCTTTTTTTCAATATTTGCTGTTTGTGGAGACAGAAATGCATTATACCTGCCACAAAATTCAGACTCAGACAATCTAGAAAGATTTATGGTGTTCCATTAAGGCAGCTATATTCATTTATCACAGTACCAATTTTCCAATGCACTGCCGTATATTTTTGCTGGCAGTGCTCCTTTTCTTTTACTTACCCCTCTATAGGTATCCTCCGGAGATTTATTATAGTTCCAAAAGCGAAGCCCTGCAATACTTTCAATTTTATCAAAATGGATTGTGAGCAGATGATCTTCTCCAAAAGAGAAGGGAACAAGCCACATATGGTCATCTTCTACTGTGATATTAGTCCCATCTATTAACCTTCAAAGAGAAAAATCCATTAGCTGCAAAAAAAGGAAAAGCCTGCTTTTCTCATGAAAATCAGGTACTTTACTAGGTGTTTTTTTCTAGATCCTGCTTCCAGGGCTTAATGTGCCCATGTGTACGCAATTAAAAAGCACAGTAAACATCAAAAATAAAATGCAATTGCTGAACTAAAGACGGGGGGTGGGGTGGGGAGCAGACAGTATTTCCTTTAGTTGGGTCTCCCTGAGGAAAAACAGAAAAATCCTTAGGTTTTCCCTGTGTGAACAGGAGCCGGTAGAGGAAAGCTCAACTGTACCAAAACGGCCAAAGGCAAAACTCTAAGGCCCAGACACAATATAATTTATTAATATAGTACCATGCCTGAACTGGTGTGTGTTACTATGCCAAAGCAACCACACCGAATCCAACAAGTTGCTGGATGGCAGCTGGATAACCCAGAGAAGGAGCAGAGTTTCTTCACATCCTTCTTCATGCACACAGGTTGGCACATTCCTACTTTTCCAAAAAGCTTTGTACCAGGATGACAATGTCTTTTCATAATAGCACAGACTTCAGGCTGACTAGATAAAGTTAATTCCATTATTTCCTCATTTTGGAATCTTGACATTCTCCTACCACAAACTACAGCATACAAAGATTGAGTAAAGGAGAATATAAACTAATTGTCCTCTGTAATTACTTTGGTACACTGCCCTGTGTACTTACTATTTATTTAAAAGTTTAATGGAAGAATGAGTGCCAGACTTGGCAGTTCCTTAAAGAAAAAGGTTTGAATAATTACCCTTTCAGAGAGGAACTGATTAGGGAGCCCATGAGAGAAGATATAATCCTTGACTTGGTCCTGAATAGCACACAGGACTCACTCCAAATGCTAGAGCTGAAGAGCACTGCAGTGCACTCAAATTCAACATGCTTGCAGAAATATCAAAAGTCAGAAAAGCCCCTATTTCTTGTGCCCAAACAGGTTTTTACACAAAAATGATGATGTAAAAAAAAAAAAAAAAAGGCAACAAAATAAAATAAAAACATTACACACAGCAGGGAGAATATTAAGGGATATTATACTGGAAACACAGAAAAATGAATCCCACTTACTAAGAAAGATGTTAGAAAGAGGGAGGACTTGAAAAATCAAAGCCAGCCTGGCTCAGTGGCAGGATAAAGAAAGTTATTACACGCCATCTTTCAACAAAATTCATGATCAAAAAACCCTAAATGGATAGGATCATAAACTCTGGAAGGCTAAATGTGTATGCACAGGCCAAAAAAAAGAGTATGAAGGCTAGCAAGCAAAAGGTACCATAAATAAAATTCCTCAAACACATCAGGAGCAGAAAGCCTGCCAGAAATTCTGTAGGATCAACAGATGACTAGGCAGTAAAAGGAGCATTCAGAGAAGATAAAACACCAACAGGAAAGCTAAATGAATTCTTTGCATCTGGGTGCATCACAGTGGAGTATGGAGAGACTTATAAAGACTCCACCACCAGAAACTCTTCATCACAGGGGATCTCATGGGATGATTTCTTAGATCTTGACATCTACAGAAGACTTTCATACAAATAGGCAGAAGAACCAAGGAATTACATACAAGTAAACTTGACATCTGTATTAGTCAGATTGGCAGAAATTACAAAGAACCGTGGATAAATACAGCATTCTAAGACTCAACAAAGATCTTGAAAAGAGAAGCCCTAATTCATAAACCTATTCACAGACCATAAATACGCCAGAGGACAGGATTACAGCTGAGAATACCCTTTAAAAATGGAGATATGACTTGGAAACAACAGGATGCAGCTTCAGTAGCATCCAAATGCTGAGTCCTCTCCAGACCCATAGCATATGATTTCTGTACTGCTGCCATTCAGGAGGTACAAGTTAATTTGAGGACATATACTGTCAATGAATAAAACTTCATTTTATTAACAAAAAAAATTTTACAAAAGCTGCAGAATTGCCAAAAGAATGACACCTATTTATGCAATACCTTAATACACCCTCACCCTTGGCTAACTTGAAAATTTGTCTTGAAATCATCCAGAAATCCTGCCTAAATATCACTGCATATGCACAGACAGATGCTACAGAGCACCCACATTTCTGCCTGGAAAGTCGTTAGCAGAGATACCAACTGGGCATATCACAATCTCCTAACTCAAACACAGTCTTTTGGAAACATCTTATTCATGTTTCTACAACAGGCTGTTCCCGAGTAGCATTCCAAGAATGAACAGTGACAGTATGAAAATCATGTTCACATTAACATGTGTTAACATAATAAAAGCATATATAATTCTGTCACTTTAAAAAGTCTCATGTAAAATGCTAAAATTGATAAATTTCCAAAACTATTGGTGGAAACAACAGGCACAAAGAAAAAAAATAAAAGAAAAAGAACGGTGCCGAAATGCTTGGACAATCTAACTCTTTTGCTACTTACTTTTCTAATGTTCTGGAATCTCCTGTATACTCCGGAAGATCATTTAAGTCTTGGGGTGAAGCAGAAATCTGTTCTGTATTTATTTGTAATGCATGACCATTCTTTCCTATCACTTCAAATCCTGTCAGTCCAAGGTAATGAGAGTCTCCCCAGGTCATGGTAAAATTCAGTTGCAGGCCTATATAAAAGAATATAAATTTAATATATCTATACACATACTTACTACTTACTAGTTTGAAGTAAGGAGACAATATAAGACTGCATGCAAGCCCCAGTGATTAACATTGTATGTACTGTGTTTAGACTAAATAACTTTATATGCTGTATTGGATATGTCCTGGTCTGCACACCTGCCTCCACATGTATTAGACCCCTTTAGTGGGGCACCAACATCTTGTTCACTTGTAACTGTACAACTCCTGATCAAGCACATTACCAAGTGTCTCATTACTTAGATTGTAGACTGGTGGTAATTAAATGATAAATTTAAGCAGTTACATGAAAGATTTTGTGATTATGCAGACACAGAGAAGACCTATTAGGCTGAAGCCTATCCATCATCTTTTGCCAGCTAAGTGACTACATAGATTCATATAAATCCAGTCTCTCATAAATCCATAAATTGTCAGAGAACATCAACTCATAGTTGGTTTACTAATGCATTTAAAGTTACTATGTTCATGTCAGAACTGGACACATGGATGTATTTTAGTGGAACAGCGTTAGTGAAAAGCAGCAATGTTGATTAGCCTGCATCCCCAGAAAATAAATACAAAAGAAAAACTGGGCAGACAAAAGATTGTATGTGTATCTTCAGATCCACCTGTTTCACACCTTACTGAAAAAATATAAATAGCATATACAGATATAACAAGTAATATTTCAATCTGGTCAGGTTCCGTAAAAATCTATCACTGTAAATTAAAAACATCTTTTGTTTCACACATTACAGAAGCCCAGAAATAATCAGGTTGGATAATGTGTAAAGAAGCACCAGTAGTCATGACGCCCTGTAAAACAAACAAGCATTAAACCTATTAAGCCATCCAGCCCAATTACCTCTAAATAGCCGTAGCAATTTACGCGAGACTAAGCCTTGATATGCACATAAATTCACTTGGGTGTAAGATCTCATTAGCATTTGCAAGGACGCTAAGAAATAAATAGTTCTATTAGCTGACAAGTTTGGAGCTATGGCTACATTGCTATTAGACGCTATTCCCAAGGCCATTGCTAAAACGAAACTCGCTTAGTGTACGAGCATGCAAGAGTTCTCGTATATTTTGAAACAAAAGGGAAAAGACTGAGTAAAGCAGCTACACACAAGGTTTAGTATTCACATCACCATGCCAATGCCTTCATAGAATCTCAGACTCGTGCAGGGTGGAAGGGACCTCTGGAGGTCTCTAGTCCAACTCCAAGCTCAGAGCACGTCCATTACATCAGGTCTCTTGGGAGCTAATCCAGCGGAAATCTGAAGGTTCCCAAGGCTGGCAGATTTCAAAAACTCTCTCAACCCTACCCTCAGGGTGAAAAAGATTTCCTAATACCCGGTTGGCAATTCTTGTCTTCTACCTCATTGACTCAGTTGCCTCTCAACCCGATCCTATGTCGATGCCTGAGAATGGCCTGAACCCCTCCTTTCTACGCCCTTCTGATAGGCTATGGGTAGCAAGAAGATCTCCCCTCACCTTATCTTCTCTTCTGCAGGATGAACAAACCAACCCAGCCCTCCCACGTTTCTCTCACATGCCAGGTACGCCAGCTGCCTGACCATCTTGGTCACCCTCCTCCACTGGACCCACACCAGTAATGGCAAATTTCTTCTTGTTCTAGGGAGCTCCATACTGAACCCCATACTCCAAACGCAGCTGCACACAAGCAGAATCCCCTTCCTTGCCCTGCTGGCTGCACTCTTATTTTTGCATCCCAGGAGGCAGCTGGCTGCCTTTACTGCAAGGCGGCACTGCTGGCTGGTTCAGTTTGTGGTCTTCGAAGGACTTTAGGCCCTTCAATGCAAAGCTGCTTTTTTAGCTAGCTGGCCCCCAGCCTGGCCTGCGGCACACATTATTACCTCCCACACTTTGCACTTGCCCTGAACTTCATGAAGTTACGCTGGGTAACATGTTACCATTTCTCCAGCTTGCTGAGGTACCTCTGAAGAACAGCCTTGCCCTCCAGGATATCAACCACTCCCCTCTGCTTGGTATCACCCACAACCTTGCTGTGACCGTACTTTATCCCATCAACCAAGTTCTTTCAAAAAGAAGACACTGAGCAGTGCAGACTATAGTAGTACTGTTCCCTGAGGGACACCTCTAGTAACTAGCCACTAGCTGGACTTCGTACCAGTGACCATGACACTCTGAGGCACTATTTCTCCTTTACATCATGACTGGCAACAGGATGAAAGAGATGAAAACTACCTACAACAGGCCAAAGATATAAATCCTCAGTGACTCCATGCACAATTTATTACCAGGATTCCCAGATGAAAAGGCAGTACTGATCCTAAGTTTTGCACAATTTCCAGTAATTTCCCAAAACAAGAAACAGCAAAAGGACTCTCACTCCAGGTCTAAGGGACCACTCCACAAAATAAGAACAAGGAACAATATACACAGGCAGGGCAGGGTATGCAGAAATCATTGGCAAAAATGAGGCTGTAGCCTCTAGTTGTTTTTGTGCAAGGTCGTTTACATAGACAGGCCCTTGTAGCAATTAATGGCGTTTTTTTCTGTTTAAGAGACTAAGTTGGAGTTTGTTTTGCATTTCATAAGGCATGGAAAGCCTCCCTTAAATGCAGCTAGCTTTCTCCAGCTCTTTCCCTGCAAGAACTCATAGAACTCAGGACCTATGTGTGATAGGGACAGGTTAGTCCAATTAACAATGTCTTGTCAGTGTCACAAACTATACCTGCTGAGCTCTGAATCACACCCTCACTACACTTTTTTCACCCACTTTGAGAAATGGGAGAAGGGAAAGGCATCTTAAGTTCACAGGTATGAATTGATCATAGACATGCTCATAGATAAAAGTTCACAGATCCAGATATCCTTCATGGGTCACAGATCACAGACGTGTGACTAAGGCACAGCACTGTGTATATTTGCAGAGAGCACAGCACAGGTTGCTGAGGTCTTTATGCCAGGCCCAAGAACCAGATTTCTCTTGTGCTGGTCGAACGACCAGAAGCTGATACCAAAACCTCTGGGCTGTCCAGAAGTTCTCTGGACAATAACTTAAAGGGCCACATAGATCTGTTTTTGTACAGGATAAAGAAATCAGGTACTTCAAGTATGAATATAACATTCTGGTATAGCTTTACTGTAGGGTTTCCGTTGCCTATCAGATCTGAGAAATTAAGTCAGTGTACAGAAATATGTAGGATTGGGAGAGAATTACTGGGTAAGGGACACGGCTATTACAAATCCCATTCAGGGACTAGGCAAACAGCTAGTGCTATTTTTCTGAGATTAAAAGCCAACTGTTACGACATAATATTCTAAATGCCATAGTAAACAAAGCTTCTGCCTTAAATATTCAATTACTCTTCTTTATACTAGACCTGACATCTGTCACAAAGTTCCGTACAGCTCTGACAAATCAAATCCTCCTTGATAACATGTTAAGGGGGAGGGAGATTAAGCAAGAAGTAAATGTAAGAACTTACATTTTCCAGTAAATATTCCTGATTCCTTGGGTATACATTCAGAGAGAGGGTCTGGCTCTTGAACCTAAGAAGTAAACAGGTGCATCATATACATATAACAGACATACTGTTTATAAAGTGTGTGCGTGTGTGTGGACTTGTCTGTTTCTTTAGTTTTGGGCAGGTTTTTTGCATCCAGCCTTTTGTATATCAATCTCCCCTTTGCCCCACCATCCAGGGTGTCCTGCAAATAATGGGAAATATGCCCCAAAATGTAGATCATAGGGCTCCTTATAAAGTCAAAACTGTTAGGGGTTTTTTGTTGTTAGTGCACACTGAAGTGTTAAACAGGAGACTCCCTAGTGTGGGCTACCTGTTCTCAAAGAGGCTGAAATTCTTAAGTCAGTCTCACTTACCTGCAGACTGCAATTAGCAAATGATAATGTGCTGTATTTGTAACACATGGCAAATATGTTGCAGAGACAAGAAGAACCAAGAGGCAGAGCAAATAAGCAAACTTGTCCAAAAGCTTACATTTGTTCTTTGACAATACTAATTAATAATAGCCTATGTTATTCAAAATAGCAAACCAGAAAGTGAATAAACAGATGACAAATTCTGCTGATCATACTGGGGCAATTAGGGTAGTAAAGACAACTGCAGAGGTTGCAGACTGACTTCATTTCATTGAGTGAGCATGATGAAATGGCTAATTATATACACTGTAGGTAATTGTAAAAATACTACATATGATGAAAACAATCTTTACAGATACAGTACTGGGCTCCAAACAAAACAATAGCAGATTAGAATGAAATCTTGGCATTATTATAAGTAATCCTACAAAAACATCAGTTCAATCCTCATTAGTAAGCAAAAAGCCAAACAGGAAATTAGAAGTCCAGACTCATTCTCTATAGCTTCATTCATCGTTAGAAGTAGACTTCCTGTCATCCAGAATACATCAAATGGATCTACATTGTGCCTAAAAAAACCAAAAGGCTTGTCAACGCTTTTCTCCTACTGTTATATTAGAGCTGTGCAGGATAACCATTGACATCCTGGATCTTATATGTGTATGTTCCCAGACTGCAACATATTCCATGTAGTAGCAAATGTCCTTGTAATTAAGTGGGTGAAACTGAAGAAGAAGTGTGCACTGAAATAAACACACACAGACAACCTAGAGAAGATGGAAAAAACCCTTCTACTGGGGGTATCTGTCTTGCAAAACTGTGACTCTATCTTAGATACTTGATGCCTTCTTCTCAGAACAACTTCAAAAGACCAGCCTGGGAATTAAAATTTGCAACTCCACTGAATATCAAAACCCACGGACACAATAAAGCTAGTGGTTTTATGGAATGCAGAATAATGCCCTCCCTTGCAGGCAGTAAACCACCTGTGCCAAGCTACCTTATTACCTTTTCTCCCTCTTCCTCCTTTCTTGACTACTCAGATCCCTTCATTCCACTGGTGCCCACTATCTTTTCTTTCAGATATTGTTCAATTTTCTATAATTTCAACTATGCCTACTTGCTCCTGCCTGTGACTTGCTTGCTCCTACCTTATGACTAGAACAAAACACCACCATAGTACAGGAGTTGTTGGAAAAGCAATAAAAAGTAAAAAGTATTTCCCTGGTCCTATACCTGACCATACTGTATAGCACCTTCCATGTGAGGAATAACTGAAGTAGGACTAAACATTCTGGAAAAGAGACTTAGTGTGACAGAGAGGCATAAATCTTTTGAGTGTCCTGAAGAAGCAAATGGAAAAAAATTGTTTAGTTTCTTCCAACACAAAAACTAGGGGACATTAAGTGAAGCTAGAGACAACCAGAAAGAGGTTCTTTGTGCTACACAAGTTAAGCTGGGAAATTTACCACAGAGCATGGTTAAGCTGTAGAAGTGCCCTCAGGTTCAAAAACCTAGTGGATGAATTAACACAAAAAAAAAAAATCTATGGCTGGTTACTAAACACAAAGGCTAAGTCAAGGAGTCCTTGTGAGACAAATTTCGAAGGGCTGGATGAGTGTTTCAGAAAAACACCACTGCATGTTTGCGCTGCTCTTACATTCTCCGCAGGCATCCACTATCAGCCACAGTCAGAGTTGGGTCAAGTGCACTAGTAACAGCTCTGACTTGCTATAAAGGCTGACATGTTAAGGATTACTGAATTCATAGGAAAAACAGATGACTGTGGATAATATTGACAAGAAATTAAGATGCTCCCATAAGAGCTTTTGAAAAGTTCTGTAGACAGTGCAGTGTAACTCTGCTTCATCCACTGAACATGCTACAGGAAAAAAGGGTGCATCATCGACAGGTAGACTGTTCAAGCCCAATACTAGCCTGAATGCCAACATAATGCTGGGCAAGACAAATCATCTAGTAATCTGCATCATTCTGATAGCATAAGCATCCGTCTACAAAATCTTGATGGTACCAACAAATACAGAATATCAGGGAGATCAATGGCTCAGTCACAATAGCTTCTGTTATCGCATTGCTGATACAGCATGTTTCAGAGTTAGAAAAGGAGTATGAAGGGCGTCACAGATGAAGAGCAAAATAAAAGGCAGAGGCTCTGAGTAAGGACCAGACAGGCCACGTCTAGGCTTCTGCAATGAAAGAGTTCCTGGTGAATGCTCACAATAAACAAGCGATCAAGAAAAGAACAGTGAACTTCAATTTGTGTTCATGGAATCCTGCATTGCGTAAGGTGCCTGAACAGTTTAAGATACGACAAACAAAGATGACACTGAAATTACTGTTGCCAGTGTTAACCAGCACTGAAGAAGTCAAAAGGATTAGAGTCACTGACTCATGATCTTAATAGTGAGATCAAATTCCAATGTCATGGCATGTCCCTTTGTCTTATAAGCCACCAGGAGAAGAGGACAAGACAGAACAGGAAGGCTTAACAACAGCACAAGGCTCATTAGGAGCCATATATCACTGGGAACACTTCACCTGAACCAGCTGGAATTTGGGTCGATTCAGCTTTGGATCTCCTCACAGACTTACACGTAAGAGTGTGACCCCTACAAAAAGATAACATCATTGAAGCAGCAATAGGTGCTCATGAAAATTCTAAGGTAGAGGATTTGATGGAAATCAGGTCAAAGTCTGCCCCACACCATCCTGAGCAGAAAATCTTGCAGGATCTTAGCTCAGACACTGGACTGTTGGGCTGGAATGGTTTGAGGCAAGACTCCAGTGCTTGAAAATATGGCTTTCCTCCAAGCAGTAAAACACCTACTGTATGGAACAGTAAAGTGGCATTTTTATGCTGCAAAATGCACACAGACCTGTGGAGATGCTAGTCAAAAAAGGGAAGAGTAAAAATTAGGGGACACTTGACAGGGGGAGATCCTTCTCACCTAGGATACTTAATTCGTGGAGGAAGGAAAAAACAAGTAAGAGTATACTTTGTGTGGAAAACACGGAAAAAGTCTTTGCTTTGGAGTGACAGGGAGCACAGCTACTCATTACATGAATAAATGTATGATAAAAATCACGGACAGTGGCATAAACCTGTAGGAGTACCTAAATCAAAAAGAACTTCCTCTAATCTCTGTCCAAGGAAGTAAAGAAAAAAACCAAACCACCATACAATCTGGTATAATTTTCCTTGTAGTTTTACTAATTAATCAGAAAAACAACAACTTGGAGGACCTTTTGGACCAAAAAAACGCACATAAATTATTGAGCTGGTGAAAAAAGTAATCTTCAAAACAGACAGATAGCTGCATTAGTTCTTCTACAGAGCTTTACTCCACCATGGAAATCAGTGTCTACTGCTTCCATGTCATGTTTCAAAAAGACATTATAGGGAGTTCTGAACATGGAGGCCCCTACCTGTAGATCCCCTGTTCTTGATCCTGCTTGTGTAAAAGGTCTTTCATCTCCCTCCCTATCAGCAGTTGTTGGCCTCTTTAGCTCTTCCTCATATCTCAAGGAGCTGGCATTTTCCATTTCTCCATGATAAGTTTCATCATAGCAGTACATAGCTTCAAGAATGTCATCATCGGTAGTAAACAGTATGGTATCCCCGAAGTGCTCTGGAGCTGGAGGCAATATACAGAATTAAATGGAGAAACCATACAAAAGAATATATAGAGTGATAAAAACTATTTTCAGTCCTTCTTTACATTTAATTTGCAGTAGTGTTTAAAGATAATATATGGTAAATTGATACTGACAACTGATATAATTAGTATGTTGATTCCCAAACTTATACTGCACAGCAGAATAGAGAACTCAGTCAAATTTCAAATACATATAAAAGAAAATGGGGAAAAAGCTTCTCCATCACCTTTTCCAGAAGACCGTATCTGTGCGAACAAGTAAAAGTCTGCAACTTTTAAATGTCTAGTGACTATATGATGTTATTGATATATGGTCTTGTCGCTAAGACATCGTTAAGAGTAGAGATTAACTCTATATGCTGCTAAATTCACAGTTTCATTGAAGAATGCATTACTGGGTTTTGCATTATGTTTTGAAATTAAAAGGACTAAATACTATACAAAGTGCCACTTGCTTTGAAGTGGAAACTGATAACAAACAAGCTAAATGTATTTGTATTGTACTGCTGTTTCCACAAAGAAAACAAGAAATTATAGCATACCTCCAGACAAGGTTCCTGAAGCTTTCGCAATTTCTCCTTTAAAGATGCATTGTTCATCTAACAACATTATAATGTCTTTCACACCTCTGAAAGAATGTATGCGAGATTTATTATAATTCCAAATCCTAATCATAGCTACTTGACAGGAATTCACAAAGTCAATAAAGATGAAGTGAGGTTTTCCAGGGGTAAATGGTGCGAGCCAGAGATGCATATCATCCTGGGTCCGATTTACCCCATCAATTAGGTTGGTTATTATTCTGGGATCATTGCCATAAGCTGGTAAAATATTTATATCAGGTGGTTCAGCTGTTATTTTTGAAATCTGAACAGGCTCTCCTTTAGAACTGAAAACTTCAATTCCATTAAGACCAACATAATGTCTGTCTCCCCATGTTGTTTGAATGTCTATCACCAAGTGCTTTCCATAAGGTAAAACAGGAATTTTAAAATCATTTCCATCATGTGCCTCCACAGAATTTCCTTCTTGCCTTTTCAGTAGCATTTGTAGTCCCTCTTTTCTCACTTGCTGATATTCTCCAGGCCGGTTGATTTTCTGTTGATGGAGAAACTCATCAAAAATATCCCCTTGAAAATCCATGTTAGAGATTCGGCCACGATGGGAATAATTAAACTTTACCAAGGAGTTCCAGGACTCCTGCAGCGTGTGTTCTTGTTCATTGTGCCACTTTGCTCTAGAAGTTGCTATGTCCTTGATCGAAAACGCTGCATCTGGAAAAAAACATTACACAGGCATTTAATGTATCAACAGGACTGGAAGCAAAGCACTACAACACGAACTTTCCAGAATTACACTGATCATACTTGTGTTCCCTTACTGTGAAATTCTGTTACAGCAACACTTTTTTGTTGCCTCCCTATTACGAGGGCTACATGTTCCAATTTCCCTTCCCCATTTAGACATAACAAAACCAATCGTTTTTAACTATTGAAGAGCAAAGCACATGCCAAGATACAAAATGCAACTAAGTTTGAGATTGCAAATCCTTGACACAACGCTTACAGAACTTGGGATTTTGCCCAGTGATACTTATTATGTGGCTGTCACGACAGTTTAAATCATCTGTCTGCATTTCTGCAGAACATCTTTCAAACAGCTGGAAATGGCTTAAGTGGTGAAGTTTATAAAGCATTACAGAGAAAAGGTAGGGCTTCCTGTCAAAATCAGCCACGAGTATATAAAGAAAAGTGATGAGAAAAGACGTAGGTTCAGCGTACAACAAGAATGAGGTCAGCATTGCATTCTGTGCAGGTAACACCCAAATATTTTTCTCACTTTTCAGCAAGTGAGATGTAGAAGGGGGATAATGACAAAGGATCTAATGGGAATGCAGTGGAGACGACAAATTAGAGGGGCACAGTGGGAGCAAAGCATGCTCTCCTTGTGACTGCACTTGGGAACTGCTTAATTTCCACCTCAAAACAATTAAGAGCAGATAATAACAAAGATTTTCAATAAAGCTGTCACTTATGTATTTTCTTCAAATAAATGAAGAAAAGCAAGTGGAGTACTAAAGAATTACAGACCCATGGGCTAGATTTTACTTCTGTACAATGTCCTTGAGTGTATACTAAAACAAATGGTTATCAAGAATAAATGCCAATAGCTGTAAAATGCAAAATAATAATTTCCCAAAAGACTTCTCAAGACTAACTTTCAACTTTCTTTTTGGAAAGAGGCAATGTTCCTAATCTATCTGTGGCCAATAATCATTTACAATACACAAGCGAGATAAAAATAAGAATTTTAAAGCAGATGGGAAACTACCTAAAAGAGGGTTGTTTTCCAGAATGAAAGGCTGGAGACGAACCTGGCCACTCCTCCTTACCCCACAAGGGGAATACAGAGAGGAAGCAGAGGTCCATACTTCAGAGAATATCAGACTTTTTAAGTCACTCCCTTGTTCAAACCATCATCCATATGGATACTCATGAGGTGGGTGATCCCAAACTACTTCCCAGAGCCTCACAATTTACCTGAAGAAGATGACACTGTATATATATTTACCACTTTAAAATGTCAAAGTTTGAAAATTTCAGAATGAGGATGTACAGAAGAGTATTTGACATCCACTGGTTTTCCTTGTTTTGGAGGTTTTTTCCCTTTTTTTCCTTTTTTTTTAAACATTACATACTTCAAGCAGTACAGAGATTACAGCTTTGAAGCACTTCTACAGCAGTTCAACAGGAGTTACTGTCAATGGGAGGTTAACAGGTTTGTTAGCTATGTTAAGAAGTGACAACAGGAAAAGTGGAGCTCTGAAATGAAAGCAGAGAATAGGCCAAAACCACAGGCCAATGGCTGAAGGCTTACAGGGTTTGGGCTGGTTTTTTTTAGAATCTAAAATTTATTATTTTTATTGGAGCCACGTGAACAAACTCTGCATGCAAAACAAAAGTATCCCACTTGCAGATGTTACAGATACATTCCCAGTCTTCTGCATGCCTGAGAGGATTGTATGGTGGATGCTATCCCAGCATCCAGAAATGATGACACCTGCAATGTGCACCTCCCCTATGGGTTTAGGGGGGATTTCTTGAATCACCAAGTGCCTTGCCCTGCTTCCAATGGCAACACACTCCACACAATTCCTCTCAGAACTTCAGTAAACTACATTTGAGGCAACGTTAGCTTGGAAAAAAACTACCTTTCTTCTCCCTCTGTTGTGTTAATCTCATTTTTACTTCCTGCAGTTATAAATAGCAATCATATTTCCATGCTGCAATCACACAATTCATTACCTAAATCATTCTAAAAGCTCTCTTCTGTATCTGTTCCACTCTGTAATCAGCTTTCCTGAAAATGGATGATCAGAACTGCAGTTTTGCAACTGACATCTCACAAGTGCCTGTGTTGAGATATTAATATTCCCCTAACTAACAGAAATACCTCTGCTGATACATCCTCAGAGTGCATCACTATAATCATGCCTGCGTCACACTAGCATTTCATAGTCAATCTGTTACCAACTACTCAACCAAGATCCTTCTCTTCCTCGGTCATTTTCAATTGATGATTACTCAGCTTACAACTTAATTTTTTGTTATTAGTCCCCAAATGACCCTGCTAGCAGCACTATTGAATTGCATTCCAAAGCTATTACTCCAGTTCTCAAGCTCATCTTTCTGTGCCGTTCTTTAATCTTCTTAACTCATAACACCCCAAATTATATGTTATTTGCAAATTTGATCAGTACACTGCCATCATTTCCTTTGCCCATTAAACCAGTTATCAAAGAAAAATTGTATGTTTTTATAGCAACATTAACTCGAGCCAAATATGCATGTATGTGCTAGTTTTAATTTCTGTTGTTCTCATTATTCTTCATTTAGTGACCAAAGGCAGGCTGTGACATTGCATACGAGCTTGTGCAGCCTCCCCATTGTCACATACCGCTATTGGGAAACTGCAGTTCCCGTAGCCCCGTACCAATTAAAATTCACCACTCTTAGGGAAACGCTTAATACTGTTTCCCTGTGGTTAATGCTCACTCAGCTCCACTGCGAAGATGGCTTTACCCTGCACAGTACAGCACAGAGAGAACAAAAGCTGCTTGATGGCATGCAATTTTCCCAGGGACAAACACATATTGGGAGTTTTAAGCACCAGAAAAACCTGCTCTGAGCAACATTAGAGAACAGTATAATTAGAATCATAATAAGCCTCATCTTACAGTTTACATGAAAACTTCTCAATTTTTAGCATTTTTACAACCAAACAGAAATTACTAAGGTGGGACTTATTTATATTTTCCATAATGTTGACAAGTTTTTAATATAACAGAGGTACTGTGAAATGTGTGAAACAGCAAAAGGGCTGTGGTGAGTGGGTGGGTGAAGGCAGTTATTCCAACTACTTCCGTACTTTTTTCTTCTTTGAGGTATAATTGCAGACATACTTATAAGATTATTGTTTTCTCCACAGATGGGCAGAGAAGAAAAAATTTAGATATTCTAAGTTTAGAAAGAACCATTTTCCTCACCTGTCTGCAAAGCTGTTGATATTTGAGCTGGCATTCCTGCACTTACGCATATTTCCAGTCCCTTACGACCATAACTTTAATGTATACACCCAAATACAGTATACAGCAAGCTACACTATCATGTACATTTTTCTGATGCTAAATCACTCCCAAAATTTCAATTCGTATTTTTGTAACCTCGTCTTCCAATTCTCTGGGGCTTGTTGTCCTTGTTCTGTCAGACTATCTTCATTTGAGTCAAGTCTTACAGGATGCCAAAGAAGAGGTATGAAGGGTCCAAAAAAAATAAAAAAGTCAGTGACACATGGCTTGAAACTGAACAGAGGAGATTAAAAATAGATCCTAAGCAACAGAAACCCAAAAATGTTAGTTAAAAGCAAGACAAACTAGAACTTGTGGGTAAGAAATTCTATTCTTGTGTTATTTATAGTGGTTAAGCACAAAAATATTACCCCACACACAGAAAATTTCTTAGCCAAAGATTGGGAGAGAGCAGGAACTTCACAACTTGGCCAGTTCTCATACTTTTCCCGGGGCACACACTGTTGCCAGAGGTAGAACACAAGTACACAAATCTGGATCTTCCACCTCCAACAGGATCCAGACAAACTAAAAAAGGTTTGAAGAAGAATGAAAAGGATAATCAAAAGCATGGAGGAGATAACAGCTAAATTTACAAGAAAAAGCTTCATAAATAAGCAGAGATGTCTGAGGGAGAGGTTTGAAAGAGGTATGGGATCTTATGAGCAGAGAAGGGAAAATAAGAGCAGTTTTCCAATCACTCTGAACAAATACATTCAGCATATATTCTCACTGAGAAAGACACAAACCTACTACACAAACTGTCAATTTACTCACTACCTTGAGGTCACACCTTATCTTTTTGCAGATTTCCCATGATATTAGCAAACATTTGCTGTCTGCAGGACTGTCAATTTTAGCATATAATTTACTGAAATATAATCTTAAATCTTCTCCCAGTAAATTAAAAAAAACTAACTCAGAATGTAAATTTGTCAGAAAAGCATTTCACATCAGGTGTAGGACAAGGAGAGAGACTGAGCACTGTCATAGCATGAATGAGAAAAAACTGAATACTGTAAATAGCAAAACTAAAATCCCCCTGCCTAGGCCTTCAGGAATGTCAAGAGGTGCCTTCCCACCTAAATGATTCTGTGCCTCTGCAAAAGGGAGAACTTGTCAGCACTTGCACTACGGTTGCTATTGTGAGCTCTTACCTTTGAGAGCAGAATCATCTTCTCCAAGATTTACAGTGCTTAATCCTATCTTTTTTGCACATCTAACACTTCTCCTTCCACTTGTAGGGTACTGTGAGCTGCAGGAATTTTTGTTAGAAGGTTGCTCCAAAACGTCCAGGCCCACGTCATCCTCCTTTCTGCTTAGCATTTGTGATCTCTCACCTCCATTTGCATTTCTACTACTGGATCTTCCCAGTCCATTTCTCTGACATTTGACACCCTCAGTCAGATCAGAAAAGTTTTTCATGATTCCATCTGACTGTGTTTGAAATCTCAAGCCTAAACCATGTTCTGTAGCAAGCCAGGGAGGCTTCTGCTTACTGGAAATAACTTGATTACTCTCTGTTACTTGGGAAGATGACTGTAACCAAGAGGGAACTGCACCTGTAGAATCAGACAATTTTCTTCCTGTTAGCTTTTCCATTTGCTTGCTCAAAGCAAGTTCATCATCAGACTGAAGAAGATGCATAACTGCTTGTGCTGTTGCATTCTCTTTAGCATCTTTTATACAAACATGAGATGGTAAAACTTTTAGATCATCCTCTAACTCAGACACATTTTTCTTCGTAAAGCTGTTTGAGTTCATCTTACGCTCAAGATGATTGTCCTCTGGCAGAGATTTCCAGTTTAGCGAAGTACTGTTTGACTGTAAGCATTTAAAATTTAAGTCTGCTCTCTTCTGGGTGACTGCAGGTGCGTTTACTTCTTTCCCTTCATTTGAAGAATATGCAGAGGTATTTTGCTTGTGATCTGTGAGGTCAATTGTAGTGCTATGGTCAGTGCAGAGATCTCCAGAAGCTCTCTCTAGTTCACCATCAAATACAAGGTTCTCATTGATATATAACCTCACCTTCCTTGCTCCAACATCAAGGTCCTACAAAAATAAAAGTATGAAGGTTTCAGTTAAGCTGTTCAAGCATTAGATATCACTGTTCTGGAACTCTGACACTTGAATGTAATCAATAAACAGATGAAAAACTATTAAAAACCCATATCAGTAACATGCTTTTGACTACTTTTTAATCAAAAGCTCAAACTACTGAAAATATCATGGAATATTTAAGATTTTATTTAAAAGGACTAAAAACCCTGCTAGACGCTACTCTGAACCATTCTGGCTGACAAGGCTTGATTATTTAGAAAAGCTTGAGCAAAGAAGTCTAGATTAAGTATGCTTATATTTGATCAGGATATAAATTCCAGAGGCACATTTTGCTTCAGCATCTTTAAGATTCATGACTTTTATAACATGTTCCACAGCGAACCACCCCCCAGATCAAAGCCACTAGAGTTAAAAAGAGTTATAAAGAGTTATAGAAATACAGGGCTGGAAAGGACATTAAAAAGAAAAAATCATTTGGTCCATCTCTTTCTAACTGGAAAAAGTAAAATAACCTATACCATTGTGAAGAAATCTGTTTTTAACAGTTTCAAATGATCTGCCTTCATAGCCTATTCTAACACTTAACTAGCCTTTTAAATAGAAGGCCTTTATCTCAAACACAACTCTGCCACTCACAACTTTATATTCTTTTCTGTGCCACTCACTAAAACCTTTTTTTTTTTTTTTCATTCCCCTGAAGTTGGAACTAACGTTCTTTCTATACTCTATCATTTCCATCTAACCTTTTTCTCCTTCTCATCAAAAATACCGGTATCTTCAAAGAAAATCTCGAAGATAAGGCAAAATCCATCTCCTTTCTGCCCTCTAAATTTCAGTAATGTGTCCATCAGTGTAGAATCTTTTTAGATTCTCTGTTCTTTCCTTATTTTCATGGAAAATAAGAAGCTTTTCATGAAAGTAAGAAGTTTCAGTTTCGTCCCTCTTGCTCATCTCCTGGATGCCCTTGAATGCAATTTAAACTTTCCTCTGCTCCCAGCCTAAGCCAGTTACTCCTTCACCTTCAGGTACAAGTGGCTCCAGTTCTTCACTCCTGCACACACTCTTTACAGCTTACGAGTCTTTATAGCTTCCATTCAATAATGAGTATGAGGTGAAAAATGTAATACGGACCTACACAGGGGGAAAAACGGAAGATGCAGGCATAACAAGAAAGGTACAGCTGAGGGAGGGGAGTAGGTGTGGGAATGCAAGACACATTCCTGATAGAAAAAGATAACCTTCACTAACTTCTCAGAGAACAGCTGTAAACCCAGTTTAATTGGCCATTATGACATGACTGCCTGTGTTATTCCTAGAGTATCATAAAGTGCTATATGTCTGTACTGATGCATTTGGCCATAAAACATGATATTTTCTCCCCTTGAACAAGGACACTGCTAGGTTAATCTAATTGGGGATCAAAACACTTTAATAATTGTATATATTAAAAACTGACTACATGGCTTTGCCGGAAATGATGATGGGGAAGAGAAAGACTATCAGGATGCCCAGTAATGTTATTTTTTTTAATCTCTCTACTTCTGGACTGTTAGTGTACTCCTTAAATGGTAGAGATATTGGATATTTACAGTTGAATTTGGGATACTTGTAACATTTTTACATAGTATCCTAGCCCCTACTGATGTCAGATATACTCAAACCTTTGGTCTGTATTTTTTACCTGGGAACAGATATAAACTGCATGAAACCATGGAAATATACACAGGTATATTTTGAAAAGTGTTTGTCAGTTTCATGCGTTTTAATTAAAATCTGCAACCTCTAAAGAACAACAGGATTTGAAATGAATCTTCACCCACCAGTACCGGAGGAGGAAGGTAGGCAGAGAAAACATTACAAAATGAGATAGATGGTGGAGCTTACCCTCCCTGAAAGATGGGCAGTCAAGCACAGAAAAGGGCCAGTAACCTCAAAATTACTACCCTAGTCAGTAGGAAATGACTTCCCAATCTCTGGAATATCTGGGATAGGTATTGTAGGAAGCAAAAGAGGTGTTCAGATTGCATGAAGATGCATCAGGCAACCCTAACAGACATTTATAGGACATTAGAGACAGACCGAACTGGGGCAGGCATTAATAAAGCCGATAGCTCAGAAGAACCTTCTATTAATGAAGAACTAATAAAAGAGCTAATGAAAATCTCACGCACCAAAATTCTAAGCAGACCTAGGCTCAGGGAGGAAAAATATGAACAGATCTCAGGGACTCCAAGACCAAACATATGCAGACACAAGACTAAGAACATGCCCTCCCACCTGGCTTCTAAACTTCCAGTTGCCTAGCGATCACATGTGGTGTGGAAGATCGACAAAACGGTTAGCTTCCCTAGTGCCACCACTTAACTCTCCTCAAGCATGAGGAGGCTGGAGAAATCCCTTCCTCATGAGTAATTCCATCAAGAAACCACCCTGTAAACTAACACGCAGTACTTCACCCAAGGCAGGGTTCTTCCCTCCCAGAAGAGTAATCAGAATAGCACAATGTCGTAGAACAAGCAAGCAGGTATGATCAACATCAGAGAGAAAAAAATGAAAGATTTTGTGAAAATAGTTCTACAGTTTCCCTCGATGTTCCTTCCCAGCATGCACCTTCAGCCCTCACAAAGTGCCTGCTGGAATGGTGCTTTCTAATGGAGCAACGAGGATGGTATTTTAGCCATTTCAGTGATATTTGTGCATGAAGGACAAAGCTTAAAAACAGAGGCATTTTCCTGTGAATTAAAGCTGGACAGAAGACCTGAAGTTGCCTCTGCCTGACTTCTCACAGAAGCGTGAAAAAGAAGGAGCAAGAGATAAGGCGGCAAGAACTAGAAGAAAAAATTTCTTCTACAAACCTAACTCTGCTGGCACAAAGCTGCTGCATTCTTACAGAAAATGCACCCCGGTGGCAGTCCAGCACTAAAAAAAAATCTCCAGCTCAAGACAACGGCCATGAACATAGTCACATGAGGAGCACGTATACAAGCAATCACTCGAAGAAGAAAACGATCCAACTGGACAGCAACAAAGACCTTCATGCATTGAAGCATTAATTCCATTCACAGATTTGTGAAGATATACAACAGACATTTTATCGGAACTTATGAAAAGAGTTTTAATAGCACCAAGTAACGATGCAATTTCAAGGCTCTAGCAAGTATTCACAGAATGTCTGAATATTTCAAACTAACTTGAAAAGAACTGGCTGCCCTTACACTTGATCTCTTCTTGCAGACTAAAATGACCTCCTTTTCCACAGACCTCATCTGAGGTAAATAAAGGCAAGATGAAGCATTCTGTGAGACCTTCCTTGTAATTCAATGAACCAAAAACCTATGACAATGATGTAATCTGACTTTTACAGCTTCCTTCAGACATATTTTTTCTACTTTCAGACTCAAGTTCTAAAATTCAGACGTACGAAAGTACTGGCCTGAATTAATTTTTTGCCTATTTTTTTAAGAACTACTGGGGCACCTCGCACTTATGTGGTTTTTGAAGAAGGATGTTAGAATGATTACCAAAAAAAAAGGCACAGAAGTCTGGCTCTGGATTCACACTAGCAGGAAAAGAATTGTTAGCCAATTATATTTTGGGGTTTTATACTTCTCAGACAAAACTTCCTCATGACAAATTACAGAATTGCGCAGAACTGCTTGTATTATTCTTTCATCTTAAGTATAATGAGACATGTCTTTAGTTAGAGTAGATTGCTGCATTGCCACCAAAATCCATGGGATTATACTCCTAATGGATTTTGCAGCTTGCCTCATAGCAGTTGATTAAAAAAAACGGTGCCTTGAAACAGAGAAATACCTTTATATGTATTCCCTGCATTATATTCAATAGGTTTGGTAACAAATCATGCCATTACCTCCTAAAACAGCAGTCCTTTTCGCACTCTGTAATGATGATGGAACATTTTGTAGCCCACATTTTAATAGAAAAAGCTATTAGAATTCCAGAAAATAAACATAAATCACGTTATAGTAAATTTGTTTAAGCTGTCCCTTCCCTGGCCATTTCCATATGTATAAATTACCATATGTGCTTATATAAGAACATGGATGAGAGCAAAACCAGAGAGATAAAGCCTCTTATTTATAATCCAGGACAGCAAATCCTCTTTGATCTAGTACCTGGGATTTTTTTCTTAACATTGCAGCGTACAAACAAGAATAATTTTCACGGTGACTTTCAAACACACAAACAAGAGACCATCTGCCGTGAGATGTCTCTCTTGTAACACTAGACTACTTGTTTTATTACGAACACACAGTTAGCATACTTTTCAATTTAAGTGACAAAACTGAAATCGAGCAACAGTCAGCCTATTTATCCTATACATGAGAAAACACATATTGAAACACGTTTCTTTTTATTGTGATAAAACAACTGAAAGTACTGAGTATTAAGATGCACTTACCTTTGTATCTTTATTTCTTACTACAGTAGAGGATTCAGTGACAGAATATGGAAGCCTTTTATTAGGTCTTTAGAGACTTCTAATAGCTTTGAAAGAAAATGCTCATTGTGCCTATGTAAACATTAAAATTACATTGCTACCACTTACAATTAAGACAAAAGCAAATCTTACAGTAGACACGGACCCCTCCTAGCTCCCTATTTTATTAGGGAAAATGGTATCTACTTTTATTTCATACTTTCGGAAAGAAGATCAAACTGAGTTTCCCTAGGCAAGGTACAACATACATAGAGTTGAGAACAGACTACTTACACTGGGAGTTGTTGTGCTGTAATTCCAAATCTTGATCTTGGATATACCAAAGTCATGTGACCGGGTGGGATTGCGGATAACAAAGTAAAGTTGGACAAGTGGATGGAAAGGGCACATCCAAAGGAAGCTTTTCTCCGTGATCTAAGAACATGTACAAGCAGACTGTCACTAATACTCTTTTTCTCCTAAAGCAGGATATTTTAATTAATTCACCACCCCACAAAAAATATACATCGATTAGAAAAGTAACCATTTACAAAAATCTGCTATGTTAAGAGCAAAATCTTAACCTCATTTCCAAACAGTAAATCCGACCCTCTTGCCTGTAAGACAGCTTGCAACAACCTGACAATTAGATGAAGGTCAGCTGCTCGCTGTCCCAGTAAGACATCTGCACGCTCACAAATGACAGTCTGCCATGCTTTGTAAATGCAGGGTCAGGGCAAGCCCAGTTTATTTTAATCAAATTAATCAGCTTTGCAAGCACTAGAGGGGATCACTGAGCACAATGGACACTGCATAATCATTTTACGATTTCTTAAAGTGCTTACACTTCTGTTTTGCCCTCTAAAGAGGGGAATCTTATAGAATTTTATTTCACTGCCTCTGTTTTAATCAGGCTTTGTAGGCATCTAATTTCACTTCTAGATCTCTAGAGCTATATATAGGACTCTACACTTGAAATTTTCTAACATTTTCTAAATGTTTCTAACAGAAACTCCCGACATGAATTTTACAGACCACTGACGATCAAGACATTTTAAAGTACCAAAGAATGCCTAAATCTCAATATTGCTCAGAACAGCCGCCCCTACACATTCAGAAGTGGAGGGAAAGGATGTGCGGCAGCTCAGAAAGAAGCAAGAAGTAAAGAGTCACAGAATCAAAATGTTGAATATTAATATACTTGATGTCAAATGTTACCCCAAAAATGAGACAAATGAGGGCACAAAGTAAATATGCATGCAGACAACATTTCAGTGATCTGAGATTAGCAGATAAATTAGCTCCCTTTCTGTTTTCAAGGATACATAGTACATAGCGTCTAGTCACACAGTACGTACACAAAGTCAGTATTTTTCCATATCCTTTCACTTTGAAGTGAGTCTGTCAGTTTTTCCTGAAAGCAGTAACAACAAAACTTTCCTACCGAATGATGGAATGGACAGAGCTCTGCCAGTCTGTTCAAAGAAATCATGAACAGGGCCACTTCTCAGAGTGGTCATCTTCATTCTCCAAGCTTTGATGGCTCACAAAGACTCTGCCCCACAGAACTCTTCAAAAGCTTTGGGAGACTGTTGTTGCTTTGAATGTCAGTTTTGGGCATAAACAGCCATACGAGTGCCAGACAGGTTTAATCCTTTCTATATAAAATAAGTTGTCTCTTAACATTGAAGACATGAAGGATAGCTCTTCAAACTAGTGTAAACCCAACTCCAGGATCAACTTCAAAGCTAAATCATATTACTGAAGCCATACTATCAAACAAGAATGATTAAAAAAAAAAAATCATTTTCCAACAGCAAACAACATCTGGTAAGTGATCGATTTCCAGACCTCTCCAGTCAGGAGCTGGTTCCCTAGAAATCAGTGGGTTCTGGTGTGTACTGAAATAGCGCCAGAAGTGCCTTCACAGGAGGGCACCAGATTCAGCATGGATCTTTGAAAAGACCTGTTCATGCTTCTCACTACTTTCTCTGGAAAGTTGCACATGATTTTCCAAATAGAAGGCATATCAGAGCCAGGCCAAGTATTGTGTTTTGAGTGAGAGGCAGCTGTAGCAATTGTTTTGTTTATCAGTGGAAGCAATTGCTTACAACTGAGGATACACAAACTCACAGGTGTTACAGTCACTGTCAGCATGTCAACCATCTGACACCAGAAACTGAAGGCAGCTTGACTCCATGCCAAAACTCACTAGACTGGGGAAGGCCCATGTTTTATCACCAAGAGTGAGAGTGATGTCCGTACCTTCACATAACATACTCAAGTCTGGAGTTACTGTCTTCGCAACTAGCACTGAAAAATCTAGCCCAAAAGTTCTTTGAAGCATCAGGGTGATATATAAGGAGTAGGAATTACATTTGAACTGGATCAAGAGAAAAAAAAAAGTAAGCGTGGGAACCTTTGGTCTTAGATTCTGTGGGAGACTGGCTCAAGACACTGCTTTGTGTGGGCATGAAGATATACCTGCTGGAAAGTAAAGGAAGGCTCAAGCACTGTGAAGAGGAATGACATGGGTCTGAGAGTTCACCACTGTGAAGAAGTACCTTTGTCAGTTATGTCTAGGATTACAATTACCTGTCCTTGTCATTCTGAGGTTTAAAAGACCTATATATGCATGTAAGAATCAGAAAGGTTTACAGAAAGCAATTTCAATGAAATACCTATTTTACATTTCTCTCTATATATAAATAATATAATGCCTTATTAAGCATTATATCCATCAGGCACCATTTCCTTAGTTGAGAGCACCTGATGTTCTGCTGGGCGTTTTTTTCTTTCACAGCATATCACAAAGTACAAGGGAAGCAGCAATTTAGATGTTCTTCTAGAAGTCTGCAAAGGTAATTAATAAATAAATAAATAAATATAATGCCCAATCTTCTATAAGAGTATGTCTGTTCTCAAAGACAAATGTACACCTAAATGATCAAAGATGGAAATGTTTTAACTGTGGTAAAGCAAGTTTTCCACAAAGTAAGTTTTTATATTAAGTGTTCATTGTGTTGAAAATACTAGACGCTTGGAGAGTCATCAATTTGCAGTTTTTTCTAATGCACCCAAAAGCTTTCCTGTATGATCTGAAATGCACACAAACTGGAAATGCTGCTTTGACTCCTGCAGGAGTAAGCAGTTCAGTTATCACATATCCACATTCTATGACCATATTCCCCGTCCACATTGCATCTTCTCTGATGCAATATCTTGCCAGCTTCAAGAGAGGAGATTAAAAGTGTCACAAATCAAAAGAATATATTAATCAATGAAATACAAAACCTCATTATTTAAGAAGAATGGGATATATAAATACATGAGAAATGCTAAGAATAACAGGTTTATAATGGCTTAATGAATATATTATGACATAATTTATAATTATGTAGGAAGCACAAGAGTCACTGCTGCTACTACTACTGCTGCTACCAAAGTCTCATCAGCCAGAGAGCACAGACATAAATGAGAATGGGTATTTATGACACTCAAACTACAATTCTCAGGAGACAGTAAGAAAGATGGTTCAAGTGAAAATATTGCTCCGGAAATACTACTCCACACTAAGTTTCAACTAAATTTCAGATTACTGCGTATTTGCCCTCTTTCTATTCTCATTCACCCTGCAAGCACAAAAGTATCACTAGCATGAAATGAGTTTTCATTTATATTTTTTAATACACTAAGTCATTTATTATCCTCATCCACTAAAAACATTAATTTTTACTGGAATCCTAGCTTTGAGGAACCATGGAGACAAAGGACACACAGTGAAAGCGCAGCACAAATGAAATTTTGACTGTATGAAGGGCTATGGACATTTGTTCATCTCTTCAGGAGCACCAAAAGTTCCTACCGGTTATTGTCTTTTGTTCACTGTCTTTAGTATGTAAGCACTTCATGTCTCCTCATCTTACTATCTCACAGAAGAGCCATGAAATATTTTCACAATGCCACACATTTTTCTTAGTCTCTTGTTCAAAACTATCTATCTACACATTCTTATTCTTATGTGATTCTTCCCTAGGTAAAAGGATAACAAGGGGATGGGGGAAAATACACATTTCCTCCTTACGTTTACTTAAATTCATATTAAACGTCTGAAAGAAGTTAGCAGTGAAGCTCCCACACCTTCAGATCACAAGAATTACTTAAGTTTATCAGCAGACATTCTGTAAAAGTATGAAATTTCCTGTCCTTAAAAGTTTTATGATCTCATTCTACAAATATTATGATTACATTAGAATATTATAAAAACTGAATGTGTTTTATCCAAGACAATACCACAGAGTTAATATATAAGGAGGCAGAGTTAAAGCTGCCTCCTTCCAGTTGCTCAGTTAAGTCAGTCAGGCAAATTAATCAAATTTTGTTCTATAGCAAAATTATAACTGAATACCAACATCTTTGGACAGGAAAGCTGAATTTGCTAATAATAAGCAATCTTTGTATTTTTTTTAAATTATCATATAGTTGTTATGCAGTTCAGACAAAATGCAATCATGTCTCTAAACAAAAAACCTAGTGACAGAATATTAAAGAAATATTCTAATGAGAAATTCTCACTTCCACGACTAAGCTGTCTTACATTTAAGTTCTTATTGACCAAGCAGCACAAATCCCCTGAGTTGTCAGCATTTCGAATGTCCACGTCATAAGGAGACACAAATATCTTTTCATTGTATAAATCAAAGAATTCCACCTCACTCAGGCCCACGTTTACTGGATTTCCCCAGTTAGAAAGAAGTTCCATAGTCACATAAATGGCATCACATACTTCCATACTGGTTGTCGTCTGGAATGAAATGAAATATGGTATAAACATAAGTGACAAAACAATAAAACACAGAAGAAAATTAAGACTGTTAAGGCTACATTACTGATGGATCAGAAGCAAAAAGCTTGCAAACTCCAGGCTATCTGGATCGCATTCAGTCATTCCAGGTTTCACCAGTTCTGACCCACATCAACTAATAAATCTATGGCAGGGTAAGAGAAGAGAACTTATGACCCTCTTACAAAACCTAGGGAGAAAACAACTCTCTGTTCTTTGTCATTCTGATGAACAAAGGAATGGTGACATTCTCTTCTCTTACCCTGCCATAAGGTGGAATTGGTGGAATACAGGTCATTCAATGTACTTTTATTTCAGTAATACTGGCAAGCATCAGTACAGGTGCATGTAAACACAAACCTTCTCTCTCAACATGGAATCTACTTCAGGTTTGTCACCAGACAGGAATATGTCATTATCATGGGCAGAATGGCTCTCAGGCTCAGCAAGGACTTTCAGGAGATTCTCCTGTTGTCTGAAACATACATATTATTTTACATGTTACTTCCTCATAATTCTTGTATTTTTAAGAAACAGTTTAGCTGGTGCAAAGGTGAAAAGATAAGATGAACACACACACCCCACAGAAGAATCCTGTGTACCCTCACACTGAACAGTAACTGTTGCAGCATCCCACCTTCGATACACAGTTAGGTTAAAAGACAGGGCTCGAGTTCTCAGCTGGTTCTACAGCAGTCTGACAAAGCAAGACATAGGTAATATAGAGACAGAGGAAGATGTTGGCACAGAGACTGGCCCAAGGCTGGAACTTTCTCCCTGATTTACTGTCACTTGCATTATGGTATCTAAAGATTGTCAGGTGTAGCAGTACTACACTACGCCAGCTGGTATACTGGAAAACATCTCCTCAAAAAAGGAAGGTAGTCTTAAAGGAAATATATATACCTGTTTCCAAAAGGACAAATTCTCTCAACAGCTTTTATGACTGCAGTCCTTGGCTGGCTTTTTCCTGGAGGTTCAGCCATTGCAGAAACAACAGATGAAAGAGAAAATTCCCTCTAAGTAAGAAAAAGATGAACATGTTTAATTCACATTGTTTTCCACATACCAATGAGTATCAATCTGCATCTCTGGAATAAATGAATAGTTTGGGCCTAGCACTGGTCTCAGTTAACCTTAGCTAATCTGTAACTCTATAGTGAGTTGAAGCACATTTAACAGAACTGGTCCTGATTTGCAATGAAAGAGCTGAGCTTGGAGTTTGATCTGTGTGGAAGAAAAGTAATGTAAAAGCATTCTCTGATGACTATTACATATACATATATATGTCTGAAATCCCATTGTATACATTTGGTAGGACTCAGAGTTGGCCAAAGCTTTGGCACAGGTCTGCTTAGTCTTCTTCCTTCTCCAAAAAAAGGATCATAAAGACTTTTAAACCCCAAAAAAGCTCATTTCATTAGAATAAAACCTTGATTTATTTTTTTAAAGATAGAACCATCAGCAGTGACTATCTAAAAGAAAACAGAGGAAAAGTCCTGCAGTTCTTACAGGGTTATAGGCTCTTTCTCTGCCTGTACCCCACTTTGTAAGAATATCCTGCTCCCTTTGTTAAAATTTGTTGGTAATTTTTGTCACAGACAGAATACTCAGCATCAGCGAAAAACTAGTCAGAAAAAGAAGAGTCCTTCTATTCTTAGGTGAACTCCATTTCTATAAATTTTTAAGACTAAGAGAACTTTAAAATGCTTATAAGTTAATTACTTTTTTAAGTAGTAAAAAATCTGCATTGTTATACATTTAAATATTAAAGGCCAAGTTCAATAATCCCTTAATTGTGTAAGCAAAATTAAATTACTTCTGAAAGATCAGTTAGGTCAGCTTTAAGACTGAGAACTTGCAGGGGTTTTTTGAAACTCCATCTCAAGTGTCAGGGCAAAATTACATCTGTTTTAGGTATTATTTAATTATTTTTCATTTAAGCACAACAATATTAAAATCAGTCCTAATGTTAGCGGGAAGATATATTATATGAGAATATTCAAAGGAATTTGTTCTCTCAATCACAAAGCTATATATATATATATATATCTCAAAACCAAGAGAAATAAGATTGAAAACTTGACCTAGATAGTGAAACCATACGTAAAGTACTTACCTATAGTAAAAGAATGTTTTCACCTTTGTTCCTAACCAAAACTCCCCAGAAACCTAATGTTAGCTCAGAGATGACAGTGGATATTCATCATAGCACCAACTCACAACTTCAGAGAGCATCAGCTTAGGTAAAAGTTGTCAGCTGTCTTGGAAACCCTCAGTGTTCAAATGAGCACCTCCAACAATGTCTAGGCATATCTCTTCTCCTTCCTATAAAAGTGAGTCTCTTAAACACCAAACTGGAAGCAGACTTTGAATCCATGAACACTGTCCGTAACAGAGAGTTTTGTAAATTTGCTCAAATTTCTTTATGCCTCCTTATTCTTTAACTTAACAAGGAATAATGGTCTGACCTGAATCAGAAGGGAATGGATTTTTGTGGTTTTCTTTGTTTATGAGGTTTTAATTGTTTTTAAACACAGATGTTTGATCTAAGAGATGTACACACATTGGTGCTGGAAACCCACACCAGCTCCTCCTCACTAAGAGGTAGCAGTGTACATGACAGCTCTGCTCCAAAAGCAGAGCATGTATTAACAGGCAACAGTGCCCATATTAACAAGCCCAATAAGAAGGTAAGATTTATTGGTACTGAAATCACATTATCTCATTTAGGAAGCTTCCAGAATGAAAATGGCTCAAGCCATATGTCTATACATATTGTGACTAGTCTATCAGTTGCTCAGTGATCCCTGAAATCAAGAGAGCTGTGGGATGCTATCCTGGGGAAGCAGATTAAAGAAAATCACCCTACAGAAGAACAATACAAATTCAATTACGCTTAAAGAGGCATCACCATTCATTCATACACAATCTTAATATGTAAAAGATAGTAATTCACTGAGATTTTGCTACTTGATCAAACAGCCCTCTTCTGTATTTCACCATACCTTTGGAGAGCTTGTGGAAACTGTCTGCCTTTGCCAATCTGTCTGCAAGACTTCATTTTCAATTTGCATTGCTTTAACCACAGCCATAACTGAGAAATCAGGATCCTCCTCACACACATTCTTTCGAGTTGCTGAAAGCGGTCGTTCTGGTCGATTTAATGGTCCTGCCACAAAAAGAAGGAAGGAATATTCATTTGTCCAGACATACAAGTACGGAACATTACAACAGCACGCGTTTCAAACATCCACTTCAGTTACTGAGGCAGGGCTTTGCTAGCAGTCTGTAACTATTCCAAGCGAGGCTGAATTGCTCTAATTTGTTTTTATTGAGATTCCAGGTCACATCTACTTTAGACAACAGCTGAAATGGTATCATAAGAGGAGAACAGAAAAGTGAAAAACATAGGGTTTATGCCTTAAGATTTTCTGTACTTGCTTTGTTCTGGTATTTAAAGGAAATGCATCGTAACAGTTCACTGAAAAAGAAGTATATATAATTTCAGCACACAAGAGTTTTTCAATGTATCTGGGGTGTTTAGCTATTTTGGAGGAATCCCCAGAGTTTTCTAGAAAAACAAGGGGAGTCAGGAGTTGCTGTTTGCAAAGCAAAATAAATTACCTTATCACTTAAGTAGTTATCAAAAGGCCCATATGCATCCCAATCCTCCCAAACACCACAGAGAAATAGAAACATCACAGCCTATAAACATGTTTAAAAGAAAGGAAATAAAGTTTAACAGTAGAGGATCTGAGACTGGACTGAAAGAGAAGCACAGTGGTTACATTCAAGAACTTCAAAAGTCAAGAGAAGAACAGAGACTGAAGTTGTGCAGACATTTAGATCAAGTAAAAATATTGAAGAACAGCCTAATACGCAAGTGTGGTCATAATGCTGCAGTGAGGTTTACTAAGCAGGAGAGTAAAATGGCAGTGGATGCTAGTAACAAGAAGTCTACTTTGAAAAGATAGGAAGTTAAAATCGAACTGAGATTTGTATGCATTCACACTCTTTAAGCCCTATGCCATCTACACCCATAAAAACTTCAACGAGTATTAGTCACCTCTGCAAACACAGGGACAGAATAAAGTCCTTTTATTTTTCTGTACTATAACACCCCCCAGAAATGTAATTAATGTAAGGATTTAAAGTGATAGTTGGACAGAAACAATTCTAACAAGCACTATTATAACCTGAGAAAATGCTACACCCACCTTTGGAAAGCAGTCAAAGCAAGCATCTGCTCAGACAGATGGTGGGTGAGGGTCTCAGAAGCTACAAAGAGGATTTATTTTGAAGCCAAAAAGAATTAGTTTCTTTTCCTCAATTTGGTTTCCTGCCAATTTAAGAAATGAATATTTTGACTTTTCAAAACTCTTAGCTCTATTGCTTTCTTGGGACACGTCTGGATTTTGCTTTTTTGAAAAGTGTCTTAACTACAGACTATGGTAAGTCTGAAAACTTTATCTCAGACCTTTCAAAACTCAATTTCATTGGATTTGTTCAGGTAAGGACTGCATTGGAGTAACAACTGCAGCCATGATTTCAGCCCCTAAGATTTGGGGTTTGGTTGGTTTTTTTTTTTAGCCCAGATCAAGACTGCACATTAGTAATAGATTTCTAGAATAAGCAGTGATGCCTTCAAAATGGTGTTCTCCAGTCCAGGAAAAACATTTTCCAGTATGGTACTAGATACCATCATATCTACCCAGCACTGGAAACTGATCTGCATTGTTCAAGGTGTAATTCAAGTACAGACCCAAGCAGCAACAGAGCTAGTTTTGCTGTGCTGTGGAAAACTATGCCTTTATTGCTATAAATGCATTGTGTTAAAGCCTTCTACCAAAGCGTCAATTGCTGATTTTGAGAAGACACACGTCTCTTGATACCACAGGGAACAGACCTCTGTGGGGAAGGTGGAAAACGCAGAGCAAGCACAAGGACTGAAAGGGAGAGGAAAAAGTTTTATGCTGTGGGAGCAAGAAGAAAAGGAAGGTAGTGAAGATGTAGCAAAGACTCAAGTATACAGGCTGTGGACTTTCTCACGATATTACTCAAGCCAAAACACTCAAGGTGGTAACAACAACAACAAAAAGAAGAAAGGACAACAGCTAAGAAAAATCACATAATGATAGATGTGTGCCGAAATTACATCTGAGCCAGAGAGGAAAAAAAAAGCATGAAAACTTTTCTTATTGACATTAAATTTTCTTATTTCTTACTAGAACAAATTCTTTCATGTCTTTTCTGGTGCAAGAACTCAGCAGAGAGTGGCCGAGTGATTTTATTTTTTACCACAGCTGGTTTGACAGGAATGTACATTTCAGCATTATCTTTTCTTTTTGCAGAGAGAACTCGTAGTGGCTTCCCTTCTGCAAGATAATAAGGGAACAGAAATAATCAACTTCAGATGTATTTAGCAGCTGCCAGTCAGGGAAAACTTAGTGGGATCTTAACTGCTAAAATTTTGCCACTTTAATTATGCTGGCATAGTTAAAGTGATAACCTCCACCTTCCCTCCCTTTCATTGACTCTGTTCTATTGATGTAGAAGTACATATGCATGGCTGGCACTGGATTCATGGAATAAAATAAAATATGTCGTTATAAGGTACCAATATCTCTTATCCATACCAGATACTTACCTGCATTACTGTCAAGAAAAGCAAAAATAAAAAAGTCCCATGTCACTTATTAACATTGTTATACCAAAATATATCCTTAAAAGACAGACGAAAATGTTGTCTTATTTAGAAGTTTCAAAGGGGGAGGGGGTTGCCTAGTGTAGTTCATAAGAGTACTTTTTCATTTTTTCATTTGAGAATTATTAATGCCTCCATTGTTTTCATCACAGGCTTTGAAACTTCTCTCTGGAAAAAACCAAATCATGTACTCTACCGAAGATCTTGTTCTCACTGTGGCTCCATCCCTTGTTCCCCTACCTCTTCTTCTGCCACCTCTTCACATTCACACTCCACTCACCTCTGTGATAATGAGGAACACTCCTTTACTCACTTTGTTCAAAGATTGTTCCTCTTAAGTTAAGCAATTAACTATGGATAAGGAAAAGGCGGGGGGGGGGGGGAAGGAAAAACAAAACAAAAAAACGAAACCAAAGAATGTACCCGAAATGAGTGGGGAGGAAATTCTGAGAAATACTGAAGGTAGACCAAGGTCTGGTTTCTGCCTGAACTCTCTACCTTTAACAAGCTAAACATCTCTGAGACCTAGTAACTCATTTTGGGTTTGGACATTGAGGTCTCTTAAGAAGAAGACCTGACAAAAAAAGAAGTGGCTTATAGCCAGATATGTTTGCTTTCTCATATTAATACATCTTTCACCAGGGATGAACAGCACATGCTATGACGACAAGCACCCAGCATGCAGGATGTGAAATGGAGAAAGCCGAGACTGGGAAGATTTGGCTGCCTGGATTACTGCAAAAACAATTCAATAATATGTTGAAAAAATAATAACCTTTGGAGAAATCTCACAGACTGTCTGAGACAGTCTTAATTCAAGTGTCTAAGGCTGGTAATGCAAGTGTGTTAACCAGGGCTATATATTTATGCTTGCAAAAAAATTCTTAATATAGTATTAAGAGGATGCAAGTCTCTCAAGTCAGGAGATTAAAACAGGTTTGCTGAAGACTATGAAAGTATTGGGTAACCATTAACAATTAACCAGCAGTGACTCCCTTAAAAGTAATGCTCTCAAATAATAATAATAATTATTATTATTCTAGTACTGTAGCAGCGTATGATAGACAGAGGCTTACTACTTTGATCCTGGTTGAACTCCAACACAGTAAGGGCACTGGAATCAAGGCCAGAGCATCTCCCAGCATCCTGACATTCAGAAGCTTCTTTCTGCAGTGATCTACTGCTACACAACTGAAGGTCTCCAAAGCTTGTAATTGTTTCCTCAGTGGGAGATGGTTCTGAAAACACATCCTCTTCAACAGAATCATAATCATCACTAAGACAGTCTTCTTCCATCCTTTTCTCTTCTGTACTGAGTTGCAAGCTTCCTCTCAATTTCTGGTACAATTCAAACAGATTTATCAGAAAAGCTCAAACATATTTTAAAATAAACCAATGTGGCTGCCTCTCCCCCACCAGGAGAATCTTCTCATGAACTCAGAGCCCTGATGCAGCTAAAAATATTCATATTCCTATGTCGTGTCTTTACTCCTCTGATGAGGACTTGTAAAGAAAAAACATCCTACAATTCCTTTATTCATTCTCATTATCCTTGCAGGAAAATCCTGTAGGCCAAGGAATTTTTATGCACTAAACCAATTTTTAGGAACAAGTTACAAACAGGAGGCAAACAATGGAGAGAGCAAGGGCATAGATTTTTCCAGTCTCACACAGTCAGATTACTGTATCTTTTGACTTGCTATTTGAAGACTAGCTGCAATCCAGATTTTCCAAGTACCTTCACAAGACTGCAATAAGCAACTGGATAGATAATAGTCCTGTCCTGTCCACGTCTGTGCTTCAAAAAACAGTAGGAAAGAGCTGTATTCTACTGGACTAAGCTTCCAGGTTGCACAGATTTTTTTTTAAAGTGGGCACACTGTAACAGGATTTTATGCAAAAATTTATCTATTTTGAAATTTACTGAGGAAAAAACTTCCATGCCTCTCAGCATATGCCACAAACAGCACAGATGATGCTGGGGAACCTTGTGTTTTTCTGAATGCAAAAGGCAAAGACCTTGCATATCTTCCCTTTTCCCCCCCTACTTTGTTGGTATTAGAGTTTTGAGATAAGTATAGGTAAGCAAACCGTACGATTAAAATGAAAACCTGAAGCTATCTTAGGTACAAATGAACTGTGACAGTGTATGTTTGGATTGCCATGAAAGCTCCAAGCTGCTCTTCTGCTACAGATACACTTGTTAGGAAATCCATGTTGACAGAAACATATTACAAAGAGCAGGCAAGCTTAGGTTCAAAAGAGGGTCTATAAGCAACCTAAGGCTTGATATTGAGCGTGTCTTTATGACAGTCAAGAGTCATATTTCTAGCTATTTGACAGGGAATTGTACAGGTTTCCTTTTTGTTGGAAACCTCATAACATCTGCATTATAAGAAGACATTCAAGAAAACACATTATAGCTTCAGGAAAACCAAAAGTACTTCCATCTGGAATATGAAGAAAAGTGGGGGTTTGGTTTAAAATTATTAGTTTATTACTTACACATAAATGATTATAAATATCTATCACTGTAAACAAGTTACTGCTTTGTAGAGCAAGAAACAGTAATCACAAGCTCAAAAGCAATGCAGGAAAGGTAGAAAGATACAAGCTAGGAAAACATGTTTGGGAAGTTTGTCTGATGTCAGTGGCAACATCTGTAGACAGTTTCACATATAGATGCTACTCCACTACCCAGAAAAGTTTTATTGATGTCATTAATTGGTTAGGCAGAAAAACATTCATGAATTTTTGTTCATTTTTTTTTTTTAAGAACAAGACATTTGTGAAGTGTGCTAGAACAATTAGTAATCAATTGAAAGGCTGAACTGTCAAACAATGGAGCCAATACAATAACAACCCCTGATGGAAAGCAACTGTATTGATTTTATCTTTAAAACTTTACTCTGACTTCTGTTAGGTAAAACAATGACATACAATAATTTTAGCATGGCTATTCAAAACCGTAAACCCAGAAAAAGTTGTTGTTTAAGCTTTCTCTAACCCAACGAGATGTTCATGTGGACAACCATTAAGTGAACTGAAAGAGCCTACCTGCATAAAGCACCTTGGTTCTATCCAACAAAGACAATACTCATTTAAATTAGGACTTAACATGTTACAGCATTGCTGACTGAGATTAGATTTTCCAAGTAGTTACATTTTTTCTTTTCTTTTTTTCTTTATGTCACATCTTATCAATGCAATAATCATCTAGTAAAAGAAACACTATATACTGGGTTTGCATGGTCTTGTCAAGACTGATACCTGGGCCCATTCACATTTCAACTGATAATACCATGAATAGAAAGCAACTGCCAATTGTACCTGGGAGCAACGGAGAGGATCATCACCATTTGTCTCCACACTCAAGCTTTCATAAGGCTCAAAATCCTCTGAGTACTCAAAAGGAGGTTTAATGCAGAGTTTAGACCCTCTTTCTGTTTTAATCTCCACAGTTTTCTGTTAAAAGCAGCATTCAAAGAAATTAGACATCTTTTGTGCCATCAGCTGTACAAAAAGAATAATCATCACATTCACAGAACAATACCAGATCAAGCAATGCTTTTACCCTCTGTTCCACAGAAGGTTTCTGTTCTCACCTTCAGGTCCCTGCATTACGGTATAACTGCCCTAGTCAGGCTCCCCACCTGCTGCTGCTATCCCCAGAGCAGCTCAGGCCCAGCACACACTATGTGTTTGGCACCAAAGTGAGTGCCCATCAGGGTTCACCCCCCCACCTCACCAGGTAAGTGAAAAACTGGTATGAGTAGGGACAAAGCAATCAACAAAATAGCTGAAGTGGAATCACTTAAAGCAGAGACATGTAAAGAGGTGCTGGTGGAACAACCTTATGGCAAAAGCTCTTCAAGCCTCTTCTGAGGAACCAGCATGCTTGGGTGCTGCTCTGAAATGCACCTGTGTGGATAACTGGCTAGCTGAAAAGGGTCACATAGACACAGTCCAGCTGGCTGGACAAAAATGCACATCGCTCTCAGCTTATCTGAAGTAAAGCAAAAATACACTATCCTTGGCTGTTCTTGTTACACAAAAACAGGAAGATTTCGGTGGGAAAAGAATGTTGCAGGTGGGAACAGATAACTAAAGAAGAGAAACTAGGGGCGGGCTTGGTATTTAGGCAACTAACCAATAATGAGCTTAACTTTTGTAATATGTATGAGCTAATTATAACAAGGCGTAAAAGGTGACTGTAAGGTACAATAAACGAAGTCTGCTGATCACTCATATTGAGTGACTGTGTCTTCCCTCCGTCGCGACACACCTGCACTAATGGAGAACAAGCACATGGGGAACAAACAGGATGAGTTAGAAGCTTGTATCTGGTTACAGGGCTATGACCTCACTGGGATTACAGAGATGGTGGAATAGCTCACAAGACCAGCGTGGTGCGATGCATGGATGCGGACAGAGGTTCTTTAAGACAGGCTAAGTAGGTGAGAAGGAACTGTCATCCTTAATGTGAGAGAGCGCTGGAATGTACGGAGCTCTGCAAGGAACAGGTCAGGAGCCAGCCAAAAGCTTCCGAGTCAAGAGTAGCTGGCAAACCAGCATGGGTGCTGTGATAGCGGGTATCTGCTATAGACCACTTGATCAGTAGTAGATGAGACCTTCCTCAAAAAACGGGAAGAATTTGCAAGTGCAAAGACCCATGTCCTCAGGGGGTACTTTAACAAATCTGATATCTGCTGGAAAGACAACACAGCAGGGCTCAAGCAATCTAGGTTTCTGAAGTGCACACAGAATTGAGGAGGCGACAAGCAAAGATGCCCTACCAGAGATGCTGAGAAAGCTGGGACTTTTCAGCCTGGGAAAAAGGCAACTTTGGGGCTTCTCATCAATGTGTATAAAAACCTGATGGGTATCTGCTCATTGGCGGGACAAGAGGCAATGAATGCAAATTTAAAAAAAACCATGAAATTCCATTAGAACAGTAGAAAAAAAAAAATTACAGTGAGGGTGATCAAACACCAGAACAGGTTTCCTGGAGAGGATGTGGAGTCTCCCTCTGCAGAGTATTCAAACCCTGACTGGACGTGGCCCTGGGCAAACTGCTTTAGCCAACCCTGGTTGAGCACAGGAATCGGACTAGGTAATCTCAAGAGTTCCCTTTCAACCACAATAATTCTGTGATTCTGTAACGTCTATGCATGAAAATGACTACTTTAAGTAACTGCAATTTTTTGAAGATGCATTATTCTTGTGTATAATATAACGAGGAGGAAACGTTATGTCATAAGCATTTGAGCATAAAGATATCTTTATCTTTGTAAATTCAGACACGGCTGTGAAAATGGTTCAAATTAATTTGTTTTACTTCATAATTAGGATGCAATCAAAGTATGCACGCTATCAGTTACTCAGGCATGGCTAAAAAAGTGTAGAAGATTTGAGAAACTCATCTTCCCATACCACAGAATTTTAGTACTCCAGAAGATGACAAACCAGAAAGCAGGAAGCGCATATACCTCTCTCAAGGAATAAAGTTATCTGTAAGTAACTTTTCCCCCCACACTTTTGAACTCTGCCGCAAACATATTCCATGGGGGGAAGTCTCATAAGTGAACAATGTTTCATGTTTCAATAAATGTAACATGATCCAAAAGTCTGTGCAATGATATTAAACTTGGTTACCTGGTGTTCATACACTCCCCTACCATTTTAAGTGCCAGGAGCAGCAATGTCCCAGAGGGAATATCCTAAGGCAACTTGGCTTTTGACAGAATGTGTTCTTTCAATAAGTCCGTCTTCCCACCTTATAACATACTTTAGCACAGCCTAAGTTTGACAGTTTTGATCATTAATTGCTAGGTCCTCTAGCTATCCAAAAAACCCACAGGGCAAATTATTGGGCAAGTAAACTGCTGTCCGGCACAACCTGCACCTTAGTGGTTGCATGTAGCAGCACTCTCCAAACTATCAAGCTGCAACAAGGTCTTTTATCATCTCATACCAACACACTCTTCATGCCAGTCCCTCTGCTGCTTTCTCCTCACCCAGAGCCCACTCTCTCTTCTCTTGCTTCTTCCTCTCTCTGCTCCCTCTTCATTGGCTCTCAACCACTTAACAGAACCAGCCACAGCTGCAACTTATCTACATCAGTCAACCCACAGCCCCTGAAGCCAACCCACCGTTGTATATTATCAATGCTAATTAACCCAGCTTCATTCCTCTACAGTTGCACATTTCCTTATGTGTTAAATAATTCCAGTTGGTCACTGAGATGCTATAACTGTTATCCTTCCATCTCATCGGATAAAGACTTAAGGTATCATTCTAAGCTAGTCTCAAGTAGTAGCTAGTTTACACTATAGCTACCTATATTTGGCTAACTTTTCCACCCAGCCAGAGGAGATACCTTCATTTGGTTTTTGTGATTAGAATGATGTAGGTTATGATAAGTCACATGTTTGGCAAATTTAGCAAACAAGTTCTGACAGGCCAGTATGTAAGCAGTGACCTACTGAGTAAACAACAGCTGAGAAAATTAATTCATCTAAGCAGTAAAGGTAATAAATAAAGTAATACAGCCTTAAAACCTGAATATGCAAAATTTGCTGAAAGAAAAGAAAACCTGCATGACACAGACCCCTGATTCCCAGTCACTCAAGCATGGACTGGACATCCAGCCAGAGCAACCGCTAATCAAGTAGTGTAATTATTTGGGTGACATATCTCAGTTGTTCAGAATTCACATTTGTTAATTAAGTCATACTCCTTAACAGATTAAGTCAGATCCTTCATCAGACCAGAAGAAAAAAAGACCACTGAGGTTGTCCAGTGAACCAACAACTATGTAGCTCATGGCTCCAAATTTGTTATTGACAGGGTATTTTTATTACCTACATACAGTTTCTTCTCTTCTGATCTACAAGAATCTGTCACAAATTACAACTCAAGCTATGCAAATTACACCTCTGTATCCCTTAATACTATCACAGGGTGGAAAACAGCAGTGACGGGGAGGGATGTGTCTCCAAAATGAGGTTCTCCATCCTTTGCACTAGCTAACCTCTAGGCTTGCCAGCAGAGATGTCACGCAACAGCTCTTCTGCTAGAGGACAGATTGAGCCAATCATGTCAAGACTACAAAAGTTTCTGTCACAGATGTCACTGAAAGCAGACCCTTTCAATGAGATTTGCCTCTTTAAGCATCGAAGTAGATACAAAACCGGTCAGGATATCACTTTGCATTGTCACTCAGTATCCAGACAAAACCAAGAATCAGGTTCTACAAGAATCCCAACTGCCTGCTATGTACTAGTTGCAACAGATTGTCCCTAAAATTATTTACAATCTAAGACTTACTTGAAAGATGCAATCTTTCAAAATGTTTCTTACCTGAAGCCAACCTCTGCGCCGTGTTTTCCTTGGTGCAGTCGGTGTGCTGCATTCACTCTCTTCTAGTTGGGCTGCTTTTTCAGAACGTAGAGAAAAGAATGAGAAGACAGAAAATAGAAATATGCTATTTGACAATAAAACCCCCAGGAACTAAGGTGTATGTTTGGTTGGTTTTTTCTACAGATGAGGATAGAAGAGTAATTCTTTGACATGTGAATGGTATCAACAACTGAAAAGGCATTCCACTTCAGATACTGCCTAGTTGTGCATTAGTAGCAGGAGTTTTGAACCTCTTTGATGACAGTCATGCTTACATGTATTCAAGAGAATAAATTGTTTAACGATACATTAGCTTAACAGCAAGTGAAGCCCCACATTCACTGATATGAAAGTATAGAAATATGTTCTAGAATAGGGGCACACATCATTCTAACTCCTAGCTGGGTAGACAGTAAGCTGTCTTAGGAAGCCAGCGGAGCCCAGAACCCATGCTACTGAAGGCAGTCTCCAATAGATGGGGTTCTGGTGAACAACAGGTAATATGCTTGCTGGGTTTACAAAGGAATTGTGTGTATTTACTCTCAAACTAAGCAAACATAACATACTGGCAGCTTAAACAGAATGCATTAGGTATTTAACATACCATGCAGAGAAGGACTCTTCATGTACAAATCATAAACGAAGGACAATAATTTTCTTTCATTTATAAGGCATGGAAGAGCTGGTTCCCAAATTTCTGCAAAAATCCTGTGTATGTTCAAGGAGAGCTATGGGTTCCTGTGCTGGAAATGGTCCCAACTTACAGTGGAACAATGGATTGCTGAGAAGACACTTTGATTGAGACAAAGAGACAAACCTCAGATCACATCAGCATCCTCAGTGGAGCAAGGACAGCACCAACACTCTCAAAGGCATCCTAAATAAAGACATCTCATTTCCTATGTCCAAGACAGATTTACAGCTTCCATTTCTTCTCAGTGGAGAAAAATAGCTGATGCAAAACCTTTTTTCTTTAAGCCATAATTTAATGGTCAACCTAAGGCAGCAGAAACTGGCACTACCAATAAAAGAAGCAATTGTCCTACAAAGGTCATAGAATCATGAGAGACTTCATTTGGAAGGAACCTCTGGAGGTCACCTAGTCCAACTTTCTATTCAAAGCCGGGCTTACTTCAAAATTATGTCAGGTTGCTCATTACAGCTCTCAATACCACATTTTCTTTTTTGGGTTGGACAATCCTACATGCACCTGTGCAAGAAACCGTTCAGTGAACTGATATGGGCAAGTTTTAACTGAGGAAAAACAGAAAATAAAGATTACTTTTAATTGTAGTCATTTTTGTCATCTAGTTTACCAGGAGATTGCAAAAATGCTGGTACAAGCAGAAAGGAGAGGACAGCGACAGAGTAGGATTGTTCTTGGGGGAACAGTGTATGCTTATGTCAATTCAGAGTGATCATATAATTACAAATCAAGAAGTACAAGATGTTGTTCTCTATTGCTTCAGCAAAGTGTCTGTCTCTCAGGCCCAAAACAGGACTAAAAACAGAGGGGAAAAGGAACAGAGCACTCCAAGGAAGAAAAACACAACTTCCAGCTAGAGCTCCTGTTACTCTACCAGGCTATTCCTAAGTAGCTCCAGAAAGACTTTGCAGTCACCACCGCTGCTGCTGATTGTTGTGGGGCTCTTCTGGCACTGAGAGTGAACTGTCCTGAGATTACAATGCTAGAAGCATGGTCTGATTATTCAGTTACTGCTTTGGGACAGAACTGGAAGCATCTTTCACTTTCAGCTCCTAAGCAACTGCCCAGAAGGCCACTCGTTTCCTACAAATACAAGTAGGAAAAGGGAACAGGGTAGGACTCATGCTACCACTGCTGAGTACTCGATTCTCAGAATTGTCCCAGTATTTTGTGATGGATTCATGCGACTAGGTCTCTCAAAACCAGGAAAAATAGTGGTTCAAATCCCAGGCAGAAGTTGATGCAGCTGAGCTAGTTGTCTGTACTACTAACATTACTTCAGAACAAAAACATCCTTCTCCATGGGATGGATGGGATGTGAATACCAACCACTGCCTCTTTTGGCACACAAAATAGGTCCACTGGTGTCATTCCCATGGAGACTTGAGCTGACAGTGCCTATTCTAATAGCCAAGAACTGAGCAGTACATCACCAAAATATCCTTCATAATCAAAGGAGACCCCACGTTACCTTTAAGCCATGCCTTTGTGACCACACCAACATTCACTGAAGGTACACACATGGCTGTGAAACTATGTCTGGATTATACACCCAAAGAAATTACAGTATACCTAAAGACCCGCTTCATTACCTTATAAGCTCATCGTTTACTTTAATTCATTTACCAAGCCTAAGCATAAAATTTTTATCAATCACTACTATCATGAATTACTCCTAGTGAACACAGACAAAGAAAATAGTCCAGACAAACAGAATTATGATGACACTTTCAGGAACCACAAAGAGGCATTTGTGCCCATTCCGTATTATTAAGTATCACACATTCCTAATTTTTCAGTGAAGACTAATTCTATAGACGAATGCTTTAGAAATAATAAATGATGCAATAATTCTCATGGGAGATGGATAGGGAAGAAAATTCAGTGCTGTATCTCAGCGAGAAATCATTTCTGTAAGTAAAATCATATTCAATCATTAGGAATAAATGCCTAGAAATGAAACAGACCACAGAATTGCTAAGGTACTACCCCCAGGCAAGAAGCTTATACAGATCCCCAGTGACTCCCACTCTGGACCCTAGTGGCAAAATCAAATGGAAGAAGAAAAATGACAGGATGATGATTCAGTTGATATCTTTCACTGCAGCTACACGTGTCTAAAATAACAACATCGGATAGGTAAGAAACAGCAAAACACCGAGTTCTCTTCTGCAGAGAATGCTACTGTCTCTGAGTTGATGAAGTTGAGGAGAGGAACAGTGACTGCCACTCAAGTCTTTAAAGGTCCCTAAGACAAGCTGAAGTATTCTGCCTTGACTGAATCACATGGCATTAAGCAACCATAAAAATGAACAACTTCAGTTAAGCTTAGAGATAACAGCTGCACAGCAGAACTTTCAAGAGGAAATTTCTCCTGACAGAGTTCTATTACAGCTGCTGCCGCAATATCCCTGCACAATTTTTGGAGCAAAAAGTCAAAGATGTTGGTTCACACTCTCTTTAGCTATGTAAAGGTACAACATCCCAGTGTGACAGAGCACACAATCTCCTCCATTTTCCAATATCCAAGAACATGAACTTTTTTGCATCATTACACATGAGATTTTACTTTCACACAAAACAGTGAAACTAGGCCAATAGCTAATTCCCCACCACCATCCATACAATCCGCAAGAAATTACATAGTAGCCAGCTAAGCCTGAACACATTTAAACCTGAAAACAAATAGTATGGGTCCAGTGTAGCAGGAAAACAAAGAAAAAAAAAAATCAAGTCATGGTTAGAACACTTACTGAAAATAAAGTTAGCTTCCAGTGTTGTTGAGATTAATAAACTTTCAACCCTAATATATTATTAAATAACTTTTTAAACTTTGTCTTCATTTTTAGGTGAAAATAAAACTTAAGCAGACACTATCTACATAGCAATAGATTAAAAAAATAGACTGTAAAATAGACAGGTTGTAGCAAATGTGAGAATAACAGATTACAGTTGGTGAACTGCTTTACACAGGGATTTAGTGAAATCAATTTTCATTATGCTAAATAGATTAGGCCAGCAAGCTCAGACTTTATACCTTCATACATGCAAAATTATTCCTGTCACTACATTGCTCTCTATGACAGACAGACTTAAATTAGAAACAAAACACACATTTTTAAGTAAAGTCGGCTAATCACTGGCAGTAAATGGTAGATTTTCTTTACTTCAAATATTTAAAGAAAGATTAGCTGTCTTTTTAAGACAACTATTATAGCTTAAACAAAATTTATAAGCTTAATGCAGCTATTACCAGATATAATTTGATTGTAGCCTATGTCATCAAATGTCATTTGTCTACAGGGCAACAGACTTAGATAACGTTGAAGTCCATCAGATTTTAAAGCCTATTAACAGTATTACATATCAGACAAAGGTATAGCATTATTTTACACTGACAGTTTATATACATTTCTAACTAGTTTTAGTTATAATCGTTTAACAAACGGAGAGGTGGGGAAGTTAAACTTCAGAATTAGTCAGGGACCAACTGAGAAACTGATGAGGTGCTGCAGAGATCTTTCCTTACATACAACCAGCTTAAATACTCTGATGAAAGACTCCCATGGAATTTCATTCCACGAAGCTCAAATGCTGCCACCTCTTTATCACAGCCTGATCAGTAACCTCACTGACTGAATTACAGCTCTGATGAGTAAATGTTTCAAATAGTTCTAGACTGCAGCCTTTGTAAAACTCTCATATAACTCACCATTTGTCCTGGTGGTCTTTGTCTCATTTTTAAGGTAGCCATGTGACTTGATTTTTCTACGGTAATTTCTCAGCTCTGAATTAGCTCCATTCAGATACAGAGAAAATCCTTGCTCTAACTGTTCCAGTTTGATTTGTACAGGATCCTTTCTTTTTAAACGTCCCAGTAGCCTGAGTAGAAAGGATAATAATTCATCCTTATGTAGTGCATATACAGATGATCAGGCTAGCAATAAATACAAAAACACACAATATCAAAGCTGAAAAATATTTTCATAGTTCAAATAATTTCAGAACATAGCTTCCAGGATCTGTTCCTGTTCAGTAATGCTTGTATGAGTACCCACACGCTGTGACATATGAAGTTTGACCAAGCCTCTCCCTTCTGAGTTTTTTTTTCCCATGTTCCTTCTCATTTCCCATTATCTTTTCCATTTGGTATTTAGCATATTTAACCATTCTTCTTGACAATTTTTAAGAGTTTTACTCAGAACATTAAAAAGCTTAAAAATGGTTGAGCTCTTTTCAAGACAAAAAAAGGATTGTGTTTTGAAACTTAAGAGAGAAAGTCCCCAATCAATAGTGCAGTTAGAGATACCAGGAAATTAAAGTCTGGTTAAAATAATATTTAAATAACGCCCATCCCCAGGCTCAGCTTCAGTGAAACACCTACCCTCCCTCTTCCAGTCCTCATCTTCCCTACTTTCTCCATGGGTTATACTCAGTCCATCCTAATTCCTTCAGTGGGGTGACATGCAAGCCAGGAGGTTGGGGCATGTGTGTGACAATTTGCACCTGCCCCTGCAGGCTGCTTCCTGGTTTCCCTCTGACTCCAGGGTGGGTCAATCCACAGGCCAAAATTCCCCAGGAGTGTATCTGCACTGACATGAGTGTGTTCCCAGCCTGTCCCCAGCCACGTGGCCAGCAGCCCTCTAGGCAGCATGCCTCCACAGGAGCACCCTGTCGCCACCACTCTCTTAAATCCACGCCAGGCTGCTCTGACTGATGATGTTTTGGCACACGATGGGCTGTTCCTGTTAGTTTTGATGCAGCAGGAACCAGCCATGACTGGCCCAGGGTAGTACCTGACCTGCTCCCACGCAGGCTACTCTGCAGCCCCCACTACCCAAACCTGCCAGTTATGCCCAATACACGAACACATCCAGCATGCCTCCTCTGCAAGGTATGGTTTGCCACCTGCTTGTCGTGTTGTAATTCAGTGGCATTTGTTTCCAACAAAATTCAGTATTAGGGCTCTGATAACAGGGATGCAAGTTGTTCCAATCATTAAATATTTTGTTTTACGCTTTTCTAAAAACACTTTAGGAGACTATATGAAAGAAACCCATGTTCACAAAAATTGGATGTTGATCTAACATAATTGTGGCTTTTGTAGGGTTTTTTTTTTGTCTTTTCACCAAACCATTCAGTTTGTTATAGAATTTGAGTACAAATCTTATGACCTGTGGTAAAAGGGGGAATCCAGCAAAAAAGTTCTGTAGACTTTTCTTTTTTTTCCCCTTCTGAATTAACCTGTGAAAATTCATCTCTCTAGCGTACAATGACAGGAAGCTTCCTATGAACAAAGATTAAAAGAAATGTTTTAAACTTGTCTGAAAGATACTGAAGTTTGCAAAAGTAACCTAGATGTCCTTGTCTCCCACCTCAGCAGAACCTGACTTTGCACATTTAACTTTAGCAACTTTTGCATGCAATTTTCAGTATTTCTGACAACCTAAAATCCTTGCCTCATAACATTTCACACAGTGTGAGCTGCCAGTTACTTCTGGATCTACCTCTTGCTTTAGAAACAAAAATCTTCCCTGTAAACCATGGAAACAATTATAGTAACAAATTTATTTGTATTTTAAAGTATGCTGAAGAAATACTCTGATCACCTCTAGAAATAAGAACTTTGACATATTTGGCAAACAAAGGGAAGAAAAGAGAACCAGCTGAATGTTTTAAAACACAGCAAGTCAGACTTTGCATCACAAGTTCAAAACCCAAGGTTTTAAATTAATATTCACAACTACTGATATTAGCTACTATGTTAGGTAGTACACAACAGCTATTACATACTCAATGGTGGTAACAATTCTGTATCTTACCGGTTTCTCTGCTGAAGGTATATTAAGTATTCATCATGTTTTTCATCAAAATTAGTCACCATGTCCTTAACATAAAGCTGCAATGAGAATGTAATCGTCACGCTGAAGTATAGAAATTATTTATTATAGAGTACTACTGGTTTTGCACCCTCAATATACAGAAATGCTATAAACTGAAAAAAGTTCCTCCTTCAATAATGTGTAACACTGACAGCGTAATAAATAAAGTTCCTGAAGAACAGAGAAGATATTACTTGTTTTATTTTTTTTCAGAACCCTTCACAATCTACTGAAGAGCGTATAAATATGAAAAATGGAAGGCATGTGCTATAATGAGTTTGCAATCTGAGAACTGACGAGCAAGTCAACTGTGAGGCGCCAGCTGAAAGGGCCATGCCCGAAGCCCAGCTGTGGGCTGATGTTCCTGATCTGCTCACATGGGCAGTTAACTGTTGAACTTATTCACTGCAGAGGCTGTACACATTTAAGGTGTTCATTTAAAGATTTTTGCTTGCCTTTGAGGAAACATGAACTTTTCCAGCAATTCCCACCAAAAGTATCCCAGAGTCGCTGCTGCAAGTTGTGATACGGTGCCCTCTTATATGCTTTGAAGTTTAAAGTTACCACCGAAACACTTAATTTAGCTCTCTACCAAAGAAAAAAAACAAAAAACAAAACCAAAAAAAACCGCAACCAAAAAAAGCAAACCCTGTATTTTGCCTCTTACCGACCGCAGAGTATCTTTGCTTAAACGCTGCCCTTTCCCGCGCCCGCGCCGAGGTCAGCAGCGTCAGGGCTGAGCCAACAGCTCTCCCGAAGGACAGAGCAGGGCCCGGGGCCTTGCCCCCGCAGTGCCAGCAGGCCCCGGGCTGAGGGGCGCCCCCGGGGCCGCGGACCCCGCACCAGAGCAGCGGAGGAAGGAGGGAGGGAGGGAGGGCCGGGCCGGGCCGCGCCGCCGTTGCCCTGTTTGTGCGTTCCCTTGGTTACCGGCGCGCTGGTGACCTCACTTCCGGCGCGCCGGCCCCGGCCGAAAGCGGCGGCGGAGATGGAGGCGCTGTGGGTGCTGCTGGACGAGGTGGCCCTGGAGGGGCTGGACGGTATCACGCTGAGTGCGCTGTGGCACCGCCTGGGTGCCCGCTGGCCTCCCTTCCCGCTGCCGCTGGAGCCCGCCACGCAGCAGCTCCTCTGGGCCGCGCTCAGCGCCCAGCCCGACGTCAGCTTCTACCTGCTGCCCCGGGCGCGCCCGCCGCTCCGCCTGCACGACCGGTGAGGGCAGCTCCGCCGGGCCGGGCCAGAGCCTCCCGTGGGGCTTGGGAGGGGCTGGCCGCTCCGCTGGGGGCAGCTGAGGGCTCTCCAGCCGCCCCGGGGCTGCCCCCGCCGCCCCTGCCCCGCCTGTAGGGCCGCTGGGGTTTGCCCCAGGCTGGCTGGTTGCGGGCAGGGCCGAGCGGGGCCGGAGGCCTCAGCAGGTGTCCTGGCGGGGCTGCAGCATTGTTGACCACGAGCATACAAGCAGAACTTATATATCCCCGTTCGTCGCGGTGGGTGTATCTGTATTTTCTGTAAACTAGTGTGCGTATATGTTGCCTTTATTCCCACCACTTCAACATCCTTGAATTTTTGAAGATCAAATAACGTATTCGCTGTCTCCTGCCTCACACACTGCACATTGATAAGGCTTGGTCGGTCTCAGGAGTGCAGCTCTGCTCTTTTGTGTTTTTTCTAGTTTTGAGGTTTCAAAATAATTTAGTTTTTCCAAGGTATTTCATAGAGTTATCAGTATTGTCTGCGACAATCTTATATTTCAGTTCCACATTCCCCTTGCTCGGTTAAATGTTGGCTCTCTGCTTCTGTTTCAGATATGAAGAAATAGACCTTGAAACAGGAATACTGGAAACCAAAAGAGATCCAGTTCCTTCAAATGATATTTATCCTGTCCACATGATTTTGGATAATAAAGATGGCATACAAGGTTCCTGCCAGTATTTTAAAGAGAGAGTAGATATCACTGATCAGATAAGGAGAAAGGATTTGCAGCCATGTTATACTTATACAGAAGCTGTTGAAAAGTGAGTGAAATCCTTATATTGGGCATTGGAAGATTTTTAACTTAAGTTTTAAAATTTAGTTCTCTTTGCAGATTATATCAAGAATGGTGTTTCCGAGGGGAAAGCGGTTGATCTCTCTGCTTTCATGGAACTAATAATAATTTATTACTTGCCCTTGTTTCTTAGGTGGGGAGAGAAACTTGTCATTGTTGCCTCCCAAGACCAGCGTTACAGAGCTTTAATAGGCTGGGACGGGGACCCTGACTTAAAACTCCCTGACTTCTCCTACTGTATATTGGAGCGCTTAGGTCGTGCTAGGTGGCAAGGAGAGCTTCAGAGGGACCTTCACAGTGGGGCTTTCAAGTAAGTTTATGTCTTGCTATATGAATTAAAGCTAATAAGTTTCCACTGGTTATTTATAAAGTTCTTTCCACTTAAGAATTTCTGTGTGTTGATTTAAACTCCTGTCTATATTGGTAGTGTCTCATCCTTACTACCATGAGCACTTGGTTCTTTGAGCCCGTATTGCTGGCAGTGTACTGTCTCTTCCTTATAATAATTATAATTATTCCTTATAATAATTAGAATTTATATATTTTATATGTAAAAGTTCCTATGCCTATAGATATCTTTCCGTCTTTCCTTTAGAGTGGATGCTGGAAAAATTCATTATCACCGAAGAGTATTGGACAGAAACGGTCTCATAACAATGCAGTCCCATGTCATAAGGCTACCAAGTGGAGGACAGCAACACTCAATTCTTCTACTTCTGACTCGCTTTCATGTTGATAGGTATGTGCCACTCAGGCGTTTCAAAATCTCCTGGGTAGACTGGGACCATTTACTCTGATGAAAGATCGCTCTGTTGTCACAGAACTATTAAAGTTTCCTGGTATTGACCCTTGTCCATTGCTTTATTAACTCCTCTTCTGAATGCTGGATAGTTTAAAACTTACTTGTCTGGGAGCTGTAAACAATAAGGTATTCTAGTGTCTGTCACCTGCCTACGTAAGTCTAACTCCTCTTGTTGTAGCCCTAATCATTGTGTTTATTTTGAGTGTTCTCACTTCAAACACATTTCTAATAGATTTCTTTTGTCTTCCTATCTTGTTTATGATTAGAATATGTACTTCTGTGGCTTGCCAATGAAGTAACAGCCTGGGCTTAGTCACTGTTCCCTCAGTTGGGTTCTCTTCTTAGTGACAAATTCTCTCATGTGCTATTCACAGAGGGAAAAGAAACTGTAATTCCTAAAACAATCTGAGAACACTTCCTCTAGTGACTGACATTTTGTAAAGGTACAACTCATGTTTATAAAGTTATATGCGTGCTTATGTGTAAAATGTTTTCCTTCTCTTGGTTAGGAGGAGCAAATACGATATTCTGATGGAGAAGCTCTCAAGTATGCTAAGTGCTCGTTCAAACCAGATGGAAACATTAGGAAACTTGAGGGAAGAATTGGTGAGTTCCATTACTCTTTCAAATTCTCACTCATGAGGAACATAGATAATTAGTGTCAAAGGCAGTCATTCATACTGCCTGGGGTTTTTTAAAGTTGCACAGAATTTGGGGGTAGGATATTCTAACAGAGGATCTTAAAAACCTACTAGATCAAGTTACTGTTGCTGTTTAATAAGGAAGGAGTTCTGTTTGATCCACAGTTTCAGAAAAGTTTTCTCAGTGGATCTCATCACGCAATTTTTACTTGCTCAGTGCTGCTGCTGGTTGCTGCTGCTTGTTTGGATGGTAGAGTTGGAGGGATAGAAAACACTCCAGAAGCATTTCACACTCTGCCTGTGTCTGCCATAGTAGGCTTTTATGATCCTTCTTTGACATCCTACCCCAAAATACTGCCTTTTAAGAACAGGCAGTATGAATGTCTTTGGTACTAATCACCTACAGGTGAAACTTTTGGGCTACAGTGGCTTTTGTGATTTCTCTTCGCATTAGGGTCTTTGTGAGAGAACTTTCAAACGTCTGTATCAATATATGATGAATGCTGGCCTAGCTAAGGTAATATCCATCCCATTACAAGATATACACCCCAATGGAGGACCCTACAAGACAAAGAAAGGTAACTAGAACCATATTTTTGCTTTCTTTTTGTGTAATGACATCAATGCTATTCTATCTGTAAGCTTCAAAACTTAAATCACAAGATGCCTAAGTGAAAATCTGTATGCAGTTATGTGAAGAAATATGCTAATTCAAGTGGGCTGCAGTGTTCTAGTTTTATTAAGCATTTGTTTCAGGGTTTTTAGAAATGGATGCAGGCAAGTTTGTTGTATATCAGTGTAAGCTGTTTGAGTGGATTGAGGCTCCTAATAATACTACACGAGGCGATACAGAGTGGGGACAAAGAGCAGTCTGCTGACCTTTCAGGTTCAAGTTGAATGACAAGTCAATACACTTGAAAAAACATATAAAAAGTTTCATTAAAAAAAAAAAAGAACATTACAAAATAAGCTAAAGAAACAGACCATCTTAGTTAAGGCTTTTGCTAAATTATGATTTTTGCTGGAAGTCATGAGAATACAAAGTTTCATTTCAGATTATGAAAGTAAGCTTCTCCAGCACTACCGTGGAATTCTTGGAAGTAAGCAAGATAGTCAACAACTACTATTCAAAAAAGCTGTAGTCTGCTGAGGGACATGCATAACCAGCTCTAAATTCAAATTTAATGGGTTTGCAAGAACTGCTGATAACTTCCAAACATGTAGTGGAAAGACAAAGAAGAGTATAACTCCATGAAGAAAGGGAATGAAAGAAAGGAACTGCTCTCAGAAGATGCAGATAAAACTTGCATGGGGAAAATATTACAAGAAGTAATAACAGAAGGTATGAGGAGGGATGGTATCGCCAATGGAATTAATGCAATTGCTTAAGGAATCCTAAACCAGATCTTTTATCACAGAAAATCCTAAGAGGCAGGTTTGCAATGGTTAAAAAGAAAGTCATTCTAAAGGATGAACAGTGTGTTTTTCAGAGATGTAGCGAACTGTTTGTGAAAAAATAAAAAATAAAACAACTAAATCTGATATGATCTAAACATTACAAATGACATCGTCTTTGCAAGTAGGAGTGATCATGAAGAAGTAAAGGAGCCAATAAAAACATGACAACTTCAAGAAGGCAAAAGTGAATGCCAGCTACATGGAGTTGGATTAAGGCCCTTGATAAGAACAAATTCCTTCAGTCTTTTAAGTCTGAGGGAAGGAAATCTCTCTGTCAGGAAATTGTATCATGAACAAAGAAAAGCAATGGCCAAAAGTAGGTACAGCATCTAGCGCGGTTCAGAGAGAAATCTCCTACATTGCACTGAATAAATAAGGGAGTGATTGAACGAGTTCATTTGTCATGAAATATACAGGTCTGCCTCCTTCCCATAAGAATATCAGAGGGAGTTTTATGCAGGAGAATTCTTTGAAGTTCACAGTTTCAAGAAAGCAGTGGAGATCCTCAAAAAATATTCTAGAATAGATCAGTATACAATAAAACATATGGGGACAATGATCATCAAATTTTTACAAAATATGTATTGTACATAGTTAATGTATTTCTGGTTTGAGCAAGTGTTTCAACATACAGTGGCTTGTATGGCAGGGATACCTTTAGTCACACCACTTGGCATTGGCGTTGACGAAAACCTAGATTCTGTCTTACGCTGGCTTTGAGTAGATTGCACCAGTTATATTTGTTTATACTTCCTCATACTGACTTAAGTCTCAGAGGCATTCTAATGAGCTGAAGACACTTGTAAATAAAGCCCGAGAGACTAGATACTATTCCTGAAATGTGGAGTTTATAAACAGTAGTAAAAACATCTTAACTTCCAATTGAAGCATTTACTTAGAAGACAAGAAAATGCAAGTCCATTTAGAAACTTGGTGGCAACTACAAGGCAGTTGTTTCATGTTTTGTCAGATTGGCACAATGGCAGCTGCATTTACTACTTAAATTTAACATGAAAAATGCCACTTGATGAATCTTTCACTTGTATGATAATTCCATCTTACAGACATAAAAGCTGAAAATCTACAAAAATGCATTAAAAAACACTAGGTATTAAACTAGGATAAATTAATAATAGCTGATTTTCATCAGAGATCAAGATAGTTTAATCTCTGGAGTTACAGAGGAAAGCAGATACAAATATGTGGGACACGCTGAAGATGAAGCCAGAGCATCTGCTATTGGAAGCATATTAGGCAGCAGGAGCTAAAGTAAAAGGAACTGGTTGGTTGGTTGGTTTCTTTGTTTTTCCCCAAATACTGCTTCAAGTGAAAACTAACAGGGTGAAGAAATACAGAGCATGTGATAACAACGCATGCAGCCCTACCATAATGTCAGCACTTAATTACTATCCTAAGCAGTATCCTAGGATACTGTCAAGGAAAGGATTCAGATTGAGGAAAAATAATGGAATCATCTGGCCTAGAGCTCCGTCTCATGGTTAAGTTGCTGTGGATTAACTTCATGTCAGCTAGGCTTTGGTAACTGATTGTATATACACATAAGATAAAACTCATCAGCTGAAACTGTAGTGATTTCAGCTAAAGCTTTCACCTGGCATTTTTCACAGCAGGGCTGTACCAGAGGAGTAGAGATGGCTGTAGATGTTCCCACCACAGCTGCAGGATGAATTAGCTACTTCTGCCCTAACTGCTGAATCACTGCAACTTGATAAGCTGGAAGTGTACAGTAACCTAGTTCTAGTTTACCACTGGTCTCTTAAATTGTTCAGCAGGAGCTAGATGATACTGGTGATGGTAGGTCATCCTTACAGCAGGGAGCAGGATTACTAGAGCTCTCTTGAAGTCGTATGTCCCCACTTTACCCTTCTGGGATCTCATAGAAAAGTAGGTGGAGAGTTACTACAGCACAGCCAGTGCCCAGTAACATGTTAAGACATGGAATTCAGTCATGTATGTGACTGGTGGGTGGCAGTGTGTTCTGTCCTTGTATATAACAACTTCATATATTGTATCTCCGTTTTCATTGCACATAATTATAGTACACAATACGTGTTAACAAACCTAGCCATTCCCTAGCTGCAGAGAGTAAGTGAGGACAGATTTTGACATTCAGATACAGGGAAAACTGTTGCAAACCTTTCCTAGAAATAAACATTTGATTTTGCTCGTTTGTTCCCCATTGCATCCCTACTTGTTCATGCTGCTGAAAGAAATAAAATGGTTTAAACAAGTGCACGCACTCTATGTTTTGTTAAGAGTCGTTACTAACATTCATGTTCACAGGTACTGATGTGATGGTCCGTTGCCTTAAATTACTAAAGGAATTTCGGAAGAAAATGGAAGACTATCATGATGATGATGAAGAAGAGATCATCACAAAAGCTGTTCAGCCCGTGGATATTGTTTGTGAAAGGGATATGCTCACCCAGGCTTATGAGCTAAGTAGGTCATATAGTAAGACATCCTAAGATGTTTTTCCCATTGCCTTCTTACTGCTTGTATATGTAAAAGAAAGGTATATATTGTGGGAGGGGTTTTAACACTTTGATACATAAAAAGCAATCAAAACTTAATTTTTCATGGAAATGTTCAGATTAGACTGGAGCTATAGGTGCTGTCACCTGTTAGCCCTCCCTGGAAGCTTATGAACTAATCAGTACCACCCAAATAAAACAGCATGGTAGAACGAGGATGTTGTGGTGGGATGAGAAAAGATGATAAGGAAAACGGTGTTCTTTCTTCTATCTCTTTTCCTTTCGTGATAGAGAAATTAATATCTAACTGTGGAAAGCTGGTGGGAGAAATTCACTCTTGCTTTTAATCTGAAGCTGTCACTTTCAAACCTCATTCTGCTGGGTCACTGCTTCGCATAAAATTGTGTTTCATGACATTATTTGACTGAATGTTTTATAAATCTGTGAAAATGTCATTAGTTACTGGGGAATTAAATTTTATATTCAGAGCAAATATGAATGTATATGTAATTTGGTCAGATTATTTCCCTGAAATATTTTTTGGTTTTCCTTTCTGAAACAGTTGAAAGTAGGGGAACCAAAGGTATTTCTCAGGCAGAAATTCGCTTGGCTATGAATGTGGGGAAGCTAGAAGCAAGGATGCTCTGTCGTCTTCTGGAAAGGTACAAAGTTGTCAAGGTAAGATTAAAATAATTTAGATACTTATGGAAACTGGAGATGCAATTGTGGTTAGTGTGGTAATATGTTGTAACATTGTTCACCTCAAATGATAGAAACAGTGTGATTTGAGAACTGACAGTGAAAGAATCCTGGTAAGACTGAAAAGCGTATGACTTTGAAGAAAATGTATATAAGACAAGTATTCAAAAAATATAAAGATTTTAACCTGCTGTATTCTGAGGACTAATCCTAGTTGTTGGAATGTAACATATCCACTCTTGTAGGGTACCTTTTCTTTATTGTTTCCTGGCTGGCTGCCTTGACGTTTAATAGTTTGCTGACCCAGATACAGGAGTATTTTACATTGGTTTGTGACTGGATGCTTAAGTAATAAAGATTGTGGGGAGAAATGCGCACTGCCCCATTTTTTTTGTCTCTGTGGAGTGCACGTTCTGGTGATGCACACCAGCTGGTGGAATTCTGCCAGGCACTGTTTCGCAGCATTCCAGAGAAACACTGTTCTGAGCACCATGATGCAGGTCTGCCCTCCAAAAAGAGACAGGGCAGAGAAACTGGCCTCGGCCCTGCTTCGCCTGGTTGCGACAACTTGTCTGAGTCATTCACTGTAATCAGTGGTAACCCAAGTGGCCTGGAAGCTGGTACTTTATGGAGATGAACATAAATGTCTCTCCGCTCAAAACAGCCACTCTGCTTAATTTTTGCTGTAAGGCAACTTCTATTTTGCAAGATCCTTTACTAAAGAATCTTGTCAGAGATCCTGTGTTGAAAATTATCAATCTACTACCAGTAAGTTCTAGAAGAAAACAGTTACTTCTGTGGAGGCTATGGTGATTAAACTCCTTATTTCCAAATACTTCAATATTTTTTCATTTCAACAAGACAAATTCAGCTGTCATTTCTCACATGTACCCATCTGCCCCTTTTCGCAAAGGCATGATAATTGACATCTTTCCAATAGAGAATTTTTTTACTAAGATCTTGTCATTTGGTAAAAAGTTCTGTAGAATTAAAAAGAAACAAACTATACGAACCACTGGAGTATCTAAACATACTTTCTCCTAAGTCAACTGTGAAAATGAAACCTTCCCTTATTGATAGACTAAGTGTTTGAGTTTCTGGATGCTTGAAAGCTGCTGTTGTAGTAGATGGGGCAACAGCAGTTCCAGTTAAGTCTGATTCACTCTGGTGACTTCTGTGTTGTAGTTATTTCAAAGGAAAACTTTTCTGAAAAAAATTTATTTCCAGCCTGAACAAGTATAGTTTGTTCTTTCTTAAGCTTTTCTACATCCCATATACTGTAGGTGTTTCATTCTAGTATGCAGGTAATGCAGGTTTGTTTATTTTTCATTTATTTTCATTAATTTTCAAAAAATTCTTTTGATTTCTGTATGTTAAGGTTGATGAACGTTTTTATTTAGAAAAAAGGCAGAATAACATGGGATCTTTTGGTGTGAGGGGAGAACAGTTAAAAAATTTTCCCGCTGCTGTTGCTGGAGAACACTGCAAGAATGGAGAAATAAGGTGGTAAAATAACATTCCAACTATTTCCTTAGGGTTTTATGGAGGATGAAGGTCGGCAAAGAACAACAAAGTATATTTCATACATCTTTGCAGAGGAGAGTGATTTAAACCGTCAGTTTGAGAGAGAGAAGGCTAGGAGTGAGCAGTTAGCTACGGTTACTTTGGCATTGGTGCCAGAAGGTTCCCCACCTGTGGAGGATGCGTCTCCTGGAGAAGATGATACTTTGGTCTCAGAGTCTGACAATGAAGAAGAAGGGAAGGATGGCAAGAAGAGAGGAAAAGGTCAGAAGGCCAATTCTGATTCTTCGTTGAAATTAAGCTTCCAAGATGACACCCATCAGTCGACAGCAGCTAAAGGTAGATCATGATTTTGAAATTTAGAGAGAACCCTACCTTGTCCTTACGGATCCTTTGATTAAAGAAAAAATAATATGCTATTAGCTTTCATTAAAGTTTTTGGTCAGATATTATTTTTTACCCCTATTTGATTATTTCCATGCGTTTTTGATGTTCTCTTTTTCCCAAAATTGTTATGTTTTGGAATACTGTAAGCATGGTAATCTCTGGAGATTCTCAGAGCTGAAGGTTGCTCTGGTGTCTGTATGCCAAGTAGTGGTTATCACTAATCACTGAGAAGGTAATCTGCTTCTCCTTACCTCTGTGTCGTTTCTCCCCTTATTTTCCATGCAAATGAAATGGGTTCACACACCATGCTCCTTGGATATTCAGTAATTTTTCTGGTGGTTTGAAGGGCTGAAATAATGCTGCAGAGGGCCAGACAAATTCTAAAACTGTTGCAAGGAAGGAGGCAGGACCATGTGGCTGAAAACCAGCATAGTGGTGAGATTGTGGTAGCTAGCAGTCAAGTTGGCTTAAGCTGCTGAGAGAAACAGTATCCTTGGGTAATTTTTATGACTGCCTTGAATGTTCTGTAATGAACTGACAAGGTATGTGTCATGGGCTCTGTTTTTCAAAATAACTTACAGTTCAGGCTGTGCCCATCAGAGCGCACCATCTTGGCAGAGAGCTTTAGCTTTTCAAGTCCTTGAAGATTTCAGAAGGGATTTGAAAGTACATGGTCTTGTATTTCTTCCACACTAAGGAAAAAGATGGGCTGTGCCTCTCATTAAAACACATAATTTCGTTCCATGGGATGTTTAAATGTCATCTTAGGTGTGGGAAATAGCACAGGAACTGACAGACAAGCCAGTTAACTTCTTTATTTAATTTTAACATATAAAAATTCTTCCCCTTTTAGCGGTGGGGTTTTTTCAGATGAAAATGTCTGGTATCGAGCCTTAGACTCTGTGCAAAATCTGTTGTGAACTTTCAAGTGGGATGAGTATATGCAGAGTAATACTGACTCCTTAGCTGAGACCAGATAAGGTGGTAGCTACTTTCAAGCAGCCATAGGCTTGGGATGACTTGACCCACAGCCTTACTCACCCAAGCACATTGTAATAAAAATGCCTTGTCCCCTGAAGCTAATTGCTTCATCTTTTACCTACCAGCCTTATGGGGACATTATTTTCAAGAGCATATGGTGGTTTAATTTTCATTTGATTTATTTGAACTACTTGAACATTCCTACAACTTCTCTGAAAGTCCAAGGGAAGAGAGAACAGATCTCCATTCTGTATGTATATTATCTTCAGGATAATACTAAATCTTTGTTCTCATTTTGCTTTGTGAGAAAAGCCAGGTTTCCAGCAGAACTCTTGAGTCTTTGTGACGGAAACCTTCCTTCCTTCAGACAGCATTTTCTGGATAAGCTAATCTGGCCCTTCATGGTCTTCTAAGTCTGCCCATGGAGAGAATTATTTGATGGCAGAGAGTTCACTTTGTTTTTTTAACTTTACTTTTAGAGGCTGAATGCGATCATTCATGGTCAAACCACTGCTTCCAGCAGGGTAGAAGAATATGTGAAAAATGTAGCAGAATGCTTTTGAGTACAGTTATCTGGCTGAATGGGGGAGTACCTTTTACAGAGAGAGAAGCTGAACACTTACAGGAAGCCAAGAGCAGAATAATTACAAAGCTGTTTGCTCTTTAAACCAGTCTCAAAACCAACAGCTGTGAAGTCTCAGGGGAAGAAGCTGCCTTCCCCTCAAATTCTTGAAGAGCCTGATGAGCTTTCAGACAACGTTCCGGGGGAGAATTCTACTTTGGAAACTCTAATGCAGGAGTCCAGTCTTTCCACCTGTGCTCATTCCCCTGGTGAAGCTGGGGATGGGGATGTGGCTGTGGTGGAGGAGGTCAGACTTGAAGACCCTAAGGTAAGATCACATGTCTTAATATTTTCTTGTTGGTACAGTTGTTTGAGCTAAGCTATATGTTTACACAGCAAGGCTTTAAACTCTAGTTTTTGTGTTCATTTATGGGATTGGTTTGCTTTTTTTAAATTTAATTTCAAAATACATTCATATTTTGGCTGCATTGTAGTTCTAAGTGAAAATTATTCCAGGCAATAGGCAGGTAGATCTTCAAATTATAGTTCTGGGTTAGTTTCCTGGTGCTCTCCACATTCCCTGTGTTGACTTAATACATGTCATCACTTAATGTCTGTCTGTGCACCCAAGTGCTGCGTATCATCTGGTCTGCCTCCCTGCCTGTGAAGGGGAGGTAAAAGATAATTCTTGACTGACTAGTTTGTTACAAATAAACACATCAAAACTCTGAATTCCTCAGATGCTACTGTGTGAGGAACCAACATCAGGCTGAAGACATTGAATAGTTAATGTAAAATTTTTGTTTTGTTCATACTGTGCACTAGAAGACATGTGGCCAAAAGAAGGAAAAGCGTTCCAAAGCTACAGCAGTGGAGAGATCTCATGAAACGTACAGGCTACTGAAGCGCCGCAATCTCATTGTGGAAGCTGTTCGAAACCTCCGGCTAATTGAAAGCTTGTTCACGTGAGTCAGTCTGAAAACAGTGTGGTGGGGCCTGATGCATTTTGGTAGCAGAAGCACTACTTGAGTGAGCAGTCTGTGTGCTCATTCCGTTGTTGGCTTTTCTTGTCCCTGATGGCACTATACCCTATAATGTTGGAGAGGATGGCATACAGAAGGTGTGGAGGGTTGCAGTTCTACTGAATCTTGACAATCAGTCAGCTGTTTGGAAGTATCTGCAGAGAACTGTTAATTACACAAGTGAATTTTATACAGTATGTGTCCCATAAATAGAGACCAGAGAACTTTTTTTTTTTTCTCTCTGCAGTAGGCCACAGTGCTTGGGGCCACATAGTAAGATACAACACTTCCCTGCTTGAGGATTCTTTCATATGCATAAGTTTCATTTCTGCATGGTTTCAAAAGTTGTTCGTGTGTTATTCCGTCATGGACTGTAGAGACTCATGACTTCATGTCAGTCAGTCATCATTGGTCACTAGGATTCTAGCAGAGTCCTGGAAGTTCACTTTTCTTTGCGCTTTTATGTGTAATGGTTATATGTCTTCTCCTGACTTGCCTTGTCTGGACTAAAGACACTTCCCTGAACGTTGTGATGCCTTTCAGCCTTTTAAGATTCGCCTCCAAAGAGAAACTGAAATTTTGGTGCTCTTCTGGAGTCCCAGCTTCCAAATTGGCAGGACTCTGTTGTCACAAATAGAATTGCACCATCCGTCTTCTGTATCAGCACATAAGATCCGGGCATTTCAATACACACAGGGCTGCCTGCTATTGGAATTTAGTAAGAAATCATGGCCTTATTCTCCCCTGGGTGTGAGAATTTTGAAACCTGCTGTCACCTGGTTCAGTTGCATAGTGGTGTAAAATTAGAGCCTCGTCTTCTGGCACCAGCCTCATCGCTGATTGACCAGGTCATATCCAAGTGCAGGCTCAGAAGGTATTTCAGGTCTCTGCTGTTCCCTTCAGTGCCACCAGTGGGTAGCTCACAGGTTCCCTCGGCACTGGTGAAAGTTCTGCCCCTCCCCAATCGCTGCCAAGAAAACCTGCTGTCACTCCAATAATTTTAGTTACCAGGATGTGGTAGTCTTTTGAAAAAGTTGAAGTCCGCATTCCCGTAATACCCTTCCATATCTTTTTCAGAATTGAGTCTCTGGGATTGAAAGAGTCAGAAGTAGGCCCTGAGGCATTTGTGACAGAGTGCATGAAAACAGGCATTAGGAGAATAGGGTGTGAGCACGCTCCTGCAGACTGCCACAAGGGAAGAAGTGAGCTGGCTTCAAGTGATGGGATATCTGTATCTGTACTGTGAATGTGTGTGTCGTTTCTGAGCTTAGAATGCCACTAAACAATTTCTGCCCTGAGCTGAACTCACAAGTGGAAATATAAACTGTATATGTGTAATCACAACTTAAAAAAGCTGTAGGTTACCCTGACCTTAGGAAGGCTGGATTTGGAACTGCACTATAACCACACACAGAGAAATCAGGCATTGAGAATTTGCTGTTATCAGAACAGCAGTCCTCACCTAAAAAGGAAAAGCTTGATTACAAAGAAAATACAGCTGAAATGTAAAGCTAAGTTACTGGTTGTCTACAGCAAAAGGGAAAATGAGCAGTAATTGCTAGAAGCAGGGGAATACCTATTTACCCTACATCCTCTTAACAAACTTCTTAGGCAGTTTGGAGCATTGCTGGACTTAAAATGCAAGGTATATTTTGCATCTTTTAGACTTCAGAAGATGGTCATGGATCAAGAGAAGCAAGAAGGTGTCTCCACTAAATGCTGCAAAAAGTCTATCATACGACTGGTACAGAAGCTTGCGCGAGAAGGACTCCTCAGACTCTATCGTACTACAGTCATTCAAGATGGCATAAGTAAAAAGGTGACTTTACAAACCCTGGCAGCAGAAGCAGCTTTTCTCACAACTTTCTAATCTATGAGAAGGTTTTGCACCTTTTTACTGAAATACATGGATGACTTCATTTTTTGTAGCAGAACCCACAGTCAAGCTGCCTAGAAGCTGCATGTCCCAAACTAAGCTACTGTGAAAACCAGATTAGTGCTTTTAATTATTGTGCTGCAGATAATTGTGAGGCGAAGGAATAGTCTAGAGATCAAAGTCTCTGAATCTCTCTTCTGAGAGGTTCAGCTGCTTATCGGTTATGCAACGCATGGTTCTCTCTCTGCACTGTCAGGCTGCAACACAATTCTGTTTAATCCCCTTTGGAAAGCCAGGAGTATATGAGAAATCATAAGTTAGCTTCTGAGTTGAAATTTGTAGAACATGATCTGTTTTTTCCAAAAACAAAAATCCATTGTTATTGAGGTTTATGAAAATAGCATGTTTGTAGTTGTAAAGCTGAGACTTCTTATTGTAACTGTAGTGTGAAGTGCTCACAAGCGGGGAGAAAATCTACTGAAAATTGGCTGCTGCACAATTACTGTAGAGCATATGTGAAATCTTACTAATCTGAATTTTGTGTGTACTTTAAACAACAATATGTATTCATAGCCTTATGAGCTATGGCTTTTCATTTATCCCTTTCAGCCTGATACTTGTAAGTTGAAGTGCTTGTTCCCCAAATGTTTCAGATTTTAAAAACCAAAAAAATGTGATGTTTGTAGAAATTATCTGAACTGTCTATTGTTACAGAGACCATACAGTCTGGCCTCCTGCTTGAAACAAATTAGCAATGGGAGTTTTTCATCTGAAAGTGTTAATATTCTGTGATGTACTAAACCTTCATAGGATCAGTCCATTGTGGCTACTGTTAACTGTCTGTGAATCACTGATAATTTATGCACCTGATTAAGAGCCAGTGTCTTATAAATACCTTTTCTTTGTTTTCTGCTGCTCTGAACAGGTAGAGTTTGTTGTGCACCCTTCAGTGAGTCCTAATGATTCCCTGGTAAAAAGTGCCATCGAGCAGGTGCGTTTCCGAATCTCCAATTCAAGCACCGCAAACAGGCAAGTTGCAGCGGCGGTTTGGATGGCTTGTGGGAAACTTGGCTTTTCTAGTACGTGCAAAAAATATGCAGAGGAAATAAACACAAAGTAAGCAAAAGAAAAGAAAAATCTTTTCTTTAGCAACAGAGAAATGGAAGCACAAAGATGAAGGAAGAGGCTGAATATCTCCTGAAGTCAGGAAAGAGGAGGAATTGAACTCTGCTTAATTTTTACCAAAGTTCTGTGTGGTTTTAATACAGGATTAAAGTTCCCCAGGCACCGACATCCCAGGACCACACTGAGGAAGAGAATGCAGGGCAAGAGGCAGCTCCTGATTGCGGAGAAACGCAAGAAAGCTCATGTAAAGCTGATAATAATAGTCGGGCAAGAAAAACTGATGAAAAAATGGGCGTAACACAGCTAAAAAACTATCACCCTGTTACAGGTACAGCTGCCTTTGGCTTTTTTGTCACCTTTCACTTTCTCATTCATTGTTAATGATCACTTCAGATGAGTGGGATTTTCTTTTACAGAGGAAAAATTGGGTTTACATTAAAGCATTCTCACAATCCAACATTTACTTGGCTGCTTTTTCTTTTTCTTTACAATTGTGAACTGGAGTATTTGTATGCACTACTACCTTTTACCTATTTCTAAGTTAATATTTGTAACTTAGATTTACTTTCAGCTGCCTATCTTTCTTTCTGCTTTTCTTCACATCAGTTTTGCAGAGGTAGCTGTTTCTCCTGTTCTGACCCTCCTTTTATTTCTGTTTGGTACTTAATCTTCCCTCACAGTTCCAGGACTTGGGCGTTCTCTTGGCTTTCTTCCTAAAATGCCCCGTTTAAGAATGGTCCACATGTTCCTCTGGTACTTGATTTATGGACACCCTTTAAATGGAACACAGCAAAAAGGAGGTAGTGATGGTGAGAAAAAGGGCAGCAAACAAGGGCTGGATGCAAATGCAGCTGTACTTGAAGCGCAGCCGGATGGGACCTTGGAAATTATCACAACTGTGGTGAATCCCGAAATCTCTGCACAGGAGACTGAAGTAGAGTTGTCTAATCAAACAGGTGAGAAGTGGCACACCCTGACTTTCCTACAGACTTTGCCATGGTTCAACCTGAAAAAAAAGTAAAAGTCCACTTCAAAAAAGACTGAAAAATCAGCGGTTCAGATGATTTCCAGATTTCTAGGCTATGAACTGCCAAATGTGTTCTGCTTGAACACTCGCTGTAAAACTATTAGTGTAGCTATTAGGTTTGTGCTCTCTGAATCTAAGCCAGTCTTCTCGCTCCTAGTATATGTGGATGATGTGTCATGGATGCGCTATGTCCCTCCTCTGCCAGTTCACAGAGAGTTTGGATTTGGATGGGCTCTTGTTAGTGACATTCTTCTCTGCTTGCCTCTCTCACTTTTTGTCCAGATAGTGCAAGTCAGCTACAAGGTATGGTGCTTTTTTGGTTTACATTTGTTTTACTTTAAAGTCTGATGATATCAACTGTAGCTATAAGCAGTAAAAACGTCCTTTTAGTCTGTTCAAACAAAACGTGCTATTGGAGAGTAGACACTTTAGTTCTTGAGAGTCTTTTACAGAAAAGTTAGTTGCTTTTACAGCCACAATGAAAAAAATGTATAGCCCTGTAACACTGCAAATTCTTAAGCTAATATTTTGCAAAGAGCTTTTTATAATCTGAATGAATCTTCTGCCTCGTTGATTAACAAGAATAATGTTTAAGCATTTTACAAAAGCAGTAGCATTTGCTTAGAAAATATTACAGTGGACAGTTCTGGTAGCAAAGCTTAAGACTTTAAAGGCTAGTTATATTTTGCATTTTGATGAACTTCTAAAATAATTCTAGGTGGATGGTCTGGAAGATTTTTTAAATGATCCACTAAAAAAGCACACTCTGATCAGATTTCTTCCAAGGTCAGTCCGACAGCAGCTCCTCTACAAAAGGTAAGCAGATGAGTCAAAGTAAATGGTTTTAGGAAGGAAACAACAGTGGTTGACTGTTTTCTAAGTTATTTCCTGCTTGTGTCAAAGAGAACTTTGTTACTTAAGACAAGGATCATCAGTCTTCTAAGGATAGTGTGCCAAATTGTTTTTTTTCTCTCCCAAATAGAAGGTAATAAGAAACTAATAAACAATATTCATGCATGCTGTCAGGCAGTGTTTGAGAGCTGGGAGGTTCTGTCCTTCATAACTCATCAGCAGGATGTTACTACCGTATAGAACACACTCCTGACTGCTGCTGAATTCAGAATTTAATAGAGTCTAAATGTTGCTGTCCTTCATAAATCTTTCAGAAGATGCCACATTTCCCAGTTCTGCCTCTCACACTTACCATTCAGTTTCTACTCATGCTCTCAGTGGCACACCTGCCCCTGTTTGCCATTCTTCATCTAGGAGATTTTAAAATTGAGATTGGACTGAAGACGGGAAGGGAGAGCAACAGTAAAGTGATTTGAATACGCGGAATCCACAGCACCACGTTAGTTTCCCCAGGGAAGTCATTGCTAACTGTATGGATTTGGATGGTTGGAGGCTTATACAATATTTTGCAAACCTGCAGATGTGTTGCTGGTGAGCAAGTAGTGCTGAACACTCTCAGGTGTCAAGACCTGTGGTTAGTTCGGGTTTGCAGTTCCTAACCTATTAGTTGCTACACCTTAGTAACAGGGAAACTGGATTTATGGTTATTTTCGGAAATCTGCGGGCTCCATCTCATAGTTTTATGCAAAACAGTATGACATGTAACCAAGCTGTCTCTTTGCCCTTTCTGCCCGCCACAAAGCACTACGACTTCTAACAGCCAAATTGGCTGCAGTATTTCTAAGCTGGTCAAATAATCTTTCAGAGCCCCAAAGAAAGCTCCTGCCAAAATATAATTCTCGTTTAGCTGCACAGAAAAACTTTGGTCTTAGTGAAGTTAAATGTGGGCAAAACTAAGTTTTTAGAAACTCTTTCTAAGAAACTAGGGCTTGCAGCAGTTTCCAGCAACTTCTAGATTTTTGCCATTTAAGTAGATGCGCAGCATGGGAAATGTTGCATTTCCTGCTCTGCCAAAGCTATAAACAACCAAAAGCAGTTTCTTGGCACAGTAATTCTAAAAAAACTTAACTATAAAGATTGTTGCCCAGTTCTTCGTATGTACACATGTGAAGGCTTATTAGCCCATATTTAGCAGTCATGTTTTCTTAATCATGTTTTCTTTTCATTACACAAAATTGTCTGCGGATCTGCTGGTGTTCAGACCTTGTTTAATTCGTTTTTACATATGGTATTTCTGGCTAATTTTGTTCTTTGATTGCAAAATTTTAGTTAGTATTTGGCTAAAACACTGTTTGTGATTTGAGGAAAGGAAATTTTGAGCTTTGGGTTATTATATGTTTTCCATAGGCTGATAATTCAAACAAAAGTACCACTTAAGAAATTCTGAAACTCATTATCTCAAAAAAGCAGTGGTTTCCTGAAAACATGGCATTGCTGCATGAAAATGGCATGGTTTCTGTTATCATTTTTACTGTATTCATGAGTGCTAATTGTAATACTCCTCATGTTGCTGCAGGAGATACATCTTTTCAGTGGTAGAAAACCTTCAAAGATTATGTTATATGGGACTGATACAGTTTGGCCCAACAGAGAAGTTTCAAGACAAAGACCAGGTAATTTTAAAAAAAAAAAAAATTTGCTGTTATTTTTCATGGGTTTTGTCCAGTGAAATAAATGCAAGATTCGGTGTTTGTAATTTCCTTTAATAATTAAATACTGATGTTTTAGATGTGTATGCAGACCTCCAGATCCAAGTGACATATTGCAAACTGTACAGATAATTTTTACCCCTTTCTCTGGAAAGATTCTACTCAAATGTGTAATGCTGAACGCTGCACACAGTAGTGATCTAGGAGGTTCCAGGCCGGCAGCACTTTATGAAAAATGAGCATGTCACATTCTTTTCTATCAAGGCGTCAGGCATTGGATGTGTGGCACAGATCAGAGTAAAATAATGACATTTGTACACATCTTGTAAACAGAGAGCATGTGCAATGGAGAAAGCAGTCCCAACATACACTTTATGAGGGTAAGAAAGATAGTAAGGCTCCAACACACATCTATTCAAATGCTGAATGAGAATTTGTAGTCAATAGTTGCTCTCTGTGGAAACTTGGAACATCCTGTGCACAAGGGGAAAAAGAAACTGTTCTAAATCTAGAAACGAAACTTCTGGATCGCTGGCAAGGGAAGTTTGGGAATACGGCACTGTAGGGTGGGGATGGGTGTGTCTGCTAGCAGCATACTGGCTCAAAGCAGTGGAGTCTGAGAAGATGCTAAGCAGTCCTAAACTAGATTAACTTGTGTGTCCTGTAAATTAGGCAGTTTCAATGACTTTTCCCTACCAGCCTGAAATACACTGTATTTGACAGGTCTTTGTGTATATGAAGAGAAATGCTGTGATTGTTGATACCACTATCTGTGACCCCCACTATAACCTGGCGCAGAGTAGCCGCCCGTTTGAGAGACGCCTGTATGTTCTGAATACCCTGCAGGATGTGGAAAACTTCTGGTTTGATCTGCAGTGTGTCTGCCTTAACACACCACTGGGTAGGGTATAACTGTACCTTATCATCACCTTCACTGTTCTGTCTGTGTCATTTTATGAAATTATGGTCCACTTGAAATTTTCAGAGCAGTTTTCATGGAAAAGCATTGCTGTCCTGTTAGAAGTAGCAAATTTGATAATAGCCCTGTTAGATTTTAATCCAGTTGTGAAAAAGTCTTTTTGAAAATGGTTACTAGTATATTTTTGCTGTAGCTCTCTACTAGTTTGAACAGAGATCCCTTTTCCTTAGCAAGATGTTGCTAAACCTTGTAATAGCCCAAGTAAGATGAGATGTGGAAGTCAAGAGAGTTTAGGCACCCCCGTTTTTTGGTGTTTATTTTTGTGCTTGGTCCTTTTACATTTTAAATAGGTTATACAGATACAAAAAGTATACCTTATTAAAAAAATAAAATTAAAAAAAAAGAACTGGAGGAAACCCTAGACAACACTATTCTGTATTTCTGCAGTTTAGTCAGCAAGGTAAAAGGATCTATTTGTAATTTTGTATTTCTTTTGTATGGAAGCAGCTATGTGCAAAAGGCTCCTTACACATTTGTCAAGTGGTAGCGAATCACAAGTCTGTGATCGTTGCAGCTTTCGTAGGCTGGTCAGAACATTACTCCTAGCCCCCAAAATATGGTAATGATACTTTTTCACCAGTTTGCGTGTTTGTGGAAGCTTTGTTGTGTTCCAGTTAAGTATTTTCCATGTTGAGCCTTGAGGGGAAAATTGCTCAGTGCTAGATTTAAATTTATACTGAGCCTCTCTCTAGATCAGATACTTGCCTGAGATCTGGGCCTGCCCTGTTGCCTTTGTAACATGGGCAGCCAAAAAGCAGTAGTAAGCCAGAAACTGGGGATTTTACTACCTTTGAGTTTTGTTACTATAAAGCCATCACATGACTCCTCTGCTACATCCTAAATGTATCTCCAACATGAAGGGGTCAGACATGCAAAACATTCACACTGTTTCAAACTGAGCTGCAAACTGAACTGAAGACACGTTCACAACCTGCCACAGTGTTTCTTGAGGACTGTTGCCACATTTGAGTATCTGAAAGTATGTGATCTGTGCCTAGATCACTGAACTGCTGATTTTTTTTCCCTGTCAAGGGTACCAGCCTTCATTACTTCTGCCCTGAACACAATTTTGGACAAGTTAGTGCCTTCTAGTGTTAGTTAACGAGAACACCATTAGCCTGTGTGAGCAGGTAGCATGTTTTATCCAGAAGTGGTAAAAAGTTAGTACCATTTAGGAGCAGTAGTTTGCTGCAGCAAGGTGGTTTCAAAATGGGTTGAAGTCTTCTTATGCTGATAGTCAAAACCATTTGTATGTTTAGGAGTTGTCCGCTGTCCTCGTTCAAAGAGAAGTAATCTTCAAGGGGAGGAGCCTGCACTAGATGTAGAAATGGAACAAGAGTCAGCAGTGGATAAACACAATCTGGAACGAAAGTGTGCAATGTTGGAATATACCACGTATGTCATCTGCATTCTTGCTTTGTTGCTTGACTAGTGGAGGCAAAGAACTGGTCTGGTTTTGAGGATGTTACTCAATAGCAAAAGCAGTTTAAACTGTAGCATTTCAGTTGGTGTTGTGGGGGTTTTCTGTGTAATTCAGAGGCTGATTAAAAAGACTTGTAGTTATGTATCATGTTTATGAGTAGCTTGCCTACCAAGCAGGTTTTTATGCTACAGGAATGAGAAAAACCTGATTTTGATTTCCTTCCAAAGTAGTACAGATATGTGTTGCAAGAGTCTTGGGGAAGGCAAAGTTTAGAGGGAAGTAGAATTAAGGCAAAGGAAAAATTTAAAAATTCTCTGTTCCTGTGCTTTATATTGTGTTATCTCAAGTATGCTGTAGCTTCAGTAGCTCCCCAGTGTCACACTCTGAATTGTGTTCTGTGGTGCGCTTTGCACATTGTTTCTAATTTAATATGTTAATTTCTAATATGGTGCTGGTGCACACTGGTGAAATCTGGAAGTGATCTCTGGAGAGCTTTAATCTTCTGCCTAATCACAGCCAGAATACTCAAGGATTGTATACCTGTGACAGCCATGTGGAACGCCGGTTATACTTTTCATATCGTGTTGTGCACAGTGATTTAGTTTTGTTTATATTCTGTTCTGTCTTAAGAAACAGTCTGTTTAAAAGTATTTTCAGTAGTTCAGTGTTACACGTAGATGTATCAAGTTATCTTAAAAAAAGATCAATGGAGTTGAGGCAACCTAATTCCATTGATCCTCACTGACAGCAAAAAATTCTGTTCAATCCACTTGTCAGCTTTTGCTATGGTCTCTGTTCCATGGTGATGTATCTTTTAGTTTGGATATACGGTGTCTATTTGCACTTGGGCTGAAGATGACTGCACCCTCTTTAAGGTCAAGAAACAAGTTTTGGATTTAATTGATGGTGTACTGTTAAAATGAAGGAGTTGTCTATTGAAAGCTTGACTGAAATAATTTTTTTCATGGTAGCTTTCAAACAATCTTTCATAAGGCGAAACGGGATTTCAGAAATACTCTTTGCTGTTATTGCTGGACTGTCAGAGCTGTCATATCTACTGCATATACAAAGCTCATTCATAGTTTGGGTTTTGGGGGTTTTTTTGGTGGGGGAGATTTTGGTAAGTATGTTTGTCTCCATGATTTCTTGCAAAGCGTCATATTTATACAGAAGAAAAAAATATTTTTTTCATTCTGCACTGTAACACCACACTAATTATTAATAGTAGCTCATTCATGAAGGATACCAGTTCATCCATTATGTGCTATTCATTATTAGTTTCATCCTCTTTCCAGGGAGAGAATTGCAGTGCATTGCTTTCCTGGCTTGTGTGTGTATTTAAACAAGCTTTAATGTATTTGTTAGAAAACTGGAGAGACCAGTGCTTGACAGGCAGTGTGAAGAAGGGTTATGATTGCCTTTTAGTTCCTGTGCGAGATTTTCCCCACACTTGTCCTGAGAAAGTGTTTCATCTGAGCAGGTATTTTCTCTAGTTCTGTGGTAGGAGTAGTACTGAGAACAGAGTTTAATGTGGCTGTTGGAACTTAGTTAACAATAATGAAGTTGCTGTGGGTATAATCTGTAAACTGAAAGCTCAGTCATGAAATAGCAGGGATTAAAACTTAATGGAAAAGGATTGTTGTCATGGTACTTCTGGAACAGGGTTAAGGGAAGTAGTATCTCTCCTTCTCTTCTTTCCCAGCCCTATCTAAATTGGGCGGGCAAGGAAAGGGTTCTGCACATGGCACACACATCACTTCAGAGCAGCTGAGAAGGCGCTCCCTACAAAATAATTACTGTATATTTTGTTACTCTTTCTCTTAGAGGCAGCCGAGAGGTGGTTGATGATGGAACTATCCCTGGAGATGGGTTAGGAGCTGCAGGTCTGGATTCCAGCTTTTATGGGCATCTAAAACGCAACTGGATCTGGACAAGCTACATCATCAATAAGACTAGGAAGGTGGGTATTTTAAAATTTGTATTCTGTAATGACTTTTCCAAATTTTAGTATTCTTAAGCTTGAGGTACCGATAGCAAAATCTTGCTGCTTGCATGCTTTCTCAGTTGTATCTCAGTAAGGCTTTGCGTCACTGGAAAGAAACTAATGCCAAATGTGGTAAATCTTGGTGCTGGAGTGAGTGAAAGAATTGGATGTGAATTTTGTCTGAACTGAATTTGATACTATATTCAACCAAAGGAGAAATACTTTATTAAGCAAGAAATTTAGATTACTTATTGGTACCTCTTGCCTTTCTGGAACACAGAAGTTTTCAGACAAAAACTGAAACATCCAGAATAAGGAAATACGCACAGGAAAAAAATAAAATAGTTTACTAGGAAGCCAAATACTGGCAAATAAGAATGACCATCCTATTTCTGGCTAACGTCCTGTCTGTGGTTGCCAGTAAAAGATCTGTAGGGAAGGTTGTACAAGCAAGGGAGTTTTATAGTGGTAAGTCCTCAGAATATTCTCGCAGCTGCCTGCAGGTTTGTCTCCAGGCCAACTAAACCTGGGGGTGGTGTTTCAAGTAGTTAATAGCTCTTTCTTCTGGCATTAATTTGTCTGATTAGACACAAGTAAATCTTCAGTATCTGCAATGTAGCAAAGTGGGTCAAAGTCCTATTAGGGATCACCACTTCCTTTTGGTGGTTTAAGCTCCCTAGTCATTGTAGTACTCAGGGAAGCTGTGAAAAATACCATTCTTCATTACCCTTTCCATTTCACTTGATTTTATAGACATCTCTCATGTTTCCCTCTCTCACCTCTGGGTTTTATTTATTATTTATTAATTTTTTAAAGACTGGCATCTACTATATTACTTAACGGTTCCCAGTATGGAACCTCTTCTGCCTTTAATCGTTCTTCTTGATTTTCTTTTAACCTGTTCTACTATATCCTTTTTAAGGTGGAAATAGAATCACATAGTGCTTTCAGGCTGTGGCCACCCATGGATTTTTACAGCAGCATGGTGTTGCTCTCCTTTCCTAAGAATTCCTTACATTTTGTTTGCTTTTTGACCATTACCAAGCATTGAACAGGTACTTTCACAGAATTGGTTGTAATTACGGTACCCTAAGTGTAGTGGTCAATTAGAGCCTGTCAGTGTATATATAAAACTAGTTGCTTGGGTTTTTTCCCTCAGGCAGGACCATTTCACTCTTAATTTCATCTGCTGTTCTGTCACTAAGTTGTTCAGCATTTACAGGACCTCCAGCAATTCTTCAGCCTCAGCTTTTGTCTCCACATCTGTGACCAACTTCTGTCGCCAGTGAATTCTGCACAAAAGAAATGGGTTTTGCTGAGAATGTCAAAGCTCCTAATACATTGCAGTCAGTTCGGGCTCAGATTTAGGATGGATAGAATATGGTGTAGGAGGCATTTACTCAATGTTTGTGTTTGCATTTTGGTTTTGTGCTTTTTAGAAGTCCCTTTGGAATGTAAAATGCTTTGAAAAAATACTGTTGTGCAGAAAATTCTGCTCGGCCTCTGTAGCAATGAAAGAATTAAGCATTTCTTTTCCAATGATGATTTCTTTTAAACTTGAGGAGATTTGCTGTTTTTTAACCTTCATAACTTAGTGGTCATTACAGTATGATTTAAGAAAAGCTCTAGAGCTGTTCAAATATGTGGTAGCAATAAGAAAAAAGAATTCTTCATCGTAGCCAAGGATCTTTTCCTTTCAACTGAAAATCTTATTTCTGACAATACACAAAGGATAGAATGTATAGTGTTGCTAAAACCAGTGTGCTCCTTTTGCGTATCACATTTTTTAAAGCTGTGTTGTCTTAGGAAAGTACAGTTTCTGAAAACGGACTGACGGTGAGACTCCAAACCTTCTTAACAAAGCACCCCCTTCAACTCAGCACTGGAGGTAAGGTGGTGATGCTGGTGGTGGGTCTATAACAGTGTAATAGCTGTTACTGTCTTTGTCAGACCCAGTATGGAGGATGTAGGGTATTCCTGTTTCCTTATGGTAATCCAGGATGCTTCTGGGGCAGTAAAATAGATAAATAATTTCCTTCCCTATCTCTGGATATATGGGACAATAATGGGGTTTTATCCAGTATTGTTGACATGGTTTGTTCCTGTCTCCTTAAAATGATCTAGCGTGTTTCTGTGGTAGTAAAATAGATATGTAAATAATTTCCTATAGAACAATAATTCTTCTCCTTTGTAATTTTTGATGTGCAGTTTGAAGAAAGTCTAGAGGGACCAATATTCTGTATGACTAGACACTTAAAACTGCATAGCCTAACATTTAAGCTAAGGAGGAAGAAATGCTTCAGTTGAAACCTCAACTCAGTTCCCTTCTGTTTGTGCACTGTGCACTAGACTTAGCAATTACATGATGATCCCTCAGCTACGTGGGGTTTTATTGTGTGAGCTGCTGAGAAGTGGCATGAAATGACACGACTAACAAAGGACAGGTCTGAGAGGGCATCTCTTTTCATATACTGAAACTTTGGCATTTTCTCTTTATACATCAATATTGTGGAAAGTAATTGTTGTAAAGCCCCACTACTGTAAATATGTGTCATTTTAGGTAACAAAATTAATATTTTGGGAGAAGCAAAGGTAGGATCTGAGTCACTTGTCCAGAAAGAGGAATGTATTGAAATAAGTAAAGAACCAACCCAGGATCGAACAAGACGAGTGCGAGGTGGAAAAAGCCAAAAGAGGAAGAGGCTTAGGAAAGACATTGGAAAGAAAACAAAGAAGAAAAAGAAAGGTAACTAACACATCAGGAAAAAGAAGCATTCTTTTTAATGCATAGGCCTGCTGTAAGTTGCTTTACAAAAGCTGATGTGACTGTCAAGTAGTGCAGGGAATGGAAACGTACTGGCCCTCTCTCTGGGTTGCCTCTTGCAGTGGAGGTTTGGGTGTCCTGGGGCTCTGTACTAGCTCTGGAGAAAAACAGCAGTGTGCTGCAACTGCTACCTGTGTGTGAATCATGATGGCACCACTGTACTGTACAAATGAAAGAAATTCTAATAGTGTCTGCAACAGATCAACTCCTTGCAGTTCACCATCAGCTTTGGATAGCTGGCTCAAAGATTCTCCATAGCGTGATGCTCTAGGTGCTTGTTTTCTCATTCCTAGGAGAGAGATTAATGAATTTTACTTTCTGAACTGCTACTTCTCTGCTTTTGTCTTTCATTCTTACAAACTCCAAATGGTGCTCTTACTGCTAGTGATAGTTTGAATTAATCAGAATATATAGCGCTGAGAGAACTGTCTTGTCTTTTTTTTTCTGAATTTGTTAGAAGAGGATTCTGTAGAAAAGAGCAAAAGACTCCGCTACCATGATGAAGCTGATCAGAGTGCCCTGCAGAGAATGACACGTCTGCGTGTCACCTGGACGGTGCAAGAAGACAGTCTGCTCATGCTGTGCCGAATTGCTAGTCATGTGCTAAACGCAAAGGTATTTAATAGGCCTATTAAGTAGAGGTCCTATATACTGAGCACACATTTCATTGGTCCTAAGAATAAATCATGGTTTTAACTATCATTTGTGTACATAAAAGCTGAAGTTTTAACTCCAGACATAGTGACAGGACAAGGGGCAACAGTTTTAAACTGCAGGAGGGCAGGTTTAGACTGGACATAAGGAAGAAATGTTTTACAATGAGGGTGCTGAGGCGCTGGCCCAGGCTGCCCAGAGCAGCTGTGGGTGCCCCATCCCTGGCATCTTCGAGGCCAGGCTGGACGGGGCTGGGAGCCACCTGGGCGGGTGGGAGGTGTCCCTGCCCGTGGCCGGGGGCTTGAACTTGATCCTTTTTGAAGGTCTCTTCCAACTGAAGCCGTTCTGTGATTCTGTGTTCTTCACACAGGTGAAAGGGCCCTTTGTTCCATGGCAAGTAGTTCGGGACATCATGCATGCCAGCTTTGAGGAGTCCCTTGACAAAACTTCTCATTCCGTTGGACGAAGAGCTCGTTATATTGTCAGAAATCCACAGACCTATCTTAATTACAAGTAAGAAGGTTTCTCACTATGTTCTAGGTATAAGCTAAATTCTCCTGAAATTAACTGAACATCAGATATGGTCCTCCCATGTTTTTGTCTTGTTCATGTGACTGATAAATTGCAACTTTTCTGCACACTAGTGCTATCAAATCTGTATTGAATTGGCAAAAATTCAACCATGTACAACACCTTCAATTGTGTCTGTTGCAGAGTTTGCCTTGCTGAGGTTTACCAAGATAAAGGCCTTATTGAAGATTTCATGAATAGAGAAAATAATTATGAAGATCCACAGGTAGGAGAGTATCCTAAAAGGTCATAGAGTACGCTGTTTGGATTACTGAGTACTTGCACTGTTTTGATTATTGTGATTTCATATCTTATCTCTCCTGTGTGCCCTTAGCTATTTTAAAAATAGCATCATTGTAAAAATGCAGCATCATTGCTGTTTTGGGAGTAAGGTGGACACAGGCAGCTTTCCAAAGGCACATAAACAGCACTACTGTGCAACAAAAATTTTGTTTTTTCAATGTGCTTGTTCATAAACATCCATGACTGAGCATCTATATGCACTGATATTTTTTTTTAATTTTCTCAGTGTCCTTGTTATCTGAGCAATAAAACATTTTTGCTCTGTAATTTCTTATTTTTTATTCCAGTTGCATGTTGATATATTGCCTTAGCCTCTGTGGATGAGTGCAGGAATGTAAGCAAATTTTATGACAAAAGCCTTGATTTGATCAGTCGAAAGATTTTAATTAATTTTTGAGCTTTTTATGGCTTAAATCAATGACTATTTCAAATGGAAAAGTTGTTTACGCTTTCAGTGCAAACAATTCCATTTTGAATTTCAAAACTGGGACAACATCACGGCAAGATTTTTTTTGGTTTTATCCAGGAATGACAATTTGCATTATTGTCAGAAAACTCCAGTCAGTTCTGTTGTTATGTTGCTCACTGGTGAGACATTACTGAAGTAAATGCATGTGCCCCCATCCCCAAAGCCTGCCTCTGGAAGCAGAAAAAAACTTATTTCTAGAGAGGTACTGGATTGTTCCTCTGGTGTAACAGGTGTTCTCCAAGCCATAATTGTACAGAGTTAATGGAGAACGTGATAATGCCTGAAGGGTATGAAGAGAAAAAGACGTAAGCAGAAGCTTAAACAAAGCTCTAGCAAGAGATCTTACACTGTTAATTCAGCATAATTGTTTTTAGAACATATGTTTGTGGTGGGTTGCTTGTAGCTGTGAGCGTGATTACAGACAGAACCTGCAACTGTTAAGTAAATCAGCAAACACAACTTTCACGGAGCTTTTTTGATGCATTCCTTTGTCTGCTGTGCTGTTCCCGACTGATTCAAACACAGCTATTTCTACTAGAATTTTCCATGAACGCTTTAAAAGTAGAGGGTCTTTTCCCACACTAAGAAACTGAGGCTGATAACATTTCAATCTCCTCTTTCCTAAGGTTTGTGCAAAGGAGTTTAAAGAGTTTGTGGAAAGACTGAAAGAGAAATTCAGTTCAACCCTGGGGAATCCCAAGCTTGAGATTCCTGATACTTTGCAGGAACTCTTTTGCAGGTACTTCAATTATGGTGCTTTAGATTCTGCGTGTGGGTGAGGCTGTGAAAGAGGAGGGCAACTCGGAGTAGACATCTTCTCTGCTATGCGTTATTTACACCCTCTGTTACTCATACTCTTAATATAAAAAAAAAAGTTTCAGTAAATTAAACAAGCCACACTTCTTTTAAATCCATGCTTCCTAAATACGTAGAACTGATTTTCAGTTATTTGTACAAGCTTGCTTATTTTAAAACATTCCTATTTTGCTAAATAAGACTTTTAATCCAGAAATTCACAATGTCAGATTTTCTTAAATTGTCAAATCCTCAATTCCACTATTGGAGATGCTGGCACTCAGGTGTAACATTTTAATGCAATAGAAAATTTCCCTTTACCATTTTCCAAATTAACTGGCCCCATTTTATATCACAGTTTGTAGCTGGTTGCTCAGCTAAAATCATCTCAGTGCTGCTAAAACTGTTGATTCAGAAGAGCACTCAGGCTTGTATAGCATTCTTCAGCCCCAGATCATCATGCTTTTTTGTGACGAGTAACACTTGGAGAGGAGTGTGAAAATTTGGGTCTCAAACCATTTTATGATAACAAATTTAGCACCTGTGTAAATTTTTTTACTTTGGGAAGAGCTGTATGTTACAGCAAAAGTGCTGCCAACGGTAACTGGAAGTCCAAAACCTCAATAGAACAGGAAATCCATGCAGTTCTGCTCTGTGTCCTGTCCGTGTGTTTTATCTCATTGTCAACGGGTATCTTAGTGAAGTGAAGGATGTTGATCTGGACAGGTCTTCTCATTTTTGACACTCGTGCTGACGGCTGCTGGAGCAGATAGGAGCCCTGCGCTGGTTCAGCGCTTGCCTTATTAGCAGTTGCACTTGTCAGCCTCTGGGTTTCATGGTTGATATAAAATCACAGAATGTTACGTTTGTTTCAGTGTTTTCCTTTCCCTTCCCTTATCTAGATTCCGAGTTTTGGCAATCGGAGAAGACACAAATCAAAACACAAAAGAGGACAGCCTAAGCAGGTGAGTAGCAGTAGCACCGTTTTTCCCACATTAGGACTCCAAGGTCATGTCAGCCCTCACATCTGTGAAAGTAATATACATATAGTCTTCTAATTCAGTACATTTTTCATCTGTTTGTTGCAGCATATAAATTTATTAATACAAAAATACTTTTGCAGGGCCGTAGAGACCTCAGACATAGATTATAGATTTGATGAATAAAATGACAGCAGCAATGGCCTTGTCAGAATGGTGGTCTGTTATCATTAGGAAAACAGTGTATGTTTTCTATGTGGGTGCTGGATCTTGAGAGGAGGAGATGTTCTTCTCAAAGAGAACTTCTTGTGTTAGATTATCTGGACTGATCCAAAAATTCAGAGTGGAAGGTAAGGGGAAAATGTAACAGGCTCCATTACATGAATGATCCTCAGCTGTAGTAATCTCGGGCCTTTATGCATCTATTTCAGAAGCAAATGACTGAGTTTGTATGTTTTTGTGCTAGTTTAATAGTTAGGTACCTCATGCATAAAAATCACTGTGAATAAATTATTTTCGTTGGTTTGTCTTTTTTTTTTTTTTCAGTGTCTATGATATTCATTTTCTAGTGCTACAGAATCTGATTCAGAGCACGCTGGCACTCTCAGATAACCAGATGAAATCTTGCCAGTCATTTCAGGTACAGTATCTGGACTGGACTTTACTGGTCATAGAATCATTTAGGTTGAAAAAGACCTTTAAGGTTGTAAAGTCCAACCGTTAACCTAACACTGCCAAGTCCACCACTAAACCGTGTCTGAGTGCCACATCTACACATTGTCATACAACCCTAAAGGGTTTCTCCTTCCCACCTTGACATATGCCTTGTTCAAATGGGAGAAAAGAAACCCAGAAACTTACATTTGTGTCCGTCCTGTGGGACACAATTCTCTTCTGCTTTTTGCAAATTACATATTCTAGGCAGACTTTCAGCATGTTCAGCTTTTTTCTCTAAGGCTGAGATCACAAGATGTGAAGTTGAAGCAATCCCCAAAAACCATATGAAATAAACTCCACATCCCTTCCATTGGGTCAGACTGCATCGTGATTTAGTGCCCACTTGAGCAGTTGGAATTATGCTCTGGAGGACTCGTTAGAAAGACAGTCCTAGTATCCAGCTGACACTGGTGTTGGGGAGCCTGTCCTCGGAGAGGCTGTGGGGTCTCCGCTGGAGATACTCAAAATCCGCCTGGACACAATTCTGTGCAACCTGCTCTAGGAGAACCTGCTTTAGCAGGGAGTTGGACTAGATGATCTCCAAAGGTCTCTTCCAACCCTGACCGTTCTGTGATTCAGCATTGGGGACAATGAAAATATATCATCTATCAGTCAGGCACTTAAAAAAATAAAGTTATAAGTTCAAACAGAGTTTAGTATCTTATCAGCAGGCAAGAGTGGAGCCTAGAAAGCCAAGCTTATAGAAGCATGTGTTCCTGGTAAAATGATGGAAAGAATCTACCAAAATGTGTTGCAGATGAGCATTTTTTACATATATAATTCTAGTGGAAGCCTGATCTCATTTTGAATGTCAAGTGTTCTATAGTATTTAGTTAATTTAATTGGCATTTACTGTGAAAAGCCTGAAAGCCCATAAAAGGAATGTAATAGTGCAGTTTAGTAAATTTGTTTGTATCATTTACATTCTGGCTTCTAGCTTCATGTGCATTTAGTTAATGTAAACCTCAAGTAGGTGAGTCTAACAGTGGATTCAGAGCTAACGCTGCCTTTTACATTGAACGGGGGTTTTTTGCAGACATTTCGTTTGTACCGGGAGTACCGGGACGACATTCTTGTGAAGGCTTTCCTAGAGTGTCAGAAAAGAAGCTTGGTCAATCGCCGTCGAGTAAACCACACGTTGGGTCCAAAGAAGAGCCGGGCTTTGCCTTTTGTACCCATGTCCTATCAGCTGTCTCAGAGTTACTACAGGTGGGTCTCAGAAAGGTCACTCCAAATTTGAGCAAATAAAAATCTATCCAGGCATGCTTGGCATGGAGGAGAGAATACGCATCAAGTATCTAGAGCAAAGAACCTGCCCATCTCAGCTGAAGCTGAAGCCACAAAGCTAACATCCATGTATGTTAGCCTTTTATTCCGTTAGTAACTAGAGCTGGACAGGGAATAGAGCCAAGTTTGCTGGGCAAGGCTTTACAAAGACATAGTGGAGAGGAGAGGAGAGGCAGCTCCAAAGTTTTAGAGGTGGTGGAAAGAGTTTTTTAGCACTCTGATCATTCTGCTGGTTGCTTGCTTTTTCTCTCCAGTTACTTTGTGCTGCCACTGTACCTGGATGTTGGAGGTGGGGGAGGACACTCAAACTGTAAATGTATTGAGTCCTCAAGCAGATGACTGCTTTGCTATTTGCTATATATACCTGACCGTTACATGGTGCATAAATACCTAACGTTCTGCAACTAGTACAAGGACTGTGAGAGCAGATGTAGAAGGTACTTGGTCACCACCTCTAGCATGGAACTTCAACTGTTTGCCTGCTCTATGCTACCATGTGTCTAAAGTTCATACACAGTAAATTAGAACAGATTGTGAAAGATTTATGTTTCATTGAATTTGTCTTTTTGTCCAGAGTTTTTACATGGCGGTTTCCCAGTACAATTTGTACAGAGTCCTTTCAGTTCCTCGAGAAGCTCAAGGACGCTGAAAAATCAGACCAGCCAGATAACTTCTCATTTAAAGATCAAGAAAACAAAGCATCAGAAGGCATGATTGCATTTCCTATGGATGGGCCTGGTGGCCAGTGTGTGGCAATGCTTTCCCTATTCTCCCTGGGACTTGTATCTGTGAATGTGAGAATCCCAGAGCAGATAGTTGTGGTGGACAGCACTATGGTGGAAAATGAAGTGATAAAAAGGTAAAAACTGTTATTTCTATAGTAAATATGGTTTGTGGGTAACTTGAATGAAACTGGACAGGCATTAGCATTTCCTGCACTGTGCTGTGGCACGTGATGTTGTTTAGATTGTTAGTTCTGAGGGAGCAGTCTGAAAACTTAATGGCACTTCAGTTAGTGCCTGTCATTATAGCCTTGAACTGCATTTGTCTTCACGTATGTGACATTTAAATTGCTAGGCACTTCATTGCCATCAGCGCTAATGGGGAAAGGAGAGCAGGGTGTGCTAGAGGAGCATTTCCATCAACATTGTACCTTCCTATTCCAAAGACTAAGAAGCATTAGTAACAAGGTTTCAGCTTTATCAGTGAAGCCTGTCTCCACAGTATGGGTTCCCTGTATTGTCTCCGCTCTGACTTTTTTTTTTTTTTTTTAAGCCTCCGGTAATTGCATACCACACAAATCGAAACTCTCTCCCCAGGCAGTCTAATCCTATGAGTAGTTATCTTTACAATCATTGTGTGTTTTCTCAGAGTGCAACTAAAATGTCTTGCTGCAGTTTAACCTGTTGTATATATACATGGAAAATACTTTGTTCTTTTTCTCTTTAGAGCAGCTTATTACCTATTCGAAGACTGTTATCATAGTCCCCTTTCCATAATACGCCACCCTTTAAAATGAGCAGCCTCAGTTCCTTTACTTGTGCTTTTGGTACGTTATTTGTGTCATCTGGATCTCTGTCTTTCTCACTGTTTTCCTCTGCACTGAAATGTGAGGTCAAAAACCAAATGCCACGCTCTTGCTGGCAGGTCTGTGCCAATTACATCATGTTTTATAGGTGATATGCCTGCTAATACATTGCAAAACGATGAATGGCCATGGTCTTGCCAAAAAAAAAAAAAAAAAAAAAGCAGCCAAAAACCCCCAGTGCAGTGATTCACATACAGCTTATGATTCTTGTGATTCACTCTAACAAGTTTCTTTTCCTTTACCTAGCTAATTGTTTCCTCTTAGTGTGGAAGGACAGGTGCATAGTACTAGAATATAAATAGCAGGCATTTGTCCATATGAAATTGTTTCCTGCTCCTTTCCAGACTATTTCTCCAGTTTGCTGGAAACATTCTGAATGCAGATCCTGTCTTCTCATATACTTGCAGTCTCTCCAGTTCAGTATCCTGTCTTCTCATATACTTGCAGTCTCTCCAGTTCAGTGATCCTATGCAAACTTAATAAGCTATTTTATCACCCAGGTCATTAGCAAAAATACACTGAACCCTGGTCTAGCCCCATTTCTCAGTACAGGCAGAGTCCAGTTTTCCAACTGGTTATGTACTTGCACTGTTTTCTTAAAATGTTATGTTCCCTTTTGGTTTTAAATAAGTTTTAAGAGAAGGTACATAATCTCTAACTCATTTTAGACAAGGTTAGAAGGAAGCTTTGGTTGTCTCTGGCATAATCTGCTTAAAACATAGGCAACCTCCAAGTTAGATCAGGTTGTTCAGAGCCCTCACCTTTATCCGTAATGGCTCTTGTCATGTCCTGGAAAGAAAGTGTTGGTTTGACAAAGTTTGTTTCTGGGAAATTTATCCTGGCTGCTGCTACTACTATTCTTTACTTTGAGGCTGTCTGTAGTTTGTGGTGGTTTTTTGGTGTTTTTTGTTTTTTTTTTTAAAGTCACTGAAGTCTTTGGTCTGTAATTCTTTCTTCTCCTTTTCTCCCTTAAAAATAAACCCTGTCTGCCCTATCCTGCAGATCCCTTTTGGTCTCAGCCTCTGTGCTGTGATAGATGTTCCCTCATGATGAAGTGTCTGCTGAACCGTAGAGGTTCAGCACTGTAAGCTGAGATATTCTGGGTTTATTTCAACATGTTTACAAAAAAGAGAGTGCTTCCTTTTCCAAGGACCTTTTAGTCTATATTTTTTTTTTTTTTGTAGTTGCTTGTTCTCAGCACTTTAAACAAGCCTGCTATGGACAAACCCGCAACTGTTCGCGACCAAATACCAGAATGCAGAACAGCATGTCTTCTCACTCTGCTCAGTGTCATGAGTCACTTTCTTATTTGGGGGGGGCGGGGGCGGGGGGGGGGGGGGGGGGGGCGAACAACAACCAACCCAAAAAAAACCCCTCTGTTTGCTCTAGTTTGGGAAAAGAAGGACTTGACGATGATGATGACGATGATGATGACTTAGATGACAGCTCTGGAGGCAAACGGAGAATAGAAGTAAAAGCTCGTCAAGCATCTCATACCAATTACTTACTGATGAGAGGCTACTATGCCCCTGGAATTGTCAGCACACGCAATCTGAGTCCCAGTGACAACATTGTGGTCAATTCCTGCCAGGTGAAGGTTAAGCTGCGATGTACCCCGGTTCCAGGAAGACTCAGCTCTCCAGGTTAGTCTGTTTGGCCTAACTTGCAACAGAAGTGGGCTGGAGCAGGAAAGATGGTGAACTCGTCAGCTGAGGAACTGATTTGAACAAAGCCTTTTAATAGGAACATTCTTTTGTCGTTACACATGCAGTTTGCCTTGTAATGCTTTCTCTCCTGATTTAAACAAACAGTTGGTTGGCTCAGAGGCACCTTTTGTTGGTGACAGGTCCTTGCCTGTATTTCATGTTGTGTGGAACTATGAATCCAAAGAGGAAGTCTTCCTCTGCTCTGTTACCCCTTCTCCAGTAGGTTTTTCAGTCCCTTCTGCAAATTAAAATACTGTATTTTGTTACACCTAGGTTTTCTCTTCTGTGAAAAGAAAATCTTTCAGAACTCCTTGAATGGAAATTCACATTTACTTGTCTTATGCAAGTGCCTGAAATAGTGGTGTCCGATCTCTGGCCTTTTACCTACAGTAATTTAAACATTTGGGTAATATCTAGAGCTTGAATATTTGTAATTTATCAGCACTTCCCCTTCTTAAAGAGCAGCTTCCTTTCAGCTGTAATGCATCTGTATCCAGGAAAGCCTTTAGTTATCTATCTCTTTGGCTAGAAGTTCTAGTGCTGCCCCTGGTCATTCCTATTGCTGTTGTGGTAGAGGTAAAATAGAAATTCTTTCTCGTATCTCTGCTGCCACATGTGCCCCCCCCGGTGTACTGAGCTGACGGCTCATTACAGTTGTTCTCATTTTTCCTTGGCTGTCAGAGAAGCGCAGCTGTCATGCGAGTGTCCCACAAGCATGATGTAAAGGCAGCCTGCAGATAAAAGGGTGGGGAGCCGGTAAGAACAGTGCCAAAGCTGCCCTCTAATCATTTGGGACTGGCAAAAGGTGTCACGGTACTTCAGCTTCTGAATGCTCACTACAGTGAGGGTCAGTTTTGTGCAGTGAACAGACCTGCCTCCAAGCACAGAGATGCTTTGTTACACTAATTGTACCAAGACATTGCCAACTTGTGGTTTATACCGTATTTGGCCAATATTTCTGCAGTGGATCAGCCGCTTCCAGTTTTTTGATTAATAGGGTCCTCCATAGCGTTTCCTTGCCCTAGACTTTTCACTTGACCTTCTTCAAGAAAAAAGGAGATGATTGCCTCACAAACTTAGAGTTAAGCTGACCCAGTGTTAGAGAGCATACCAGTAAGTCTACGCTGTATTTCAGCGGTACCTCACTTTGATATGAGGGCGAGCCCTTGTAAACCAGCTTGCTGCTCTTCTGCAGGTCTTTTCAGAGACAAATATGTAAGGCAGAAAGCAAAAAGGAAACTGCAGCAATGAAGATGGAAAACTGAGCTCTGTTTTTAATTGAAATAGTCTAGAATACCTCTGATCTGTCTGTCTCAGAACATTTATCTTTCTGTAGCGTATTGCCTAGTAACAACTGCTTCACAGCTTATACATTTGGGGTTTTTATTTGCTTTGCAGTTTCTTCTCTGCTTGATAACACGGTTGTGGGAATCTCCTGCCTCCCTGAAACTTTTACCAGGCTGATAAAAGTCCAAGAAGAAAACTACGAGGTTGATCAGTTTCTTCGTGAGTGTACAGAACATTATGGCTATAATCCCAGAGATGTAGCTGCTGTTTTGCAGATTCGTAATGAAATAGAGGCAACTTCCCACTTTGGAATTTGCAAAACTGAGCTGAGCAAACGTTTCTGCAGCTATGAAGAGGAGGAACCTGAACGCACCAGGAGCTTGGAGCAGTACATTCAGGTGATTTTACAGCCAGCTGCTTCCCATACATTAATGTCTGCATGTTTAGTGTTCCCCTTGAAGAGGACAATCTTCCAGGCTGTAGGAAGCAAATATAAACTGGACAAAACTATTTATATTAGGCAAGAGATCACATACCAATACCTGATAGCAATCTCGCATCAAAGCTAGGAAGGCCAAAACTTAAAGCAGCACTGCCTCAAAGATAGGAATGAACTGTTTCAGAAACCTAGAGGTACAAACTTTGTACCACCTTTGGAAGCAAAATGGTCTTTCCCAGTTACATTTTGACTTAATTTAAGCTGAACATAAATATCTTGTGTTGTAATTTCAGAAAAGTTTAAGGGGTAATACATCTTTTCAGCTTCAGTGCAGCAGCACATAAAACTGAATATTCTACTAAGATTGTCCTCTTCCTTTGCTGACAGTTAAAGATGGCAATTCCATGTTATTTGGTTAAACTGATGTTTTCCAGTGAAAGCTCCTGAAACAATTTTTGTTGTGGTTTTTTTGTTTGTTTGTTTTTTAATAGGACCTTATTGAAATGCAGCAGGTTTTAGAAGTAGGAGGCCACTCTGTAAGACTGGTTGCAATAGTATTTGCCAAGCCCTGGCTCTTGCATTCAGTCTGTCTGAAAAATAAACCAGATGATTCTGATCAGCAAGGTGCAGACACCACTCCCCCAGATGTACAACAGGATTGCCTGCCCTCAGAACCAAAGAAGGGAGAGGAATGTTCGAGAGAAGAGGAGCAGCTGGGAAAAGACACACAATCTGTCAGTGATGAAGAGCCCCCAAGGAAGAGATGTAAGACTCAAAATGATGACCTTCAAGATGGCAATCAGTTCTGCCAGGGTTCACAGAGTGATTTGAAAAGTGCAAATGAAAATAACTTTGATGCAGGTGTTCCTGATCCTGTTACAATGCAGGAAGCTTTAGTCATGGATGAAGAAACGGGCTCCCTGGGAGGGCAGACAGAACACCTAGCTGAACACCCAGCGTGTGCCTCAGACGCTGTGAATGTGGACACTTACAAGGAACAAGATAAATCTTGTTCTGAGGACAAAGAACTTGAAGTAGACAATGATGAGCTCAGCACTGAGCACAAGCAGCAGATTCCTAGCCTTGAACAATCAGCTGGTGAGCAGGATGATGATCTTTCCTACTTACAGGAGAACCCAGGAGTCTTTAAAGGTATGTAGGAGCGCTCTACATCCAAGAAATCGAGACTAGCTCATCATCAGTTGCTCCCAAACAGGTAGCTCCATTTTATATGCAAATACTGGATTCTTTTTGAAGCTGTACCGGGGAGAAAGGTTGTCATTTCTCATAGACAAAGTGGCATAACACTACTTAATCTGGAACGTCTTGGAGGGTTCAGATACATAAAGATTCCTTCCTATGCCTGTTGCTGGAATGCTCATGACTAGTTCAGAAATGTGTGTTCTTTAGAAACTCGTTTACATCTCTTACTTTTCTCCAAAAACATATTTAGATCTGAAGTTTCTAATCTCTGGCTTCAGTCCAAAGGCTGGACATCTCTAAACCTGGAAAACACAGTGCTACTGGTGTACAGTTAACTAGAATGCCCGTGACTTAAAGTTGTGAAGTCATTAAAGCATTCACCCAAAAGCAGCACATGCCAGTGAGAAGATCAATAACCTTGTTTGTAACCCAATATGACTTCATTTGCATTTCCTCTTTACTGCCAGGTTGGGGTTTTTTTGATAGCTAGCAGTTCTTGCTAAGCTTTACGTTAAGTAGGTTGTTGGGGATTTTGTTTTGCTTTTGTCTTTTATCAGCTCTGGTTTCAGATGGAATCACAAGCTAACTGCTTGTGTGGTATTTTGCCAAGATCTGCCTTTACCCGGCAGACTGCCGTGTGAATCAGTGCAGACGGATCCAAAGCATGTTAGAGCTTGCTGCTGTTTAACTGGAGCCTTCCTGCAGGAAATGGACTGTCTAAACAGCATAGACCTCAGCAGTTCCTAACGTGAAACTACTAAACACTGGTTTGGATTTAACTTCTCTACTTGTTTGTAACACAGGAGGGAAGAAATAGTTATGTTATCAAGCACAGACTTCTTAAGGGTCCTGCTGACTGAAGGCCAGTTGAAGGGTTTACGTGTGCTTAAGCCAAAGCTGTTAGCCTCTGGGTGTGGTAGAAATACCTACGTTAAGTAATCGTGTAATTAAAACCCATGACATAATGCATAATGGAAGTTGCAGAGGCAGCCTTCACTTTGAAACCGAACCCTGCTGAAATCTTGAGTTTGCATTCTCCAGTCTACAGCTGTGTGGGCTTCTGCTCAACTTCCGTAGGATTAGCAGGAGCATTAAGCGAAACAAGCCGATGTGAGTGCTTACACGCCGAGACCCTGCGTAGCTCCCTGTGTAAAACTCCGTTCTTTCAGTTCATAGAACTACCTGTGGTTCAGCCATGTCAGCAGACTTCTAGGAATAAAACTTCTTGCTGTGCTTTGGGAATGGAACCATAAAAAGCGTGGCTGGAGTAGGCAGAGGTGGTTGCAAGGTGAGGTGTGGAACGGAGTACGCTGCAGATGGGTGAAGGCAGTCAGAGTGGAAGCTTAGAGCTCCCCGTCCAACTGCAAACACGCGGTGTATCACTGAAGGCTCAGGGCTGGAAGGGACCTCTGGAGATCTAGTCCAACCCCCCGCTGAAGCGGGGTCACCTAGAGCAGGTTGCAGAGTCGTGTCCAGGCAGGTTTGAATGTCTCCAGAGGAGACTCCACAGCCTCTCTGGGCAGCCTGTGCCAGGGCTCTGTCACCCTCAAAGTTTTTCTTCATATTGAGATGGAACTGCCCGTGTTGGGGTTTGTGCCCGTTGCCCCTTGTCCCGCCGCGGGGCACCGCTGAAGAGCCTGGCCCCATCCCCTTGGCACTCGCCCTTGAGGTGTTTGTGGGCATTGGGAAGGTCCCCTCAGCCTTCCCTTCTCCAGGTGAAGAGGCCCAGCTCCCTCAGCCTTTCCTCACAAGGGAGATGCTCCAGTTCCCGCACCGTCTTTGTAGCCCTCCGCTGGCCCCTCTCCAGTAGCTCCCTCAAGCTTGTTTGTGTTTGCATAGTTTGCTGTTGCATTTTACAGCTTAGCTGCCTTTTACATTCCTTCCGATAGATAAAAGAGTTTGGGTTAATTAAAAACCGTATGTTCTGTTCTTTTCAGGAAGTTCTATGACAGATGTATCCCAGGCAGCCAGGGACCGGTGAGTAACAGAGAGGTCTGCAGAATAAGCTAAACACTTGGTACTACCAAAATCATACCTGGAACAATTTGGAAACCTTAGTTTTATGCTCTGATGAGCACTGAGCATTGATGATGGAGAAACCCCATGTTACCCTCCATTGTTCTTGTTGATACTTGTGCTTGTACGCATGCTGAAAAAATTCTTCTGTTTTCCCAAAAAACAACTATCTCCAAATATCAGAGGAACAAAACTAATTTTATTTCACAAATAAGTCCAGTGCCAGAAAGTCTCAGCTTCCACATGCCCGGGAAAGGCCTGGAGAAAACTGCAGTGTAGGAAATGGGATTTCTACGCAGGGTCTGTCTTTTGCCCACAAAATGCTAAAAATGAGGAAATTCTTTCCTGCTGAGCACTGTTGCTGCATGTTGCAGACTGAAGCAGGTCTTGGATAACTTTTGGAGGATATTGGAGCTAGTACCATACAAAGCTTTCCTGGTTGTCAAGGCTCAAGGTAACTGCTGGGTGCTGTAGTGGTGCTAGAGGTGTTTCTCAGGTGGTGAACACGTAGCGTGAAATACTTCAGGTCTGTGGAACTGTCGGGTAGATCAGCACCCGTCTCTGCTCAGAGCAGCTGCAGAATTTACACCTAGCATGTGAGCAAACATCAGCAATGGATGGAGGAAGAATCTGTATTATGCAGAAATTATGATGATTGGAAATCTAGCTAGAAAAGTGATTTCTGACAGAGCTGCACTTAAATCGTCTTTTGCAGGGCCTGCGAGAATGTCTGCTTCATCGGGAGACCGTGGAGGATTGTGGATGGGAACCTGAATAAACCTGTGTGTAAAGGGATGATGGAAGCTGTGCTCTATCACATCATGACAAAGCCAGGCATCACGGAAGGCATGCTGTTGCAGCATTACGTGGGGGTACTGCAGCCCGTTGCCGTCTTAGAGATACTGCAGGTATGTGAAACACCAGCTTTAATCAGGTTCAGCTTCCACACATCCGCAACTACTTTGCTAGAAGTCGCAGGAAAATGGGACTGTGACTGTACCATGAAAAACCACCTTCTGCCTTTAGTGTAAATTACCCAAAGCCAGAGCACGTTCCTGTTCACCATGAGGGAAGGAAGCCTGCTTTACCCATCCTTGACACCACCATATTATCGATATTTTAAATTTGAGCTTGCTTCTGAAGTGGATGTACATGCAGTTGAAATTCCAGCTGGTTAACAACGAGTGGTGGCTTGTCACTGTAAAATATGAAGCTGGACTGTTTAATGCAGTGTTAATCACCATAGAGTTTATCTTCGTTTTTCCCTCACATTCGTTTTCAGATGGGTGGTCTTTGACATAAGAATCAGACTGAAATGTCTGTGCTAGACAATACCATAAATGACCTTGTCCTGACAGACCTGCTTACAGGCATTCATCCTTACATATAAAACTGCACGTAGGGAGAAAATGTGAGTTTCCTGGGGGGCTTTTTCCCCTCATCTTGAGGTTTGATTACCACCAACTGCTATTTGCAAATGAAACCTTGATCTGTATTTTTTTTTTTTTTCCTATAAGGATTCGAGATCTTAGGTATAGCGGTAATGTTGCGGTCCTTCCCATGAGCATGACTTCCCCTACTAACGCTGAAACGAACGCTCCAGTGTACGCGTGCCCCGCGTCTGTCCAAGGGCTCGTAGGTTTTGGTAACAGTGCAAGCTGTGTGTGCTGCCGATGAAGCCCTGAGCAACTATCCCGTTCCCTGGGTGTTCAGCACAGCCCATCCGTGTGTCCTATGCCACAGCAACCCTGCCAGGAGGGTAGCCGGGATCGGGGACAGGTTTAAGACCGCAGTACAGAGTGTATAGTGGTGAGGCATGCACGTGTGGGACAGCAATAGATTCCTAGGCAATTTTAATTCAAATCCACAAAACCAAGCACTTACCTGTACATTTTACAGGCATAAATTGGAGAGCTTGAATCTAACTGGTAACAGATTTGATAAGAACTGGTTTTGAAACCAGAGACAGAGCTTATATCTCTAATATGCCAAACACTAGTAAATCTAGGTGCACTCCTATGTTAGATCACTGAATACACACCAGATGTCTTCAGCAAACAGAGCACATGAATTGCCTTGCTGGGTGTTGCGGTGGGAATGAATGCTAACCCATTAGCAAGAACTGACCCAAAAATCTGGGATTTATGTCTCTATCAGCCTTAAATTATTTGTAACTGATCCTAAATGTTGAGATCTGTTGTTGAACACAGCAGCAGTCAGATGTTAGCCACTGTGCCAAAAGTAACAAACGAGCATGTATCCAGCTATGTGAACTTGCTTAGTTGTGCTGCTGCAATCTTTGCCATCCCCATGGTCACCTGAGGGCGCAAACCTGCTTTTAGTATAAATCCTCTAATTTTTCTGAGAGCACTGTAGGTAGAACAGCATTCAGCGCATATTTATTTTTTTTTTTTTTTGCACCGCAGCTGCTCAAGCTAAAATATGTGAATTTTTCTCCAGGGTCTGGAAACTCTTGGTTGCATCAGACGATTCTACATGAAAAAGCCGTCCTTGGTGTCACTCTTTTCTCAGCCAGTTATAGAAGAACAACTAAATAATCCCAAACTGAGTGAAACCCCAACAGTATACTACGAGCCTACGATAGACTGTACTCTCAGGCTGGGAAGAGTGTTCCCCTGTGAAGTGAATTGGAATAAATGGGTGCAGATTATCCCTGTATAAAAGAGGTAAAGCTAAGTCATGTTGAATTGGTTTAGCCTGTAGGAGTGAGTGTTAATGCAGATGAAATGTTACAATTTGTGCTCCATTGAGTGTTTATGAAGTTATTTATCCTTTTTACTTTTGAGTATGTTGAAAGTGAGAATAAAGCTTGATGTTAAAGCGGGATCAAATATTACTTCTGCCTTAAGTATATTCTCTTTTTACCAATAATTGCTTGTAGAGCATATAGTTCATAGTTTCTGCTTTGTATTACGGTGTTTTCACAGGTCATAGTAAAGGCCCCTTTTTTTCCCCTTCCCCCTAAGGCCACAGCAGGAACACTTTACTGCTGCGTTGCCTTCTGTTCTGCAGCCCAGCCGCTGGCTCTGAGCTAAGGTTTGGTACCTGCTCTTCAGCCAAGTTCCCTTGTGGTCCCTCTGTATTTTAAACACTGGTTGCTCGACATGCGTGGTATCAGTTTATTCTGTGTGCTTTTTCCAGCACCCCTGCACTGCCTGAAATAAGACCCCCACCTTCCCCCCGTGCTGTGGCAGTGGGGAACCACCCCTCCAGGGCTCGGGGCGGGGGGGTGGGGGTGTCAGGTTTGAAAGGAACCACACGGCAGCCGGTGCTTCCACCCAGTGACACTTTATTGCAGGAGAAGGCACCCAGCCCCATCCCGCGGGGCCTGCGCTCCAGGGCCGGCCGCCACCGGCTGCCCCCTTCCTCGGCTTGGAGGGTGAGCGGCCCCCGGGACCCTCACCCCCCCCCCTCCCCGGGACCCTCACCCCCCCCCCTCCCCGGGACCCTCACCCCCCCCTCCCCGGGACCCTCAGCGCCCCCCGGGCGGCCGGGGCAGGGCCGGGCCCCTCAGTCCCGCCATCGGTGCCCGCACTGCGCGTTGCAGCACTTGTAGAAGGTGGTCATGGGCTCGTCGGCCGAGCGCGTCTGGATCTGCATGAAGTAGGCGCGGGGGTGCTCGCACTTGGGGCACGGCTCTGCGGGGCGAAGCACCGTCAGCCCCGGCCCGAACGCCCCGCGCCCCCCCGGCCCGGCCCGGCCCGGCCCGGCCCTACCTGCGGTGGAGTCCACGTTCTCCCAGGCCGCGGCGCCGCCCAGCACGTCATCCACCTCCTTCAGCCGCGGGTACTTTCTGCTCGTCACCTGCGGGAGGGCTCGGTCAGGCCGGGGAGGCCGCGCTCGGTCAGGGGGGGCCGGGAAGGGCTCGCTCGGACCGGGGAGGGGGAGGCCGGTCGGTCAGGGGAGGGCCCGGTCGGTCGGGGAGGGCTCGGCCAGGGGAGGCCGCGCTTGGCCGGTCAGGCCGGGGAGGGTTCGGCCAGGACGGGGAAGCCGCCCCCGCCCAGGAGGCCCCGGCCGCCCGCGCCCGCCCCCCGCTGCCCCGGCACCTTCCGCGTAACGTTGCGCACGTAGGGGCAGGTGGTGCAGGCGAAGCGGTGGCAGCGGGGCCCCTCCTCGGCCACCAGCACGTTGCCGCAGGCCGGGCAGAAGAGCAGCATGGCCGGTCCCGCGGCGGCGGCCGCCCCTTCCCCTTCCGGCGGGGCGATGGCGGCGGAGCCCGAGGAGGAGCTGGCGCACGCCGAGGTGCTGGAGCTCTTCCAGGCGGCGCTGGCGCGGCTGGTGCAGGACCCGCTGCTCTGCGACCTCCCGCCGCAGGTGGGGCCGGGGCCGCCGGGGGCCGGGCGGGGGGCGGCGGGGGGCGGCGGGCTCAGGCCCCCCTGGCTCGCCGGCCACGGCCTTGCCGCCCGCAGGTGACGGCGGAGGAGATCGGCTCGCAGGTGGCGCTGGAATACGGGCAGGCCATGACCGTGCGCGTCTGCAAGGCGGACGGCGAGACCATGCGTGAGACGCGGGGCCGGGGGGGGCTCGGGGGGGGCCGGCGGGCCCGGCGCGGCGCTGACAGGGCGTCCTTGTGCCCCCGCTCTCCCCCAGCCGTGGTGGTGGTGCAGAACGCCTCGGTGCTGGAGCTGAAGAAGGCGCTGCGGAGGCACGTCCAGCTGCGGCAGGCGCGGCAGGGGGGCGTCCAGCACCTCAGCTGGTGAGCGGCTCCCGGGGGGCTCTGCCTGCCCGCTCCCCCCGCCGGCAGCACTCCCCGGCGGCCGGCGGGTCCTCCTGCCGCTCCCCCTGAGCCTTCTTCCCCTAGGAAGTACATATGGAGGACGTACCACTTAACCTACGGCGGAGAGAAACTGGCAGACGACAGGAAGAAGCTGAGAGAGTGAGTGCGCGACTGGGGGCTGGAGGGGGCCCGCTGGGGTCCGCACAGCATCTGCGCGGGCTGGGGCTTCTGCCCTGGCCGAGGGAGGCCCTGCCCGGGGCACTGACCGGAGGATGGGACAGGCCCTGCCCTGGCAGAGAGGCCACCAGCAGCGCAGGAGGGTTCCTCAGCCCCAGCCGTCCTGTGCTGGGCACGCTCACCCCATCCCATCGAGGCCCACGGACACGCGTCCTCTTGGCCACCTGCAGAATAGGCTGCGCTTGCTCAGCCTGTACCCGAGGTGTCCTGCAGGGACAAGATAAGTGAGAAAAGGCGTTGAGCGTGAGGGGTGTGGAACGCAGAGATGGCCAGGGATGGTGTCACACACGTGAAGCACATCCATTCATCTCCAGGGAAGGTGGGAGCACTTGGGGAGCAGCTACTTGGCAGAGGATGGGGTTAGGAACCGTTATGTGGTGGAGGGGATCCTCTGGGAGTCATCTAGTCCGACCCTCTGCACAAGCAGGGTCAGCCAGAGCCGGTTGCTGAGGGCTGTGTCCAGCTGGGTTTTGAGCGTCTCCGAGACCGGAGGCTGCACAACCGTTCTAGGGAAGCCTCTTCTGCTGCTCGGTCACCCTCACGGAGGGCCTGGAGCAGCTGAGGTACAGAGGTAGGAAGGAGGATGGAAGAACACTGAGCAAAGAGTAAGTGTGTTGGGCTCTGGACCTGCTCAGCCACCTGTCAGACAATCCAGTAGCACCACTGACAGATGACGCCCATGTTTCCGTGCCCATTCTCGGGGCAGGGAGGCAGGAGATGCTTCTGAGCACTCTGGCTGTTGCATACAGCCATGCTGGGTATGCCAGCCTGTGTGCAGGCCAGCAAGAAAAGGTTTGTGGGAAGTATTAAAAATTTAGCAAGACAGCCCGAATCAATGCTGTCCTTGAAAGACTGCGCCACGAGTGATAGATGTTGCATTAAGGGGGTGTTGCAGTTAAAAAGGCAGTTGATCAGGTGCTGGCAGCATGTCCTACGTAGGCAAGTAAGAATTTTGCCTTGTCCTGCCTTAGAGCACAGCACAGGGTGGTAGGAGTCCATCTCCCCTTGCAAAGGAGGAGGCTGTAGGATTTCAAAGGTTTCAGTTCCTGGGAAACGCGTATAACAGCATAAGTCTCTCTTCAGGTACAGCATCAGAAACCGGGATGAGGTCAGCTTCATAAAGAAGCTTCGAAAGTAACCTGTCAGGTAAGTCCTGAACACCCATTAAGTGCTACCAATTCTTCCTCCTCCCCAGACCTTAGTGTTCAGGCTTATAGCAGCTGGTGTTGCTGCTCCCCGCTGCGTAGCGCGCATTTCTGAACGCTGGGTGCTAACTAATCCCGAGGACAGAGGTCTTTGTGCTACAGGCCATTGCCATCACCCAGGTCACTTGGGTCCGTCTGCGTGCCTCAGACTGTCATACCCCACCCCACTCCTAGTGCTCCTGCACCACTCCGAGCACCTGCAGCTAACAGAAAGGTCCCACGGGTGCACTTACGTCAGTGCAAGAAGCAAACACAGCCTGTTTTTGCTGTTCCACAGTGGGTGGATGTTGAGCTATTTCTCTCAGTTACTGCAGGCTGTAAGGATTTAGGAAAAGGGGACCTCAGCTTACATATCCTGTAGGTTTTGACTCCCAGTTTCTCCATTTTCCAGTTTATAGAAACTTGTGTTCAATGGATTCATTGTTCGCAGAAGACAGGCCACACCACTAGACAACTTTTAGTCATGATATTTCTGTGCAGCTGATGCATTTAAGAACACTTCCAGCACAGGAAGCACTAGTACCGTGTATAGTTACCTGTTTGTAACCTGTGTTGACATAATTCTGGTATTATATTGCTATTTTTAGAAAGTCGTAAACATAAACACAAGATGTGGCCAAGTACTCTCAAGCTTAAATTTAAAATTATGTCTGCTTCCCCTCCACACCCGAAAACACAATTGCAGTGGCTGGAGAGCAGTGGTGGTAGCAGCTTTTCCATACTTGGGTTTTTGTTTTGGCTCCAGCTAGCTGGGTTAGAAACTGTTGCTTTGAACAGTAACTTTTTTCCCCCCTCTTTCTTTCAACATTGCAACACGCAGCGTAAGGAGATGGGTGCTGGAACACAGGCCAGCGGCCCCCTGGTGTCAGTGACCAGCAGTCCCCAACGGCACTGGCTGATCCCCCTGGGCTTTCTAAGCAGGGTGGGCTGGTGCTGAGAGCCCGGCCTGCAGGAACTGTTGTCACTGCCAAATTATTTTCTTTAACAGAGAGAGCAGAAAATCCAGCCCTACCAAGACCAGACTGTGGATTCAGCACTTTCCTGGTGGAAGAGGTTGTACCATTTCAAAGAGAAACGCACTCCAGCTGAATGGACATTCTCACGTGTTTTTTGCAGTTGCTGTTTGAAACATCCGCCTCTGAGCTGTGTGTGGAATGCCCTTTCAGTGATTAAAGAGAACCTCTTGTTTTCTGAGGCTTTCAAGGCCCTTATTTCCAGGTACAAATCTGTGTCTGACCGTTTTGGGTGCTAGAAAAGTATTGATTCTACCGGTATGTGAAACAGCACAGGGGAGATAAAGTAACAAACGTAGGCACACACTATGCAGAACAATTAACAGTAGCTAAAACGCTACCTTACCATTTAATCACCACCTTAGCAGTAGTAAACAACTCTGGTTAAAAATGTAGTATTGAAACTAGTGTAATAAAAATAATGGCAGCAGAAAAGGTTCAATACAATTGAACAAGGCACAAACGTTCTGTATTCAGAGTCTTCTGGGATAAGGCAAAACATGCCAAGTGCTAAGGAGACAGTTTAAATTAACCACGGGCAAGGTTAGAAGTGTCATTGGATTAGAGGCTTTGTCCACATGGAACTGGCACAGCAAATGCAAAGACAGTCCATCTCCAGTGCCTGCTCGAGAAGCCAGTCTTTGCCTTTCAGTGGAGCTGTGCGTCCAGGTCGTATTTCTCGCAGAATTTGTCTGTGAATGGTATACAAGTAAGGAACTCGCACCACTCGCACTTGATGGGGTAGAAATAGAACAGAATAACAAGTCCTGAGAAGAGTGCGATGAAGATGAGCTGGAAAACTATAATTTGGCATCGCTTCCTATATAAATCAAACTTCCCAAAGCTAATGTAGGGCAGGAAGGCAAAGGAGAGGAAGAATCCGCTGATAAATCCTGAAATGTGAGCAAAATTATCAATCCAAGGCAGGAGGCCAAAGGCAAAAAGAAAGAGCACCACAGCCAGCAGCTTGAAGAAAGCCCTCCATGGGCGTGCCAGGATTTGCCAACTCTGGAAGAGCTCCACAAAGAGACAGGCCAGAATCCCAAACTGGGATCCTGCAGGGCCAACCTGCAGAAGAAGAGCATTACAGGTAATGTCAGACACGTGCCACCTGCCTGGCCTCTGCAGCCAGCTCCAGGCGTTGCAGTCGCGTGTTACTCAACTCATCGTTCAGTGTTTCTGGGGGAAAAAGATGCCGCAGCCTGCAACTTCATCCTTACAATGGGGTTCCTAGAGTAAAGGGGCCTGGTTTGATTTAGGATCAAGGTAGGCGTGAGGCCAGCAAGCACCAGAACAGACTTTATATTTAAGGAGGACAGATCTGGTTTTAGTCACCAGAGGGGAGAAGCCTTTGAAGGCAGTCTGGCTCCCCCCACGCGCCGTGTGCTTTTCCTTATTGAAGGACCTGGAAGACAGTCCTCCAGGTCCTGCCATGCAGCCTTCTGAAGTGAAGCTGGACAGTCACATCTGACTTACCCAGCTGTGGCATGTGGACGGGGCCAGTCCTGTCAGGCTGTGGGGAAGGTGAGCTCTGTTCTTTGCCCCTCTCCCGCCCACCACTCACATGCAGAGGGTCTCTGGCACCAGCTGCAGCTCTCAATTCCCACCCTGCCAGGGGCCTCTCTTACCCGTGGCCGGACAAACCCCCCACTCATTACAGGAGGCAGCCTTCTTACTGCAGCCAGACCGGGCCGCTCAGTTGGAAAGCCCAGGGTACGCGGGGGGGTGTTACTGCTCAGCAGCTAGGTGATGGTGTGGTGCCATCTTCTAGCTACAAATCGGCACAAGGCACATGCTGCAGAGATGAGCCCAGCTCTGGCGTCTCTGCCTCTGCCAGAGAGGCACAGGGATACAGAGAAGGCTTGTGTTTGGGGCAAGTTACCAGGACCCTAGTCTGCAGGAGACCCACCTCTGCTCTGTAGGGTAGAAATATTGCACTGGCAAGGTTCCCAGTGATGCCACTGAGAAGGTAGATGATAGAGATGCGATGCCATCCTGCCAGCTTCTCTAGGTCCCGCAGGATCGTCATTTGGAAACAGACCGAAACCAGACAGTGCAGGATCCTGCCAAGTTGAGAGTACAGGAGCTGAAGCAGCAGCCCCTGAAGTCACCACTGTGCTTGTGTTCTTCGCTGAGACTTGCTGAGAGCTCCTGGTCTGGCCTCACCCATGCCTCTAATATCCCTCTCAGAAAGTGGTAAACTTCAGCAAGAACATCAGCTCAGCACCCCCGTATCCCCCAGGGAACGGACAGCCAGAACAGGCCTCACCGCAGTCCCAGGGTTCAGGGTTCCCCCACCCAGCCAGTGGAAGTCGTACACCTGTGCTCACCCAGCATGGAGGAAAAGCGAGAGCCAGAGGCGGTAGAACTGGTCAGGGACTTCTGGATTTAGGAAAGGAAGGAGTCCACAGACATCATCCATGCAGTGCACCTAGGGCAGAAGTGGGGTGGTGAGGTGCAGCAGCCAGCACGGCCCTTTACCGAGGCCAGGGCAGACTGCCATCGGCTCTGGAAGAGGGGCTCTCCTGCCTCGCCTGTGCTCTATCAAGTCCCAACTCGTTTCCAACACCAAGTTACACGTGACCCCACCCATTCCCTCTGGCAGCTTTATGCCCTCACTCTTCACCCCAACACACCACAACTGAGACATCCACACTTGCTCACCAGTGGAGCAGGAAGGTTGCATTCCCCACTGCTTCCACAGTGGCCCCGTGCTGGGCTTTCACAGCTGCCAGCACAAGCCCTGAACTGGCCTCCAAAGAGGGACAGACGCAGCCAGCTCTGCCACTACAGTTGGGATCAGCAACTTCCCCCGGGCTCAGGGTGGGACAGGACACAAGACTCCTACCTACACTGCAGCACAGCTGCCCCCAGATCTTGCCAAGCTGCTAAGAGGAACAGGAGGGAGAAGGGCAGCCACACAACCCCCCGCTGCGCACTCACCTGAGAGCAGAGAGTCGCCTCCTCATGGAAATAGCCCCGCATAAACTCACAATACTCCCGGGAGGTTATTTCACACCTGGAGGAAGCACAAGTAATCAAAATTAGGAACAAGTCACACGTGGAAGGTGCAACAGGCCATCCTGTGCACTCCCGGGCCACCCACCCGCCCCGTCCCATCCCAAGTCTGCCTCTGAGAACCACTACCTTCAGCTGCCCCTGAAGTGCTGTAGCGTCTCTGCAACAGATGCACGAACACGTTCCCATCAGCGCCACTCTCCATACACCCCTCTTGCCTCTCTCCCACAGGCAAGCTTGTGTCACCTCCACAGACTAACACCCTGCACACAGGGGTTCCAAACCAGGTGCTAAAGCTGAGCTGTTAACAGCTGAGGAAGAGCCACCAAGCTTGGGGAAGCTGCCTCTCTGGGCTTGGGGAGCTCTTGCGCCTCTGCAGCTGAGTGGAAAGGGGGGGCTAGGCCAAGAGCATCCTGGTCAGGACTTTCAGGGACAGAGAAACTCCTTGGGGCAGCACTGATTTTTCTCCCTAGCAGGCAAAGCCAGGCCCAAGCACTAGGTAACTACTCGAGCTGAGGAGCAACGTGAGGAAGAACAGCATCTTCCTCCTTGGCAAACACAGAGCAGGTGGTTTCCTGACATCTCCTTGAGCGCCCAGAGACTCCAGGCTGGGGCTAATGTAGCCTGCCAGGACCAAGCTGGCCATTCCCAGGGAAAAGCGCAGAACTCCCCAGCAGAAGTATTTAACCCCTTGGGATCTGAGTCCCTCCAAACTGCAGGACCAGTTGAGCAAGATACCCTGCCGCACCGAAGACTCAGGCTGGCTGTTATCTCCTGCTCATCCCAGAGTCCTGCTCCGTCTGGGAGACCTGTCATGGCTCCCTGTCCAACTCCGCTTCCCAGCAGGGCTCTGGGCTGCATGTGGGAAGGACAAGGAGGACAAATGGCTGTGTCAACAACCTGAAAAGGCCTCCCCATGTCTCACCCCAATACCCAGCCCCTCTCCACACAGGTAAAAATTCATTACCTTCCTTTGGTCCCAATGCAGCAGGGCCGGCCCGTAATCACACAGTCCATGTGAAGGTGGTTGGTGTAATTCCCAGCACTGTTTTTTGTGCAGATCTGCAAAACAACAACAGGCTGCAAGTCAGACAGCCGTGGCTCTGCCTGCTGCCTGGGTAAAGTCGAAACAGCCCCCTGGGAAGCAACCAGTCTCACAGACATGGGCCTCCCAAGGTCTCCCTCTGACAGCAGAAAGGTGCTTGCTGCCTGAGCCTCCACCAACACCTCTCCGACAAGGAATGAGAACAGCGCCGAGGCCGAGTCGGTCTCCATCATGCTGTTTACCCTGGCAGGGCCCAGGGCTTTAGTTGGCACAGGGCAACTTTTGTCGGTGGAGGGTGTTGAGCCTTGGCTAGACAAAGCTATGGCTGCCCTGATCTGCTACTTGTCACAATAAGCAGGTGCCGGCGCCAGAGGTTCTGCCCTTCCACCATACACAGCTGTGGCTCTGCACAATGAGATGCCAATGCCATATTCCAGCTGCCCGTACAGGCTCTGTGCCACGGGCAATGCTCACCGGCCATTTGGTGATGTCATCTGGCCACTCATGCGGCTCCATCGAGGCTGGCTGCTCACACACCCTGCAGCAACAGAATGCAGAGAGCAGCCTGAGAAACAGCTTTCCCCAGCACCAGGCAGGACCCCCCAGGGAGCCATCACACTGTCCCTGCCCCCAGGCTGTGACCCCACAGCTCTCCTCTGTCCCTGGCAAGGGGCTGATGACAGGCTATGCCAGATCAGCCAAGGCTGTGCTGATCAAAGCCACAACCTCCTTCAGCGAGCACAGATCACCTTCAGCATGAAGGCAGCGGCTCAAGAGCACACAGCTGCCCAGCAACTCACTGGCTCCCTTCCAGGTGGGCACAACCCCAAAGGTGGGCATTCAGCGGGTCTCAGCTCTACATCAGCCCATGGTGACTGAGGGCAAGGGTGTGCCATGGCACCCAGCAGCTGGCAGGGCTCTGGGGCAGAGGTGTGCTGGGAACGTGACTGCTGTACCCCAAGAAGGGAGCTTGTTCAGGGAGCAGGTGAGGAGGAAGAGGAGAGGGATGAGGAAGCTCACAATAGGCCACTGTGCAGGTGGGCAGCCAACAACAGTGGAGACTACAGGCAAGCAGAAATATGATCAGAGCTCTGCCTAAGCCTCCTCCACAGCCACGGGGGCAGGCAGGGACTTCACTGCCCCCATGTCTCTTGGTCTGCAAAGCAGCCACTGTCCCACCCAGCAATCAGCCGGCCTGGCACTCCACATCTCTCTGACTCTGCTGTCACAGCAGCCCTGACCCCTCCAGGATGGCAGCTGGGCTAGGCAGGACCTACCTGGGGTCCTGATGACAAACAGACCCAAACTGTCTCTTGCTTCCTGCCAGCATTGGTGTGCTGGGGTGATGGGGCCACTTCACCCACACAGCCAGCGTGGACTGCAGGAGAAAGGAGAGGTGTCACCATGAAGCCCAGGGTGGGAGAAGCAGAACAGAAGTGGCCCTGAGCCTGCAGGGACAGCACAAAAGGGGCCACCGCACTCACCGAGCACTCCTCCTCCGAGGTCTGCACGCAGCCTGACTTGTCATTCCGCACGCAGCAAGCCGAGTGCTTCTCCTTCTCCCGCTTGGCACTGATGAAGCTGTGCACTTGCTGGTCCTGCCTCATGCATGGTGAGAACTTGGCCCCTAGGTGGATCAGCGCCTCCTGGCAGAGATGGAAACACTCAGCTCAGCCAAGGGGCAGGCAATGATGGCCTGGGGCTGAGCAGGCTGGGGGAACTGCAAGGGATACCCCTGTCAAGGCTCCACAGAGCATGGACAAGTCCTGCATGACGAAGCCCAACACACATCAGGCATACTTCCAATACTTGCTTTGAAGAGGGTAAGCCCAGAACAAAAGTTCAGGAATTTCCTTGCCTACAGCTACAGAAAGGCCAGCACTGTGGCCAGGAAACAAAACTCTTGGGGCATAACAGCCTTTCCCAGGGGGAAGAGCATCAAGAAAGCTGTCACACACTACACAACTCTCTAACCCCATGCTTGGCTTCGTAAGGACAGGGTGCAAAGCAGAAGTGACAAGGTCCATCCCAGCCCCTTCTGCAGGGTGGTTGGGGCTGGGCACACGGCTGCGCCCTGCCAGTGAGGGCAGGGCCCCATGGGGGGTCCAACCAATACCAGCTGCCTGCACCAAGCTCCAGGCAGCAGAGGGCTCCAGTCCTCCGAGTGGCACAGCTGCAGCACAGGGTTCCCCATCAGCCCACCAGCAGTCCCAGCCAACAGCACTCACTGAGCTGGGGCCAATCCAGAAGTTTTCCTGCTGAACGTATTTGACGTTTTCATAAACCCCTCTGTTTCGCAAGACCTGCAAGGAGGGAAAGCAAGAGCCCCATGAGATCATGTCCACAGGGTCAGCAGGGCAAGCAGCAGCGGCTGGTGAAAACAGCACCTAGGACGAACAGAAATCCCCACAGCTGGTGACTGGGCACACCATCCTCTCAAACTGGTCTTTTGCAGGATCACAGGTAAACCCCCATCAAGGCGCGGGCATCTTCATCTTAAGATTTCATTTAAAATGTCTATCGCCAGCTACTTCAACTTTCAAGAAATCCCAGGGCCTGGAGACCTGGGAGTGGCTTGACAGCCTGCAAAAAGCTTCACACAGGTCTGAAGCATAAGCAGCACCTGCCGGCAGCA